>NC_143586.1:118539854-119189217 GCF_048544385.1 Mastigoproctus giganteus
AAGAAAAGAGAAGATTATCTTCGAAATAAACGCCTCTTGAAACATTTCTGAAGAAGATGACTCCTTGTGCAACAAACAGCGAGTGCCGAACCAATAATGAGTGATCAACGAGTGTGCATTTAGTCGATGATGACGAAGAATAAACATTCTTTAAGATTTGTAAGTCGTAAATAATCTCTATTATTATAATTTGCTTGATTTTACAGGCTACGTTTTCATTTCTTTCGATAAATCAATCATTGTTTAACAAACTAATTAGTTAACTAATTTCATTGTTGAGAACGTAACCCCTATTTTTAACACTGTCTATGGGAAATAAATTCCCGCTTTACGAGTTTTCGCTTTATGAGCGCGCGATAGGAACGATTAACTCGTAAAGTCGAGAATAAATAAATAAATTCTTTATTGCTAATAAGTATAGGACATGTACTAGAGACAATAATACTCAACACGGCGACATGGCCAGGAGTTTTACATTATAAATGAAATTAATTGGCAAAAAAAAAAAAAACCGTTACATGGAAATTATGAGTATAATTTACATGTTTGTAAATTATAATAATGAAAAATGAGGACTAAACGTCATATGGAGGAAATTATCCTTGTTCCACAGATGGAATCCACTCGAGAAGCATGTGACGGTATTTGTAGTCGGTAGCTAATTTCTGAAGGTCGACTCCAAGACGGAGCAGTGCCTGAATTTTGGGGAGTGCCTGGGCAGGTAGGAACCGACTACAGTTTCAACCGGTTGTATTTAAGGATTAGTGTGGGCTCTGACCTCAAGGATGGCGTAGGATTGTGCCACTGACAGAAATCCCAGATGTTTGGGGCGTTTATTACATTCCTGTGTACATTTTTACTGAAGTCATTAAACGCCTGCTGTCAATTAACCTCGGGATCCTGGGTACATTTAGCTGCTCAGCCATGTCAGTTGTTCTCAATTGAGGGGGTCGGCGATGCTTATTTGTGGCCCATTTCAGGGTCCAGTATTCACACGAGAACACCGGTTTTTGAAGTGAAGGCGACGCAGATGCCAAAATTTCAGCAGTGTATAAAATAGCCAGATAAACAGTGGCTTGAATATATCTGGTAGTGGTTGCGGCATCGTTGGAATGAAGTAAGTGTTGTTTCGCTTTCCAGCGTAGGGTGCTAAAACGCTTCCGGAGGTATTCTGTGTGATCATTAAATTTCAGCTTCGGATCAAAATAGACCCCGAGATCTTTATGGCAGGTAACCACTGGAATTAGAGTACCTAAAACTGAAGGTTGAATTATTGTTGGTTGCTGTTTCAATGAGTAAGTCATTATTGCAGATTTTGAGGTTAAGGTTTAATCCAAACATCTTCAAGTAAGTTGAAAGAGTGGTCAAGTTCTCTGTGATGGAAGATGTAATTTCCATTGGGTTTGCAGACGGTGGGATTAAGGTAAGAAACTTTATATTGTCGGCATATATTAGAGCATCATCACGATGACTCATGAAAGGAATCAGAATCACTGAGAAGAGAAGGCCAGACAGGACACCACCTTGAGGGACTCCTGCATTAATTTTTCTTGTAAAGTGGGTTTTCTTCAAAGTGAGGTGGACACTTCTATTCTTCAATAAGGCGGTGAGGAAAGCTAGTAGGTCTCCATTAATCCTGAAGAAGAATTGCAGGAGTCTGAGAAGGGCTGTGACGTCTAGGCTGTCAAAAGCAGCTTCAATGTCTTGATGAATTGATGTCTGTGCGGCCATGAGGTTTGTTATGGTGGATCTATTTTCCACTGCGAAATGGAACTGTTTCGGCTTCTGTGGCATCAGCTGTTTGTTTAATGCCGGAAGGAGTACCTTTTCTAGAGAACTACCTGTATTTACATTTCTGGCCTGTGAAACCCGTTAAAAAAGGCTTTCACAGGTAGCCGCTACGTAGTCCACTGTACCAAAAGTATTGGTAACTTCCGGAAAGGTAGACCAACAAGTTTTACTTCATCTTTTGGCGCCTCCGTAGCCAGGTGGGCAGGAGCAGTAGTGCGTAGCACACTCTTCTCGATTAGACTGGGGTTCGAGCCCGTGTCCACCAAATACGCACGATGCGGAAAGGCCAGGAAATGACCACCGCACACTCCCGGAGCAATATGGCCTTAGTTGCTAATGCTCCTAAAAATCCAATAACTTTATCTAATGAAACAAAACTTATGTGGAAAGAGATCGTATCGAGTACCTCTCAAAAACATACTTTGTTATTTGTTTTTTTTTTTAGGAGCATTAGCAACTAAGGGATTATTGCTCCGGGAACATGAAGCGGTCATTCCCCGACCCCTCCGCATCCTCCATATTTGGCGGCTCATGGGCCCGAACCCGGGTCCAATCAAGAAGCATGTTGTGCCACGCACTGCTGCTCCTGCCCACGAAGGCGCCTCAAAAACATACGTGGGCTAAGTTCCATTCCCAACAAAACCATTTCCAACTACATCTTCCCCAGCCTCACTTTTTCCAACAGAATCTTCAGTATTGGTTGCCACAACTACCACTCATTTCAGTTACTCTAAATTAATCTCCCCAAGATAGCACTGCAATTATTAAGCTTTCTCCTTGTTTTTTTTTTTAATTCCCTCTCGCTAAATATCTCATCCATTAAATTCTCCAAACTTTAGAAATTACTCAACTTTCTGACTTCATATCTTTGAAACATCACTTTCGCCGATCTAAATTTCCTGTCAACTTTTCTTGGTGATACTTCACAACTCCAGCTGGCTCCAATTTTCTAATTGCACAGACACATAAGGTACAGATTTAATGAGATAATCAGCATGAATTTTATTCCTCGTTTCCTTGGATGGAATACAGTTTAAAATCACCTGATCCTAATGTTTGCACAGGTGGTAGCAAATTATTCTTGTATAGCAGAAATTCTTTTATTCTCCATTCAAATCCTAATATCTCATCTTTACTTATGCCTTACTTTTTTCAGCAAACGTGCTAGTGCTGTTCAAGGTAATAATGCATCAATTTCTCAAAAATTTTGAGAAATTGAATCTCCCCACATACATTATTAAAATAAAAGTGCCATAATATCAAAAATCAATAAAGATTGCATGGTTTGAGTTGACTGTGGCCCCAGCCCGACTGCTAAATACAGTTAATGATAGTATTCATTGATAATCTGATCAGCTGCCGGCTCTCCTTAGCTCTTTGGTCATGCTGGAGTATAACCAGAATGGTTATACTCCAGCATGACCAAAGTAATTTTAAACAGTAATTTTAAACAAATATTAAGAATCTTCAAGTAAAGAAGCCATTTATAAGCAGTTAAAGAAACATCTACTGGAAAAAGAAAGGTAAGCGGTTTTCATTTGCACAAAAAAGGATTATGGTGCTCTTAGGTCATCTTTTATGTTCTTTTCAGTGGGGCAAAATAGTAATTTTTAACATATGCAAGTGCTAAATAGGAAATACTTATGAAAGTAATTCTGGAAGCTAATAGGTTTTTTATACCATTAAAAAAGTACTGTTCCAAAGTACAAATCAAATGACTGTCGAAAGAAAGAATGACCTTTGGCTACTCCAAATACTACAGTAAATATAAATTATTCAGGATGATTAGGCACAAGAGGTCCCTAGCTAAGTAAAAGTAGTAACAAGGAATTCCTTGTTTTGATAGCAGCCAAAATGTAAAAAAAACAAACACATAGGGTCCACTAGATACCTACAGTAACTGTCTCAACGATCCATGGCTGCTAAGCTGAACAAATATTTTGCTTGACATTCACATATGTGGAAGTTCTTAAATTTGTAGTTACCAATGGCCTAGCTGATATTAAACTGGATAATTTTATAACTGAAAAGAGACTGGAAGCAAATTATAATTAAAGGTGAATTTAAACAACAAGGCACCAAAAGCTGATGTAATTTATTAAATATACTAAAATTTATCCCAATAAAGGAAACAACAAAGGAGGTCATCAAACCGTTAACTATTACAATGAAAGCATCCTAAGATTCTGGTAAAGTGCTTATATATTGGAAATAGTCTCTCTATTCACAAAACGTAGCTTAAAGGGGAAAAATCAATAATACTCACTTAATTTTTATTTCTCTACCAAAAGCGGCAGCCAAGGACTGAAAAATGATTAAAATAATACAGACAAAATAAATACAGACAAACTGCCTCTGCAGACAAAACTTTTGGAAAAAATTTATTAAAACACCAGTTTAATGCAGTTTTTTTTATTTAAAAAAAAAAAAATTAATGTACAAGTATTGTGACATTCTAAAGCAAACTTCTTACACACCTAATTTCAACAGATATAATTAATGCAATGAACCTACCAAACTATGTAACCTAAACGACTGTCTAATTTGTCTAGGCATAAATTTGGCCTTGTGGACAGGAGTAATGTACTAATTGGGTAACACTTAACTCAAGTTAGCTGAACAGTGTTGCTAGGAGAGCTGATCAGGTTCAATTTCAAAACTTTGCCAGATAAGATTATTCCATTATACAAATCAGTGGCTTTATATAAATCACTGATAAATCATGTGAGTTATATAAATTAATGTTTGAAAACCAAACATCTGTGGGAGTGACCTGATTGATGTGTTTACAACTTTTTAATTGGTTGAGAAAAAATTAAATGCCAGGGGTACCTTTATATTTAATCATATAATACATATATAAAATAAAAGGGAACAACTGTAAAATAGATATCCAAAAATTTTCTTTTAATCAAAGAATAAAGGATAATTTAGAATAAGTTCTAAATCTTATGGAAGTTTATCGAAATTTAAAGAGTGACTAGGCAAATATTTGAAAGAATAGGTAAATGAAGTAAGATAACATTAGTTATGCTATCTAAAAACCATACTAAAGATAGTGTGTTTTTTTTGTATGAGTCATGTTACATACATTTTGTTCCTTGCATCATTTTTCCAAAATACGAATAATATCTGACATTGTGGTGTGTGTGTGTATGTATATACATATATATATTTATTTAAATAATGGCTTAAAAGTTAAGATAAAATAAGACAAAAATAAATAAGTAAATATTAAGATATCATTAGAGGCACATCCTCCACATAATTCCCAGATATATCCGATAATTAAAAATAAAATAAAATAAAACATAAGCCAGTAGTATGGCAAAAACTGTAGAGCAAATTAACGTAAAATAAACCAACGGTTTATTTTACGTTATTTTTGTGTTAACCGTTGGTTTATTTTACATTACTTTTATGTTGATTTTCGCTCTACAGTTTTTGCCATACTACTGGCTTTTTTTGTTTTATTTTTAATTATTGGATGGATATATATATTACAGAAGCATGTCAAATCTGATAGAGCATTAAGTACACAGGTTCACCTGCTATTACACGCAATAGTAATATTTATAGTGTGATATAATCCACATATTGACATGTTAACTATATTGCATTGTTTTACACAGAAACATTTTTGCAATACTGAATTGCAAAAATATAAGCATGTAGTACTATGTCCAATGACCAAAAAAAAAAAAAAAAAAAAAAAATGTAGTGAAACATTTATTAATGGTGCCAGCTTGGAGCCTGAGTATAAATATACCTCCTTGCCACATTGGGTATGTGGAAAGGAGGGCTCAAGTGTTTTATCAATGAGTTATCAAACATTTACTTTTAGAAGTAGGAGATCATAATACTATTGTATAAGGTAATTTCAAGATCACGATGGAATACTGTGTCCAGGTAAGAAAAATACAGTAGAAAGTCAATTATCTGAACTAATTGGGACCAAGGTTACCTATAGAGATTAAGAGTCCAAGACACCTCATCTAACCTGTGAATGTTCAATCCTAACTTTTATTCTTGTTGTGAAAACCAAAATGTCTAAGTTAATGCTGGTAATTTCCACTTTAACATCACATATTGTGTTAACAACTAAAACCACAAAATTAGAGAGAGAGAGAGAACGTGATGGTTCGAACTGTCCACTTATGATTTTCATCATAATGCGATTTCATAATACTGTATAACAAACAATTTCTTTCATAGTAAGAAGACCCAGGTTTTGTTTTTTTTCTGATTTCAATGGCGTGGATTGAGCTTGAAAGTATACGTGAGCAGGAAGCATACAAACTTTGCACACAAGAACAGTCGACAATGTCAATTCACATTGTCACAGTGTTTTCTGAAAATTCAAAATTCATAAACAAAAAAAAATCAGACTAAGTTTACTTTGTAAATCTCTTTAAACACTTAAGTTTATCTTCTTTAGTAGTTAATTTTTAAAGTTTTATTCTGTCAACGCTTCTTATCCAAATAAAAAAAACAACACAGATACATAAAATTTACAAATGCAGTTTTACCTATATACCCGTTAAATGGAATTCATTGTGTGAACACGAGTGCGCCGATTGGCCAGTTTCAATATACTGCGTGAGTGTTGTGTTTAGATTTAAGCTACAGACAATAAGTGCTGTGTCAGGGGCTCTCTCTCTCTCTCTGTGGTTTCAATATTTCTTGTTTATTCCCCTTGACTTATGGCCGTATTACTTTTCCTCTGATAATGTGAGATGATCGTCGGGTAAGACAAAATCCATGCTCTCGGAAAATTAAAGGCTGTTCTAGCAATTAACTGCTGCGATTATTTTAGGTTGGACGATCACAAAGTGTCAACCCAACCCATGCTCTTACCTTTATTGGTTCGTACTTATATCTGCTGGTGTATGAGAATATGGGCAGAGAGAATGAGACATTAGGTAACACATAACAACATTTATTATAACAAAAGAAAACATGTATACAGACTTGCACTCCTTCTAGTTGTTTGTGTAAAAGTAAAGGTATGTATATATTGCTTCAAGACTTCTGTTCATAACAACAGTATTGTATTGGCAAAAACATCTTTACAACATACTGGATTCTAGTATCACTGGAACCATTCTTTCAGTAGACTTACTCTTTGGCTCTGGTTTAACAAGCTACAACATTCACAAGCATTTCAATTCACAAAACACTTCAACATAGAACAGGATGGTTGGGAACAGAAGAACTTTAGGCAAAGTGCTTTTGGTGTTCTCACTATCTTACATCTATTCTAATGTGAACAGGCTCACCTCCTCCCATTTCTTATCCCGACAGCACCTTGCTGTAAGATCCCTGTGTACCGGCAACCATGGGAGAAGTTCCCTTTCATTATTAAATTATCAAGATTAAATATTTAGGAAGGAAGCATAAAAAATGGTATCTGTTCATGTTATGTTCAAGGTTCACATTCACGCAAATGAGATAATGGCTTACCAGTTAAGCCTCTTGTTTCAGGACAGGTTGTGAGACCTCCTTCCCTCTGGTGGAAACTAGGGTGTTGTCTTCTGAGCCATGTTTCCTTTGTCTCAGCTCCTCTCTGGGCATTCTTAAGGCTGGAGCGACATTGACTCAAACCTTCTGTTTTACATCGCCCAGACTCTCGATGTTCAATGGTGGCAAGACATTCCCTTCTACTACCAGTCTCTGTTACAAAAGCTAGAAGGTCTCCCTATACTGCCCCTTGGTGCCTCCCAGAACCTCTTATATACTAACATTATCTCGTTCTATGTCACGGTGATAGAATCATCCAAGAATGTCCATTTCACATGGAGACTACCATTTTTGTTAATCATCCCACGAAAAACAACTGAACATTCCGCCCACGCTGTAGCAATAAAAGCCCTTTTTAGTACCATTGTGGGCATCAGAACTGAGATGCTCTCCTCTCCTTTTGCTCTGTTGGTGAGAGGCCAATGACAGGGAACTAGGGCGAGGGATTGTGCAATATCTGACCATACATGGCAAATAAAGAAACTTTTCCTCTCTACCTTTTTCCACTCTCTTACTTTGAAAAATAGGCACAGATTTACCTTAATTAGCACAATGTTTTTTTAAACAGCAGTCTGGATTTTTTGAGGCATGAGCATGGGAATAATTCTTTGGCAGTTTTTTTTTTTCATTGTAGTTGATAATAACTATGTATTTGTTCTGTATTGACCTTCCTACAATAATGCAATGTCAATAACTCCTTAATTTCATATGTGATAGAGTTCTAATTAGTAGGTAAACTTCTTTTCGAAAATTATTTGTGGAACTAGAATTCTGATTCATATTGTTTCAGATCCTTATCTCAGAGTTAAACTGAATTTTTTTTTTTAAATAGCACAAGAAGAAGATCCCCTTATCTTGACCTTTAAATTCAGATGTTACTTCTATTTCACTTCAATCTTCTCTTTAGAAAAATGATAAAAACAAGTAGTGACTATGACGAACCAGCCATCCCCAGGCTAATTGCTTCTCATCTCCAAAAAAAACAGAATATAATATTTTTCTTTCTTTACCACTCTAGATCCTCTCTCCTCAACTTGAATTTAGACATGCAATGAGAGAGAGAGAAAACAAAAAGTAACCAGGGATGGAGCCTATAATGCTCTAGACCATTTGCATCCTTATCTTCATTTAAATTTTGCATAATTTTGTATACTCAAAATATATTTGTGTGAGAAAAGTAATGTCTGTTCAATAATAATATTTGTTCAGTGGTCATATTTAATTAAATGTTCTGGCACTAATCTCCTTTTCTTTTTTTTTTTAGATTCCTGAAAAATGACTCATGCTTTTGCCTGAAATCTATGAAGTTATAATAAATTAAATTCTCTTTCCTTTTTTTTTCTATATATACCATTTGATACTCTGCACTTGTTAGGCCATCCAATAACAAAATTGCTGATAAAACATAATGATAGAGTCCAATGAAATTCATCCTTTCTTTACCCCTAATCGTTCAGATCTCTATAGGTCTGATCCTGCAATTTATCAGTTGCTTATTTTAATGCATCTGGTTAGCCTTACAATCAAATCATATCCATTATTAGCCCAATTTCATTCCGATGTTCCTTCCTGTGCTTGTTCGTTATCAGGAACTGTGACCCAACCTACAAATCGATCCAATAGTCCAAGGTTATCTGAGTGTGAGGTTGGTGCTTCTGCTCCCCCTTGTGCATAGGTTTGCAGTAGTGAAGGTTGTGGTCAGTATCTGGACTATCAGCAGGGTTAATTTGTTCTGTATCTTCATCAGAAATTCGAACTTCTTCGAGAATAACTGGCTTGGTTGGTGATTGAGGGATCATAGTCACTTCATTGTTTCTAGAAAGTGGTACAGAGACTTGAGGTTCTCGACTTCTGCTATGCAGGTTATACTGATGCGTAGGCTGAGCATGACCTCTCTCTTCCCTTCAACCATGTGAAACTGCCTGTTTATCTTGTTTCACTACTGATTGTTCTTTCACACCTCTGTTTGGCAAGAGTGCCAGAGGAACCTAACAGAGTTCCACCTAACACAGAGTTTCTGTGTTAGGTGGAAAAGATGGAATTTAGTGTGTTCCATGGATGGTTTGTAGGAGGTATCAGTCTTAGGTTGTTCAATCCATAGTTCTGGAAATGGTCTACGATCTATTACTTTAGTAAGTCTATCTACATGAACCAATTGTTTATCTCTAGGCCAACAGATGTGTTGAATTTGATAATTTATGGGGGATGTTTGAGCTATCACCCTATAAGGACCAGTACTTTTACATGCCAACTTATGTGTTTGACCTGGTCTAACTCTTGGTATATACAACAGTGCCCACTCTGATTTGTTTATCCGCAGCTTTTGTGGAACGGTAATGCTCTTGACTTCCTGCTGCTTCTCGAAGATGTTGTTGGACTGTATCATACGTATGCTGCATTCTTGCTACCATTTGTTCAGAGTAATGTTTTAAAGAAGCGTAAGTTGGCTGAATTTCAGATGTCCAAATATGTTGAGGTAGGATTACATCATGGCCGTATAACAAATAATTAGGCATTTCCTGTGTAGATGAGTGAACGGCAGAGTAATAAGCTGCAACTGCTAATGGTACACAAATGTGCTAGTCAAACTGTGTGGTGTTGACCACATGTGACAGTATCACTGTCAGTGTCTTATTTAGATGTTCCACTTTGGCAATACACTGGGGATGGAATGCAGTTGTTTGAAGCTTCTTAATTCCAATGCTTCCATAAATATTTTTCATTAGCTGGCTACAAAAATTACTACCTCAGTCTGCTAATAGTACTCGTGGAATTCGGAATTCCGTGTCTTGCCACAACAAAATTGATAAATGCAGTTGCTACCTCTTCAGCTTTTTTGTGTCTTCAAGGGTATCACTTCTGTATACCTCCTGAAACAATCCACCACTACTAGAAGGTGTTTAGCCCCATCTAAACTGGTGGGTAATGGCCCAAGTATGTCCATACTCACTCTGTACCAAGGTGTTGACTCAGCAGGAACTTGCATCAGGTTTGCTTTTGCTTTCGGATTATATCCCCTTCTCTGCAAACATGAAGCACAGGTGTCTACACAATTTTTGATGTCACTATACATTCATCCAAAAGAAATCTCTCCAAACTCTTTGTAATGTTTTGTCAAATGCCAGATGACCACTCTGAGAGAGATCGTGACATGCATTCACAATTTCGGCTTTTAGTGCATGTAGCACAACTAATTGTCTAGAGGCCCCTCTCAACTCTTAAGGTTCTCAAGTAGATCTGGCATCAGGAAGAGTGTAATGATATAGTATTCCATCATTCAGATAGTATGACTCTGGAATCTTCACTGAAGATGGAGTATTATCTTCCAGTTGTGTGATTAAAGGATTTAATTTGTCATCTTCCCTTTGTAGTGATCTCATCAGATCTTTAATGGCGTTCTTTAGCATCACTAATGTTTCTATGATGATTTCAGTTGATTATGGTGCAACTGTCTTCGTAACATTTCTCCTGTGTGACTTAGGCTTCTCCTCTAGCACTGGTCAAGATAAGAAATCTGAATTTGAGCACAGAGCCGGATGGTACTCTACTGAAAAATCGTAACCTTGCAGCACTAAATTCCCTCGAGTTAATCGAGGTGTTGGGTTCTTTAATTGAAGTAGATACTTCAATGCTGCATTGTCTGATATTATGACAAACTTTCTTGCATATAAGTAAACTCTGAACTGTGAGATCGAATATACAACTGCAAAGCTCTCTTTTACCACTATATGATTTCTCGGCCTGTTTAGCAATCTGCTTGTGTACATAATTGGCTGCCTGGAGCCATCTTGTGATTGCTGTTCCAGAATCCTCGAACTTGCATAAATTGAGATGTCCATACACAAATAAAATATCTGTGAGAAGTCTGGATAAATTAATAACAGTTCTGATTTCAATGTTGTTTTCAGTTTTTCAAATGCTGACTGTGTTGTTTCATTCCAGACAAAAGGAGTATCTTTCTTCATGAGGTTGGTTAATGGTCGAGATATTTCTGCATAGTCCTTACTAAATTTTCTGTAAAATCCAGTCATCCCTAAGAATCTTCTCACTTGTTTGACCATCTTAGGTGTAAGCAATTAATGGCCACCGCATTCTCAGGATCTGGAAGGACTCCATCTGAACTGACTCGATGCCCAAGCTTCTCGTGCTTCAGGAATTCACATTTGGATGGCTTCAGCTTAAGATCATATTGTCTCAAGCATTTGAAGACAGTCTCTGGATATGGGATTTAAGGTCAACACTTGCGATTATGATATCATCCAAGTAGCAAAAGATGGATTCTTTTTTAAGGTCTTGAAGGACAATAGACATGGCCCTCACGAACGTTGCTGGACTATTTTTTGGCCCGAACGGCAATCTCCTGAATTCACTCGAGGCTTGGCTGGTTGTGAAAGCTGTTTTGTGTCTGTCCGAAGAGTGGACAGGAATCTGCCAGAACCTGGACTGACAGTCCAAAGTTCTATAATAACATTCTTTTTTTTGGTATGTCTAGAATTTCAGTTATCTGAGGCATTGGAGAGTTATCTGCTACAGTTTTGGCATTAAGCTTATGGAATTAAAAACACAAATGTAACAAGCAATTCTGTTTCTTTACCATTGCAATGGGAACTGAATAATTTGAGAAACTATGTGCAATTATATTGGCATCCAGGAGTTCATTGATCTGATCTTCCACTTGAGATCTTAAGGCATAGGGGGTGTGATAAGCCATTTGTTTGATCGGGACACTGTCTTGTAATTTTATTCTATGTTGCACTACAGTGGATTGGCCCAATTGGCCAGCTGATTTTGCTAACACATGTTTGTATTTATCCAATAGTTTAACCAGTTCTTGACATTCATTAACAGTCAAATGATCCAGATCAAAATCTTCGATTGTCACTGGAGATAACTTTTCAACCTTCCTTTCTTCACCTGCAAAATTAATTTTGTGCATATTAATACATTCAATTTTTGCTAATGCCATTCATGCTGAGAGGTGAAAGGCTCAGATGACGTGTTAGCTATCAAAATAGCCACCTTCCTGTCTTTGGACAACTTGTCTAAAGAGTTTCACCTTTAGAAATGCACCAAAAGAATTACACCTAGTTTCTCAACTGCTAACTCATTATTACATAAATTATAATTGGGTTCAACAAGAACCAACTGTCCTGGTGAAATGTGTTTGCACACTGAACCATCAAGACAGTTTCTGTGTTAGGTGGAATAATGTGTTTTGAAGTCAGTTTTCCAACACAGGCCATTTGGTCACCCATAATCCGTGCTCTCAACCCTGTTTCTCTTATGCAAATCCCAAGTGGTACTGATTTTAAAATTCTTTTCCCTGCATCTAGTATGAATGAAAATTCCAGTAAAACATCTGAACCTAAGACTAGTTGGTATTGTGGACTTAACCTATCTAGGGCCACGAAAGCATCAACTTTGAATGAGTTCCCATCCAGAGTTAATCCTATAGCAATTTTGGTGTGTATAGATACTATATTTCCAGAGACTGTAATGTCAGGATGCCCCACTATCAACAAAAAACCTTGATTTTATTCCCTGTATTAACCCTTCTACCAATGGTAAGTCTGTGTCATTATCTTTGGTAAAGACACCATGTTCAGCTCTGTTTCCTTGAATATTCTGTTTAGAAAACTTTCGTTGTCAGCTTGGTCTGTCCCCAAACTGCCAACGTGAAGAGATCCCCATGTGATTTACATGTTTTTCAATTGCCCCCCCCTGGGTTGTCTATATTCTTCGTTTTTGCCATATAATGCTTCCCTAGGTCTTGTGTTAAAAAAATATGCATTTGCACTAGCTGGAACACGATTTATACTTGTATTAAGAAAGGACTCCCTAACGTTTGGACAGGTAGTACACATGTTTCTGGGTACTGTTTCAGTCCCCTGAAATGGCATCGAAAGACTTGGTCTGTCCATAAAATTATTTTTTTTTCTCCTTGCCTTGAGGCAATTGAAAGGAGGACACTTGTTCCCTACTACTGATGACATCATTTGTTCTCTCCTGCTTGCTCATGCGGGCATTGTCTATAAATATACTCTCCCTCAGAGTCATAAATGGAGTAGGAGAGGATCTCCCTTCTTCTTCCTGTTAATTAGATACAGTGTGAACTATTTAGATTGTTCCTGATCTGTTTTAACTGATCATTAATTTCTAACACAAATTTTTGGAATCGATCGTTCAGCGAAGACAGTTGTCTTTCCAGGCTATTTATTTCAATGTTATCTGTTAATATTGCTTGTTTATTGTTATGAATAATACTGTTAGCTACATTTATATGGACTTTTTGAATGGATTGCATTAATTTTTCATTTACTTCTTCGCGAGTTGCTACTTCCACTGTGGCCTGAAAGTTGGTTGAATTGTGACTCAGAACTAAACACTTCTGCTTCACATTTAATCCGTTTAAGAATTGAGCTAGAAGAGTTTGATGATCGCTTAGTGTGAAAATTTCAGGTGTGTCTTTTTCTATCTGATAAGCCATCCTGCACAAGTTCTTTAATCGTGAAGCAAACTGAATAACCGATTCATCTGCATTTTGTTTAGCTGGGCTAAAGCACTGTAGTTGAGTTACAAGAGGCTCAGAGCATTTGAAACGCTCAACCAAAGCTGCCTTATTGTTGATAATTTTTCTCTGCCCATAATTCAAGTGAATGTGAGTAAAATTCCATGACTTCCCCACTAAATTTCGACTTAATAATAATTACTTTTTGAGCATCTGCCCAATTTGTAATTTCAGCTACCTCTTGTACTGTTTCAAAGATCTGAGAAATCGGAATTTCTTCTTATGACCCACAAAATGTTGGAATTAAATTGATATAGCCCACAGGAGGAGCTGCATTGGCTCTTACCTGTTCAAGAGGTGACTCTAGTTCTGTTGGGGATAATGTCTCTGATATAGCTAAATTCGATGTATCTAAATTCTGACCCTCCATTGTCTGTGTATTATTATTTTACTGTTATTTGTTCAAGTGATAACCATGAATCTAAAGTATAGTCTTTCCCATTTAAATAGCTGCATGTATATTTCAATACATAAAGACAAGTATTTCAAACTGTCATAGTAACGTTTTACACTATGGACTTACCTTTTGAAGTTCTCAAAACATATATACTCACACTAACAACACTTAAAAGACATAAAATGCTTATGTTAGCAACAAACAGCAACCTAAACTTTACCTACCATTATCTTTTGTCAATTGTGCCTAAAACTGTGCTACGAGGTTTATGAGAAAAATTGCTACATCTTGCTGTGCATACTCAAACAATAATAATAATGCTAATAGCAACAACAGATTATTATTGAATATAGAAAATATATAAGTAATACAACATTTCATTCCGCCAACTTCTCAAAACAGCATCAACCATTTTTTTCTCTCTTCATATATATCTGCTTTCTGAACTTTAAACTTTTATTTTATCTTGGATAAAGGAAACCAAATGCTGAGCATACTCGTTTTTCATCTTGGTAATGGAAACCAAATTTTGTCTTGTGATCAGGGATTTAGTAATTTAATCTTTGTGTTGCTTGGGTTAAACTCATTTTATTTCATCATGGTCACAGAACCAAATTGTCAGGGGCTCTCTCTCTCTCTCTCTCTCTCTCTCTCTCTCTCTCTCTCTCTCTCTCTCTCTCTCTCTCTCTCTCTGTGGTTTCTCTCTTTTTTGTTTATCCCCTTGACTTATGGCCATATTACTTTTCCTCTGATAATTATTCTAAGTGAAATGATCATCGGGCTAGGACAAAATCCATACTCTTGGCAAATTAAAGGCTGTTCTAGCAATTAAATGCTGCAGCATCGGATTCGCATTGTGATTTTAGGTTGGACGATCACAAAGTGTCAACCCAACCCCCACTCTTGCCTTTATTGGTTCATACTTATATCTGCTGGTGTATGTCAGAGAGAATGAGACATTATGTAACACATAACATTTATTATAACAAAATAAAACATGTATACAGATTTGCACTCCTTCTAGTTGTTTGTGTAAAAGTAAAGGTATGTATATATTGCTTCAAGACTTCTGTTCATAACAACAATATTATATTGGCAAAAACATCTTTACAACATATTGGATTCTAGTATCACTGGAACTATTCCTTCAGCAGACTTATTGTTTGACTGTGGTTTAACAAGCTACAACATTCACAAGCATTTCAATTCACACACTTCAACATAGAATAGAACCATTGGAAACAGAAGAACCTTAGGCAGTGTTTTTGATGTTCTCACTAGTTTACACTATCTTACATCTATTTTAATGTGAACAGGCTCACTCCCTCCTGTTTCCTATCCCAACAGCACCTTGCTGTAAGATCCCTGGGTACCGGCAACCATGGGAGAAGTACCCTTTCATTATTAAATTATCAAGATTAAATATTTAGGAAGGAAACATAAAAAATGGTATCTGTTGATGTTATGTTCAAGGTTCACATTCACACAAATGAGATAATGGCTTACCAGTTAAATCTCTTTCTTCAGGACAGGTTGTGTGACCTCCTTCCCTGTGGTGGAAACTAGGGTGTGGTCTTCTGAGCCATGTTTCCTTTGTCTCAACTCCTCGCTGGCCATTCTTCAGGCCAGAGTGACATCAACTTGAACCTTCCCTTTTGCATCGCCCGGACTCGCGATCTTTGATGGCAGCAAGACGTCCCCTTCTGCTACCAGTCTCCGCTACAAAAGCTAGAAGTTCTCCCTATACATCATGCCCCTTGGTGCCTCCCAGAACCCTTATACCTTCCAGGATTTAATAATCGACCCAGCGGGTAGTACAAAAACAGAAAAAGTCCGATTACAGGCCTACCTACTTTGGGAGTGGCAACAAAGATGGACCGATACAACAAAAGGAGAAATCTCAAGAAAATTCCTCCCCGACCTCAGCAAAATTTATCCCAAGCAACCGGCCTCATACTTTCCGGGGAAGCACTTGACTTCGCTCCTTACTGGTCATGGTCCCTTTAAGGAGAAGCTGCTTGGGTTCAGTCTTGTTGAGAACCCCCAACTGCACGTGTGGGGAGATTGAGAACTGGAACCACTTGGTCTATAACTGTCCAGAATACGAAGATCTCAGAGGCATCCTGATCACAAAGATACACTACCTTCTGAAAGGACTGGAATCCCACTTCATTGACACAGAAGAGGAATACAGAGCACTTTCTCAATTTTCTTCTCTCGAAGAGGTCCTGCCTCTTCGAGAGGAGAAAACTGCTAATTACAATAAAGCATGTCTGATGAAAGACCACCACAAGTTAAATTGTACAATACCATAAAATACCATCCAATGGAGTTGCTACAGAGAAAAATTCCCGAGACAAGAAAGAGAAAAACACAAGAACGGGGCTTAACCCATGAGCGACTGGACTGAAATCGACTCAACATTGAAGAAAAGAGACTAAACACAGCACAGCTGCCAAACGCCATTTGGCGACTTGAAGAGGGCACCCTAGCCACCTTCATCTTTAATACCCATATCCCCGGTGGGGGGAGACGGTCTTACTGTCTCCTCCCCTTCTCGCCGTTCTCACTTTCCACTGGGACTTGGGGTTGCCTCCTCTCTCGACTCCATACTTCTGTCTTTTCTCCCCAGACTTCAGTCTCCCCACCCACTCTACCTGCACATATGCAAGCAAATGCCCTACATGCTGGAATTGATTTAATCATCTCCAAATTACGTTTTTCACCCATACACTCGGCCTTTCAAATATTTAGCGTTATTCCTTATCAAATTTACCAAAAATAAATAAATAAATATATATATGTATATATATATATATATAAAAATTTTTTTTTAGGTCCTAGCTGCCGAAATCTCAGGAAATTAAGCGGCAGGACCTGTCAGAGTAAATCTTAGTCTACTGGTGTTTCCTGGTCTGCCTCCACGGGGCGAAAGTGGGGCAACGTTGGGCCTCAGTAGGGGTCCAGCGGCTAAACGACCAAATGAACAAGGGTACATGGCACTACACATATACAGTTTCCATACACTTTTAAATCTCTGGCATTTCCCAGCGGACTGGTTCACCTACAATGAAAGCAATGTGGAGATGGGGGAACCCCTGGTGCCGTTTGACCCTAAACACAATTTACACTTTACCCCTTATATACTAACATTATCTCGTTCTACGTCACCGTGATAGATTCATCCAAGAATGTCCATTTCACAGGGACACGTGGGACGATTACCATTTTTGGTAATCGTCCCACGAAAAACGACTGAACATCCCGCCCACGCTGTAGCAATAAAAGCCCTTTTTAGTACCATTGTGGGCGTGCGAACAATGGCCTGCTCTCAGTTGGCCAATGACAGAGAACTAGGGCGAGGGATTGCGCAATATCTGACCATACGCTCTCTCTTTCCCTTATTGTATTAGACGTAAGTTCGAAATGAATATAGTTTTATAATTTTATCCAACAGATTCCCGAGATACGATTACAACAATAGAATAGTTGATTTTGGGTAGACCGAAGAGTTTTAAAGAAGGATGGTTTTAATAATTTAAAATACTGTATCGTACACATTGTATTAACTATTTAGTAGTTAATTAATTCTGCCTGATTATTGAGATATACGAAACTCTCGGTCTAACAGTTGGTTTGAAACGAAAAATGCGAATTTTAATTCAGATTACAGAAGCAAAAATACGTTAGTACGTATAATTTTATTCTGTATACATGGGAACAGTCAATTTTTTTGTTCAGCTAATATCAGGAAAGTGTATTTTTCCCTTATAGACTGCATTTTGGATCTATCATAAAATCGTATTCACGTCTTGAAGATAAAAACGCATAATTTCATTCTCTTTAAACTGACTGGAAACGAGGCTCGAACGCATCGGTTTCTTCAAAGCTATATTCTTCTTGAGCGGATATCAGTCAAACTGGTAGGGGTGTTTTCACTGGTGATATTCAAGGGAATTAAAAAGAAACTGCATTCTTTCTGTCGGTTGAAGTTGTATATGTGTTCTGCTTTCATCCAGCTACGTGGAAAAATGTGTTTTCTTATTTGCATCACAATATGTAGTCTTGTGGTACAGTTGACATGAAGATGAATATATTTCCAGTGAATAATATGAAAATCTTTAAATCCCTGATGACTCTATCAGTGTTCTGAATACGCTGTAAACCTATCTAGAACTCTCATTTTAACAATTCCTAACAATCTGATTAGGCAAAAACATCATGCATTTGAATCCTCGATTCTCGAACGCCTCGGTGTTTTCAAAGCTATATTCTCCTTGATCGGATATCAGTCAGACTGGTAGAAACGGATTGTATTGGGGTGTTTCCGCTAGTGATATTCAAGTAAACAAGGGGGAATTAAAAATAAACGGTGTTGTTTCTGTCAGTTGAAGTTGTATATATGTTGTGCTTACAGCTAAGTGGAAAAATGTATTTTCTTGTTTGCTTCACAATGTGTAGCCTTGTGATACAGTTTACATGGAGCTGAATATATTTCAGTGAATAATAAGAAAATCTTGAAATCTATGTGAATTGTGCAATTGCTTTTCGAAGCAACTGCACAATTCTGCTTCCACAGTAGAATAGTCCTGGTGAGTTTTTGATTCAGTTTGACTGCTCAATTCCAAAACTCAATTTAACAACTCAATTTCAATTAAGTTGTTAAATAGTTTTTTTGGCTTTGTAAATGCTATAAGCGCCTATGTTTACTAAGAGTAAGCTTAAGTAGATTTTAAATTCAATCTTAAACTTTTAACTTTAGGAATTTTTACTATTAAGTCGAGCCGGAGATTGTGAAAAACACACAGACACGAGCTCGTGCGTTATAGATACAGTGGAACCATACATATATATTTTCACATACATATTTTCAATCACACATTGGTAATTTTCATTTAAACAAACATACTTGATGTTGCTGAATATACACTTTTATTGTAGTTGTGACAGCTAAAACGTCGAACTTAACTTTGGTAATTTTCTCATTAACGTCTTGTGCTAACAACTAAAACGGCAAAATCACAATTTAAAAACTAATTGCAGTCACTGAGAAATTGTTTGCCTAAAATGAACACAAACGGACGTATGAAAAACAAAATAAATTTCATTTAGAAGAAGGGAAATAATATCAGGTTTTATTTTCGACCAATCAGAAATCGTTTCCAGATACAGTTGAATAAACAATTAAAACGTTTTTACACACACACATGTTGTACTTTTAAAACTTTTTCCCAATTGGGATCCATCAGAAATCGTATTCACGTCTTCAACATAAAACGAATGATTCTGTTCGCTTCAGACAGGAAATGTCCCCTCCCCCTAAATCGATTGGTAACTCCCAAAAGCGATATTCGGTACTTTCTTTTCAAGTGGAAACGGTCAGCTGCATTAACTGGAGTTGGTAGCATTACAGACGTGATTTGTGAAGATGAAAGCTGATGATATTCAAAAATAACCAGTGAAAATAAACAAGAAAAAGAATTTACATTATGCTTATTTGTTTAATTAATTAATTAATTAATTTACATTAGGCTTGTGTTTCCCAAAAAAATTAGACTTTGCTAACTGTTACGAGTGGTAAAAATCCCACCTTTCTCTTTTTGGATAAATCAAACCTTTAGTAATTGATAAAATCAGTATTAGTCTGGTTTCCCTAATTGCTGATATCTATTTGATTGTGTTGTAATTCATGAAACTATTAATTCCATCAACAAGGACGGAAACCAGTAGAATCAAGCAAATATTATTCAAAACTAGAGTTAAAATATTAAAAACCTTAAGAAAAGCCGGCCCACTCATAACTAGCATAAAAGAAGCCATGTACAGTACAGCGGTAGATTCTGTTGTAAGGTCAGAAAAGGGTCAAGGGGAAACTATCTTCCCTCGTAAACATGCAAAAGCTACAAGAGCTTCACAAGTATGGGATGACACCAGAACGGGAGTAGAGCGGGGGTGAAAAGTCGCTTCTCACGTAAGCAGCAAATACTTTGAGCTCTTTCCGAGTGATCTTGATATTGGGTAACAATCTCGCTTGCCCAAAGATGGTCAAGAGTAGCAAATGCGATAGAAGCGCCTCCTTCGCGGCCATGAAAATGTCATGACATACCCATGGTTCGATGCTCGTGAAGAGGTTAAAAGGATGAGGCAGCAGATTCCTTGTCCATGACATGATATTCGGGCCATCTGGGGTTAGACCCTGGACTTGGAACATCTAATAAGAGGGAGTGGTGGAGAGAAAAACAAAAAGAGAAAAAGGAAGCTGCTCCTGGTATAAAAGGAGAGGGTAGCAAAGGTAGATAAGTTCTTAGAGAGTTCTTTCTTGACGATTATTATCATTGTGAAACAGATTATTAGGTAGATATACATATAAAGATTAGTCGTGATTATTGGTTGTCGTACAAGTACTAGTAAAAAAGTGCCGGTACCAGTCGTCTTGAGAAAAGCAAGTGGTTCGAGTTCGGAGAAGCAAGCAGAGAGGGAGACGCCCAGATCGAGAAGTCAACTCGAGGGAAGCAAGAGAAAAGACAGAAAAGGTGTAAGCCGAAATGTTTTATCATATGTGTATGAGAGGGATAGAATGTTTAAATGAAATAGCAGAATGACCTAGCTTTAAAAGATGATTCCGTTCTAGATGATTCCTTTCTATGTTTTTCTATGTTATACATGAGAAGTATTATATGTCGCGATACAGTAGTTTAGTATCATGAATATTAACTGGTTAACACAAAAGTTTGATAATCCAATGTATCTAAATATTAAACGGAGGGGCAAATGGAGAGAAAGATGTTGATATCCAGTTGATATTTAGTAAGGGCGATAGCCACATATATATACATGTATAAGGATATTATATATTGCTATGTTAACTGCATGACCCTTTGTAAAAGGGGTGTAACCTCAAGGAATCATTGAAATGTTAAACTTGTATGAGTGATATTTTAATAACTTTAATGTAATGACTATAATCAAAGAAGAAAAATAATATGAGAACGAGAGTGATATATGTATGTGTATTTTCCTTTATAATGTATCTTTTTATATATACGCAATAAATGATTGTTATGCCGAAAGTTTGCCTCATGCTAAGCTCTAGATCACACCAGTAATCACCTGAGTTGATTAAGTTCAATAATGGTTATTGCCTAAAGACGAGTTTAATTCTATTAAGTTCTTCTTTAGTTACACAGCGCAAAAAAGGTCCAAACTGCGGAATAAGGGGAAGGTGAGTTACTCTCCTCTCTCTCTCTCTCTCTCTCTCTCTCTCTTTCTTATGTTGAGGGTATACGAGACCTTGTCCTAAACAAAAACCACGAGGCAGTCAGGTAAGGCCAAACCTACGTTAAGGGGGAATAAGAGAAGAGGGAAACTAAAAACAATTAATAAATATAACCCCCCCCCCTTGTATCTGGCGCCGTGACGAAATTGTGTTCCCACCCCCCTTACATAACTGCAATTATCTCTTGTGACAATGTAAATTCGTATTCTGTTTAAATGAAAATAATCTTTTGTGTGGTTCTTTCTGGAAAAAGTGTTAACAAGCACTTTCATTACACTTGAGAAGTTCATTTCCACTCAGCAATGAGAATGGGACAGAAATCTTGGAATGTTCTTTCTAACTCAGTTAGAATCAATAAGGGCTGATTCTTACAACTCGTCGGCTGTGGTTTTCGAACGCAGGCAAAAGTGTTTCTCCGGGCAGATTGAATTTATGTTCTGCTGTTAATATGTAAGTAAACTCATCTACATTCAATCAACTGAAAAAGGATTAAAATCTTAGAGAGAATAATAACTTTTTAAGAGTTTAATTTAAATCTTACCTTGGAATAGATTTCACACATCAAGTATATACAGAGGTTACAAAAAAAAACTATCAGTGCAGAGAAACACAACAAGACTTCAAGGAAGCAGAAAAATAACCTTTTAACAACTTAATCTTAAAATCTTAAATTTTACACACCAACAACATATACAGAGGTTACAAAAAATTACAATCATTGCTTTCAGACAAGACTTCGAGTGCACACAAAAACAAGTTTAATTTTCAGCTTTTCAAGAACAGATGGAACTTTTAAGGGAAAGCCGACACAGATGGTACCACGTCGCCGACGTTGGGCCGGACAGCGGTGCCTTGCTGTGGCCGATGTTCGGGCAGGCGATTGTGCCGTGCTGTGGCGGGGGCAGAGGTTCAGGCGAGCGACGGTGCCGTGCTGCAGTGGCGGGGGCAGAGGTTCGGGTGAGCGACGGTGCCGTGCTGCGATGGAGGCGGCGGTTCGTGCGGTCGATGGCTGCAGCGTCCCTCCCCCAGAGCATAAGCATCCCCAAAATACACCTTCCCTATTAGAGAAGGTGTATTTTGGGGATGCTTATGCCCACAAGAAATTAAATTTTCAGGTCTCAGCAACAGTTGGAAACAACGAGGAACTTATCTTTCAGGAAAAAAAAATGTTTTTCATCTTGCGCACAAGGTGATGCGATGCAGATGCAGGCGGCGACGGCGGGGAGGGCAGCGGCCCTCCCCACAGCATAAACATCCCCAAAATACACAGTTCCTATTAACACCCACAATGCATTGCTACATAATTAACATTGAAATTATTCACAAAAATTCATTATGACATCACAATCGATACATTCAAAACCAACATCTAACCCAAATCTCACGGGGGGGGGGGGAACCCAGCACAGTCACGAGCTAAGATGTCGGCTCATCAATCATGGCAATGCCAGTTCAAACCCCAAAACAAACAAACAAACAAAAAAAAAAATGCAAAATTAAATTCCAAAATTACAACTAATGCCATCTATATTGAGAGAAAAAAAACTTTTTATTTCCAACCAAATCTGGACCCGCCTCCGTCCCAGAAAAATCGGTTCATATTGTCGGACCCGTCCCAATGAAATCGGTTCAAACCGTCCTTTGTTACTACTCCTCTGCCAATTTTAATGGATGCAAATTCTAAATCTTCTCTTTGGCACAGCAAATCTACTGATACAAGAGGACGCCTTTTAGAGGATCTCATTTTACCTCATCAACTGAATGTCATTAACCTTTCAGGTCAGCCTTATACCTTTTCCAACTCCTTAGGACAATCAAATATAGACATTACATTAGTAACTAATAACCTACTCTGATTTATTCATAACTAGGAGGTAAACACTGATCTGACTACATCTGATCATAAGGTCATCTCTTTCCTATTATAAAAAACAGCTAAAGTTTCGAGGTAACCTCCAAAGGACCTTGTGAGATATTCACTTTGTAATATTCATTGGAGCAACTTTGAAAATTCAATAATCCAGAATTTTCCTTCAGATGATACTAAAGCTATTTCTGACTATAATCCTGAAGAATTAGCACTTCTCATTCAAAAGACAGTTCTGAAAGCCACTTCCAGATCAACAAGGAAGAAGTTCTTGACCACCAAAATCACTCCTTGGTGGTCACAGGAACTCCCGATACTAAGACGTAAAGTTCATCGAGCTAGAAAAACCTTTCAAAAACCTGAAGAAACAACAATATCTTACCATTAGTACTCTCAAGACTACACCAAGAATTTAAAAATACTGAGATACTATATGTCAAAACCATAAAAAAAATAAGTTGGAATCCTGGCAAAATTTGGTAAAAATTTCTGGTAACGAGGAGCCTTGGGGTTTGATTTACAAAATCTGCAGAAACAAAATAAATCCAGGAGATATGATATCCTTAATACTGTTATAACAAATACTGAAGACTATTTAAACTGAACCAATACTGTCAATAAAACACTAGATAGGCTCTTCCCCCAGGACGATCCAACCCTTGACTTCCCTGTGCAGGCTGAAATGAAATTTAAATGAATCGTATTTCACCCCCACTTCAACGTTGCCTTTCTCATTGGATGAATTAAAATCTGCAGTTAATTCAATAAAAAAGGACAAATGTCCTGGACTAGATTTACTGGAATGTATTTTTATTAAATACTTCTATGAGCTACAACCAAATCACATGCTTTGCCTCTTTAACAAATGCTTAGAATTTAGTACTTTTCCTGTTATCTGGAAGTCAGCTTTATTGAAAATTTTACCAAAACCAGGAAAACCTCAGCATGACCCAAAATCTTACAGGCCAATTGCCTTGCTTTCTCACTTAGGAAAACTACTTCAACGTTTAATCAGTCTTAGAATGAATTCAGTGCTTGCAGAGGACTTAAATTCATTCCTTCAATGTGGCTTTACACAAGGCTGGGGCTGTGAAGATGCATTGTTTCAAATAAAAAAGCTCATCCACATTTAAATATACTCTAATTTTATTTATAGACTTCGAAGGTGCTTTCGATACACTATGGTGGGGGAGTGCCCTTCGTTGTCTTAGAATTGCAAATTGTCCTCAGTTATTATACCTTCTCATAAAGGACTATTTTAGTAATCGCTCTGCCGTAGTACCAACAAAACACCAGTCTATATCCAGATATATTACTTGTGGCTGCCCCCAAGGGTCTCTTCTTGGATCCCTGGTGTGGAACTTAGTCCTAAATGATTGGCTTTTCCTCAATGATGACCTGACTAATATAAATACAATAGCTTACGCCGATGACTTATCCATTCCTGTTCACGGAAACTTCAGAAGGGATCTAGAAACTTCTGCAAATAATATTCTCTCCAGACTGTCCGACAGGGCCACTCAAAACAAGCTCACCATTTCAGTGACAAAAACAAAAATGATGATCTTTAAGGGAAGACTAAATTATGGTAGGCCTCCAGTAATAAAATAACAAGGAAATTCACTTCCTCTAGTCTCCATACACACGAACACCTTGGTGTTCTCCTAGGTCTGGCCTTCTCATCACACTTACAGCAGCTCTTTAAAAAGATTAAGAACTTTACATCAATGCACTTCAGAATTTCTAGGAAAGAATGGGGACTAAAAAACAATACTCTCTGTATCTTGTATCGTACCATCTTTATCCAAGTTCTATCATATGCCTCCTATATTTGGTTACCATAAAATTTCAACTACTATACAAAAGTCTTTTCTCTTGGCGCTGCTTCGAACATGCCATACAGTCTCCACACCAGACCTACAAGCTATTGCAGGCACTTTACCCACTGACCTGCATGTTATTTATAAAGGTCTCTGCTCTTATATTAGGAAAGGAACACCTATTACCCTCCTTAATATTACTGTTGATCCAGCTGTGGACCCAAAGAAAGAAAATGAGATGCTGGAATCTTCTAACCAACTGTTGGCAATCCAGGTGGTCCTTATTTACTAAAGTTATTGTAACCAAGTCCTTTATATCTGACATCTCATTTACCTCTTCCAACACTGTACAGAAATGGTTCTTCTCCAGTCTCTGCACATCATACTTAATAACAGGTCATGGATCATTGAATGCGGAGCTTATAGTTTAATCTAACCACTACAGATTCATGGTTATGTGGTGGCATCGAGGACTGGGAACGCGTAATTTACTCTTTCCCAATTTACCAAGACCTTCAGCAACAGACCACAACCACATCTCCTCACTTTGCGCCTGGAAATGAACATTGGCCTGACGTAGCCCAGTTGTCAGGAGTGAGAGTGCATAGCATGTGTTCCTTGAGTGGACTGGAGTTCAAGCCCCTGACCACTAATACGATAAATATTTGTATTGATGATTTATTGTAAACTCTACTGACTTGGTTGTTGTGCCAGAGTATAAACAGAATTTTTTTAATGATTTAATTACCAATAAAGAAACTCTTGGAATTTTCCCAGAATTTGCAAAAGATATTTTTCACAGATTTAAAGGATATTTTTTTCACCTACCATCATTGACTGTATATGTTTTTCCTCTCCTCCTGGCATCAGTTCCACTGAGTCTTCTGTTCTGTCATGTGTCACCCTGGCCAAGTCTATGTGAAATTTTATTATGAAACAAGGGGAAGCAGACTTTACCTACTGATTTCTCTAACAACTCGAGTACTGCTAATTGCCACCCCATAACTAAGCTACATCACCACTGCTCAATTCATTATTCTTGGCAGTTTTTATTATTTTTTTTAAATTTTATTATTATTATTTTTTTTTAATTTGCCTATAATCATTTTTTGAGAATAATTCTTATTTTTATTTTATTTTATTTATTATTATTATTATTTATTTTATTATTATTATTATTAATTAGTTATTTTTATTATTTTTATTTTATTTTATTTATTATTATTATTATTTATTTTATTATTATTATTATTAATTAGTTATTTTTATTATTTTTATTTTATTTTTACTTTATTTTATTTTTTATTTTTATTTATTTTATTATTATTATTTTTTTTTTTTTATTTATTTGCTGGTACTGCCAGCTAGGGCTCCCAGTGGTATGGGATTTGCTGGCATCCACTGGAATTGATTGATTTTTCCTATAGTGGATGCGGGATTCTTACCTTATCACTTTTGTTTAACAGTACGCGTATTGTTGTGGCCTGCCTCCTCGTGGCATGGACGGGTACCAGGGAGCAGCCATCCTGGTGATCGTTGCTTCCTAGTAGCTAAGTGGCCAGATACAACAAAACAACAGAACAAGACACACACTCTGCAGATATAGCACCATACTTGTATCTGGAATTTCACAGAGCTCTTTACTCATCATAGTGTACCATGGCAGAGTTGAACTAACATTTAGGTGCCACCATACATAAGACACAACACATGTCTACATGTTCTTTTTCTCTGATTTGAATGGTGTGGATTGAGCTTGAAATTATATGCCAGCAGGAACCATACAAAATTTGCACTAAACAACAGTCGACAGAATGTAGGTTCATATTGTCACAATGTTTTTCTGAAATTTAAAATTTACAAAGTTTGACAAATCAGACAGTTTACTTTTGAATCTCTTTAAACAGTTAAGTTTATCTTATTTAGCAGTTAATTTTTAAAGTTTTATTCTGTCAACGCTGCTTATCCTTAAAAATAAAAAAATGCAGCTATAAAATTTACAAAAGCATAGTTTTAGTAAATTTTATCCGGTATATGTATATATCTGTTAAATGGAATGAAATTCGTTGCGTGAACACGAGTGCACCAATTGGCCAGTTTCAATGTACTGTGTGAGTGTTGTTCATTTAGAATTAAGCTACAGACAAAAAGTGAATTAATTCTGACTTTGAAATCGGAACGGCGAAGTATGAAAGTCTGCCTAAGTAAAATTTCAATGTTGGTTAGCTCTTAAGTCTTTGAACTTAACAGCCAAAAACAGGAAGTTCAATTTCAAAACAGACACGTCACTATCAGATGTGTAAAGCTGATTTTCAGAAAAAAATGCAACTTGATTGGCCTGTTTGAATTTTTGTAAATTTTTATCTGTCCGCGTGACTCGTAAATATAAGTGCAGAAGGTACTGGTTGCGTGGCCAACCGCCTCCTCCAGCCGCCAGCTAAGGACCAAAGAAGTAGAAAGAAGTGCAAAAAGCTTAACTTCTAGTAATATTGAGAGGCTAAAAGTATCATTATCTCTCAAAAATTAATGATAATAATGTTCTTACGCTTACGGAACTTGGGCCGAAGCATGCCACATTAAATGGGTGGGAAGATACTGCCAAATCATAGCAATTATTTGGCATTGGTTTAAAATTGTAATGTAAAGATTCAATTTAAATGCAAGAGAACTAAAAACCCAGATTGCAGTCCACTTAATGACAGAAATCAAGAACAACTGTTGTTCCTTGTGGATATGTATATATGATTAAAAGATGGGAGATTTTATCTCATTAGCAAAATATATAATGGTCTTAATACACAGATATTCACTCTTTTTCACATGCATCATAATCATCAGCCATTTTCAATCCACTGCAGGATGAAGGCCTCTCCAGCAACTTTCCAGTTCCTTCTGTTTTGAGCACTGGCCATCCATTTACTACTCAAAAACTCATGAATTTCATCTATCCATCTCCGCCTTTGTCTTCCAGGTTTTCTTCTAGCTCCTCTTGGGTACAAATCTGGTATTTTCTTAGTCCATCTGTCATCATGTCTTCGAGCTATGTGTCCTGCCCAAGACCATTTTATTTCTTTAGTTTTGATAAGAATGTCCTTTACTTGAGTTTGCTGCCTAATCCATGTGTTTCTCTTCTTATCTAACAGTCTGATTCCCAATATAATTCGTTCCATTCTTCGCTGTGTAGTTCTTAGCTTCTCTTCCATTCTTCTGGTGAGTGCCCAAGTTTCACTTCCATAAGTCATGGTGGGGAGTATACATTGATTCATTATTTTACGTTTCACACAAACTGGGATATTGCTCCTCAGTACGTGACTATATTTCCTGAATGCTATCCATCCAAAATTTATTCTTCTTTTGACTTCCAGCCATTTATCATTATTACAGCTAATAACTTGTCCCAGATAAGTATATGACTCCACCTTTTCAATTACTGCTCCTTCAATCATTATTTCCCTTTCCGTGGCATACTTGTTCATCATTACTTTTGTTTTAGCCATATTCATCTTTAGTCCAAAATCCTTATTAACTGTGCATAACTGATTAAGATTTTCCTCTAATTCTTTGGGATCGTGGCTTATGACCACAATGTCATCTGCAAATCGTAAATGGGTTAGGTACTCTCCGTTCACATTGACTCCTTTCTGTGACCAGTCTAATCTTCTGAAAGCTTCCTCAAGGGTAGCAGTAAACAGCTTCGGAGATATTGTGTCTCCTTGTCGAACTCCTTTCTCGATTTTAAATTTGCTACTGTCTTTGTCTAGTCTAATAAAGGATGTAGCACTCTCATATATTTTCTTCAAAATCATAATATATGGAGTATCTATGCCTTGTCTTTCCAGTGCCCGAAACGTTGCCTTATGCTGTATGGAGTCAAATGCCTTTTCATAATCCACAAATGCCAGGCATAATGGTGTTTTATATTCATTTGCATTCTCCATTAGCTGTGATATTACGTGAAGGTGATCCATAGTTGAGAATCCTGTCCTAAAGCCAGCTTGCTCTTTCGGTTGATTCTCATCAAGTATTCTTTCTAATCTGTTAGTAATGACCCTTGTGAACCACTTGTAGATATGGGATAACAAGCTAATTTGTCTATAATTTCGAATTTCTGATTTATCTCCTTTCTTATGCAGCAAAACTATGATTGCATTATTCCACTGCTTAGGCATCACACCTTTTCTAATGCACTTTGTGAAGAGCCTTGCCAGTTTTTGTGTTATGTCTCTTCCTCCCAATTTTAACAACTCTAAAGTAACTTCATCTTCCCCCGGGGCTTTCCGATTCTTCATTTTCTTCAATGCATGGTCTATCTCATCAGGAAGAATATTGGGTATGTCGTATGTGTTGCTACTTTGCAATCCATGTTCCCCACTGCTGGTATCATTACCTCACTCCTTGTATAATTCTCTATAGTAGTCTTCTGCTATTTGAATTATGCCTTCTCCGCTGTTTATAAGTACTAATGTTTTCTTCTTTGGATTTCTGTTTCCCTATAGGTTTCTTGGGCTTTATCACTTTCAGAAAGTTGTAATATTCCTCGTTCTGAGATATCTTGGTTCTGAGAAGTCTGCAGAAGCTGAAACCTGTTCTTAAGTTCCAGTACATACTGCTTTTTCTCCTCCTCTGTTATTTCAAAGACCTTTGTATTATTTACTCGAGTCAGTTTTTTTCCTTTCCTTTCCTACATCTATATCAAGTGTACATCTTACCATTCTGTGATCACTTCCAACATTTACCTTATTCAGGACGGTAACATCATTCACAATATATCTTCTGTTAGTGAGGATGAAGTCGATTTCATTAGTTGTTAATCCATTTGGACTCTTCCATGTCCACTTTCTCTTCACCCTTTTCTTGAAAAAAGTGTTCATTACTGACAGTCCTTGAGATTCTGCAAATTCCACAAGTCTTTCACCTCTTTTATTTCTTTCACCAATTCCAAAATTTCCTATAGTTCCTCTTTCTGCGCTGTTTTGCCCTTTTCCAACCTTAGCATTGAAGTCCCCCGTAATAATAGTGTAGTGGGTTTTCTGCTCATCTAGAAGACTCTCAATTTCAGTGTACATTTCTTCAACCTCTTCATCATCATGGCTCGATGTTGGTGCATAAATCATTATAATCTTTAGCTTGTACCTCTTAGAAATCTAGAATATTAGTCTTGACACCCTACCCTTGGTGATGTACTTTTGAATTACAAGATGTTGTTTTTAAAATCTTTATGGACCAGAAACCCAATTCCATCTTCACTCCTTTCACTGTTTCCATTGGTGTACAGCAGATTTCCACTTGATAAACTTATAAGTGATTCATTTCTTCTTCTTGTTTCAGCCAAACCGATGATATTCCAATTCACATTTTCTAATTCCTTTTCCAGCTCTAATATCCTGTCTTCACCGATGAGTGATCGTACGTTATAACAGGCCAAGTTCAGTTTCCGTGCATGGCAGCCTGGTCGTACCCAGAGATTCTTAGCACCCTCTGCTTCCACTCTGATCCTCTCGCTGCCGTAAGAGGGAGAGTGAAAGCTGCTGGGGACTGAGGGCCATTTGTATTGTTGTGCTCTCATTGCTGGAGGGTTTGGTCTTTTCCTCTTCACGCTGACCAGGCGCCTTGAAGAGAACCACTCTACACGTTCGTTACCACCTAAGTGACGTAACAGGGCTTACCAACGAGAAGGTGTGCATGAGTGGATTTTAGGGAGGCAGGCCAACCGGACTTCGCCTAAATCTTCTGTAATGGAGAGATATTGGATCCATTAGTGTTTTAGGCTGAGTGTCTGATAACACACAGGATACCTGTTCCCCTCTAAGCCCCTTCACATGCATGCTTTGCATAAATATGAAATGACAATTTATACATGTGGTATAATTGATGGCCATATGGTGAAAGGAAGCCTAAGGATTATGCTGCACCAGCCAAAAAAATAAGTAAATTAAATAAAAGAAAATGAAATACTGTACACAATTTATGAGGTTTCCTCCTCCCGTAGTTAGCTACGGGAGGAGGAAAATGTGTGATCCAGATGGTCTTTGGATTTCCCCAAACTATCAGCCTCTCCTACCCATGTAGGTAATTTATTCCAGTAATTTATAACTGGCTGGCTAAACTTCCTGCAAACAGTCTAAGTGACCTTGTTAAAATAGCTAACTAGATTTGTTAAACATGATTTTCCCTTTACAAAATTACGCTGTGTATCCTTCAGAATTCCATTTCTATCGAAATTATTCCGAATTCCACCTTCTGATCATTGCCTCTATGATTTTCCCTACTATTGAAGTTAGATGACTGGTCAGTAATTTCCCACTACAATCTTAGAACGCTTTATGGATTGGCGATACTAATCAGAGGGGAATACTACAAACAGCACCGTATTTAGCTGTCACTGACTTTAACCCCAGTCATTCAAAGCACGAGTACTTATATACCATGGCACTGACGACTCGGCTACGATTACCATATCGTGATAGTGAAAGTTTACAATTATCTACAGGTAATTGAATTTTTTTCCTTTACAGAAACTCCACGACTTACGTAAGCGTTGCGTTTCGCGGAACGCTACGTAAGTCGAATTTCCCTAAATAAGCATTTAGAGAAATTCTGCACTAGCAACTATGCGCGCTGAAACTGATAGAAGAAAAAAAAATGTTCGACGAACATGTAAATAGAATTATTCAACTTTTGTTTATCTCATGCGCTGGAAAAATTACAAAAGTTTACAAAAATTTCAAAATTATAAAATTACAAAAAGAGAGAGGAGAACGCATAACATCAGCAAGTTTTAGCTTTCGAGCATCGTTGCCAGAATTAACTCTGCAGCTGATAAGCATGCCGGTGCGGAAGTTGAGGGGTGTGGAGATTTAGAAGAGATTTTTACCAACCCATCACAATTTCTCTGCAGCTGCAGAATCGGCACTGGCGACTTCACCGCATTCTTTAATGTTTTCGAAACCAGCGCGATGCTTGAACTTATTAAATCACCCGTTGCTTCCCACGAATTTGACTTGGGGTTTATCGTACTTATCGTTATCTTCATAAATGAAGATAACGAAAAGCTCTTGAACAGCCGTTAGATTCAGGGGGACTTGCTTCGGAATCTGATTTTCCATCGATGTTAGTAATAGCTTTCCATCTTCGTTATAGCATTTGAACGCTGTCTTGTGATCACTGTTGAGGCTCAAATACATTGATCCTTGAACTTGTTCTTTTATACGCGCACTGTCCCTTAAAATAGTATTTACTGTTGAAGCAGCGAGACCTAATTCTGTGCAATAGATGACAAACTTTGTCCTGCTTGGTACTTTTTAATTAATCATCTTCATTTCTAAATCAATTTTGTTTCGTTTCCTGGCACTGTCAGCACTTGCACTTTCCGTTGGTCGGTTTCCCTTCATCATTGTAATAAGTAAATAGGAATGAAGAGAATATTCTGAAAATTTATTTGTTTTTTATATGATTGAAGATTTCAGTGAAAGGGAAACACATTTTACCATAATAACGTAAAAACCACACAATTCTAGTTATCGGAGCTATTGCAAATGCAATAAGATCGAGTTTACTACGCGTTTATAATAGATTGCGCTAACAGAAAAGCCCAATAAACCGAAAAGTGCGAATTGTTTTTATTGTTTTTGGTAGTGACCTCCAGAAATGTGTTTTAAAAAAATATCACAGAGGTGTTCAAAATTGATTCTTATAAAGGAACAAAATTGATTCTTATAATGGATAACGATGACAGTGTAGTGCAATTTCCATTATAAAAATGGCCTTTTAGAGAGATAAATAGCTTAGTTATATAGCGAAAAATTCAACTTCCAAAGTCTTGGAACGAATTACCAAAAAACCGTGTTATTGGGTTCAAATTACGGTATTTTCACGATTTATTCGGATACAAAATACGTTTCCACGATTTTTAATTTTGCACCGGCAGACAAAAATTCACGTACAGTTGAATTTGTGTATCAGTTTAGATAACAAACTCAGTTTTCTGCCTCATGTGTCAAAACTAAGGGATATCTTGTTCTTCATTGATAAAAAAAGTTATCAATGAAGAACAAGAGAGCACGCCTTCTGTGGCCACAGCAACACCAGCACTGGACTATCGAGGATTGGAAAGGGATAAAATCCGTTTTTCACAGCCTCTAGAAAGGAGTGGGGATTATCAAAGAAAACTTAACCTTTACTTTTTTTTTGTTAGTGTATCGGCTTCTGTGGCCATAATGCACCTCCGAAAGTTTTTGCTTTACTCTGATCCAAGCCGGAATTCGAACCCGCGCACTTTAGGTTACCAGGCAAGTACTTTGCCCACCCGGCTAGCCCGGTCGGCTTAACCTTTACTATAAAACCATGTTCTTGCCTATAATATCATATGCAGTAAGTGTTTGGTACCAAAAACTATCAAAGTTTAAAGTGAAAGTGAAACGTATATCCACACTAAGATCAGTTCTGCCAATCAATAATATTCCAAGGACTGTTTCAAATAACGAACTCCAAATACTTGGCGGTATGATCCCTGTGGATTTGTATGTTGCTTTCCGGCGTTTGATATACTATCTAAAACAAAGGTCAATCTAAGACAATGCTTGGTGTTAAAACTGACCCAGCCAGTGAATTTAAAAGGTAGAAGAAAAGAATTTTGAAGGAATTTACTGTTGTTTGGCAAGAAGATGAGACGAGAGCGAATTCGGGCTTGTTATAAGAGAGTATATAGCAGAAGTGGAATTCACGACAACTCCTGGAGTTATTTCGTGGTTTAGGCCTTCTATGACAACTTATCTGCTAACAGGGCATGAGTCTCTCCAGGCTAAGTTATTTGAGCGCGGTTGGACACTGACCCGTATTGCACATGAGGGAATATGAAACGTGGATTCGTGGATTCTGACTATCCATTGTATTCACAACCTAGAGCGGTTTTAATGTCTGTGGTTCCAAACTTAAGGGAGAACAATGTAAATATCCTTTTTTTTATGAAAATCCCAAACACGAAAGGTATCAAAACCTATAGTACTTAGTACCGTGCATGGGTTAAAGGAGAAGTATGGGGGGAGGGGGGTGCCGGAAACTTTGCTCTAGAGACTAAACATGGGTTTCACCACTTCAAGCCTCCAATAAGCAAAGTGGTGGTATTTCACCGGTTGATGAAAGTCATCTACCATCCTAGTTGAACACTGTGATAATTTTAATGCTCTGCAAATCTTATCGAGAACTGTCTTTACATTGCGGACTCAGCTAAGAACTTCGGCTTATCCTCGAGATTGACTTCACAAAAGACAAAGGTTTTATGTGAATAGACAGAAGATTTATGTAAATTCTTAGTGTTGATATACACTGTGCTGGAACTTTATTAGGTACACCCCTGCTGTGCACACAAATGGTTTGTCCCACAACGTTGCCAATGATATGAACACAGTTGTGGATATAAATGCAGCAGAACAACCTTTATAGTATCAGTTTAGCGTACAAACTGTAGAAAGAATAGGGAAAGGAGTGATCTAGCGGACTTCGAACGTGGCATGGTAGTAGGTGCAGGACAAAGCATCTCTGAACGGCAGTTCTCCTGAACTTTTCACGCACCACAGTTTCAAGGGTGTATCGAGAATGGTGCAACGAACAGAAAACATCCTCTCAGCGGCACTCCTGTGTAAGAAAATCGCTTGTTGATGAGCGGGGTCAGAGAAGGATGGCTAGAATTGTTCAAGAAAACAGATGGGCCACAATGTCGCACATCACGTCAGAATACAACCTTGGTGCGTAGAACAAAATATCGCAACGGAGCACTAGTCGCACTTTGTCGCGAATGGGCTATAACAGCCGACGGCCACATCGCGTACCTTTGTTATCAATGAAGAACAAGAGAGCACGCCTCCAGTGCGCACAGCAACACCAGACTGGACTATCGAGGATTGGAAAACAGTTGCCTGGTCTGACGAGTCGAAGTTCCTGGTGCATCATGTTGATGGAAGGCTCAGAATTTGACGAAAACAACATGGATCTATGGACTCGTCATGTCTGACAACTACTGTACAAGGTGGTCGGGGAAGTGTTATGGTGTGGGGAATGTTTTCTTTGCACACGTTGTGTCCATTGATACCCATAGATTCACGTCTGAATTCCACATCGTACCGAAACATCGTTGCTGACCAAGTGCATCCGTTCATATTTACAGTTTATCCTCGTCAAATGGTTACTTCCAGCAGGATAATGCGCCGGTGCACAAAGCCCGAATCACTATGGAATGGTTACAGGAACATGACAATGACTTTTCTTTGCTGCAGTGGCCTGCTCAGTGCCTGGATCTCAATCGTATTGAACATCTTTGGGATGAGCGGGAAAGGGCTGTTCGCCGCAGGCCTACACATCCATCGAATCTCAAGGAACTGCGTGACACACTCATGGCTGCATGGTACTCCATTCCTGCAGAACGTGTTTAGCATCTTGTTCAATCCATGCCTGGACGAAATCAGGCTGTTTTGAAGGCTAAAGGAGGCTCAACATGCTACTAGGTAGGTGTACCTAATAAAGTGGCAGCACAGTGTATGTCAATTGTTGTGTTGATTTATGTTAATTAATGTGTTGATTTATGACAATTGGTATTATACTGTATACATTTCTGTTAATTGTTATTGTTAAAAATTTGTTTCTGTGAAACAGAAGGTTTATGTGAAAGAGTTTTTAGCTATCTCATTGTGTTTGCCAGCAGGTTTAAAATTTCCAGCGGACAGACACACAGTGCTGTTAATTGAATGTGCAGGTTGTCTCTGTGGAGGTCTCTTTGCGGGGTACTTATGTAGTTAAACTTCGTCCATTGTATGTAATCTAATTATACTGTATTGGTTTCCTGGTTGTCAGGAATTCTGAGACTCTGAGCAAGTGTATACTGTGTATCTGATTTATATAATAATTAGTTTCTCGGTGGTACTGAAGATAATTTGTGGAGGTTTCTTCACTTGACATCAAGATGGCTGACACCCACCGGTATTGTACTACTTCCGGTGGGTGCGGCAATTGTGCATTTCGTCACGAATAGATAATGTCAATCCGGGCCTATACAAGGACATCAGGCAGCAGCTACTTTGTATTGGCGTTGGTGAGATGGTAATACGGATGGTTGATTCAGCCTTTTGATAACGATTTTGACAGTCCTTTAAAACTACGAAATTCCGTTCCGCCCCCACCGGTTGTGTGCTATTTGTTTTCCCCTGCTCATGGACTATCGCACGGCATCGCAATTTCCATTAAAGTAAAGCCCACTGCAGAACTGTCAAGTCGATCTTGTCCCATTCCTGCTGGCAGACTTTCCACAAACCTTCAACAATTCTGAGGCGGCGGTTTCCGAGAGCTCTTTTCAAAAGTCCGAATGCGCAAAAATCCATGGGTGCGATGTCAAGATAACAGGTATATCTTCAAATTGGATCGAACGAATACCTGTCAACGCTTCCATTCTCCGCAAAAAAAGCACAGGTGGAACGTCACTGTGGCTGGACACGTTATCTTGGTGTACCCAGACCTTTTCAGCATCAGAACCGTACAATGTGGGTGTTTCACGTTCAAACAACGGCTGTAGAACTTCAGTCTGGTAATACACCGAGTTGACTTCCACGTTTTTAGCGACTCTACGCAACTCAAATTTGCCGTTATAACAAAAACCGGCTACAACCATAAAACCTCGGCCAAAACTTTCCTTGCACTGATGCACCCATGTTGGAACGGTCTTGTCACCCCGTGGATGGTAATAAATTGCTCGAATTTTGTTGCAATAGGAGAGATACACCCACGCTTCGTCCAATGTTGCTACGAATTTCCACCTTTCGGCTGCCAGATATTTTTCGTAGAGTTTTCGAGCATTGATCCACCGCTCTGCAATGTGCGACGTGTACTTCTTCTTGTACTTCTTCTGCAGTTGCAAATTTTCGTTGATTATATGACAAATGGTTCACTGGGATGTTTCCACAAGTGAGACTATAGCTCTTTGGGCTTTTGGATTTTCACTGACAACAAGCGACTGCACTTTTCGTACTACCTCCCTCGTTCGGCTTGGATCAGGTCGCAGTTTCTTCAGTGTTTTGGGCCCACTTGCTGCAGATTCGCGGAATTTTCCTTTGCTATCCAAAACCTTATGGATACCGAACTTCGATACACTAAAATTTTTCGAATTGCACCTAACAATAATTTTCGCATAACTGTACCCTTCTTCGGAAAGTGCGGTTATGCACTGCGGGAAAAAAAAATATTACATTGCTGCCATACGTCACAAGCAGGATTAATGTCAAAATCGTTATTAAAAGGCTGAATTAACCCTCCGTACCACACATGTTTTTAGGTCTGCTTCGTACAGGATCTACGCCAGAACAGAATAACTAGGTGGCGATGGGCTTTTGCCTAGGAGCCACCCTCGATTCTGAGATACACGTATATAAAGCAAAAATAGGCCATATATATAGTATCTTATATACGAAGTATTTCCGAAAAGTAAGGTAACACATTTTTTCTCTCGATGATGTTTATAATAAGAAGTTGATATTACACACCAAGAAATAGGTGAACATGCACTACCTCTCCACAAAGTCTTCAGTTTTATTGATGCACTGTCCCAGCGATGGATCAGATTAGCAATACCAGTATTGAAGAAGTCCGTGCCCACACGCAGTAACCAACATCGCACCGCCTGGTGAACTTCCTCATCCGCGGTGAAATGCTTTCCTGAAAGGTGATTTTTCAGAGTGCTGAACAAATGGAAGTCTGGGCTGTAGGATGGGGATGCGACGGAGTTTTTCCAGCGATTGGCACTGGCACCACTCACGAGTGGTGCCAGTGTGTAGAGTTGTGTTGTCGTGCAAAAAACACGCCGCTTCTCAGGACTCCTGAGTCCTGGTCGTTTGCGTCGAATGTTGACTTTCAGTTTTTCCAACGTTGCACAGTAAAGCTGTACATTGATTGTTCCTCCCTTCGGCAAGAAATCCACCAACAGAATGCGTTTTCGATTCCAGAACACTGTTGCCATGATGTCGATCTTCAATGTCAACACGGCCCGCTTTAAATTCATTGCGCCAAAAACACGCCTGCTTTTTTGTCATCACTTTTCGCCATACACAACAACCAGTTGAGGTAACCAGTAAAATGTTACCTTACTTTTCGAAAACCCCCTATTATGTATAATGAGAATGTTAATGCATATAAAATTGTGTATATATATATATATATATATATATATCTTCTTTGTTAGATTTGTAAATAATTGTGTGTACAAATAAATGGATTAAAAAAGGATGGAATGTACTGTATTAGCATTTTATTTTCATTATCAAATCTGGAAAAGTTTTCCAAATTTGGAAAAAAGAGTACTTTTTTTAATTGTAAATTATAAACGCCGAAATCGTATTGTCTTAATTCAGTCCATACGAATCTTTCAAGTGACGTTTACTTTGGCGACATCTTGTTTCGCGCCATGGCCGATTAGGCTATGTTACGTACCCTCAGCTTGACCATTCGGATAAGGAGGCTGTGCTTCGTAAAACAAGTAGGGCAGTCCCCCTATAAATAAAATATTAACACCTAACCGAATGGTGAATACAGACTCAATTAAGAATGAAAGGTTAACTGAACGACAATAACCGCTTCTTTAAGCGTTGACCCAGTGGAAATTCCCACACGCATTTCTGTCATGGTCTGCTAGCAGCAAGAAATCCATGTATGCTCCATCGCGAGCAATGGAGGCAGATACAACAGAAAATAATTTTTAAGTGTGGTTAACTAGATAATTAGGAAGAAATTCAAAGTGGAAAGACGAGATGCTATGTTGGATAATTGCATTTTGCTTGTTAATTGGCATCAGCGGATATGGAAATTACATTTCGCCGTCTTTTGTGCTGTACAAAATAAAATATATAAGTGCTGAATAAAATAACATTATAAATATAACAGTTATCGAACTTACCACTTCACTTCTTTGTCGGGAACCAAAGGCGTCACCTGAGTTAGACAGTGTATACTGAGCAACCTTTTCATACATTACTCTGCCGGCACCATTCTTGCAACTTTGAGCTAAGAAGAACAAGAGTAAAGGAATAGTCACTGCAGAATTAATTTTTTGAATTTTGTTATTTATTATATAGAGAAAGTAAGATGTCTCTCTATTTCTCTTTTATCCAGAGAGATAATCCACCAGATAATCTGAAACAAACGTTAAATAATCTCTCTAGCTGAGCCAATCACTGTAACATCGGCAAGCGGGACCACGTAGTTCTATTTTTTGTCTCAAAGCCCCAATGCTTGGATCAGTCAGACCTACAACGGAAACTGAATCAACATTATTCTTTTTTCTTGATGTTATTATTTTCTGTGGATATTTTTTCTGCCCACCGTCCACCGTGAGCAGAAAAAATATTGTTATTATTATTATTATTACTGTTTGTCGAGGAACTCTCTTACTATCCTATAGGTGTTCAAGATTGCCTGCTTTCTGAAGCTCCATGTAAGTTTTTATGGAGGCTCTTTGACACCATAACGGTGGTTGACACGATGATCGGAATGGTCATTACTTGTTCCATATGCCACACCTTTGACTTCGTGTGTTAGTTTTAACTACAGAAAACATAGGTTTAACTACCTATGTTTTCTGGAGGTCGACATAGCGGGGCCAACATGCTGGTCAACACCAGCATGTCGGCCCCGCTATGTCGATCAGGTAGGTAGCAGCCATTTCCTTCTTGTCAATGAGTTTGTCTGGTCTGTTGTGTGGGATAGTCTTCTCCGTCATTGGGGCACAAGTACCGCTATAGTCTGAGTAGAGGTGTCTAGTACGGCCTGAGTCTCTTACTTATAATACTGTAAATTTTCTTTGACCAATTAGTATTTTTGCGATAGGTTCTGATCTATTATCCTAGCCACTTGGTCGTGTCTGTAAGTGTAATTCGTCTGGGTAATCGCCCTGAATCCTGCTGTGGTGTACTGGATTGTTTCTAGGGCCAGGTGGCATCGTCAACATGTAATCCTGGAGTCCTTAGCGAAGTATTTCCTATAGTTCCTAGTGTGTCTGCGCGCACAGTAGTACCATCACCGTCCTCCCCACACCGGGTGCAAAAGCCGAGGGTTCGAATCCCGTCGATGACGCGAATAACTTTAATGGGCTTTTTTCACTCCATGGCTGAGTTAGATGGTCTCAGGCGTAGATAGCAAGGTTTTTTTCCCAGAAACTGGGGTTTTACGTAGAACACACGCAATGAACAGACATAAGAAACAGCACGGCAAATGAATTTAATTATTCGGGTGGCCTAAATATAATAGTTTTTATTTTTTTATTTTTGTAGTTCCTAGTGTTGATTACCTGATCGAAGGATTCAAGCTCGCCATCCAAGATGGCGAGCTTGAATCCTTCGATCTCGCGGAAGAGCCTTCCGTTCGTGAGCCAAGCGCTGGAAGCTATCTTATCTATGTAGTTTAGCTGGAGGTCATTGTAGTGTCTGTCATGGACACTCTTCGTCTCCCATCGTTCTGTCTTTCTTTTGTCTGTGTCAGTGTGGTCTCATTTTGAGGCTGAATGTTGTGTGTCATTTGTTTTTCTTTCTTTTGGCTTGGTTGATTAGCGCTGTGTTTTACTGGAAGTAATCACACAGGTTCTTAGTGGCCTTCTCTTTTTCCATTGCGGTCGGTAAACCCACTCCCCTTCCTTCTTTAAGGGCTGTGGGTGTCTGCGCGGTAGCACAGTGGTATCGGCACCATTCTCCACACACCGGGTGGAAAAAGCCTAGGTACCAATCCCATCGATGGCGCGAAGAACTTTAGTGGGCTTTTTTCAGAGCTGAGTTAGTCGGTCTCAGGCTTAGATAGCAAGGTTTTTCCCCCAGAAACAGGGTTTTTTTTCGTCGCAGGAAAAAGGCAAATCGACCATAGAACACACACAGACACAAATACGGGTTAATGTATTAAATTATGGGTAACCCTAATATAATAATTTGAATTTGAAAACTTTTTTAGGCTGTGGTTAATCTCTCGATGGCTGACTTTCGGTGGTATCGACGGCACTTGGTGATCGTTATCCTGGTCGAACTCAAACTCCTCGAGCTTGGTATTCGACCAGTCTTTGATCCCGAAGGAGTACGTTAATACTGGGACTTCGTAAATGTTTATGGCTTTGGACCATGTTCCCACCATTCAAATTTGATTTCACTCAGTCTCTGCTGGTATTTCTCAGTCAGGCGTGCCTTGATCTCCGTGTGTTCTAACTGGTGGGCCTCCATCATCTCTAGATATTTGTCTCTCCCTCTGCCATGGCTTCATTCTTTTTGCTAGTCTTCAGCTAGTATTTTTGTCCGAGTAGACGAAAGCTAGTAGTTTCGTCCTAGATGCAATCCCAGTCTTACATTTGTCTACTCCAAATTACATCCTGATGTTACGGAAAATGACATTAAATGTTGGATTTGGTAAAATTGGTTTGTGTTCTAAGAGTATGCTGAACAGTGTCCTCTGTTGCGCTGCAGGTATCGTCTGGAGCAAGTATTGCCCTTGGATCTATATTTATCGTATCGTGGTCTGTGTTACCGTATTAAGAGGGAAATTCCTACAGAAATTTTTGCCGTAGAGATCAATATTCGCTCTGACTGTAGAGGCGAAAGGAAAAGATGTTTGAATGAAGTAATCAATTTTTGTCAGATAAGATGAGATACCATACCTACAGGAAGAGTGACCAACTTGTTTATCCTGAATGTGACTTTCCTTAACGATAAAAAAATTGATTTACACCTAGTTTATAGTCGTCATTTCTTTTAGCAGGGCTCAGGTCAATGAATGAGAAATTATATATTAGGACTAAGTAAAACGGACCTTTGTTTTTGCGGGGCCAGGGAAGGCTGGCTGACATACTATATTATTGTCGAATATATGAGAATGTCAGGAGAGAAATACTTGAAATTCTTGACAGTACAGCTTCAGGACTAAATGTATATTTTTAGCAGACCATAGTAAGTTCCAAATGATTCAGGTATTTGCTAAAGAAGTGTTTGAACTATGGAAAATTATGAAAGTCTGATTCCAGTGGTACGTGTTTGATAAAATTCATCTGGTTAGTGGCACTAAGCGTGTTATGATGCTGCTGTTTTTATTGGTTGCATAATTGAAAGATCTATTTTCTTTTTCTCTCGTTTTTTTTTTCCTCTGGAATAGGCCTCACCAGAGAGGTAGCTGTGTGTCTCCCCTCTGGAATAGGCCCCAGAGAGGTGTGTGTGTGTGTGTGTGTGTGTGTGTGTGTGTGTGTGTGTGTGTGTGTGTGTGTGTGTGTGTGTGTGTGTGTGTGTGTGTGTGTGTGTGTGTGTGTGTGTGTCATACGCTGAGACCATAGGTGTTCCATCTACTGGAACTGAACCACCTACCCGTAGATGAGTACCCAGAATTATCTCAAAAAAGGTGGGGACAAACAAAAGTAGTTATGGTGTTGTTGGACTTTTAGGAGCATCGGCGACTAAGCCCATGTTGTTCCGTGTAAATTGGATATGTTCTGACGTCAATTTTCTGTTTGCTGGACGAAAAACCTAAGTTTCAGGGAGAAAAATCCATGCTACCCTCACCTGACACCGACTAACTCAGCCACATTGTGAAAAATACCCATACGATTTCCTTCCGTCATCGAGGGGATTTGAACTCAGGTCTTTTCCACCCGGTTAGGAGAGGACGGCGATCCCACCACATGTGCTACCCAAGAGGGCAAACGTCGTTAGGGAAAATGAGCACGATAAGATAAGCAGGAAGGTATACACTACAGAGGATAAACCATTGTAATTAGAGCAAACAATGATTCTCGACTGAAGGGTAATAAGATGCTCTTGATGATAATGATGCTCTTGGTAAGGCGATGAAAGGGACGCTGAAATCAGTTACAGTTATAAATGTTCGATAAACAGTGGAGAAAGGAATTGTCGTGGAGGGGAGAGTGAGGAGTACACTGATTATATAAAAATGAAAGAAAGAATAAGACGTTTGGGTGTCTCATTCTCCAAGCCTAGGAGAGTGGGACCAAAAATAATCATTTACGACGTCAGTGTGGAGATCAGCAAGGACGAATTGATGAACGAGTTATGACTGAAATCTGAGTTACATGAATATGACACGGATGGAAATGGACGGTAAGTTCTTGGTACATTTCTGGAGTGTAAATTAGGCAAAAACTGTAATAAATTGAATGATGGCGGTATTGGGCTGTATTTACAATTATCTTATCGGCCAAGGTCTCATTTTTGTAGGGATGATGGCGTACGGACTGAATCACTAGTGACAATCTGTTGCAATTTAGTCTTATGGACATACCTTGAAAACTCGTAGACGCCACGAGCCAATCTGCATTCACTGTACTCTGAGTGATCACACATATCACAGTTGTCAACGTACACATAAACCTGGAATATGTGCAAATTGCGAGTCAAGGGGAAACATATCCGACCATTCGGTAAGAGACAAAATGTCTGCTATATGAGTGTACGCGGAAAATGATTACTGAACGGACAAACTAGGATACTGATTATTTGCAACCTGCAATGGCACAATATATAGTACTTTTCTCAAATATGCATCAGAACTAACAGATCTCTGAACGATACGTTGAAATCGATGGAAGGATACGTTGAAATCGACATTCCTTAAGTATAGTAAAATTAAGTGGTCAATGATCAAGCGTTGTGGCAGATGAATTCTGAATTGCGTGAAATCCTGCACAGATTGATTCAAGAATCATATGAAGTAGATGGTACGATAATGGGATACTCCTTCCCTACTCGGATTGCTTCCATTCAATATCGTAATCTGTGTGCAGTTGTTCTTATCTTTAACCACAATATTACCTTTACTCTTCTGCACTTCTCAATATCAATTGAGACAGATAGCATCAAAGTTTACCTAGTGTCGTTTTATTTCAAACATGGGATCGAACCATATCTAAATTATTTTGTTGACTTGTTGCATCACTTAGAGGGAAAGAAGGTCATTCTCTATTCGGATAAAAATTCTAAAAATACCTTGTGGTTCAGCAGACTGGCTGATGACAGAGTACGCTTACTTGAAGAGGCGATGAATCACCACAATATGTTTGTGCATAATCAGCCCTCAGAACGCGGTACGTTTTGGAGAGTGACCAGGGAATCTAACATTGATATCACGTTATTCACCCTATTTCATGTTGCTCCTGCCAGTTCCATCCGTCCCTGTCATTCAAGTTAAGAAGGGAAGTTCATCGAGCCCGTAGGTACTACCAAAGGCATAGAGACTGGCCCCAAGCCGACGTTAATCGTTTTTTTAAATCCACAAGTTGCCCTCGAGGGATCGGATGATTCTGAGTCTTCGCAAGATGAAACTTTTCGTTGGAAATCTCTTTCCACTGAGCAGATGGAATTGGATGGCTCATTGCAGGACTCTGCAACAAAAAAAAACACTGGCTAAAAATATACAGTCAGAGTTGGACAGTGATATCGCAAAGGGGGAGCCAACGAATTACAAGTTGGATACAGGCTCCGAAGATGAATTGAACTTACAAACAAAGCAAAATGAAATGGACACACCTGTCATTCTGGGTACCATATCGAAACTGCATAATGATTTTTCTGGGTTTCTCTCCCGAGAGGGAAACAAGATTACTAAAACAGCTGGTAACATCCTAAGAGAAAAGTGGCATAATTTGGAAACCGCGACAATGTCACTTCTCATTGAAAACGAAAAACTAAAGGCGCTTAATCAGGAGGTACAAAACAGAACAGATCTCCTTGATAGAATTATAAATACCTGCCCGGCATTCGTGATGAATTCAGATACGGCCAGACAAGAGAAATCAAAGGATCTGATAGGATCCGAGGTTATCGATTCTCAGCTGATAAGGGAGCCACACCTGACATGTTCAGAACCTAATCATTCTGAGTTACTACCTGCTTCTCCTGTTCCTAGATCATATGCAGACACTGTTCGAATATCGGTACAAAAGACTGGACAACCGAAAGTTAAAACTGATAATGTTATTATTCTTCGAGCTTCAGACACCAGTGGGTGCAAAACAAGTGGCGATGTTAAAAATCTCGTTACTAAGACCCTCAAGTCTGATCTTAAGACTGTTAAAATTAAGTCCCTACGCATGATACGAAATAAAGGAGTTATTGTAGAAACTGCTACCAAGACAGACTTAGAAAATTTATCTGCTTCTGAGTCTCTTACTTCGGCTGGCGTCTCTCTCGGTCGCCCTCGCATGGGAAACCCCTCTTTGCTTCTTTACGACATTCCAAAAGATTTAACTAAAGAAGAAATAATCGAAAATCTTCATGTGAAAAACTTGGCTGACTATGGATTTTCCTTGGAGGAATGTAAACAGGAAATTGCTCTCAGATTTACTACACGTGCAAGATCGTCGTCACTTGTGAATTGGGTAATAAGCTTCCCGCCAAGAATGTACAAACACCTTCTGTCCCAAGAAAGGATTTTCTTATCTTGGAGTTCTCACAAATTCCGTCGGTTTACAATTGTAACCAAGTGTTACCTCTGCTTAGGATATGGGCACACTACACAGTTTTGTTCCCACGAATCCCCTTCGTGCGGTCACTGTGCCCGCAGTGGTCATGTTTTCTCTGAGTGCCCTCATAAGGAAGAGGCGGCTTGCTGCGTAAACTGCAAGCGACGTAAACGGGAGTACAGCCATTCTGTAAAGGAGAGTGAATGTCCTGAATATAAAAGAGCATTAGAAACCGCAAGAATAAGGACCGCTTATGAGTAATTTGACTCATTACTCTGTACATAATGTAAACAACACCACCTCTCTAAACGGTTCTACGCCAGTTTCGTCTGTGAGGGAGAAAGACCGTCTGAGGATTATGCAGATAAATGGGCAGCGATCTCGGGCAGTAGCTGACGAGATTAGGCTTTCTGCCGAGACAAATTGTTTCGACATTGTCGCTATACAAGAGCCTTATTTTGCACGCGTCCAGTCTGGACCACAGTCTAAAATCCTGGGTTACTCGTTAAAAATGAGAATAATACAACCCGTCGACCAGAATCCCAAATCTTGTATATTAATTCTTAATGACTCTTTAGACATCACGGTTCTTCATGGATTTTGCACTCAGTTCTCTACCTGCATTCTTGTCACACACTCCGTAATGAATTTTTACTTAATTTCTCTCTACTGCCCTCCATCGGAGGACTTTAATCACTCTCTTGCTTACCTAGAGACTGTCATAAATACTTTGGGACCGAACAGCAATATATTGATCTCATCGGACGTCAACGCAAAATCAAACTTTTGGCACAGCTCTTCTACAGATGCACGTGGCCTTCTCTTGGAGGAGTTCATAATTAATCATTGTGTTTCAATTCACAACAAGCCTAATCACCCTCATACTTTCTCAAGTTATGCAGGAGAATCTAACATAGATATAACGATGACAAACTCTCACTTCGATTTGCGGCTTACTGACTGGACCGTGTATACGGACTGGTGCACCAGTGACCATAGAGTCATCTATTATATGCTTTCCCCTGATTCTACCGTTCCATCTTCACACACTTTCTCACAGCCAGAATTAATAAGATTTTCCATCAGAAACATTGACTGGAATGCTTTTGACTCTTCCATTCTTCTGGACCTTTACGAACAGAAACTTGCTTCTTTTGAAACCTCACATATTTCTCATCAAGTGAACTATATTCAAAATGCTATAATAAAAGCGTCATATAAGTCTTCTAGGAAAAAGAGGGTTAACCAGAAGACGTGCTCATGGTGGACGCAGGAGTTATCGCAGTTAAGAAGGGAAGTTCATCGAGCCCGTAGGTACTACAAAAGGCATAGAGACTGGCCCCAAGCCGACGTTAATCGTTTTTACCAGCAGTATTCTTCATTGAGGAAAAGCTACGTGAAGGCCATTGCCTCTCGAAAGCGTGAAACGTGGATGAATTTCGTTCACACCTCTGGAAATGCTAACCCTTGGGGTCTTCTATACAAGATTGTAAGAGGAAAAACCTCTAGTTCTAACATATTTGGCTCAATTGTGGCAGACTCCCTGGAAACACTGAACTGGCATGATTCTGCAAATGCAATCTTAGATGCTCTTTTTCCGTTGGATGATCCAACCTCAGACTTACCTATTCACTCTAAAATCCGATCAGACAATGAATTTTATGTGTCCTCAACAACCACCGAACCTTTTACGTTGGATGAACTGCAGGCTGTCTCCCATAAAGTTAATGTTCAGAAGTGCCCAGGACTAGATCTTATAGAAAACATTTTTATCATCAGAGTCTTGAAATTAAAACCTTACGTTCTTCTAAACTTATTCAACAGATGCCTTCAGGAAGAAACTTTTCCGGAAATTTGGAAGGTCGCTCTAGTTAAGTTGATCAGAAAGCCGGATAAGCCTCCTGGAGCGGCTAGATCGTACAGGCCGATCGCTCTGCTGGCTAACTTGGGTAAATTGCTAGAGCGACTAATGGCCATTAGATTGAATACCCTACTGGTAGAACAGGCTCTGCTTTCAAGAAGTCAATATGGGTTCTGTCCCGGACGTTCCTGCGAGGATGCTCTTGTGGACTTTGTCTCTTCAGTTCAAAACTCGGTACATAAATATACCCTGGCCGTTTTCATCGACTTCGAGGGTGCCTTCGACTCCCTTTGGTGGGAGAGCGTCCTGGAGCGTCTGCGATCGGCTAGGTGCTCCAACCACCTTTACCTTTTAATCCGCAATTATTTTGCCAATAGAACCATAATAGTCAAGGCTAAACATAGCCAAGTATCAAGATCAGTATCTAGAGGGTGCCCACAAGGTTCTATATTGGGTCCTTTTACATGGAACATGGTGCTGCAGCAGTGGCTCTCCCGATCTTTCGGTAACGTAAAAATAATAGCGTATGCAGACGATCTCACCATCTTGGTAAATGGTAACTCTAGGGCCGATCTGGAAAATACCGTAAATTTTGTTCTCCGGGATCTCTAAGATTGGACTGTGGCCAATAAGCTTAAAATCAGCTTGTCAAAAACGAAGATGATGATTCTTGGATCAAAGTTGGATATCACTCATCCTCCGTTGGTCAAGATCAACAACATTCGTCTCCCCATAGTTAAAGAGTACAAGGTTTTAGGAGTGGTAATTGATTCCAGTCTCAATTTTATTCCTCATTTGACAAACTTATCATCTAAAATACGTAGATTTACTGGTGCAATTGTTAGGGTGTCCCGTGTTGAATGGGGGCTCTCCAGAAAAACTTTAAGGATTTATTACAATGCAGTTTTCCTCCCTCTAATCACGTATGCTGCCGGTGCATGGTTTCACAGGGCACGGCTCAAACACTTCATTACAAAACTCGCCTCATTGCAGAGAACCATTTTGCGGTGTTTAGTTAAGGCATGCAGGACAGTCTCGACGCAAGCTCTGCAAGTACTAGCCGGAACATTACCTTTAGACTTGCAAGTTACTTACAGAGGCTTTTTATACAGACTGAAAAGGCAGATTGAGACCGAATTTCTTGGAATAACCATCAACCTTCAAAAAGATGCTAAAAGAGAAAGAAGGAGACTGTGGAACGAGTTAGTAAACATTTGGCAGTCTCGATGGGACACAGCTCCCGTTGGTGCAACAACGAGAAAATTTATACCACCAGTTTCATTTCTCCTTGATAAACGTGTTCGATTGTGGTTCTGTATGGACATATTCACGTCGTACCTGTTGACAGGACATGGATCGATGAACCAGAGTCTTCTTAGGTTCAATTTATCACAAACAGACCTCTGTTCGTGTGGATCACCAGAGAGTTGGGATCACATCTTGTTTCATTGCTCCCTGTATGACGATCTCAGACTTCCTCTTCAAGCACTTACTAATTTTCAATCAGGACAGGAGTCGTCTCTGCTTCAAAGCTCGGAGTCATTTCAGATTCTTCAGGCTTTCGCTCAAGGCGTATTTCTTCGAAGGCGTTCAGTGTCGACAGATCTCAACAGAATGCAGCACAACGGTCCTGCTGATGCATAGCTGGTTAGATCTCCTTTAATAATACATAAACTCAAATCCTCAAGAAATGAAATTTTCCTCGGCCTGCAGACAAAATTAAGTGCTTTCTTCCTTTTTTTTTTTTTTTTTTTAATTTTTTTTATTTATTTATTTATTTTTTTTCATTTTATTTATTTTATTATTTAGTTACATAAATGTTTCATTTTAATAATTTTGGTTCCAAATCCAGCACCACGGGTGATCCTTTTTTTTTTTTTTTTCCCTCTGGAATGGGCCCCCAGAGGATCCTGGCCTACCTTCTGACAACATTAGGTGGGTCAGAGTCTCTCTTGAGACAGTACGTGCTTTACATGGACTGGCCCACCTTCCCGTGGTGTGGACGAGTACCCAGAATCATCTGTCCAGGTGACTGATGCTTCTGGGTAGCCAAGCGGCCAGAACAGAACAACAAAACACACACATAATACACACAATATTATGTGTGTATTATGTAACCGACGTCACACACATATCTGGCCCATTTGTAGTGCTACTGTTCTTCACAGAGATACGAGGCGGAGTTGAACAAACGTTCTAGGAGCCGCCCTTTACATATACACATGTCCACATGTCCACATGTCCACGTCCCTGTCATTCCAGAATGCCTGACTTTGTCCATTTTTCCACAAAATCAATTGACTGGGCAGCCTTCGATGGATCAATTCAGCATGACTTCCCACTTCCCATGCTGTACCACCTTGACACTGTTTTGACAACCGAACTATGTGATCTCGTTCAGCAATCCGTAACTAAAGCCTCATACATATCAGCCAAGAAGAAGACATTCACTCCCAGGATCTGTTCTTGGTGGACAGTGGAACTCAGTAAACTTCGTAAAGATGTCCATTACGCCCGTAAACAGTACCAGTGTGGATGGCCTCCTCCAGATGTTGCCCGACTCTATAATGACTACATCACTAAAAAGAATCAGTACACAAAAGCAATAGCAAAGAGGAAAAAAGAAACGTGGACCAACTTTGTTAAGGACTCTGTCAATGCAAATCCCTGGGGGCTCTTCCACAAAATTACAAGGGGGAAGACTTTCACCTCAGACATCTTAGGGTCTGTGGTCTTAGGAACGAATGAATCAACTAATTGACACGACTCGGTCAACAATGTTTTCCCAACTGATGACTCCTCGGAAGACCTTCCCGAACATGCTGATCTTCGAGCACAAAATGCTAATTAATATTCTCAGTCCTTAGCAGATCCCTTTACCATGCTGGAGCTGGATGCAATACTGAAAAAAATCAATCCCTGAAAATGTCCCGGCATTGACCTTATTGAATGTCTTCATCCTCAGGTTCTACACATTAAGACCATCACACCTTTTGCTGCTGTTTAACAAGTGTCTACGAGACAGCCAGTTCCCTAAGTGTTGGAAAGAGGCATTGCTCCAGCTCATAAAAAACCAAATAAGCCTTCAACTGAACCATGGTCCTTCAGGCCTATTGCACTACTGGCTAACCTTGGAAAAATATTAGAGCGGCTAATGGCCAACAGAGTTACCACTTTGTTCCTTTCACAGGATTTAATCTCCCCATCCCAGTATGGCTTCACACGGTTGACGTTTTAGTATGCTGCACTTCATTTAATATCCTAATGTTTTCATTGTGCTTTATTTAATTCAGTTGTTGTCGAGAAATTGTCAGTAAGTGATTCCCTAACTGGCTATAAATTTTAATAGTTTTGTAAACTGTTAATATTAGTTTATTACCGTAGTAATATTGTTAGGCCTAACTCAGGAATCGCTGACTGTCTCGTTTAACCCTAGTTAGTTGTTGGCGCATCGGCTTCTGTGGCTATAATACATCTCCCAAGGTTTTTGCAGTACTCTGATCCAAGCCCGAGGCGGGATTTGAGCCCACGACCTTTGGGTTTCCAGGCAGGCACTTTACTCACCTGGCTAGCCCAATCGTCTATTTAAACTAGGGCGCTGAATACCCTGACCAGTGTAATCACGCGAATAGTGAGCTCCGTGGAAAAAGTTATTTTTATTGTGAAAAACATCGAATTTCTGATTGCAAATGGTGTTGGAAGAAGAGGAAATTGGACTGGATATACAGGTGACCTTTTGTGACTTTTCGTTAACTATTTTTAGAGATATGAACGTTTTTAAGAAATTTTCCTATCTAAACCAGTACAGCAATATGCTGGCAGCATATGTTTAGAATAATCGTTTTGATTAGAGCGGACCAAACTTTGGAAGCCCTAAAAACTTACAAAATAATCTCTCTTTGCCCTATGTGCGTGTAGCAGGTATTGTTCACCAGCATATTACAGCCACAAACTGATAAAAAGATTGACAACTTCGATAATCCGCACATCCGATTATCCGGAACCTTTGCTGATATGGATAGCAAAAATCACAAACTGAAAAGAAACTCAGCCAAAGGGGCAGGACGACGAGATAATCCCCCTAGAACAACAGGAGGACATAGAAGACGCCTGTCCAGGGACCCCCCAAACACAAAGCAAGCGTAAAAACAAAAAGTTGTTAACAGCGAAAATAGAGCGGGGAACACGCTCCCAAACTGAGAATAATGACACTCAGGAAAATGTCAATGTGAACAAAGAAACAAACAACGAAAAGCAGCAGGAAACCCCCCCCATGGATCCCTCCCTACCGGTGGGCACTGTCTATGAAAAGTCACTGGCACTCAAAACAGCACTGGAATCAATATTTAAAGAACCGAATAACAGGATAACCACCCTTGTGAGGTCGCAAATCGTCACAATCTTTAACAAAATGGAGACTATCCTTTTTAAGACATATGTTGAAAATGAAAAGGTCACCGCGAGGCTGCAGGCCTATAAAGACTGTGGGGCAAATAAAATGCAACAGCGTGCTCCCACATATGCTGAAACGCTGAGCAGTAACCAAAATCAGGAAAGCAAACTCACCATGGGCCCCCAAAAAGGGAGCAACCTCTCTTGATGACACCCAACTTGGTTGTGCTTAGACCTGTTGCCACAGATGGCCCCCAGGAAAAGAGAACTAGTGAAGAAATAAAGACAACTGTGATGAAGGAACTAAAGGATGACCTCAAAGCTACTAAGATAAAGTCCATCCGGAAAACGAGGAATGTAGGACTCGTTATTGAAACGGAGGGAAACGAAGACATACAGACGATAATGGATAACCCAAAAATTGCCACCTTGGGTTTGACTGCAGAATTGCCAAAAAAGAGAGGACCTGCTATCATTGTCTTTGACATTGACAAAGACCTAACCCCGGAACAGTTAGCCACAGAGATCATAAACAGAAATCTGAGACCGACCCCCCAGCAACTACAGGAACAGCGAACTCTGGTGCAGCCCGGGTACTCCACCAGATCTAGGGCAGGACCAAACAGAAACTGGGTTCTAAAGCTGGCCCCGACTGTCTGGCAGCAACTAAAGAATCAAGAGAGAATCTACATTGAATGGGGATCCCACCGATTCCGGGAGCATGTGGCAGTCCCGAAATGCTTCCGGTATTGTAAATACGGCCACACAAATCATACGTGTACACAAACAGAATCAATCTGCGGTCACTGCTCTGGCAGGGGACATGAATATAAAACATGTCCAAACAAGGAGCAAGATCCAATCTGTACAAACTGCAAGGCAGGGAAAATGGACCATTCGCATTCTATGAGAGACCCGAACTGTCCAGTTTATCTTAAAGTAAAAGGGTTATACCAGTCACGAATCGATTATGGAGAGACGCCCTAAAGAGTACAACAGATCCAAAATTGCAATAATACAGCATAACGCGCAGAGAGCTAGAGCAGTGGCCCAGCAACTTAGGGTCATAGCGTACGAGGAAGCTACTACTACAGGAACCATATACCCACTCAAAACGAGTGTGCGGATATCCGGCTGCATAAAAATTAGTCCATGACGAGAGTGACACCCCTTGGGCTGCGGTTGTGGTCCGCAATCCCAATTATACTGTGACTAAAGTAACACAGCTTTGTGCACCCTGGGCGGCGTGTGCCCACATCTTAACGCCATTGGGCCAAATCTATGCTGTTGCCCTTTACAGCAGGCCGGGCGAGGACATCACACCCATCACCAGGTACTTGCAGGCCTTGACCGACATGCTCCCTGATCAAAGGATCATAATTGGGGCAGATGTAAACTGCCACTCACCAGCCTGGCACAGTCTGACCCCAGACAGGAGAGGTACCAGAAATGGACAGATTTTAGAGGACTTTCTCTGGAACTCTCGGTTCACTATCCTGAACAGACCACACCAGATGCCTACATTTTGTAATACCCTGTGGGAGGCGACTATTGATGTCACGTTGTCCACGGGAAACCTTGCAGGTTACGTTGATGAGTGGATCGTCAGAGACTCGTGGACGACTTCCGACCACAGGGTGATTACCTGCCAAATCAGAAGATCATTAAACAGGCTACTGATACCTAAACAAACACTAAATCGCTTCGCCATCCGTTGGGCGAACTGGGAAAGGTTCAGAGAGGTCTTAATGCCTGCTGCGGCCCAACACATGGAAACAACAAACCAGAATGGGGACCCAGACGAGAATCAAAAGAGGGTAACAGAAATAATACTTGCGGCGAGTGAAGCATCAATGAAGAGGAGAAATCCCAAACCGGGAGCAGTCCCGTTGTGCACTCACGAGATCCAGCAACTCAGAAGGGAGACCATGAGAAGAAGAAAATTCTTTCAACGGGCAAGACGCACATGGCCTGCTGCTAAGGTCCAGATACTAAAGGATTGCTATAGAGAAGCATGAAACAGATATACGGATGCGATAAACAAGAGCAAACAAAGAGCCTGGGAAAACTTGGCAGGCATAACAGGAAATAATGAGCCGTGGGGGGTAGTCTATAGGATAATCACAAACAAACTCCCCAGGGGGGAAGTTATTTCTACCACATTGACACCACAGGGGAGCCAAACCACCATATGGCAACAGTCAATCACAAATATTCTGGGCACTATTTTCCCGGAGACTGCCATGCCTACCTCACCTGAACAGCATAGAATATGCCAAGAAAATGACATATACACCACTGACTCCCGTGAACCACCGTTCACGCTAGATGACATCAAATCAGCGGCAAATCACGTAAGAAATAATAAGTGCCATCTACTGTACGGTGTGACCAGTTCCAACAGTAAATACTACTTAATCATCTCCATAGATTTGCCGGGGCTTTCGACACCATTTGGTGGCCAAGTGTCCTGGCAAGGCTAACGGGGGCCAACCTTCCCTGCAATTTGTATCTCACTATCAAGTCTTACCTTACCGACAGGAGTATTAATGTCGTGGCACCCTATGGTAAGGTAAACCGCAGTGTCTGCAGGGGTTGCCCCCAGGGTTCTGTCCTGGGGCCGCTGTTGTGGAACATTGTCTTGGATGTGTTCCTGGCCATGGACCTTGGTGATGTCCAAACCCAAGCTTTTGCCGACGACTTAATCTTGAAAATTGCTGCCGACAATATAACCCAGTTGGAGGTAAAAGCAAACCATGCCATCAAGATACTACAGGACTGGACAACCTTACACTACCTAAAAATCTCACCAACTAAGACATCTTCAATCTTACTGAAAGGCACCCTTGACCTGCACACGCCACCTCAAATAAAGGTGAACAGCACCACAATGAAACTCCAAAGCCAGCTTAAGTACCTGGGGTGATATTAGATTGTAATCTTTCCTTCAAGCAGCATCTCGCACATCTAAGAACAAAGATAAGGAAGTACCCTGCACTGTTAGCACGTGTGGTCCGTCGTGACTGGGGACTTAAACGTCGCGTACTCTCCTTATATTATAAAACGACATTCCTACCAGCTATAACATATGCCTCTGCGGTTTGGTATCACAAGGCATCAACCGCTGTAAATAGACGCATAATCGACTCAATCCGTAGAACTATCCTGTTAACCATTACCAGAGCCTGCAGCACCACTAGCACTGTTGCCCTACAGGTCTTGGCCGGAGCCCTTCCCCTTGACCTGGACATCATACGTACTGGAATAGCCTATTATATAAACAAAGGAATGCCTTGCACCCACATAGACTACACAGTGGATAACAGTGCAACCCACAAGGCTGAAAAGCACAGGCTGCAGAAATACTTAAAAGAAACCTGGCAATACCGCTGGACAAACACAACAAAAGGGAATATCACCAAAAAAGTTCATCCCGGACGTAGCCAGAGTTTACCCCATTCTTCCAACCTGGCTGCAACCCGGACTTTACACGGCCTACCTCCTTACGGGTCACGGGGCTTTCAATGCAAAGCTTACTGCATTGGGAATAGTGGAGGATCCGCGTTGTACTTGCTGGGAACAAGAAAGCTGGGTGCACATTATGTTTGAGTGTGCCCAATACGAAGACTTTAGATGCAGACTAATAACTAGAGTTCACTATCTACCGAGGGATCTTGAGTCACATCTACTAGATACACAAGAGGAATATTTAGCCTTAACTGATTTTGCCCAGGGATTATTTACCAGGCGCCAAACACTAACCGCCATATACAGAAGACCTTAAAGGAATGAGACAAAACAAACCTGCAAATAGCAGTGAGATGACACAGAGGAGCCGACTATACAGACCTTGGACTGAGTACAAAATGAACTGGGAAAAGACAAGTGACAATATATTGTCTAACCACAAGAGTCATGATTACCGCCAATGGAAGCGAAAAAAAAAAAAAAAAAAACACCTTTAAATAGTTGTGACATCAGAACAAAGGGACACTGCCCCCAGACCTTGCTGCATAGACCCACTATATAATGAAAAAAGGTAGTGTGAGGACTATCAAACATCACGGAAGGGATAAAACCCCATAATGACAGCCAGTAGACTTGATTATGACCCCAAGATAATGACCAGAAAATAGGACCCAGACCACATGCAGTCTGGAAGGATGACATCCCAGATTTAGCCCCCTATTAGTGTCCCACCTAGATGAGACTCAACGGCCAGCTTTTTAGGGCCTGCAAACTGATGGAGACGACATACGGTGGCACTCTCCCGCCGGAACAGCCTATTGGCGACCCAAATCCGCACTCTCTTGAGCGGATCTTTCTTTCCAAACTCCTGGGGAGGAGAGGCTTGCCTCCCCAATTTTCTCACTCTGGTGGGGCACGGGCATGCCTCACTACCTGCAGGGGCTATCTACTCTGTCGGCCCCTTATTTCCAACTTCTTCCCCCCCAGTCTTCGTCCTTCCCCCAAACTTTTGTCTTGCACAGCATTTAGCCATACATTTCAAAATCAAAAGAGAACATCAAAATTCTTGCCCGAACCTATTTGGTCTTTAAAACTCACTTTCACGGCACAGCCCCACGGCGCGTACTATTAATACTAACTTGCTAAGTATCACTAATATCAACCTCGATTTATTTATTTATTATAATTATTATTATTTATATTTTATTTTTTATTTTATTTTATTTTATTTTTTTTTATTTTTTTATTTTTTGGTCCTAGCCACTGAAATCCCAGGAAAGTAAGTGGCAAGACCTGCCAGAGTACAAATATTGGTAACACCCGGCCGGCCTCCCTGTGGCGGGTATTGGTAACGTCGGGTTTCACTAGGGGCCCGGCGGCTAACAGGCCGGATGAACAATGGGCACAACAAACTACACAGTACATATCCCACACACTTTTAAATCTCTGGCTTGTCCGATACAGAGAACATACGCGGAGATGGGAGAAATCCCAGGTGCCGTCAGACCCCGAACATACCTAATGCCTAATACCTAATATGGCTTCACACACATACAGTTAAAAACACAGAGGAGAAATATATGCTGGCAATCTGCATTGACTTTGCTGGGGTATTTGACTCACTCTGGTGGCCTAGTGTCCTTAGGAGACTTCGCCAGGCAAATGCCCCACAAAACCTCTATAAGGTAATAAACCTTACAGACAGAAGTGTCTCAGTACGCACAAGGTTCCAGGAATTGACACGCCCTGTGAATAAAGGCTGCCCACAGGGTTCAATCCTTGGCCTTTTCTTTTGGAACATTGTTCTGGACGAATTTCTGGTCTTGGATCTGGGCCCCGTGGAAATCCTGGCCTTTGCAGATGACATGATTTTCGTTGTAAAAGATAACTCACGAGTGGTTGTAGAGAGCAAAGATCAAATGCCGCCCTCTTGCAGCTGCAGGAGTGGGCACAAATGCACATGCTCAAAATATCGCCTGAAAAAACCAAACAAATACTTCTAAAAGGCAATTTGGACATAAGAAGACGTCCACAAATCAAAATTAACACAACCACTATAAAAATGGTAACAGAACTAAAATATCATGGAGTGGTCTTTGATTCAAAATTAACTTTTTACCCCCATTTGATCTACTTGGCGAAGAAAGTGAGAAATTATGCAGGTATGATTGCCAGGATCAGTCGAGCAGACTGGGGACTCAAAAGAAAAACCCTGGCAATCATATACCGTGCAATGTTCCTACCTGTTGTCACCTATGGAGCCGATGCGTGGTTCATCCGCTCGGCCATAGTAAGAAATAGGAACAAATTAGAATCGATACAAAGGACAATACTACTCACTATTACCAGAGCATGTCGCACAGTAACACGCCTGCACTACAGTTGCTGGCCGGAACTCTCCCACTTCACCTGGAAGTAGCCAAAAGAGGCTTATATTATAGATTTAAAAAGGGCATACCCACAGAATTAATTTCTGGGGATAGCCCTTGACACAGCCAACACCTTCAATGATGAAAGAAAAAGAATAGCCACAAAGCTCCACGAGCTATGGCAAACAAAGTGGGAGCAGGAAACCAGAGGTCTGGTTACCAAATGGTTTCTGCCACGGGTGTCAATGGTTAGCCCAAAGCCACCTAAGTGGTATGCCGCTGGACTTTTTACAACATTTATATTGACAGGTCACGGCTCCCTAAAGGCGAAACTAACCTCCTTAGGCCTGACCGATGACCCAAACTGCACCTGTGGCGAAAGTGAAGACTGGGCACACATTCTATATGAATGTATAATATATGACATCCCCAGAACAGAGCTAATAGCACAGATTGGTCCCCTTCCCAGGAGAGAAGAACATCTGTTCATCATAGAAGAGCAAAATTATAAAGCTTTTACATCTTTCACACAGAAAGTATTCGAAATGCGCAGAGCAATGCAAAGAATGGCAATTCAGTCCCCCAGCAATTAAACAATAATCAATAGTAAAATTTCCCAAGTTTCCCACCACGCCCAGACGATGACTTAAAAACTGTCAGGATAGCAGTATTCTGCACCCTGACAGAAACCTGACATGACAAACCTCCCCAGGATTACCCTGCCATGTGTAGGAACCTGGGGCCCCATGCCAAATAAGTAACCACGTAGGGGAGGAAGATGTACAGGGAGCAGATTAGCTGAAAAATATCAGTAGGCTACTAGCAAAGGGAGGCAATGTTGTATGATTGAATGTGAATGAAAGACAATGAATAGGCTGGGAACTGAGTGAACAAGGAATTATGGTAAAAGGGAATAAATGGCAGTTTTGGTGAAAGAAAGAGTGACCTAGCATGAGGGAAAGAGAGAGTAAATGGGAATGAGTGGAAGAGCAAATGTAATTGGCCGAAAGAATACAAAGTTAAAAATAACTTACATCACTTTATATATACTGTACTAACAAACATTTACTAACCACATAAATACTATCACTGCATTCTCCCCTGGCCTACAAAAAAAAAAAAAAAAAAAAACTTGTGGTTAGGCCTGCACCACAACTGAAGAATAACAGTAAGTTGAGGTGCCCAGAGAGTGCAGTGCAGAAAGTAAGAGTCGAATAAATGAGATGAGAGCTAGAAGAATGAATAAAAGCGTAAGCGTGTGAGAAAAAGAACACAAGCCATAAATGCCACAGTTAAGTACACACTAACCTTAGTTTTAATTAGCATTTAAATTTACACTACACATCATTGCAACCCTTCCTGGTGTGTGAGAAAAATATGAATGAGTGAAAAAAAAAAAAAAAAAATATATATATATATATATATATATATATATAAAACTTGGAAAAAAATTATAAAATAAGAAAAAAAAGAATAATAATAAAATTAAAAAAATAATAATAAAAAAATAAAATAAAATAAAAATAAATAAATAAAAGAAAAAAGAATGCAAGTAGAGTGAGAATGCAGATTGTGAATGAAGTATGTGTGTCTCTCCCACCCCCTTGCCTGGTGGGTTCCCCACTGCCAGCTAACATATCCCACCCCCGGAGCGGGATGGGCAGATTCACCGTCATACCGGATTGGACACGAAGACATTCTGCGGCTTTGCTGCCAACTGCGATCTGAACTGGGTACTCTAACCCGGTTCCCTTTAAAACCCCATCCCCAGGCAGGGGAGAGAGGAGACGGATCTCTGTCTCCTCTCCTCCCTGCCTATCCCCCCATACTTCGCCTGGTGGGGCTCGTCTCCACTGACCTCTTTGGGGATGCCTACTTTATCGTCCCTATTCTTCTATCTGTTTTCCCCCAGTCTTCAGTCTCCCTCCCTCTTTAACTAAATCAAGTACACCCTTAAAAATGCCGCCAAATTAGTATTAATATTAGTATTAGTAGAGGCATTTGATGCAAGAAAGCAAGCTTATGCAGCATCAGCCAAAAAAAAAAAAAAAAAAAACCCACTTCCACTTCACCCCTCTGTTCGTTCAAAATACCTGTCCAGCTGAGCATTAAACTTATTTAGGCTATCAACTTCCACGACAAGAGATGGAAGTCTGTTCCACCAACCAACCACCCGCTGGCTAAAGGCAAATTTCCGCACGTCTATCCTACATCTGTCTTTCCTCAATTTGAATTTATGCCCTCTCAGGTGTTTATTCTGAGCGAGAGGAAGAATCCCATCAGCATTGAGCATGCTCAAACCATTCAAGGCCTTATACACCTCTATCAGATCACCTCGCTGGTGCCTAGTCTCCAGACACTGTAATTTGCAAAACTTAATCCTTTCTTCGTAAGAGCACCCCTTTGTTCCATTCACTAATCTTGTTGCCCTTCTCTGTACTCGTTCCAGCAGCTCTGCATCCTTCTTGAAATGAGGCCTCCAGACCTGTATACAGCACTCTAGGTGTGGCCTGACCATTGCCTTATACAAGGAAATAATCACCTCCTTATCCCTGCTAGAAAAATTCCTATTATCATTGACAATACACCATGAGCTACTCTTGCAGACCGTCTGCACTGCTCAGAGAACTTCATATCTGCCTGCACAACCACCCCCAGGTCCCTTTCATTCTCTACCACTGTCAGTGTAGTACCATAGAGTTGATACGTTGTTCTGGGGTTGCTGTTTCCCATGTGTAGTACTTTACATTTGTCAATGTTAAACTTCATTTGCCACCTCTCAGCCCATCTGCTCAACCTTTCCAGATCCTGTTCAGCAGCACAGTGTCAGTAGTATCCTTGACAACCCTGCCTACCTTTGTATCGTCTGCAAACTTCGACATTAATCTTGGTATACCCTCATCAATATCATTTATGAATACAGAAAGCAATAATGGACCCAACACTGAACCCTGAGGGACTCCACTAATAACATTTGTCCACGACGAGCAGTGTCCACTGATTACCATTCTCTGTCTTCTCCCCCTCAGCCACCCCTTTATCCACAGCAGCAATTTGCCTCCAATGCCACACTGCTCCAATTTGTGCAGCAGTCTTCCATGTGCAACAGTATCAAAAGCCTTTCTAAGATCCAAGTATATAATATCAAAGTTATTCCCTGCATCCAGTTCCTTTGTGACTGCATCATAGTATCCAATCAAATTGGTGAGGCATGACTTCCGCTTAAAAAAACCATGCTGTGTCCGAGCTATAGCTGAAGTCTTGTCTAAATGATCCTGCAGTGCTTCTTTAACTAGTGCTTCCATTAATTTTCCTGGAACAGAAGTTAAACACACAGGTCTATAATTACTTGTGTCAGCCTTTGATCCTCCTTTGTGAACCTCCCCTGAGTCCAAGGAAGCTCTCATAATTATGGCTAAGGGTTTGCTTACTTCCTTTGCTGCCTCCTTTAATATAACTGGATAGATCCCATCCATCCCAGGTGTCTTTCTTGTGTTTATCTTCAACAATTTCTCCTCCACTTTACTCTCAGTTATTACAAGATTCTCTAGCTTACTGCTAGAGTTGAATACACCTCTGGCTTTCCCCTCGCTAAATAACTCCTCATCTGTGAATGTCGATGCAAAATATTCATTTAGTTTGTTAGCTACCTGAGCAGGATCATCAACAGTTGACCCATCGATATCAAGTGGACCAATCTGATTCACCCACTTTCTTCTAGAGTTTACATAAGTAAAGAACTCTTTGCTGTTTTTCTTTGCATCCCTTGCCAAGGATTTCTCGTAATCTGCCTTCGCCTGCCTAACCTCCTTTGTAACTTGGTTACAGATCAACTTGTATCTATCATAGGCTTCTGTATCATGTGTTAATTTGTATGTATCCCATGAATGTTTCTTCTGTGCCATATGCCTCATCAGTTCATCTGACATCCATTTAGGCCGAAACCTTGAACAATATTTCTTAGTTGGTATGTAAAGCCTAGTAGCTTCCAAGATAAGTTCTTTGAATGCTTCCCATTTTGCATTTGCTGTTGGTAACATCATCAGTTGGTCCCACTGTATAGAATTTAAATACTGTCTCAGTCCATCATAGTCGCCTTTACGAAAGCAATAACCCTTCCCTTTACCCCTAATGGTAGTTACCTCTTTGAATAAATCCCACTTCAGCACACTGTGATTACTGCCACCTAGTGGTTCATTTATCTGCAGATTCTTAATGCATGAAGGATCACTGCTGATAATCAAATCAAGAGTATTCCTCCCTCTAGTTGCCTCCCGAACATGCTGATGTAGAAAACAGTCATCCAATAAATCCACAAAAGCCTTGCTAGTGTGTGAGTGACCAGCCCCCAAATTCCAGTCAATATCTGGGAAATTAAAATCTCCCATTATAAGACTCTCTGAATTACTGGCCCACTCTATTCCCCTGTACAGTTTCTTATTATACTCCTCAGAGTCATTAGGCCTATAGCACACTCCTACTCTCAATTTTGATCTCCCAATGCTTATGTCACACCAAACTGAGTCGACATTGCACTGTCCAGCTATGTCAACTGGCTGCACTTCCTTGGATTTTATGTGTTTCTTAACTAATAGCATAACCCCTCCTCCCTTCCTATCCTGCCTGTCCTTTCTGTAGACGTTGTACTCCCCAAATTCCAGTTCTGCATTCCTTACATCTGTGTGACACCACATCTCTGATATCCCAACAATATCTGCCTTTGATGTTTTGAGCAATACCTCAAATTCATCAAATTTATTTACTAAACTCCTAGAATTGGTGTACACGCAAGCATACATGCACCTGTTTCTATTCTTAGCTACCCTAACACAACCCATGTGTTTACTTGTACCGCAATGACTCCCGGCAGTCTCTGAAATATCCTGCATCTTGTGTTTCAGACTTCTGCTCATTCCAATAGAAGCAGTGCAAGAATCTCTTTCACCTCTGCCAGTGGCTACTGTTAATCTATTCGTCTTTGTCTCCCCCCAAGCTAGCAGTTTTCCGACCCACCTAACACTGCCTCGATAGCATCAGCAAATATTCTTGCACCCTTTTAAATGTATCTATTTTATATTTTATATATATGTATATTTTTAAGTGTATATATTTTAAGTGTATATATATTAAGTAAGTATATATTTAAGTGTATATATATTAAAATTATATATATTTTAAGTGTATCCCATCCCTGTAGAAGCAATCTCTCCTGTTAACAAGTACAGTCCAGGCTGAAAAAAATTCTGCCCCTTGAGCCTTGCGCAATCTTTCCAGGGTCGAATTGATCGACAAGGCTCTCATCATATACTTCCTCCTATCGTGTCTGGGCAGAATTGCAGACACTTTCAAATTCAAATTTCAAATTTCAACAGTGACTTGTACTTGTTAAGCAATTTTGCCAGTCTCCTACTCAAACTCCTACTCCAAATTCTAATCAACTTCTAAATTCTACCGGTTTCCTCTAAATCTGTAAGACAACTAACACTATTAACACTATTAACACAACAGTGACTTGTACTTGTTAAGCAATTTTGCCGGTCTCCTACTCAAACTCCTACTCCAAATTCTAATCAACTTCTAAATTCTACCGGTTTCCTGTAAATCTGTAAGACAACTAACACTATTAGCTAGCGTATAGCCTCACATGTCTAAATTTAATAACATCAAAATTTTCCCCGACCTATTTGGCCTTTAACACATCTCTTTAGCGTTCAACCCCAACCAGTGATTTCCTAACAGCAATCCCATTAAGCATTAACGTTAAACGCAATTTTTTTTATTTATTTTTTTTAATAGGTCCTAGCCACTGAAATCCCAGGAAACTAGGTGGCAGGACCTGCCAGAGCAATTTTTTGTGATACTGGATACACCCGGCTAGCCTCCACGTGGCAGGGTATGGGCAACGTTGGGCCCCACTAGGGGCCTGGCGGCCAATAAGCCGGATAAACAATGGGCACAACATATCACACTGCACAGTCACGGCCCACACACTTTCAAGTCTCTGGCTTGACAGTGTACTGTCCTCGATACAGCGAATCACACGCGGAGATGGGAGAATTCCCAGGTGCCTTCCGACACGAACATACCTTATACATACCTTATGGCTTCACATAGGGCGCTGACCAAGTACTGGCCACAAGCATAGTTTTGGTGCTCCGTTATTTGTTGTACCGTTTATTGGTTTCAAGTGTCACATTTTCATTTATTTTGTGTCCATTAAGTTCCTCTTCTCAAGATGTGTCCATGGACATCAACTTCGTGAAGATTGGCCAAGGTAATCGAAAGTTATGGTAATTTTTATTAGCGTTGATCTTGCCGGGTCACAACGTGCTTTTGCATTGTATATTGTTATAGTGCCAATTTTGTTAAAGTGAATAGTACCATAAATCATTCCTAAATATTGATCATAGTAATTATCGGGAACAGTAATTGAACAGTTCTACAACCACATGTATCTTTCATGATGAATTTTGGATATTTTGCTAGTTTTCCTTGTTTGACTTTAGTATGCTGGTTAATAAACAAAGGAATTTGTTCTCAGTGTGTACCACGCGGTCAAGCCCTGTTTGAGTGACCGTTAGCGTGAGTTGGTATCTACGTACCTCGAGATATCTATATCTAGAATATTTATTGGTACTAAATTTATTTGATTTAAAATATGATAAATAGATGTTATTAATTTCATTACATTTAAGATATTGAGAACATATATATATATATATATATATATATATATATATATATATATATATAATATGCGCAGTGTCATGCTCCCAATGGCTCCCCAGGACGAACAATAACCAAGCTCACCATCCAGTATTCTTCATATCTAGGGGTTAAGACTTCCCCCCTTCCACTCGTAAAACTCCGAGACTCTGAACTAAACACTGCACCCCAGCAGCAAAGCAACTCAGCAACTGCCCTTCAGAACCTTTAATCCCGCGGATTTTCATCCCGCAGATTTTCATCCCTCAGATTTCATCCTGCTGCAAAAAATTATCTTGGCACCATTATCCAATTCTGGGTATGGGAACACAAGACCTGGAGGAGATGCCAGCCAGAGGGTTCCCAGACATCGAGTGGTGAAACCCACCCTGGGCAAACCAGAAGAACAGGACGAAACAAGAGGTACAATATTGAAAAACCAGACCGGGAAATGAGGAGCAATAGTGAAGCAAGAGATCGACAGGAACCAAGCCAAAACACAGAAGAGCAAAAACAAGGGGGGAAATCCCCCCCGATCTCTCCTTGCCACAGGGAACAGTCCTTGAGCAAGTGCTCACCCTGCGAGCCACTCTAGAAAACATAATGAAAGATAACAGTAGCAGAATTTCTTCAAACTTAAGAGCAGACATAGTCCTTCAATAGACTAAATTAGAAACAATCCTCCTGCAAACAAACGTGGAGCACCAGAGGGCGCTTGCAGCCCTAGAAGCATATAAAGATGCTGATGGTGGCAAACAAATGCTACAGCGCACTCCATCATATGCCCAAGCGCTGAGGCACACCCCAAGTGAGAGGGAAAAAACCAGCGAATTACAAGTGCAAAAGAAGAAAGTACTCACAAAAACTCCAAATATAGTGATACTGAGACCTACCGGGAACAGCAACCAATCAAGTGAGCAAATCAAACAAAAAGTCATAGATAATATGAAGGAAGACTTTCAAAACACCAGGATAAAGTCTATCCGCAAAACCAGGCACCCAGGGATCGTGATTGAGACTGACAGCGAGAAGGAGATAGAAGAAATAAAAACAAATGTGAAAATAACCACATTAGGGCTAAAGGCAGAATTACCGAAAAAGAAAGGCCCAACTATACTAATATTCGATGTAGAGTATGACATGGATCCCCACCAACGAGATTTATAGAAAGAACTTACAGAGCCACTTCCCAGAGTTGGACCCTCTGAGCTGATTTTTCCAAAGTTCAAAATAAAAGCAAAGAACGGGATAGGAGTAAATTGGACGGTGGAACTGGCGCCATCTACTTGGCAAATCTTAAGCACCCAAAACAGAATTTATATAGAATGGAGCAGTCTGAGATACAGGGAACATATATCCATTCCCAAGTGCTTTCGCTGCTGCAGATATGGCCACACCACCCATACTTGCACACAAAGAGAGCCGACCTGCGGCCACTGCTCTGGCAAAGGGCATGAGTACATTACCTGCCCAAACAAAACCGACGCAACAACCTGCGCAAACTGTAAGAGTCTGAAACTGGTGCACTCACACTCCATCCGCGATACTGGGTGTCCGACATACCAAAAAATCAAGAGTTCCTGCCAACAGAGAATAAGTCATCAAATCCTACCTGTCGAATAGGTTCGTGACAGTCAGAGCACCATACTGTTCAGTAACAGGAGAAGTATTCAGAGGATGCCCACAGGGCTCAATCCTGGGTCCACTCCTATGGAACTTGGTTCTAGACGGCTTTTTGAACCTGGAACTCGGCGACGTCGTTCCCCTAGCCTATGCGGATGATGTGGTTCTGATGCTGCCTGGGGGATCTAGGACGCAACTGGAGAACACCGCCAACAAGAGCAATAGAAACTCTAGAGGACTGGGCTAACAACAATAACTTGAAGATCTCATCCTCGAAGACAAGATCTATATTATTAAAAGGAGCCCTAGACACCAGACGACCCCCTCAAATCAAAATATAAGGTAACACAATTAAGCTTACCACCGAATTAAAGCACCTTGGAGTCGTACTAGACAAGAACCTGAGCTTTATACCACATATAGTGCACTTACGGAAGAAAATTAGAGGATACTCCGCACTTTTTGCGCGAATCACACGCAAGGAATGGGGTTTGAGGAGGAAAACCCTCAGCCTCTACTATAAAGCTATTTTCCTGCCAGCGATTACATATGCTGCTGGAATATGGTATCGCAAGGCGACCACTGCAGTGAACCGGAAAAAATTGGAGACTACGCAGCGACACCTACTCATAACCATCTCGAGAGCATGTAACACTGTAAGTACCCACGCACTCCAGGCCTTAACGGGATCCCTCCCTCTGGAGATTGTTAAGCATGGGCTACTCTATCAATTGACCAAAGGCAGAACGGCAACATGCCTCGACTACACCATAGATCTGTCAAATGATCCCAAAGTAGAAAGGAACCGTCTCTCCGCTTACCTTCAACAAACTTGGCAGGCCCGCTGGGAGACCTCCAGCAAAGGTACAATAACTAGAAAATTTCTACCCAACATACAGCTGGTATACCCGGATTATCCAGCGTGGCTCTCACCAGGACTCTACACAACCTACCTGCTGACGGGACACGGGGCCATTAGAGACAAACTACAAGGATTTGGACTGAGTGATACACCGTTTTGCCTCTGTGGTGAACATGAAACGTGGGAGCACCTAATGTACAGTTGCCCACTATATGAGAACCTCTATTGTAAGTTCATTACTAGAACACAGCTTAACCTCCGTAATCAAGAAGACCTCTCCATAACTGAAGTTGACACATACAAGGCATTCGCGCAGCTGGCCCAGGACCTCTTCACAAGGAGAAGGACGCTCCCACAGCCTCAACCACTGCAGTAACCAACCATGCCATGCAGTAAACAACCAAGGAATTAAACCTCACAACTGAGTCTACCTGAAGTCACAATCTCTATGACTACCGACAGATATATCCACCTGACGTGACAACCCGATTAGACAAACTCATCCAGCACAGGCATTTGACAACCTGATCAAGACAACAAGACTACCATGCAAGGGCTCAGAGATATGACTGCAGCACATTGCTGCCACCTAGCCATATGGCGATCTGGGCTGGTAGCCTTGACCAGCCTGCTTTCACTCCTATTCCTTGGTGGGGGGGGGGGGAGATGGCTCGCTGTCTTCTCCTCCTCCTCCTGCCATCCCCCTTTCCCTCTGGTGGGGCATGAGCATGCCACACTGACTGCAGGGGCCATCTACCCTATCGGCCCCTTACTTCTCTTTCTTCCCCCAGCCTTCATCTCCTTACCCTTCTCTTTGACTATACACCGCGAAAGCCCCAAGCATCCAAATTTAAATTAGCACCAAAATTATTGCCCGCCCCATTAGACCTCTAGAACTTGTCATTTTAGCGTACAACCCCATGGTAATTTCGGGGAACAAACCACACATACTATCTCATAACAGCGATTTTGCAACTATACCACCGCGACCATCTTTTTTTTTTTTTTTTTTTTTTTTTTCTATAGGACCCATCCGCTGAAATCCCAGGAAATTAGGCGGAGGGACCTGCCAGAGTATAATAAATTTCAAGGTACACCTGGCCAGCCTCCTCGTTGGCATAGTACGGACAACGCCGGATCTCATCAGGGGCTCGACGGCCAATAGGCCAGAAGAACAATGGGCACAACATACTACACAACACATGATCCACACACTTTTAAATCTCTGGTCTTGACAGAGTACTGTCCCTCGATACAGTGAACACTCGCGGAGATGGGAGAAATTCCTGGTGCCGTTTGACCCTCAACATACTTTGTACTTTGTACTTTGTACCAACAGAGAATAGATTATGGCCACACACCATAAACAATTCAACTCCAGCATTCTCACATTCCACCGGCTCAATGCACAGCGTGCCAGAGCGGTGGTAGAGCAAGTCCGACTAAAACCTGACGATGAAAATGCTGACATCCTCATAATATTGGAACCGTACACGCACCAAAAGCAAGTACGGGGATATCCTATTAAATACAAAATTGTGCAGTACACAGATGAAACCCAATGGGCAACTGTGATAATCAGGAAACCCCATATCACGGTCACAAAAATCCCACAATTCTGCACACCATGGGCAGCATGTGCCCACCTTGTCACCTCCCTGGGAAGTCTTTATGTGGTTGCTCTATACTGCAAGCCAGGGGCAGAAATCGACTATGCGATAACATACCTGGAGAATCTTCAAACTGCACTAAGCGGACACAAGATACTGTGGGGGCAGACGTCAACTGCATTTCCCCCCCCCCTCTGGCACAGTACCACGCCTGAAAGAAGAGGCTCAGCGAATGGGCAAAGGCACCTGGCCAACTCCATATTTGTTGTTAAAAACCAACCCTTCTGCCTCCCGACCTTCTGCGATACCTTATAGGAAGCAGAGATTGACATAACATTAGCCACAAGGAACATAGACACCCACATCACAAATTGGACGGTTAGAAACGCCTGGACGACCTCGGACCATCGCACAATAACCTTCACATTAGAAAGAAACCTGACAAGAACAGCTGCCGACAGTCACATGCTAAATAGATTCGCCCTCAGCAAGGCAAATTGGGACACCTTCCGAGAGACTCTACGCACAGCAGGCCAGCAATATCTGCGCACACTGAGGGAGTAGGAATGAGGGAGCGAAAACCCGGAACGACTCCAGAAGGATTTAACAAAAATAATAACAGAAGCAGCAGAGAAAGCAATGAAAAGAAGAATCCCCATTGCAGGGGCCACGCCCTGGTGGACTGCAGAGCTCACACGAATGAGGAAATTAGTACAACACAGAAGGAAACAATTTCAGAGGGCTAGGAGGAATTGGCCACAACAAGAAGTCACTGAACTCAGGATCCAATATAGAATCGCTAGAAATTGTTATACTGAACAGATAAAAAAAAAGAAAAGAGAATCATGGGAGAGGTTGGTACAAGGGTCAGGAAACAGCAACCCCTGGGGGGTGGTATACAAAATTACCACTCACAAACTCCCCAGGGGGGAAGTCGTGACAGCCACCAAAACAGCACAAAGAAATTTAACCATAACCTGGGAGGAGTCGATTGGGAACATCCTGGACAACATCCATCAGGAGCTGCCAACAACACTAACAGATGAGCAGCAAGCTATCTGCCAAGCAAACAATTGCTATAATAATGACCAAATAGAACCCCCCCTTCACCTTAGAAGAAATTCAGGATGCAGCAAGCCGCGCGAAAAATAAGAAATGCCATGGACTGGACCTAATTGAACCGGAGATGGCGAAAGGAGCAACGGAACATATACCGGAATTACTGCTAAAACTATTCGATTGCTTCCTGGAAGCAGGTAAATTTCCACTACAGTGGAAAAAGGCAAATTTAAAACTGCTCCTAAAAAACCCAACAAAGCCACCAGAGACACCTATTTCTTACAGATCCATAGCCCTGTTACCAACCTACAGACCCATAGCCCTGCTACTAACAATGGTAAGAGAGATGGAATGAGGATATTACTAAGGGTCGTGTTACAAATAAATTTCTTCTGCGTGTAAATATTAATGATAAATCTTGGTTCAGATGGTTTTTTTAGTCCAAATGTTACACGTCACCTTATTCTTCACTGGATATGGACAATTTTTTTTTGCAAAGTTACATGAGTTAGGCTCTTATTTAAGAAGAACACACAAACAAATGACGATGGAATGATTCAAATTGCATCGTATAAAATTGCAGAAATCATTGGAAAAACTGGTAGTGCTCATGCAGTTTCTGAGACTGTAATATGATCCGCATATATAGTTCTTTTATGTTCCTCTCGTTAAGCAATCTATTTATTTAATAACAGCTCTTGTTACAAAAGAACTTGCACAGAGCAAGAAAGGAAAGCCACCTTTCTTTTTTCTCATAGTTTTATTACTAACCCCCTACTACTTTTCGCTTCGTCACACCAGATAATGCTCCTGCCTCCCCATGGCGGTGTTCGAGAGCCGCCGTAGTTAAAATGTACCAGGACTAGCGTCAAAATGGTCAAACAACGACTCGACGGCAAAACTGGAAAGGTCAGCGAAAGGTTGATGTTAGAGGTGAGCACCTGGTCCGACAACTCGTACAGGAGAACAGGCGCAGCACTGTTGAAGAGTTGACTATCAAATACAACATAGGCCAACCCGGAACAATATCTGGCATGACAATGCGTCGCACGCTCGCACGTATGGGCTATACCAGCAGATGACCCCTACAGCATCCTCTCCTAACCAAAGTTCATCGGCGTAAAAGACTCGCCTGGTGCAAAGAGCATGCAAATTGGACGTTAGAAGACTGGAAGAAGGTGCGCTGGTCGGATGAGTCACGTTATTTACTCCACACCGTGGATGGTCCATAATACAGGATATCAATACAGGATGTATGGTGTGGGGAATGTTTGCTGGCAGGAACTGGATCCCTGGTGCATGTGGAACAACGTATCAGTGGTCTCCGCTTGCTGCTTGCTGACTGTGTACACCCCTCTATGTTACACGTTTTTCCCGAATGGCGATGGTGTCTTCCAAGATGACAATGCGCCGAGTCATCAGGCACTTGTTGTGCAGGAATGGTTTGAGAAACACAGTTCTGACTTCCAGCATATCGATTGTCTTCCGAACTCCCACCGAGTTGTGGGACACTATGGAAAGGTATATCGGGCGTCTGGATTCCCCAATCACCTCCATACCTGCATTGCTGGACGTATTACACACAGCTTGGTTGGCCATACCACCCCGAACGCTTCCGACATCTTGTTGAATCAATGCCATGTTGGATAGCTGCTGTACTGAGGGCAAAAGGAGGATCTGAGAAGTATTGGGTAGGTGGTCATAATTCAGTGATCACTCAGAGTATATATTAATTACTAACAAACTCTATTAATTTCTGCAATGCTTGGTCACTGGTGGCAGCGCACCAGCCTCCATGTGTGGGGAGCGGTAACCTGGGAGAAGAAAGTCCCTCTCCCAGGGCTAGCTAAAATGAGCAAACAGAATTTGATAATTTCCCTCCTATTGAGCCTCGACGCTCATCATGTCCAAAAGTCAATGACACTGGCCATGACACATCACAGTCGAAAAACTGCGAACTGACAAAGAGCAACAGGAATTCTCATCTTTCCTAATCTGTCACTCCTTTGTCAAACAAATTAATGAGTATGCTCTCCCCATTTCTGATACAGAAATTATTGGCAAACTCATGAGGTTTGCCTAAAATGGTGAAAAGACAGATCTGAAGATTTACTAATAGAAAGTACGAGTCGTAAGCGGTCAGAGACTCTGATGAACCTCTCAACCTTTGGTGGTATTCCTGTGCAAGTTACCCCACAGTAATTACCTCCAAATCCACTCAGCAATTACCCTTTTGGAGGTAATTGCTGAGTGGGATTTGATCAATGTCACAGAAGAAGAACTGGTCTAAGAGTTAAAAGAACAGAAAGTCACACAAGCTAAGCGGATTATGATGAGAAAAAAATAGTCAGCTTGTTCCCACACGGAACATCATCCGTATGTTCCGTGCCAAATGGTAAATTTGGTATGCCAAATTTACCATTTGGCACGGAATTTGGTATGCCAAATTTACCATTGAATATTATAGCCGGCTATCTCAATTGAATGTTATAGCCGGCTATCCTTACATGCCTAATCCCATCAGGTGTTATAAGTGCCAAAAGTTTGGGCACTCTCAGACCGTCTGCCGAGGGGATGCAGTGTGCCCAAACTGTGGGTCAAAATCCCACACACAAACTGAATGTGATACTGAAACACCACATTGTCCGAACTGTCAAAGCCAACATCCCGCTTATTCAAGGATGTGTGAACTATGGAAAACAGGGAAAAAGATCCAAAAATGCAAAGTAGAACAGAAGGTGACTTACCAGGAGGCAAAGAAGCAAATTATGCTTACGACACCAAAATATACCTATGCAACAGCAGCAGCAAGGAAATTCCAGTCAGCACCCACTCAAACTAACGTGTCAGTTCGCCCAACCATGTCTATTGCAGATTGGGCCCGAAAAATACTCTCAACCTTATAGCAATCTACTAAGAAACGGAATGCGATAGATCGTGCCAACAACACACCAATTATAGTACCGCCAACTGCATCGCATCTGAAACCATAAAAAAACTCATCCAAATATGGATACAGATGAGAACATCAATCAGGATGAGTCAACCTTAGATCTGTACGCAGAAGATGACATGGACAACGGACGACTTATCTTCTCGAAAAAAGAAAGAATAAAATTGGAGAGACAGAAACAGAATGGATCTAAAAGGCAGACTGAATCAAACCCAACTGCTAAAAACAAGTAATGGATCACATCATACAGTGGAATTGTAGAGGCCTATGCAGCAACATCTATGACCTAATCCAACAGTATAGTCCGGTAAGCATATGTTTACAAGAAACTAATCTATCACCACAAGTAATTCCAAAAATCAAGGACTACGAGTATACTGTATACCAGCATAATATAAATAACAATAACATTGTGCGTGGAGGTATGGCCCTTCTTGTAAACTCAAGAATTCCCTTAGAAGACTCCAGACTCGAGACTCCCTTAGAAGCAGTAGCAATAACTCTCTCCTTAGGAATTATGTTAGTAATAGTTTCAATCTACCTATCACCAAACAAAGAATATTCTTATAATGACCTAGAAGAACTTCTGCTGCAGATCCCTCCTCCTCCTTTTTGTATATTAGGGGATTTTAATGCCCACCATCCACTCTAGGGCTCCCCACATACAGACAGACGAGGAAAAATTCTGGAATCGCTGATTGACAAACACAATCTAATACAGTACTGTTGAATATTGGTGCAGATACTTACATTCATTTCGCTACTAGAAAATTACAGCTATTGACTTAAAAATCTGCACTCCAACATTGCATCCACTCATCCGCTGGTCAACTCTGGACAAGCCCCTAAACAGTGACCATTATCCGATAATTTGCCAAATATAGACAACTAGAATCCCTCAGGCAAATAATACCCGCTTAAAATGGAAATTTTCGAAGGCTGATTGGAAGTTGTTTGCTTCTAATATCTCATTCGACAATGAAATTATCAGACATCAATCCATCGATGATGCCATACAACACGTCACAACTGAGATTCTAAATGCCGCAACCAAGGCCATACCCAAAATCCGTACTAGTTCCTTTAAACATGCCAATTTGTGATGGAGTGATGCGTGCCAGCTTGCCAAAAAAGAGAAAAACCGGGCATGGAACCTATTTCGAAAACACCTAACAACGGAGAACCTTATAAATTTCAAAAAAACGTAAAGCAAAAGCACGATTTGCAAGGAAAAAGGCTAAAAAAGATTCTTGGATCCAGTTTGCCTCTATTATAACGAAGGATACCAATAAGAGAATAATCTGGAATAAAATAAAAAAAAAAACTGAATGGTACATTTCTATACAGTACTGAGATGGAATGGACAAGACTTATCGTCTCCAGTTGAAATAGCTAAAATAGCTATTTCAAAATTTTGCCCAAATCTCAGATATAGCTGCATATAAACCATCCTTTCAGCAACGTAAAACATGTGGTGGAGTGATGCGAAATGAGTGATTCCTTCTCCGAAAGCAACTATCCTTACAAGGGCTGAGAAATGCAAATTAAATTTCAGCACAAGACTAACACTCCCATATAATCAATCCTTTACAATTTTTCAGCTACAGAATGAAAAATTGTAAAGGATTAATTTTTCAGCTAACTAAATTTCAGCACAAGACTAACACTCCCATATAATCAATACTTTACTATTTTTCAGCTACAGGGTGCTCTAAACAAATCAACAAATGGGGCATCGGTTCCTGATTGGATTTATTACCTCATGTTGCAACACCTAAAGCAAAAGGCATTAAATTCCCTATTGCTGTTTCAAATTGGATCTTCTACGAACGCCACTATCCTCGCTCATGGTGTCATTCAACAGTGCTAGCTTTTCCTAAACCTGGAAAAGATCAGATGAATCCATAATAGACTTCTATGGTACATAGAATCCCACTCAGTCATCAATTGTAATCAATACGGCTTCCGTAAAAACCGATTCATATTAGACCTAATGGTGAAAGCCGAGTGTAACATACGGAACGCCTTTATCCGAAAATAACATCTTGTCATGGTGCGCCTAGATATTAGCATTAGCATTAGCATTAGTAGAGGCATATGATGCAAGAAAGCAAGCTTATGCAGCATCAGCCAGAAAAAAAAAAAAAAAAAAAAACTTCCGCTTCACCTCTCCGTTCGTTCGAAATACCTGTCCAGCTGAGCCTTAAATTTATTTAGGCTATCAACTTCCACAACAAAGGATGGAAGTATGTTCCACCAACCAACTACCCGCTGGCTAAAGGCAAATTTCCGCACATCTATCCTACATCTGTCTTTCCTCAATTTGAATTTATGCCCTCTCAGGCGATTATTCTGAGCAAGAGGAAGAATCCCATCAGCATTGAGCATGCTCAAACCATTCAAGGCTTTATACACCTCTATCAGATCACCTCGCCGGTGCCTAGTCTCCAGACACTGTAATTTGCAAAACTTAAGCCTTTCTTCGTAAGAGCAACTCTTTGTTCCATTCACTAACCTTATGGCTCTGCTCTGTACTCGTTTCAGCAGCCCTACATCCTTCTTGAAATGAGGCCTCCAGACCTGTATACAGTACTCGAGGTGTGGCCTTGACCATTGCCTTATACAAGGGAATAATCACCTCCTTATCCCTGCTAGAAAAATTCCTGTATATCATTGATAAGACACCATGAGCTACTCTTGCAGCCCGTCTACACTGCTCAGAGAACTTCATATCTGCCTGCACAATTACAGGTCCTTTTCATTCTATACTACTGTCAGTGTAGTACCACAGAGTTGATACGTTGCTCTGGGGTTGCTGTTTCCCATATGTAGTACTTTACATTTGTCAATGTTAAACTTCATTTGCCACCTCTCAGCCCATATTGAAAAAGCATTTGACACCACTTGGCACTATGGCATTCTACAAGACCGCTATGCCATAAAACTCAGAGGTCGTCTGTCAATGATCATAGAGAGTTACCTTAAAAATAGAACTTTTCAAGTGAGCTATCGTAATGCGTTTTCACAATGTCTTGTCCAAAGAGGTGTACCACAGGGATCAGTACTCAGTGCTACACTCTTTGCTCTTAGGATAAACAATTTAGCGCACAACATTTTGGGTGATGTAGACACCTATCTTTATGCTGATGACCTTGCCATATCTTGCCATTCATAGAATATCCGTTCCATTGAACGACAACTGCATCTTGCAATAAACAAAATAGTGCCAATGACTTCACGTAATGGTTACGGTCTATAAGCAACCAAAAGTACAGCCATTCACTTTTCTAAAAAACGTCAGCTACATCCAAAACCCGAATTATCATTGGGAAACCATCCGATACCAATCACTAGCAATATCCGATTCTGATTCTTGGCATGACGTTTGACACCAAACTTCAAACCAGAAGCATATACTACAAACACGAACTCTCTGCATAAAAAAGCTGATTATACTTAAAGTCATCTCAACCATGACATGGGAAGCTGATCGCTATACTCTGCTCCATCTATACCGAGTTTTAATAAGATCTCGATTATATTAGAGTGCTCCAGTTTATGATTCCGTTCGAAAGACTCTGCTAGCATGTCTTAACACGGTACAACGTATTGTGCGCATGATTGCGCTTGGGGTATTCAGGATTTTTCCAAAGCCATCACCTTTGAAACACCCTATATACAGGGTGTTTCAAAGTGATGGTCAATAATTTATAGGTGAACTGCACAGACTACATTATGCAAAAAAAGCCTAGTACACATGGGTCTTTAAGTGAATCGTTTTCGAGATATTGCGCATTTCTAGTTGGGATCCACCACTGACTTGTTTGTTTAGGTTAGGTTATGCTCATTCCTCCCTTTGCCTTTCTCAATGCTCTGAGACGTAGCAGGCATACTAGTACTTCTCAAAGGATAGTCAACACGGAAAGAGGCTACAGCAAAGAAGAGTATGCAGACATGCAATTCATGTATGGTAAAGCCAACGGCAGTGCATTCGAGGCTTCGCGTTTGTACCAAGAAGCATTTCCCCGCCGAAGGCAGCCCAACAAGCGCACATTCATCAAGGTACATCAACCATGAGCGCTTCGCACATGGAGTACGAGCAGGCATGTCCAGAAGCATAACACCTGATGTTGAGGAAAGGGTGTTAGAAAGAATATTCAAATTATTATATTAGGGCCACCCATAATTTCTTACATATGCCCGTATATGTATTACGTCTTTAAATTGTGTGTGTTCTCTGTCGATTTGCCTGTTTTGGTGAACGAAAAAAACTTCAGTTTCTGGGGGTGAAAACCTTGCTATCTACGCCTGAGACTGACTAACTCAGCCACGGGGTGAAAAATGGCCATTAAAGTTTCTCGCGTCCTCGACTGGATTCGAACCCAAGCCTTTTCCCCCCTCGGTGTGGGGAGGACGGTGACGATACCACTGTGCGCAGACAGTTAGAAATAAAATTTTATTTAGGCTACCCGAATAATTAAATTTATCTGCCGTGCTGCGTCTTATGTCTGTTAATTGCGTGTGTTCTATGATCGATTTGTCTGTTGCTGGACGAAAAAACCCAGTTTCTGGGGGAAGAACCTTGCTATCTACGCCTGAGACCGAGTAGCTCACCCACGGAGTGAAAGTTAGAAAGAATACATGTGTTTTTGTAAAGGGCGGCACAAAAGCCAGGAATTTCGACAAGGAGGGTTGCTCTGCAAGAGCGGGTACTGAGTCATAGCGGTGTGTGGTGAATTTCACATCGCCAATTACTGTAGCCCTACCATATCCAGCGTGTACAAAGTCTGAGCAAAACAGACTACCCTCGCGAGTGAGTGTCGGATCTTACCAGAAAATGTACTTATCTCGAAAACGGTTCATTTGCGGCCCAATGTTCACTGGGACCTTTTTGCTTATTTTGTTTTGTACTTTTCACCTGGTCTGCGCAGATAACAAAGTGGTATCGTCACCGTTCTCCCCACACCGGGTCGAAAAGGCCCGGGTTCGAATCCCGTCGATGACGCGAGGAACTTTAGGGTGCTTTTTTCACTCCGTGGCTGAGTTAGTCGGTTTCAGGCGTAGGTAGCAAGGTTTTCCCCCCCAAGAAACTGAGTTTTTTCGTCCAGTAAACAGGTAATTTACACGCAATTTACAGACAAAATAAATATGGATAGATGTAGTCATTTACAGAGGACCCTAATATCATAATTTGTTTCTTTTTTTTTTTGTACTTTTCACCTTTAAATTATTGACTTCTCTACTTCTAAATTATTGGCTTCTATACAGGGTGTTTCATTTTTGAAACACCCTGTATAGAAGCCAATGGACCTCCACTTCATCTTCAGAGAAAGATGCTACTCCTCAAAATAAAATAGCCTTCCTAAAATAAATAGCCAACCATCTCATCCTATCTGGTCACACCTCTATGATCCTCAGTGGGTAAACCTTTTTAGAAATAAACCTCATGAAAACAAACCTACAGGAATCCGCCTACAAGAACTAATTCAGCAGTGGAATATGGATTTGACCAATTTTCACATCAAGACAGAGAAATCGTACAATCTCCATGGAATGCATGCATACCTTCATGTGATGATTACTTCCAACGTTTGTGGAAACAATCGATCGCTGATCAATCAAACTTTTCAGAAACTACATGCAGCCCACTCCTTGGCAAATGCACCAAACTCTTCAAAATGATACTAACGGCTCCCAAAGTGAGATAGCTGTGGGAGCTGCTGTGGTTCTATCAACATCAACAATCTCTGTCTCGTTACCTCAGGAATGCAGTGTTTTCACTGCATTCCTACAGAACTCTATGCCATTAAGAGGAGTTTGACATTCATTGCTAATAACTCCCCTCCGAAGACTCTATACAGTCTCTTTGAGTGCAGTGACAGCATTCCCTGGAAATTCTTGCCCTCCACATACATTGATAAATCAAATAACAACTCAAATATCGGATCTTCATAAAAATAGGCAGAGTGTCAATTTTTGTTGGATCCCAGGGCACGCTGGAATACTAGGAAATGAACATGCAGATAAAGCAGCAAGAAATCCCACTGACAATGGCAATATCCAGAATCCTTACACAGACTATAAACAATTCATACACCGAATATGTAATGAAAAATGGAGAGAATTTTGGCATAATCAGTTAAATAACAAGTTACGAAATATAATACCGACTCTGCAGGCATGGAAATCTAGTTTCCGCTCAAACAGACACGAGGAGGTTGTACTTGCCAGAGCAGGTATTAGACATACCCACCTTACGCATCTCTATTCATTTCAAGGAAATAACCCCCCCCCCCCACTATGCTTGCACTGTGATTCAACGCTAACTGTGAAACATATTCTTATAGAATGCGATCATTATCAGTCTGCCAGATCCACATTATTCCGATCCCTCCGTAACTTGAATGAATCTTTCTTTTCAACTAAGATATATTATTGGAGACAACTCCAATTTATCTGAAATTTTTAACAATCTAAAACAGATTAATATATATATATATATATATATACTCTTATAAACTCGGTTTACTAATCTGTACAGTTTCTCTCCACAGGAATAGGCGCAATTTGGCCATAGTATCCCTTGCGCCAAAAAAAAAAAGAAAAAAAAAAAAAAAAAAAGACCACAGCAACAACGTGCATTTCCAATCCCTTGAGGTGTTACAAGTAACAAAAGTGTATGGCAACTCTCAGACAACATGTAGAAGAAATCCAATTTGTCCCACTGTGTATCTTCCGATCATAGTCAGTCTGAATGTTTGGCAACAGAAATGACTTGTCCCAACTGCAAAGGAAACCATCCTGCGTATTCTAAAACTTGACAGATGGAAGACTGAAAGAAAAATGTTAAATATAAGGTGGAGACAAGGTAAGCTATCGAGAAGCGATGAAAATAATTGCTCTTACTATGCCAGTGTCTACCCAAACTGATGTTACAGTCCCCTCAAATATATCAATCTCTGACTGGACTCGAGCTCCTCTCTCAGCAACAGTCCAGTGTCCCTAAGCACACAGACCAGGCAAGTAATACTACTCGTACCAGTGACAAATCGTTCCCCACCAGTGATCGCTACTACTTCGCATAGTAAAAGTTCCAATTCAAGAAAGAATATCCAAGACACCTCCATGGCTGATTGGTTGGATTACTCATCCAACTAGGAAGATCCGATTTTAGAAATATATTTGGAAGAAGATCGGCCTATATATATATTCAAAAAAAGACAAACAGAAGTCTGAACGCCATAAAACTTTTCCATACTGAAAAAGCAGTCAGATACAGCTCCTTGTACTCATCTCAAGTAATGCCTTATATTTTACAGGGGAATTGCAGAGTATTTCGTAGCAATCTTGAAGATATTAATGATTATTTGATATCAATCTTGACGATATTAAATCCATCGTTACTCTCCAGTTGGTTTCTGCTTAAAGGAAACGTATTTAATTTCTTAGATTTCCACCTCCGTAAAGAGGTGGAAATTTGAAATATATCTCTATATATCGAAAATATCGCAATACATCGAATGCTGCCCGTGGTGGTGGTGTGGCCATCTTAATCAATTCACAGATCCCAGCCAAGCAAATTGTTCTTCAAACAGAAATTGAATCTGCTGCTGTACGTTTCTTCACTCAGATTGAGATAACGCTGGTTTCAATATATCTTCCACCAAATCATACCTTTTCTTACAAAGATCTTGAAGGAAACCTATTTAATACACTGCGCGGGTTACGCAGTGGTATCGTCACCTTCCTCCCCACATCGGGTGGAAAAGGTGTTCGAATCCCGTCGATGACGCGAGAAACTTTAATGGTTTTTTTTCTACTTCGTGGCTGAGTTAGTCGGTCTCAGGCGTAGATAGCAAGGTTCCCCCCCCCCTCAAACTGGGGGTTTTTTATCCAGCAAACAGACAAATCGACCGTAGAACACACGCAATTTACAGACATAAGAAGAAGAAGAAGAAGAAATCTTTATTGTATACAAAATGCATATGCCGTACACAATACCCTTCACGGCTAGAAGCCAGGGGTTTACAGTAAAGGTTAACACAAGGTAAAAGTCTAATATAAAGGTTACAAAGGCTAATACACTGCAATAAACAAGGATGAGATAGGAGAAAAAATAATCTTATTACTAATTATACAAGTATAATGAAATGAAAGCAAATGGAAAATTTACATATGAACGTAAATACACAACAGCATGTTAACATGCTAATTTATCCTCCAGGGAGCAGTCCTCTTACAGTGTTGGAGTCATCTGAGCAGGCGCAGAAAGTTGGAGCAATGTAGTCAGGGATCCATGGGAGTGATGGACAGGTCCTTGGGAGCAGGTTCTAATGCCCTGTGACATGGTCCTGAGAAGGAAGTCGATGGAGTAAGTTCTGCCTGTATTTTTTATCCAATGCGAACTTGTAGAGGTCGCCATCCAAGGAGTATACGTACTGCAGCATTTGCACGGGTATGAAGCGATCGGATAACTTTAACCGGTTTGGGGTGGCCTGGAGGACTGGATTGGCCCGAAGGCTTGGGACCGGGATCCTCCAACCGCAGTTGGCCCAGAAGTCTGGGTGCGAAATAATGCCAACCATCATTTTTACAGAAAAGACGAGTCTTCTCTCATGGATAATGGCAGGAAGACGTCTGATGTTTAGAGATGCTGCCATCTGGGTGGTCCTTCGTGCAGGGGGAAGTCGGAATTTCCATATGGCCCACTTCAATAGCCAAAATTCGCCCGCAAAAATGCGTCTTAGATGCGTTGCGGCAGTTGAGGTCCAGACTTCTGCTCCATAAAGAATGACCGGATAGACACACGTCTTAATATACCTGCACCCAACGGCCTGGTCACGGACATGCATAAGTTGTTGCTTAAGCATCCACCGGAGTTGACAGAATTTTTTTTGCAGGTGGTCTATGTGTGGTATAAAGGAGAGCTTCTGGTCAAAAATAACGCCCAGGTCGGTGTGTTGCTGCACAGCAGAAATCGCGGATCCTCTTATATTGGGTTGCACCATCGTTGGGTTCCGTTTGAGCGAGAAAGTGAGCTGTTTCGACTTCTCAGGATTGATGTGAAGGCCGAAACCGGAGAGGAAGGCCTCAAGGTTCTGGATTTTATGTTCGATTACGACATTTGTGTAGTCAGCAGTGTCTCCGGGGTTGATAACAGTGAACAGCTTTATATCATCGGCGAAGGTGATAATATCAGTTCGGCCCGTCACGAAAGGCAGAAGAACGGCTGAGAACAAAATACCAGAGAGGACCCCACCTTGTGGGACTCCAGTTGTAATATTTCTCATGGCAGTGAATTTAATTATTCGGGTGGCCTAAATATAATAATTTTATTTCTTTTTTTTAGACCTAATACAGTAACACATTGGTATTGAAGTATTTTATTTAAATTTAAATAAATAAATTTAAAGTATTTATATTGAACAATGAAAGAAGGAATGCCATCTCTGATATTGTTTACGTGACACGGAACTGTCTACTCAATCAAAGCTCATGTGGAGAAGAACAAAAGCAGAAAAAAATAGGAATGCGATGAAGTTACTGACATATGGCACTATCAGCTTCACGAAACTGCAAAGTCCACGGGGGCAACAGTACCCTGAGAGGAGGGGCGCCAAAATGGCAACTCATTTTTTGTAGAGCAGAAAATAGGAAAGTAAACAATAACAAGAGGGCTAATTGTGTTTTACCTCTGAGAAGGTTTACCAGGCTAGGGTCACCGTCCATTCATTTAATAATTTTCTTCTTCGATACACATATGCCAAGTTGTTTCAAACTCGCCAGGAAAGAGTTAACTTTCCTGGCGTGTTTGAAACTGAATTATCCAAGAGTGTCCTAATTTGCCTTCTCAGTATCATAAATATTTGCCATGTAAATGACTTAAATCGAACTAAATGAGATTACAATGAAAATCTCAGGTCATTAAATACAAAGAAAAAAAATACTCACGAATTCGAATTATCTAAATAAGTCTTACTATACTGATTTGTGAATAACATTATTATCGCAGTTTTTTTCTGTAAATGTAGTTTCCCTGCTTATGTTGGGAGCACAGCGGTACTTCTGTGGAAATGTCTGTACGTCTTACATGAAAGTTATTTCCGCATAATTAATAAGTGTGCATTAATGCTGTGTGCTGCTTTATTTTGTTGCGCGTGTTAATTAATATCACAATCATTCCAATTCGAACAGTACGCAACTTGATAACACGGAAAAGGTAAAGGGGACAGGAAATGCATAGTGATTCACAAAGGTACAGGAATTAGGCGTTGGGAGATATCGCTGATATAACAAATGTAATATAGGAAGCTGACGGCCACTGGCCAACAACCAAAAAAGGTAGCTCATTTTTAGTAGTGCAATAGCTATTCAAGGAATCAGTATGCATATAAAAGATATAAATAACGCCAGCAACGTCAAAGAATACACAAATTTATTTTGGTATAATTCTGTTGGTTTTTTTTTTATGTAAACCCCAATCACGAGAGGTATTAGAACCTTTAGTACTTAGTATCGTACTTGGGTTTACATACCACTACTATTACTAACACCCACACAACAGGTCTGGAGGCCTCATTTTAGGAAGGATGTAGATTTGCTTGAGCGTGTACAGAGAAGAGCAACACGATTGGTGAGGGGAATGAAGGGATTCTCTTACCAAGAGAGGCTTAAGTTCTGCAAATTGCAGTGGCTGGAGACTAGGCACCTGCGCGGTGATCTGATTGAGGTCTATAAGGCCTTGAATGGGTTGAGCACGCTGAATTCTGATGGGATCCTTCCACTTGTTCAGATTACCAACCTACGGGGACATAAGTTCAAATTAAGAAAGGACAGATGTAGAATAGATGTGCGGAAATTTGCCTTTAGCCAGCGAGTGGTTAATTGCTGGAACAAACTTCCATCTGTCGTTGTGGAAGTTGATAGGTTAAATAAATTTAAGGAGGAACTGGATAGGCATTTGGAGGGAATGGTGTGATTTTTTTTTTTTTTTTTTTTGGCTGATGCTGCATAAGCTTCTACACTTGCTTTCTTGCATCATGTGCCACTACTACTACTACTACTACAACAACGGAGACAAAACGGTACAGAGGGACTTTATTCAAAAATGGCAATATAGCACTGGCTGCCATGATACAGATGCATCACTGTATCTGTATCATGACGGAACAAAGGAAAGAGCCTAATGGCGATGCAGGCTTTGCACCACCTGTCCATACTTAAAACTCGTATGTTACTCGTATTAGAAACATATCTCGCCTTGGAAGCACTTTTCTATATCTCTTTCCTGAATAAAATACAAAACTTGGTATACCTAGTCGAAAACAATTAATACTCCTAACCTAAACCAATATCAAAAAAAAAAAAACAAAAAAAAAAACACAGAGAAATAAAGAATGAATAGCATACAGCGTGTAGGTTAGCGCAATTGCATCAGTTTAATTCGTAGTCACTACCAAAGTAGTTGAATTGGCATCGTTTTAATTATATCTCATATAGTGAATACCTTCGTAACGAATTCCCATGGTATTGCTCTACCTCGAATAAGTAACGCTTCACCAGTGGAAAAGACTAATGTTACTTGTTCTCGGCAGATACCACCACTCACAGTGATTCACAAAGGTAGACGAATTAGGGGTTGGGAAATATCGCTGATATAACAAAGGTGATATAGGAAGTTATGCCCCTAGCCATGTGCTGTGATGGGCTTGCTGTATTTGCAATAAATGAATATTTATTTATTTAAATAATATAAGAATAAGTAACATTAGTCTTCTACACTGGTGAAGCGTTACTTATTCGAGGTAGTGCAATACCATGGAAACTCGTTGAGAAGGTACTCACAATATGAGATATAATTAAAACAATGTCATCTTAACTAATTTGATAGATGGCTACGAATTTAAACAGATGCAATTGCACTAATCTATACGCTAGTCTGTAGCATGATGTTCCTACATTAAAATACTCTATAGTAAATAGCATACAATAATAATAATACGGCAAGATGTACCGAGGTCGTCGAATGTGAAAATACAAAAAATCGGTATACCTAGTCGAAAACAATTAATACTCCTAAACCAATATAAAAAAGGGAGAAATAAAATGAAGAATGCATAAACGTTTTTTTTTTTTTTTTTGCATAAACACCCCATAAACGTTTATATTCATCCTTGGCTGTTTGAATTTCATATAAGCAGCCATACGCTTAAGACATAGAAGCTGTACGCTTTAGCTAGACGGAGCATGTTACAGTACCAGTTGAGTGGGCCATCGCCTCAATGACTTGAAGTGACGATCTGTCACTTTCTAATAAACAACGACTATCTAATAAATAGGCTGCTCAGTACACAGCAAGTAGGGTAATAATGAAAATAAATACAGTATATCTTTATTGTAAGGTTCACCGGTACACGCAGGTACCGCGACTTTACAAAACCCTTCAGGGCATCATTCCAGAGGTTAAAGCGGCAGAGATAACCTCGCTAGAAATATAAAGATTAAATTATAGGCAAATTATGTATATTAAAAAAAAAAACATATAGCAGATAATATTAACTTGGAAGGAAAACTAATACAAAAACATAACTAAATTATTACAAATTAAGATAAGAAAAGACAGTTTCTTTGAGTTCGGTTTTCCGTGAGATTCTTGTTCAGCCGTAATGATCTCAAATCAGTTGATAGTTGTGGAGACCATCTAGGATGAGCCGTCTATACTTCTTATCATCTGTGATTTTATACAAGTCAACATCCAGGAATTGATCTAGATCAGCGGATCCCAACCGGTGGTTCGCGTAAGTGTTCCAGAGGATTCGCACTAAAAAATCTGTAATGGCGTCTGCTTAATTTACATGGCTGCGTGGGTAGCACAGTGGTATCGTCACGGTCCTCATCACTCCGGGTGGAAAAGGCACAGGTTCGAATCTCCTTCGATGACGCGAGAACTTTAATGGGCTTTTTTTCATTCCATGGCTGAGTTAGTCGGTCTCAGGCGTAGATAGCAAGGTTTTTTTTTCCCAGAAACTGGGTTTTTTTGTCCAGCAAAACAGACAAATCGACCATAGAACACACGCAATTTACAGACATAAGACAGAGCACGGTAGATGAATTTAATTATTCAAGTGGCCTAAAAATAATAGTTGTTTTTTTTTTATGTGCTGTTGTGGCTGGAGCTGACACTTCCAGGTAGCTCAATTCTGCGGCGTTCAATGGTTTGATTGTAGTGTTTGAAACCGAGCCCCACAACTCTACTCCATGTCTACCTCCGAAAAGTATCGTCCTGTTATATATTTTTTATCAGGTTTGTGTTCCTAATTATGTAGCAAGTGTTGCCTGGCAACCCACCGTTGAATTTGGCACAAAGTTCCTATATGATGACAAAATCTCAATTTTCTGTCAAAGATCACACTCAGATCTATCTGCTTTTTGACGCAGGAAAACAGACAGGGTGTCGTATATCTTGCATTGTCCGAAAGTGTTAACCCCTGAGTGGTTACCAAATTTTATGGAACAAATTAACGTGAGAGACATTCCAAAGAAGGTAGTGTTCAATTTCTGATACAGTAACGCGCCAGCTATACGGCGCTTTGCATTCTAATGCAAATTGACTGGTGGCGCTTTCGTCTTATTGCTGGGCGTAAACGCTTCCAGGACTCCAAAGCTAGGCAGCAACGCACCGTCTTCGGATCTCCGGCACTAAAACAAAGTCAATCCTCCTCAAAGATCAAAGTCAATCCTCCTCCAAGATCAAAATCAATCCTCCTCAAACTAAGTTAATCTTCCTCAAATCTACAGATTCGCCAACTACCAAGCTTGAAAACACTCCAATCCGGCTGTCTCCAGAAGTTAAAATACTTATGACTCCGTATTGACTCGGGGCTTACATTCCATCGCCACTTGAAATTTCTTTTAACCAAAGTCCGGAAGTAAGTCGCTTCCGGACTTTGCAGATTGGGGACTAAAACACAAAGCCCTACTGCTCATCTACAAAGCCATATTTATCCTAATTGTCACCTTCATCTGGTGTACGAAAGCTGTACTGGAGAGAAACAGACGAAAGTTGGATTCTATCCAAAGATCCATGCTGCTTTCCATTAGCAGGGCATGTTGCACAGTTAGCATGCCTACCCTACAGGTGATAACTGGATGACTCCTACTCTACCTTGAAGTCGTCAGGAGAGGACTGTTCATGCGCCTAAGAAAAGAGTATACCAACAACAATTCTAAACCTACAGTTAGACTTGCCAAATGATATCACGCAGGAGCGAAGACGTATCTCTGACCACCTACAAAGTTTATGGCAACAGTTTTTGGAAGAAAACGCCCAAGGGTAAAACAACCAAACGATTCTTACCAAGTATAAATGTTACTTACCCAAAGGCTCCTCCCTGGCTTTCTCCTGGCTTCCAAGTCACGCACCTAATCACTGACCACAGCCCATTTAGGCAAAAACTGATGTCTGTGGATATTGAAGCTGATTCCCCACTGCTACTGTGGTGAGGAGGAGACATGGCATCACGTAGCGTATGACTGTCCCCCTTTTTGAGGATGGAAGAATCAGATTCCTCACACTGAGATACAATGTAACCCACTGAACAATAAAAGCTACCTACCTATGCACAGGCTGTCTTCAACACCCGTCGAATGAAATTTACAGAACTCAGGGCCCAACAAGAAACGCCACCAACAACCTCCCTTCTGGGGTGGGACAGTGTCCACACATGAGAAAACGTCTGAACGACATGCTAACCCATATGGGGTAGGTAGGAACAAATGCTGGCACCTCTGATTCAGGATCTAACCGCTAACCCATCTTAAGGTAGGATAATTCTGGCACTCTACTGAGTGCGGGACAATAACTTCAAGCCTACTAAAGGTATTCTTACAGTTATTTGGCACCAGCTGGCACTCCCTGGAGCGCAGGATTCTAGAGTGCCATCCGACCTCTGGCGATGACACAGAGCCATCTGTTCTTGTGACCTTTACTTCCCTCCCCACCCCTCATTTCGCCTTAACTGGTGGCCTTGCCCGCCTCTCTTTCACCAAATTCACCTTGGCAGGGGGTACCGGTTCTCGCTCCCTCCCCCTCCATGCCCATTATTTCGCCTGGTGGGGCTATTACTCACTGACCGCCTCGGGGATGCCTACTCTATTGTCCTGCTTCTATCTGCCCCCCCTGTCTAACTAGACCGATGTTGTACCCCTAACTTAACGTAGCTAAATTACTAATTTGCGTCCAAATTTAACTTCACTCTCATCAAACGCACACCACCCGATGTCAATGACAGAGGCGCCAAATGGCGATCCTATCTGTGCTTCCTTGTACAGTCACTTTCGATCCCATTCTTTCCCCTTTCTTCACCTTCGCCTGATGGACTGAGTGTCCATTGATTGGTTGAGGATGCCTTCGCCTATATCCCCTTACTCTTAATTTCATTTCCCCCTCTTCTTCTGTACACTCTGTACTACCTCACTCTATCTAATGTCTTTTTTTTTAATATATATATGTATTTATTTTATTATTATTATTTTTTTTTTAAACTTGGTCTCGCTCAGGAAGCTGAGGCGACCCTGACGGAGACTAGTCAGAGAATTATGGGCAGCCTGGCTACCTCCTAGTGGTGTGTGCGGGCAACATGGGGTTCCATCAGGAGCCCTGCGGCAAAATGCCAGGATACACAACAGAACCCAACACAATACTACACATCTAACACACAACACTTTTCTGGCATCTGCAATAGTACTGTATTTCTTCACAGTGTACATGTGGCGCAGATGTGAAAAACCACATGTGGCGCCTGACCCTAACACTATGCACACTATGTTCTGCATAATCGAAGAATCACACTGTCTCTGCGGCGAACTAGAAACATGGCATCACATTATGAATCAGTGTGAAATATATGAAGACATCAGATGTCAAATGATCACGAGAATTAAATACATTCCTAGTGGCCGAGTGGTTAAGGCGCCAGAACCTGACAACCCAGAAATCAATTATCTTACCAGAGACTTAACACAAAGTATTCCTAACACCCAAGGAACACCATCTCCTGGATACACCAGAAGAATTTGCGGCCTTTAGTCGCATTGCACAGGACGTCTTCTCCAGAAGAAAACTACAAATAGCCATCCAGCAAGGCCAACGGAGTAATGAAACCAAATATGGACACCAAGGAATACGAGAAACTAAGGACGGGATATCAACCAATGATTTATTTATGACAATCGGAATATGTCACCCAAAGTTGAGAACGGAACCCCACCACTTAAGATAACAGAATCCACCTGGTAGGGAAGTAAACAAAAAAAAAAAAAAAAAAACTACCACACAATCAAAGAAGGATGCTGAACCAAAGAAAGAGGAACACAAGGATGGGGCTTGCCCCATGAGTGACAATGAACAGAAACAGACGCGAGACAAAGGCCATATTGGAGACAAGAAGAGGGCACTCTAGCCCCTTCACCTGTAATTCCTAACTCCCCGGGAGAAGGGGACGACCACACGGTCACCCCTTCTCGCCATCCGGTGTTTCTTCTTCTTCTCTGGTGGGGCATGGATGTGCCCACTGAAACTGGGGCCGCCTTCTCTATTGGCTCCATACTTCTGACTTTTCCCCCAGTCTTCTGCATCCCCTCCCTGTCTATCTTCATGCTAGCGAAAGTCCCAACATCAAAATTTAATACATCAAAACCGCCATACGCCCAGCATTCGGCCTAACAAATTAAAGCGATAATACCCCACGTCAATGCGAATAATAATTTTTTTTTTTTTTTTTTTTTGGTCCTAGCCGCCGAAATCTCAGGAAACTAAGCGGCAGGACCTGCCAGAGTAAACTAAGTCTACTGAGTTCCTGGCCTACCTCCACGGGGTTTAAGTGGGGCAACGTTGGATCCCAACAGGGGTCCAGCGGCTAAATGGCCAGAAGAATAACGGTACACGACATTACACGATCCAAGATCCATACACTTTTAAATCTCTGGCATTTACAATGTACTGTAATACACCACAACGTAAAATATGCGGAGATTAGGAAACCCTTGGTGCCGCTTGACCCTAAAAACACTTACACTTACTTACTTGTTCTGCCTTGGGGTCGCCTTCTCTATCGTCCCCATACTTCTGTCTTTCCCCACCAGTCTTCAGTCTCCCTCCCTCCATCCCTACTCTGCCTAATCGCTACCGAACGCGCCACACAAATTTTTAAAAAAATTTAACAGTGTCCAAATTCTCACCGCATACGTGAACCCCTTACGGCTTAACTCGATTCTAGCATCCATCACCCTTATTTATTATTTTTTTTTTCATAGGCCCTAGCCACTGAAATCTCAGGAAACTAGGTGGCAGGGCCTGCCAGAGTAAATAATTTCTCAATACTGGTGTACCTGGTTTGCCTCCACGGGGCCAAGTGTGGGCAACGTTGGGCTCCAGCAGGGGTCTAGCGGCTAAAGAACAACGATACACAACACTACACTCATACAATAGCCATACACTTTTAAATCTCTGGCCTTCCCAGTGAACTGATTCGCCTACAATGAAAGCAACGCGGAGATGGGGAACTCCTGGTGCCGTTTGACACTAAATGCACTTTACGCTTTACACTTCACTTTACTATACTTTCACACAATAATAATACAATAAGTAAAGTATGCATCGCTTCCAAGTACAACCTTATGCCAACAACAGGACAAAATTAGAGTTAAGAAATCCAATGGTCTAGTGATTTCACACAGTTTTACATTCTATCTTTTCAAAACAAATCCGGTCTATCATTTCTGGCATCCTCTTAATAACTCTAGAATATAAACTATGATATACCTTATTGAATTAATACCAATTACTACATATAAAAGAGAATAAGAAAGGAAGCATTGAGTTTAAAGTAAATTTGGCTGTTTCACACATTTTCATTCACACGTAAGAACGGTCTGCTTACCAGGTTAAGTTGGTTTGTCTGTAGTCTGTTACATGGCTTCCTTCTATAGTGGAGTGGACTGTAAGTGGAAGTGCAAGTGTGTTTAGGGTCAAGCGGCATAGGGGTTTCCCCCATCTCCGCGTAGTTTACATTGTGTTGTGTTACAGTATGCTGTAAATGCCAGAGATTTAAAAGTGTGTGGGTCTTGGATCGTTTAGTGTCATGTACCGTTGTTCTTCTGGTCGTTTAGCCGCTAAACCCCAATTGGGGCCCAACGTTGCCCACTTACGCCCCGTAGAGGCAGACCAGGAACCCAGTAGCTAATATGCACTCTGGCAGGTCCTGCCACCTAATTTCTTGAGATTTCGGTGGCTAGGACCTTAATAAAAAAAAAATAAAAAGAAAAACGGGGCACTTAAGTTTAGAAAAGACAGGAGAGGTTAATATGGTTCAGTTTTCAGTTTAGAAATCGTTAATTTTGATTAGTTATGTGGGGTTTACGCTGGCGTATTAGTCAGAGTAGGGGAAAGACACAAGTATGGGGTCGATAGGGAAGGCAACCCCAGATGGTCAGTAAGGCATGCCCATGCCTCACCAGGCGAAATATATGGGGTGGTAGAGGAGGGAGGAAACAGGAAAACCATCTCCTCCTCCCCCCCCTGCCAGGGATAGGAAAAAAGGTACCAGGCAAGGGAGCTGGTAGAGATCGCCATTTGGCTACACATGGCAGTGAGGCTGCATCAGTCGTAGTGTAGTCATAATTCCGGTAGTAGAGTCACTCGTGGGATAGTGTCCCGTCCAAATTGAATGCCTTTGTTTTGGTTCTCTGTCTTCATTCTGTATATTTGTCAGTTTCACTTAGGTCTCATATTTTTGGTACATAGGCAGGGTTTCTTGGTAGACAGGTAGTAGCTTCCACATAATTTTCATTCCGGAGTGTGTCCTAAAGGATGTTTTGATCTGTTATCTGGCTGGTCGTCTTTCACTCCTGGTGTATTGCATATAGTGTTCTCCTTCTTGAGAAGAGTTCTTGAGCGAAGTTGGTCAGGGCTCTGTGTTCCTCCTCTGAATCCAGTAGGTGAAACTCTTGCCCTCTGGGGAGGTATCTTATACTCGTGATTAGAATGCACCTGAGATCCTCGTATTGCGGACAGTCGTACATGAGGTGTTCCCAGGTTTCGATTTCTCCACATGTACAGCATGGGTCCTCTACAAGGGCGAAGTCCATTAACTTTGCGTTAAAGGGGCCGTGTCCAGTTAGCAAGTATGTTGTTTGCAACCCCGGAAAGAACCAAGTAGGCGATTTTGGATAGATTTTTTTCAAGTTGCGGTAAGAACTTGTGGGTGATTGCTCCTTTGGTTGTTTCTGCCTACCTGTCCTGCCACACCTGTAGCAGGTGAGACTGAAGCAGGATCTTTTCTGCCTTATGGTTGTTTGTTGGGTCTATTGTAAATTCCAAGAAAGCGGTGGGTATTCCCTTAGATAAGTAGTAGAGGAATCCTGTTGCGATTTCACGATCAAGTGGAAGTACTGCTGCTATCACCTGAAGCGCTGGGTTACTCACCGTTCTGCAGGCGCGGGTGGTAGTGAGGAGGATGGTGCGTTGAATTGCATCCAGGGTTCTCTTATTTACGACCAAGGCAGTTTTGTCATACCAGATTGCTGAAGCGTATGTAATTATTGGGAAGAAGGTGTCTTGTAGTATAAGGCTAGGGTACGCTTTTTGAGACCCCAGTCTCGCCTTCTGACCCTAGCTACCATGGCAGAGTAGTTTCTGATCTTTTTTCTTAGGAATTTGAGATGTGGTTGGAACGATAGGTTATTGTCTAGTATGACACCCAGGTGTTTTAGTTGACTAGCAAACTTAATAGTTGTCCCATCAATCTTAATCTGGGGTTGTCGTCTAAGTTGCAGGGTTCCTTTGAGCAGCGCCGACAATGTCTTTGTCGGTGAAATTGTTAAGAAATTCTTCTTGTCCCACTGTTGGGGTATCTGCAGGGCCTGATTAGCTACAATTTCCAATTGGGCTCTGGAGTTTGCTTGCACTGTCAAAATCAGGTCAATCTGCGAAGGCCTGCACCCCCACTGCACCTAGGTCCATTCTCATGAACTCATCAAATGCCAAGTTCCAGAGGAGTGGGCCCAATACAGACCCCTGTGGACATCCTCTGTGTACTATTCTTGCGATCTTTTTGTATGGAGTGTTTATCTAAATTTTTCTTTGTGAGAGATAGGTTTCGATGACTTTATAGAGGTTGGTGGGTACTTTAGCTTTCCTGAGTCTGCCCAAGACGCTCGGCCACCACAGTGAGTCGAACGCCCCGGCAAAATCAATCGATATTACGAGGAAATATTTGTTGTCACATTCTTTGACCTTGTTAGTTAGGTTTCTGAGGGCTTCTGTTGTGGAGGATCCCGGTTTAAATCCAAACTGATTTCCAGCTAGGAGGCCAGCTGCTTCATAGTGTTGGAGGATTCGTTTGTGCAGTAGCCTTTCAAATAATTTGCTAACTACTGAAAGTAGTGCTTTGGGCCTGTAGGATTTCGGGCACTCTGATTTCTTAGTCGGACTCTTGATGATAAGTTTGATGTTGGCCGTTTTCCATTTTGTTGGGAATTTCCCTACCTCTAGACATTGAACAGGGTCAATTGAAGTTGTGATGTATATTCTATTACTTTTTTAAGTATTTCGGGTTCTATCATGTCTAGGCCGGGATATTTTCTCTTTCTTATCCGGGCGGCAGCAGTACTGAGCGCCTCCATGGTGAAGGGGGGCTCCATTATTTGTGTATTGTAGTTCAGGTTTTCTTGACAGAGATAATTTTGTTCCTGTAGAGTTGGGACCGCCGGTTCCTTGAATATGGCATTCAAGTTGTTGTCCACCGATTGTTCCCAAGTTGTTGTCATTTAACCTTGTGGAGATCGAGTGGTAGTCACTACCTCCCCCCTAGGGAGTTTGTTGGTAATAACCGTGTAGACTGTTCCCCAAGGTTCATCATTTCCAGTTGTTGTCACTAAGCGTTCCCAAGTTCGTTCCTTACTTTTCCGGATGCCGTCCGTGTATTGGTTTCTGGGTTTCTTCAACAGTATTGGTTCCCTATAATGTTGCCTGAGGGCTTCTACTTCGGCTTCTGGCCACATCCTGCGCGCTCGTTGAAACTCATTTCTTCTTTTGGTTACCACTTTGCAGAGGGCACTGATTTCCGGAGTCCACCAGGGGTTGGCTCCAGGTTTCGGGTTCTTATTTTTGATAGCTTCGTTGTTTGTATCTGTGATTATTTTAGTTGTCTTATCTTGCAGTACGTCCGGGTCGACTTGCGGGTCTAAACTTCCTGGATTGGGTTCCACCACTTCATTCAGTAGGTTTCTGAAGAGCTCCCAGTTGGCACTGGTGATAGCGTATCTGTTTGTCATCTGCTTGGCTAGTGGTGTTGTTGTTAGGACTCTTATCTTGTAGGTTATGACCCGGTGGTCCGAAGTGGTCCACGAATCTTCGATCCTCCAATCAGTCACAAACCCAGCAAGATTTCTTGTTGCCAGAGAGATGTCGATCGTGGCCTCCCACAAGGGTATTACAATAGGTTGGCAGATGATGTGGCTGGTTTAAAACAGTAAATTGGGAGCCCATGAGAAAGTCCTCCAGAAGTTGGTCGTTTCTGGTACCTTTTCTGTCTGGTGTAGTACTATGCCATGCTGGCGAACGACAGTTGACATCCGCGCCGATGATAATTTTTTGGTTAGGCAGTGTATCCAAAAGTCGTTGTAAGTAGTTTATTGCGAAGGTTATTTCTTCTCCTGGTCGGCATTATAGCGCCACCACGTAGAGGGCGCCCAGGGCTGTGATAAGGTGTGCGCATGCGGCCCAGGTTGTGCAGAACTGCGTGATCCCGGTGGCCGTGATGTTCTGATTTCTGATCAATACGGCCGCCCACGGGGTATCCTCATCTGTCTGAATAATTTTGAAGTGCAGTGGATAGCCCCTGACCAGCGTTTTATGTACATATGGCTCCTGGAGTAGTATAATCCCACAATGATAAAGATCTCCCGTCTGGGAGATCTTTATCATTGTGGAATTAAAGTTTTTAATTCGTGTTCCCATAGTTAATTCTTCCTTGGTAGACACTCTTGGCTTTCAGATAGATCGGACATTTCGGGTCTCTGATGGAGTGATTATGGTCTATTTTCTGCGGCTAGTTTGATACAGGGTCTTGGTTCTTGTTTGGGCAAGCGTTGTAGTCATGATCTTTTTCAGAGCAGTGACCACATGTCTTGATGTTCTGTGTGCAAGTGTGGGAGGTGTGGCCGAACTTGCAGCATTTTTAACACTTCGGAACAGCCACATGCTCCCTGAAGTGACAGGATCCCCAGTCTATGTAGATTATTGATTGATTTCTTTATACTTGCCAGGCTTCCAGCACTAGTTCTACTATCCGGTTATTGCTGAAACCATCCCTTGATTTGATGGCGTATTTAGGAGTTATTAATTGTTGCGATTTCCCTTCCGGATATATCCCCTGGAAATTTCTTTGATATATTTCCTCTGTCAGTTCTGATGCGGTAATATCTTTGTTTACATCACAAATAACTATAGATGGGCCCCTACTTTTGGGTGGCTCCGCGCTCAGTCGAAGGATTGCAATCTTTGGGTTTTCCATTAATTCCTGTGCCTCTTCTTTGGTCTCTGTCTCTATGACTATACCCACACTTCTCAGTTTCCTAATTCCCTTTACTCTTGTCTGCTTTAGGTCTTCTTTTAGGTTTGTTATTATTTTGGTTTTGATTTCATCACTAGTTTTTATTTCTTCCAGGTCTCTTGGTCTTAGGATGACCATATTTGGCGTTGATAACAGCGTTTTTCTCTTATTCTGCTCTGTCCGCGCTGTATCAGTTGCAGTAGTTCTTACTGTAGTCCTCACCGCGTCTGAATAAGAGAGAGAGAACGCTGTGGCATTTGTTTTCTCTGGGCATCACAATTCCACCTCTTCAGCCAGAACAGATGGTGCAGACAGCTACTGAAGAGGCTTGGGCGAGACGCCGATGGTGACTTAGGCAGTGACGGTGACCAGCATCGATGATCGCAGGGATCCACTATACAACGGCGAACCTACAGCAACTAAGGCAATGATCTTTCAGCATCCATAGGAACGATGGAGACCAAAACTAGCAAAGCCTCCGGCGGTGACAACCCTTTGGTCTCATTTTGGGCCCTTTTAAATTCTGTGCTCTACTTTGTCTTCTAGAGTAAAACTCTCTCATTGGCCACTGGAAGTCACGAGTTTCCTGTCCAAGACGGTCCAGGAACGACGCATGCCCCCCAGTGGGTCCCCTCGTCTCTAGGTGTTTTATTTGGCGTTCTGGTGTCGGAGACATTAATAAAAATGCCCACGTACTTTCTCATGGCTGCCTTCCCTTTAGGCAACCTCCAACGCCTTCCGTTCTGTTACCCCGGCCATAAAATCCCTTATGTATCGTGAGAAGCCAGGCTCCTGCATTCCTTTCCCTTTGCACATTAATTAATTCATTTCTAGATCTGGTAGGGATTAGGGCGACTTTGCCTTACTGACTACTAAATACGATAAATATTTGTATTGACGATTTATTGTAAACTCTACTGACTTGGTTGTCGTGCCGGAGTATAAACAGAAAATTTATTCTTATTAGATATGGAGAGAAATTCGTATAACCTAATTAGAGCGAGAGGTTTTTCACGTTCCCTGAGATCCAAACTTTGCCTAGCTACAATGGGAATAATTTTCTCTGTTCTTCCATCTGCCCCTGGGTTCCCAACAGTGACACGATTCGGGTTTGATGTTGTTCTGTTACAATATTGATAACTGAGTATTAGTTTGGAATTGTTGGAATTACAGGGAAGGTAAAAACTCTCGGGCTAACACTTATTCCGCTGTTTACTCCCACTCTCTTTACATATAACTCACATGTATTTGCGTGAATACAACTGCTTTGAACAGGAGAATTCACGTTTAACTCTCTACGAAACGAGTCAGCTTACCAAGATAAGCATGAAACAACAGTCATACAGTTTATACACGTTCATACATGCATACGCTGCTGCGCTAATCGACTGCTCATACTTGCATTACATCAAAATATGTAATTCTGATGTAACACTGACTGCGAATTACATCAAAAGATGTCATCTGCTTGGCTAGTGGTGTTCTTGTTAGGACTCTTGTTATCTTGTAGGTTATGATTTATTTTAAGAAATATTTTGCTCCCTTTCCCCACTTTTCAGAATGAAAGTGCCTAGAGCCTACAAACATTAAAATCAGGCCCTGCAGTAACTTAATATTAACTAATCGACTATTTATAGGCGTTTCTACACACATTTTAGTGGGTCCAACACACAAGGGTTCACCATATAGTAATTCTCAGTAGAGGGCCATACATTACACACAATACCATTTCCATTTTAACTACGGTTTGTGATGTATGTGGTTCGTCGCAAACTCAATCTTTGCATACTCAATAATATTTTCGATGGCAAGCTTGAATACAAACAAATAATTGGAGTTCCCATGGGTTCGCAAATTTCCAGCCTTATCTCTAACTTGTTTTTACACTACTATGAGGAATTATTTTTTACTAGCAATCCAAATCATAAATTTTTAGCTTTCCGGTATATTGATGATATATTAGTTTTAAAAGCCGAATTTGAACGTTTAGCTGCTGATATTAGCATTAGCATTAGTAGAGGCATATTATGCAATAAAGCAAGCTTATGCAGCATCAGCCAAAAAAAAAAAAAAAAAAAAAACCTTCCACTTCACCCCTCCGTTCGTTCGAAATACCTGTCCAGCTGAGCCTTAAATTTATTTAGGCTATCAACTTCCACAACAAGGGATGGAAGTCTGTTCCACCAACCAACTACCCGCTGGCTAAAGGCAAATTTCCGCACATCTATCCTACATTTGTCTTTCCTCAATTTGAATTTATGCCCTCTCAATGCTGATGGCAGTATCCCATCAGCATTGAGCATGCTCAAACCATTCAAGACTTTGTACACCTCTATCAGATCACCTCGCCGGTGCCTACTCTCCAGACACTGTAATTTGCAAAACTTAAGCCTTTCTTCGTAAGAGCAACCCTTCGTTCCGTTCACTAACCTTGTTGCCCTTCTCTGTACTCGTTCCAGCAGCTCTACATCCTTCTTGAAATGAGGCCTCCAGACCTGTATACAGTACTGAAGGTGCGACCTGACCATTGCCTCATAAAAGGGAATAATCACCTCCCTCTCCCTGCTAGAAAAATTCCTGTATATCATTGATAAGACAGCATGAGCTACTCTTGCAGCCCATCTGCACTGCTCAGAGAACTTCATATCTGCCTGCACAATTACCCCTAGGTCCTTTTCATTCTCTACCACTGTCAGTAGTACCACAGAGTTGATACGTTGCTCTGGAGTTGCTGTTTCCCATATGTAGTACTTTACGTTTGTCAATGTTAAACTTCATTTGCCACTTTTCAGCCCATCTGCTCAACCTTTCCAGATCCTGTTGAAGCAGCATAGCGTCAGTAGCGTCCTTAACAACCCTGCCAACCTTTGTATCGTCTGCAAACTTGGACATTAAGCTTGATATACCATCATCAATATTATTTATAAATACATAAAACAACAATGAACCCAACACTGAATCCTAAGGGACTCCACTAATAACATTAGTCCACGATGAGCAGTGTCCATTAATTACCACTCTCTGTCTTCTGCCACTGAACCACCCCTTTATCCATAGCAACAATTTTCCACCAATGCCACACTGCTCCAATTTGTGCAGCAGTCTTCGATGTGCAACAGTATCAAAAGCCTTTCTAAGATCCAAATATATAATATCAAAGTTATTCCCTGCATCCAATTCTTTTGTGACTACATCATAGTATCCAATCAAATTGGTCAGGCAAGACCTTCCCTTAACAAAACCATGCTGTGTCTAAACTATAACTGAATTCTTGTCAAGATGATCCTGCAGTGCTTCTTTAACCAGTGCTTCCATTAATTTTCCTGGAACAGAAGTTAAACTCACAGGTCTATAATTACTTGTGTCAGTCTTTGATCCTCCTTTGTGAAATGGGGTCACATTTGCACATCTCCAGTCAATGGGTACCTCCCCTGAGTCCAAGGAAGCTCTCATAATTATGGCTAAGGGTTTGCTTACTTCCTTTGTTGCCTCCTTTAATATAACTGGATAGATCCCATCCACCCCAGGTGCCTTTCTTGTATTTATCTTCAACAATTTCTGCTCCACTTTACTCTCAATTATTACAAGATCATCTAGCTCACTGCCAGTGTTTACTTCATCTATGGCATTCCCCTTCCTGAATAACTCCTGATGTCTGAATGTAGATGCAAAATATTGATTTAGTTTGTTAGCTACCTGAGCAGGATCATGAACAGTTGAACCATCGATAGCAAGTGGATCAATCTGATACCCCTCTTCACTTAAACTCAACAAAAAAATGTTGATAATTTCACAACCAACTTCCTTGATCTGAAAATTACATTACTCTCTGCAATGATGCAGTTCCTCATCTTATTGACATTTATGACAAAAGAAACTATTTTAACTTTGAGATCATTTACCTCACAAATTGGCAATCTAATATTTCCAATAAAATTCACAAAAATACTATTTGTATTCAAGCATTTGTATTCCACCATATGCAGCAACAATATCCTTTTCAGCAAAGCAATAAAAGTTTTTTACAAGCTTTTAAATAATAATAAACCTCCTTTTTCATCAAATACTGTTTCAGTATTTGACTACAATTAAAAATAAATTCAATTTCGATTTACTTGGCGCCTGTCCGTGTTAAAGGTATTGTGCAGTTGTATATTATTTGGTGGGATTTCCACTAATCACTGATCATGACTTCCGTTTAAGGTTCTTTCTCGGAATGAGATTACTGTTACTTTACTCTCTAAATTTTTTCACACGTTTAGTTTGAATTCGTCCTTTCTACTTTTTGGAATCCTGTACATATGGCTTTTTATTCCAGGGCTTATTAAATGTGTTTCTTCCCTGATTAGAACTGCTAGGTTTGGCACTTTGCTTCTCTGACACTGGCTTCAGATCTTTTGTATGTATGGTACGCTTGTTTCATTTAACTAGGCCTTTTATTTGGTGGAATAAATTTCATCAATGGATACGAAAATTCTTCTTCTTCAAGGTTTTTAATTCTGTTTTCATGAATAGTTTTTTCTCCTGCCTTATTTTTTGTCACGCTCTTCAATGGATTCATTAAACCTTCAATCAACCTCAGTTGTGCCAAACTGAGCTTTTCTCTTTCTACAGGGTTTTGTCATCTTGGAAGTTTGGAGCCGTTATCTATAAACCCTATTCATCTTTGATCATCTAAATTTTACCAGAATTTTATCTCCTGTAGTTCGTAATTCTTCTTGTTCTACTTTCTGTTTCACACATTCCTTCACATATTGGATGCCTGCGGCCTTTTGTCTGGCGTTTCATGTTTTTAGGCCATCTTTTCCACTTTTTTTTTTAATGATAGAAGTCATTCCTATCTGTTTCTCTAAATCTATATAACGCGGTGACTTGTCATTGTTTCTCAATTTTGCATCCCGTCTCTTCTTCGTTCAACTTCAGGTAACTCCCAATTTTAATTTTGGTTTCGATTTCACTTCCTCTCTACAAGCCTATGGTATTAACACCCACTTTTACTAACGCTTGCTTATACCAGAGCTCTTTCTTTAAGGTTGGGTCTTACACACCCAGTAAGTTCAGTATTTTTAATGACTTTTTTCTACACTTTTCTACACCCTCGAATTACACTATTAGTGTAATTCGAGGGTGATACGAATGCTCCGTCTCTCATCAATCCTATCGCTATTTTCGCCTTCTTTTGACCATATTTTTCTTCCCTTCCCCTTCCCAAGAATTTTACTATTCCCTATACCATTCGCATGTCTACACCTTTTCGTTCAAATTTTTCTGCTTTATATTTGAATTTTAATTTTCAACCGCGTTAATTTAATTACCTTTCACCCCTTCCGCACTTCACATTTGTATTAAATTTCACATTACACTTTTGTAAATTTGTATTTATTTTAATTTACATTATTAACTTTATTTTTACACTGCATAGGGACTACCTTGTCTATTAGTATTACGATAAAGGCCGCTTATTTTCTTCCCCACTTTTTGTGAGGAACGCAGTGCCTGATACATGGTCAGGAGTAGTCCCCTGATGAATTTCCTGACTGTGTATCATATTTTCATCTACTATATTCAGATTTTGCATATTTGCCATACCCTGATTCGACCTCTTGCTAAAATTGCCCTCCCATATCTGAATATAGTGCTATTTACTTATTTATTTATTTGTTATTTATTATTTTTAATTTTTTTCCCTCAGTCCCGGTTCATTTCTTATTAGGGTTTTCAAATTCTTTCACCTGTTTAACAGCTACTTCACTTCCACTTTCGACTAACCCTTAAACTTCTCTTAGTTCAGGCACCGTGTGTACTTTTCATTTGCATTTTCACAGACACTTGATCTATTTTACAAACCACACATTATTTATATCCTTTTGCTTCATTTACTGCTGTACTCCGCATTTTGGAGCATTAGACATACGATAACTTTTGTTATTTTCCTTTTTCTGCTTATTTTGCTTCTTAACAGTTGTATATCACTACTATTTATTTAAGTTTTAGCCTTCTTCTGCTTTGCGCGATGATACTCTTAAACAACAGCTCCTCAATAGCCATTCTTCTAGGTCAGTGCTTCTCAAAGTGGGCGATATCGCCCGATGGGGGGCGTTTGAATTATCCGTAGGACGTTAGGCATAAAAGGGGGCAACAGGGGGCGATTTTTAAAGACAGGGAAATTCCACTTACAAATGTACTTGCTTGTGTAATGGATGGAGCACCATCAATGATTGGCCATTACAAGGGTTTTATGGCTTATTTAAAAAATGCTGTGCCAAATATTATTACTGTTCATTGTGTCATTAACCGTCAGCATTTAGTTGCAAAAAAACTTGGTGATCAACTGCACAATTCTCTACAAACAGTTATTACTGCTATAAACAAAATTAAAGCACATTCTTTGAATGATCGTATATTTCGAAAGCTTTGTGATCAAAGCAGTGAAGATTTTGAACGATTGCTACTTCACTCCGAGGTTCGGTGGCTGTCAAAAGGCAACTGTCTCAACAGATTTTATGAACTCTTTGATACTGTTGTCGAGGTTTTTGAAGATAGGAACAACGACCTTAGTAATGACCTCCAGAAAATGAAAACTGATATTGCTTATCTTGCAGATTTATTTCCAGATTCAACTCAATGAACTTACATTTACAAGGACAAGATGTAACTCTTATTAAGGCGAAAACTCAAATTTCAGCATTTATTTCAAAATTAAAGCTTTTTATGCGCAACATAGGACGACGTGAATTGTATCAATTTTCAAATCTGTTGGAAATAAAGAAAAAAGAAAAAATAGCTGATGAAACTAACTTTTTGTAATCATCTAGAAATGTTGCACAGAGGTATGCAGGAAAGGTTCAAAGATCTCCTTAATTTGAAAATTCCAGACTGGTTTATAAATCATTTTTTAAATAATGATGATGGTGAAGGTTTTATAGAAGAAGAATTGATTGAGTTACAAAATGAAGTTGAACTGAAGCCAAAATTTCAAAATTCATATCAGAAATTTTGGTTGCAAAAAAAATCCCTGACCATTATTCTGCATTGTGGGGAATTGTAAAAAAATTACTTATTTCTTTTCCAACATCATATCTAGTCGAAACCGGTTTCAGTGCTGTGTCTCAATAATTGAGATACTTTACTAGTTTTGTCAGCAATTATTGCTGACAAAACAAAGAAATTGTCTGGATGTTGTTAAACGTGGCGATTTACGACTTCTACTTACAGATATTAAATCTAATATTGATAAGCTAATAAATCTCCACCTAGCTCATCCATCGCATTAAATATTAAAATATAATTAACTATTTCCATTAATATCATGACTTATTTTTGTAATTAACTTTAATTTTTAGGACTTTATTTAAGTGACTATAACTGACTTTAATTATGTAGTTGTAATTTTTTACGAAGAAGGAATAAAGTGCAGTAAATAGTTTTCTTTATAATTCACACACATGAATGCAGGGCTGCATTTACGTTTTTGGAGGCAAACAGACAAATATTCATTTCAGTTATTTAGCTTCACTTTATATTGGTTGGCTAAAAAAAAGTCCTGGCGAGGACTTTTTTTTAGTGGGGCGGTGATCCAAAAACGTTTGAGAAGCATTGTGCTAGATGGTTCTGACATTTACACATCTTGCCTTATTTAATTTTTCCTTTTTTGCGTTATGAGTACAACAGATATAAATATGGTGAGTCAGCACTGTGTCACCTCTAGTTTCAGTAGAAAACGTGTTGCGTTCTGTTCTACTCCTGAGGATGGTCTATCAAATTTGACACAGGAGAATCATACTTTTGGCACCGACTCGTTCAATTCCATCTTTCTTAAACACGAAAGTAATCTGCATATAATAAATCACATTCCTTCTTTCTCTAAGTGTTGGTAAACGTTGTCTTACCTGTCCTGCCATGGATAACCTGAAACTTTCCATTGCTTTAACTCCACCCCTTTTTGTAAAACAAAAAAAAAACGTTATCTACCTCCTAGTATCAGAATAAATGGATACAGATCAAAAAGTAAAAATCTTTCTTTAGGCAATAACAATGATAGGCTTTGAACTGCTTCACTTCCATCACCATAATTTTAGCAATGCTATGATTAAAATCTTAGCCATCATAGAAGATAACCACAAACGTGAATACTACGAAAGCATCTTTATGTGTATTCACAAATCACTGTAACCCACATGGTTTAAATAATAAATTCTTCAATAAAATTGTATGCAGCAATAGATCCTTGAACACCGAGCACTGTTTCTACAAATTATTTAACCTTAGTCATATATTAAAAAACAAAATTGACAGACATGCTCGTTTAGCAAGAAACAAAAACCATATAAAAATATCAAATTCAACTTCTCTAATATCCTAAGTTCACGGGACCATACTACACTTGATTTGCATAATATTTACCAATTCCTTTTTAGCATTAATAGGTCTGTTCCTAAAGCACATGTCTCATCCAGCCATAAATTCGAGTTTGCCAATGCACAGCTGAAACACATAATAAAAGGCATCAGTCTCTTTAGAAATGGAATTACTGCTTCTCACTGCATCGAATATTGTAACATTATATTTATCCATAAATGGTTTGACAATATATCTTGTTCCTCTATTCTTAACAAACACAGTAACCTATTATCTTTCAACAACCGCTATAAATTTGATATACATCACTATTTCAATTGTGACCCTCCATTAGGATTAAAAACTGCAACTACAAACAACTTGCTACTAATTTAGGTAACATATCGCTTACTGATCTCCCATGCCATTGCAATAGTCCAGTTTATGCTCCTTTTGTGGATCAACATTATGGACATATCATAACTGGAAATCTAAACATCATAAATGACAATAATCTAAAAACAGCTATGAGTAAAGGGTTCAAATTCAGACCCATTAACCGAGTTAATCTTAATTACATCAACAAAAAGCTATATCAAGAACTTATACATTTTGCCTACAAGCTTGCTTATAAATATATACCATTCCACATGAAGCATTTCAAAACTTAATAACGATTATCTATCAAGACATCAAAAAAGCTATTGCCAAGTCCTACAAACTTGACAATAATCACCACATTCCATTCTGCAATCTGAAAAAAAAACATATTTTAGAATTACAGGACAATTTTATTATGTCCCTGTTGAAAAAGCATCCAAAAACTTTGCTATCTTCTGCAAACAATTCTACTTCAACCAACTAAAATCTGAAATTGAGAATAGCTCCACATACCATGCAGCCTCAATCCTGCTTCAACAATAAAAAAAGGTTATAGCTTTACATAAAAAACTGCACACCAAAATACAAAACTCTAGCCTTCCTTTCCTTTATACGACAGCTAAATTCCACAAACAACCGGTAGGTTTCAGATTCGTAACCAGTTCCAAAAATAGTGGCTGATACCTACCCTGCAAGCAATTCTTCACACAGCTAAAAACCAACTTCAGCAATCTTACTACTACCTGGATTATTAGCAATAACCAATCTGTTTTAAACATTTTTAGATCCAATCTCTCTATAACTAGTATTGAAACTTTCGACTATCCCTTAAATTTCTCTTAGTTCATGCACCGTGTGTACTTTTCATTTGCATTTTCACAGACACTTTATCTATTTTACAAACCACACATTATTTATATCCTTTTGCTTCCTTTAATGGCGCATCCGTAGCCAGGTGGGAAGGAGCAGCAGTCGTAGCACACGCTTCTTGATTAGACGGGGGTTCGAACCAGTCACCACCAAATACGGAGGATGCGGAAAGGTCAGGGAATGACCATCGCATATCCCGGAGTAATATGGCTTTAGTTGCTAATGCTCCTAAAATCCAAATAACAAACAAACATAACAGCTTCTTTTTACTGCTGCACTGCACGTTTTGAAGCATTAGACATAACTTTTGTTATTTTTTTTCCCGCTGATTTTGCTTCTTAACAGTTGTATATCACTACTATATATATATATATATTGCATAAATATTAAAAATAATAAAACTATTAGTATTGTCTAAGAATCAAATTCTAATAAATTTATTTTTTAATTTCAGTAAATATTTTAATAATTTGTTTTTTCAAGTTTTTCAAAAACCAGAAGGTATACGCTATTCACCTAAACAATTCCAGAGGGTACATGGCGTATACTCGTATATACCATCCACTGCAGCCCTGGTAAAGTAAGTAAGCAGCATTATCAATCTACTATATGATGGAAGCCTCCTCAACAGTTGAGGAAAATAGACCATAATCTGCCACGCTGGTCCAGTGCGGGTTGGCAGATAGATTGTATTTAGCAGTCAGAGGCTTCAACCCCGGTCTACTCAAAGAGCCAAATTGCACTCGCGCTCCTGATTACGGAGGCCGTGGTAACATGCTCTAATTACTATCACCACCTTGCCAACCTTCGTATCATCTGCAAACTTAGACATTAGACCTGTATGCCTTGATCAATATCATTACAACAATCACCATAATATTATAAGAATGCTTGTAATGTGTGTGGGCGCCTCCGTAGCCAGGTGGGAAGGAGCAGCAGCAGCAGTGCGTAGCACACGCTTCTTGATTAGACCGAGGTTCGTGCCCATCACCACCAAATACGGAGGATGCGGAAAGGTCAGGAAATGACCACCGCATATCCCGGAGCAATATGGCCTTAGTTGCTAATGCTCCAAATAAACAAACAAACAACAACAACGTAATGTTTGTCACTCTACTGAAAGCAGATCCATTTTTAATAGAAAGTAAATAAATTTTCTCGTTATATTCCCGGGGCGATCACACGGTCAGAGAAGTTCACGGAATACGGAGAATACGAGAAACAACACCGTGTTTAGCAGTCACAGGCTTTGAACCCCGGTCACTCAGAGCATGTGCACTTAAGCACCTTCGCGCTGAACACTCGGTTACGGTGGCCGCAATAGCACCTCTATCTTTTTCATTTAACACATTTTATTTAAAAATAGTGTTAATTGTTTAAGTTAATCATGAAGAACAAAATGTAAATCTGCAAAAATATTAATAGTTACTAAATGCAGATTTATTCAAACACCCTTTCTAAAATAGTACTTATTACTAATTGTAATATGTTGTAAGTATAATAGAAATCCTTATTGGATGCAAGTGTTCTTTGACCATAAATTTTCTCATCCGCTAGTTTAATAGACTTGATTTTTTAACTCTTTCATTATCGCTGGAATTTACAACAGTATTATATTAAGCATTATAATAAAATTCATACTTTAGGAGTTGTACTGTATACCCACAGTTTAGTCACAAACTATTACATCATTTGTAAAAAGCAGAAAAATGAGTAAACTATGATAGTGATAAACAGTTTATCAGATTCGAACTAGGTACTTACCTTCAGTGAGGATGCGGAGAGCAGCTAGAAAAGACACTAAAGGTACCATGGTTATCCTCAAGATCATTGTGAGCACGCGCACCTAGAAAGAAAACATTTTGTCTTCAGTACAACATATATGATTTTCCATAAGAAAACATACACGTTCCCACCCCTCTATTGGAACTCTTTTCTGTTCGTTTCTGAAACCTAGCTGTCTCCACTAATTCCTGGCACTGAGTATGGGATTAATGTTTATTATTGGCCATTGAAAGCGGCGTAGTGAGAACATTGATTCCGTACATCCTCTTCCCTAATTCCCTCCCTTCATTGAGTCACGGGTCAAGGGTTCGGCGACTGTTTTGTCGCTGGCCTACTCTGTAACTCCCCACTCCTTTTCCCTCTACCACAACCACGTGATTGTACAGTGGATAAAATAGGTTTCCGGGAAACATGCCACGGGTGAACGACCAAATAAAGTGTTACCTATACGGAGATGTGGACAGGAGTATGCCGTGTTCTGTATGTAGGTAGAGATGTTCACAGTGAGCTGAAGTGTCGTCCCACATCTCATGTGCTACTGATATATAATGATACTGTAATAGGGCGTGGTATGGCAGGTGAAACAATCCGACAGGCGGCTGCTCACGTCATCTACTGGTATTCACATCCCGGTCTGTGTGATAAATGTTTGAGCACTATAACGGTTCTTCTATAATTCAAAAAAAAATAATAATAATTAAAACTACCGGAAAAAAATATATATACCGAGCGAACATGATACTAGTGCATTTTGCCATGTATGACACGAATGCACGAAGCGAAGAAATGAAACAAATAAATATAAATGCTGTTTATTATAGTACATAAAGAAAAAGTGGTTTACAATTCCTGTAAACGATTGCACCACGGCAATTCCTAACGGTTAATATGTCTTGGGGATTAGTTGTAGAATATTGTAACAGAATCGTAACAAATTTTCACGATCCAAACACGAAAGGTTTAGGAAACGTATATTATGTTATGATATTATATGTTGATATTAGATAGTATGTTGGTATTATTATTCTGGTGATGAACAAGTATGCCACAGAAAGGGATATAATGATTGAAGGAGCAGTAATTGAAAAGGTGGAGTCATATACTTATTTGGGACAAGTCATTAGCTGTAATAATGATAAATGGATGGAAATCAAGAGAAGAATAAATTTTGAATGGATAGCATTCAGGAAATATAGTCACATACTGAGAAGCAATATCCCAGTTTGTCTGAAACGTAAAATAATGAACCAATGTATACTCCCCATCATGACTTATGGAAGTGAAACTTGGGCACTCACCAAAAGAATGGAAGAGAAGCTGAGAACTACACAGCGAAGAATGGAGCGAATTATATTGGGAATCAGACTGTTAGATAAGAAGAGAAACACATGGATTAGGCAGCAAACTCAAGTAAAGGATATTATTATCAAAACTAAAAAACTAAAATGGTCTTGGGCAGGACACGTAGCTCGAAAACATGATGACAGATGGACTAAGAAAATAACAGAATTGTACCCAAGAGGAGCTAAGAGAAAACCTGGAAGATAACAACGGAGATGGACAGAAGAAATTCATGAGTTTGTGGGTGCACAAAACACAAGGCACTGGAAAGTTGCTAGAGAGGCCTTCATCCTGCAGTGGATTGATGATTATTATTATTTCTGGTTAAGGTCGGAAGTATAGGCGCCGGCAGCATGGTGCAATTGCACCACCTTTGGATTTCGAAGTAATGCACAATTTTTACATATTATTCCTGTTTAATTCCAATGACAAAATTTCGCACCTTTTTCTTTCTCACTCTGCCCAAATGCGCTCGCAGTCTGCGCAGTACTTTCTCCCAACTATCACGAAACGTTAACTCGGCTGTACATGTAAATCAATCAAACTTGACTTAATTAAGATTAATTGCATGACTTAATTGCATGAATTCGATAATTTGGTGAACAAAAAATTTATTCCCATATCCTGCCGGCGCCGTTGGTTGGAAGTTTGTAAAATTAATTGTTTTTCTCAATACAAATGTAAATTATTACAAATGTATACAAGTTCAGATTAGCTCTTAATTTGAAAATTCACAATATTTCAATCATAATTTATTATGATTTCACTGTGAATGCAACAACAATCTTGAATTTAGTCAAATTTGTTGCCCGCTTCTTTGTGGATTTGAATTTATATTATAATAGGCCTAAATTTAATTCACTCGTTTAATATACAGTATATAGACTTCACTTTGGTACTGTGCGTAAAACACACAAATACGTATTGTAAACTCTGTGAAATACTGCACATTTTACAAAAGAGTTAGCAGTTTAAAATATGGATATGTTAATTAACAAAGCAATCCGGCATTCATATCAAAGATTGCATTTGTGTTGTAAGAATTCACAAATGCAGTCTTCGATATGAATGCTTTTCCCTTTTTTCCTTGAATAAGAATCCTTTTTTTCCTTGAATAAGAATCCTTTTTTGCATGAATAAGAATTCATGCAAAAAAGGATGAAACTTCTCTCTTTATAAGACGCTGTGTTGCTATTTTATCCTTTAAATTTTGCTGGTTTCAAGAACAGTTTTTGAAAAAAACAGTTTAAAATTGCAATGGTCTTAATTTTCACAACAGAACAATCTTAACTTTCAAATAATTGGTCCTGGTATTGCACTACTTTCTATCAGAAAGCTTGTTTGCTGTTTGGTTTTTAGGAGCATTAGCAACTAAGGCCATATTGCTCCGGGATATGCGGTGGTCATTCCCTGACCCTTCCGCATCCTCCATATTTGGTGGCGACGGGCTCGAACCCCGGTCTAATCAAGAAGCGTGTGCTATGCACTGCTGCTCCTTCCCACCTGGCTACGGAGGCGCCATCAGAAAGCTTCGTCAAAAGTCTAACAGCATTTGTTTAAAAGGTGAGACTGTTATGACAGTCTGATTCAGGACCAATTGATCCCGGATTAGAGAAGTGGGCAACACGCAGGCAAAATCAGTTGTAAGAAGTTGTTCGATGAGAGCTGTAATGCATTAGACGAAATCTAAATTTTCAAAGTTGTGATATACAACTTTGAAAAGCCGAATTCAAAGTTGTTACATACAACTTTGAAATCGGTTACTGTACATAAAGTCCTCTGTTTGTTTCAGTACTGTCATGAGAGACCACCAGCTCTCTGTTGATGAACAGTTAGTTCTGAAATACACACGCATAGCAGCCTTGTAAACAAATATGTAGTCTATTAAACTTTTGGGCCGCCTATCTGTTTGAAAGTAATGCAGTACCGGGGCAACTATAGTGCCTATGCGTGTTTTTTTTTCTTTTTTTTTTTTTTTTTTTATGTAAACCCCAAACACGAGAGGTATTAGAACCTATAGTACTTAGTACCGTGCTTGGGTTGGAGGTTGAGAAGACGAAAGAAGATATTTGTTGACATTGGATATGAACTTCTGTAGACTGTAATTTTCAGGAAATACGTATGAAGGAAGGCTGTTCCAGAAAACGGCAGTTGAATGAATAAACGAGGAAGATGAAAATTGGTTCTGTGAGTTTGAAGTTGGACAGTAAATGGATGTTGGCTGCACGTGTTCGGACTGTTTTGAAAGGGAGAGCGGGAATTATAGAAGCTAATTCAGAAGAACAGTGCCCATGGAAGTATCTGTAAGAAGAGGCATGCAGCAGAAACAGTACGTCTATGAGACAGCGAGTGGAGAGACTCTGTTAGAAAGGAGTCATTAATTAACCTAACTGTCCTCTTCTGAATGGAATCAAGAAGCTTGAGAGAGGTTTTGGGGGCACCACCCCAGATGTGTGAACAATATTCCATGGTAGGGCAGATTTGCGATTTATACAGAATGAGCATCTGTTTGAAAGAAAAATAACGCCGAGAGCGAAAAAAAAATCAAGTTTTTTAGATGCAGAGGAAGCGGTATTTGTAATGTGCTTGTGCCAAGAGAGATTAGAAGTCAGGGTAATCCCCAAAAGAGATATATCATTTTGCCTAGAAATCGGAGTGTCACCAAAGATAAGCATAGGAGCAGAAGAATCCTTTTTGCGAGATATAAGACAAGATTGAGTTTTAGAAGGGTTGAAATCAACTAAGTTGTCTTTGCCCCACTGGAGGATTACCTGAAGATCGGCATTTAAGGAATTGATAGCAGATTTTGTAGGTGTATGTAGGTGTATTTGTAGGTATATAATTGGTAGCAAAGGTTGTAGGTGTGTGTAGCTTTTAAGTTAGTCCTGGATTACTCTGTTTCTATCTTGCTGTGACAACCACAATGGGATATAATTATCACAATCAAACACGTGAATTATCACAATCAAACACGTGGTTTTATCAAGTTGTCGCCTAGTTTTCAGCGTTTTAAAATCGCTGTATTTTTAAATCAATTACTGCTTGCTTCTATGCTAGTGTTCAAAGAAAGTGCAAAACCTAGGAATTTCACATTTCTAACCCTTTTTCGCGATGGTACGTTACATTAATGACTAGCATCACAAATACAAATATAAACAATAGATATTTATTAATAGTTAAGGCAAAGCTAAGTAATATTTGACAGGTGCTCTCAAAATATTCCAAAATAAACATTTGCAACCTTTATACAACAGTTTTGGTAAACACGGCAATTATGGCTGAAATGTTATCAGAAGCCCTCAGTTTGCTTCAGTTTATCATTTTAAATGGAAAATAAAATGAAAAGTTTAACAGATATTTATTTAAAGTATACCCAGTATAAAATAAAATAAAATAAAATAAAATATTTCAAGTAGCTTTCGGAACTCGTGTCCCTTTCTCAACTGACAGAATTTTTGAATACATTACAAGCAAAGTGTGGCACGTTACTCATTCGTCATTGTTGTAGCACGGACGTGTGCTGCCTTGCGCCAGTGATCATCCATCAATAAAACGGTTGTCTCCAGGATTGGATGTATACGCATGCCTTTCTGGCGATTTAATGCCTTAGGGTTGTTCATTATGTTTAGTGACTCTAGCCATAGGCGGTGGCGAAAGTGTCGCGCGTGGTCCACTATCTCAAAGTCGCGCTTGGGGTCAAGATCGTGGTTGGTAGCCCAAAAATGTTCTGCAAGCGCGGACTGGTCAGTTTCGGCAAGCCGGATTGCTCTGTCGTGTTCCGTGAGGCGATCCTGGAGACGTCTCGATGTCTCACCTACGTAGCAACTGTTACAGGCCCTACAGGTGATACGGTACACTACATTGCTGCGTAAGACAGGTGTGACAGGGGTCTTCACACTGGAGACAAGTGAACGTAGGTTCCTACCTGGTAATTGTACACATTTTATGTTGTAACTTCTCAGGATCTTCGAGATACGTCCTGACACTCCTGGATAGTACGGAATGTAGGCGGATGATATGCCGACTTGCTTAGGAGGTCTTGGGTTGGAAGTAAGTTCTTGTGCCTGTAACAAGCATCTGTTTAGTACATGGGATGGATAACCGCATCTGGTTAAGTCCGCCTTCACACGGGAGATCTCGTTACGTCTAATTGTGTCGGTGCTGGAATGGCTCCAGGCCCTGGAGAACAGGGTGCGGGCAGTGCTATTGAGATGGCTTGGAGCGTGGCCGGACCCGTAGTTGGTGAATTGACCGCACCACATGGGTTTGCGGTATACTGAGGTCTCTAGATGTGGGCCTACGCGATGCACTAGCACGTCCAGAAACGGGAGCGAACCGTCCACCTCTGATTCTACGGTAAACTTGATGAAATTGGATAGAGAGTTGAGGTATTCTAGTAGCACTGCCCGCACCCTGTTCTCCAGGGCCTGGAGCCATTCCAGCACCGACACAATTAGACGTAACGAGATCTCCCGTGTGAAGGCGGACTTAACCAGATGCGGTTATCCATCCCATGTACTAAACAGATGCTTGTTACAGGCACAAGAACTTACTTCCAACCCAAGACCTCCGAAGCAAGTCGGCATATCATCCGCCTACATTCCGTACTATCCAGGAGTGTCAGGACGTATCTCGAAGATCCTGAGAAGTTACAACATAAAATGTGTACAATTACCAGGTAGGAACCTACGTTCACTTGTCTCCAGTGTGAAGACCCCTGTCACACCTGTCTTACGCAGCAATGTAGTGTACCGTATCACCTGTAGGGCCTGTAACAGTTGCTACGTAGGTGAGACATCGAGACGTCTCCAGGATCGCCTCACGGAACACGACAGAGCAATCCGGCTTGCCGAAACTGACCAGTCCGCGCTTGCAGAACATTTTTGGGCTACCAACCACGATCTTGACCCCAAGCGCGACTTTGAGATAGTGGACCACGCGCGACACTTTCGCCACCGCCTATGGCTAGAGTCACTAAACATAATGAACAACCCTAAGGCATTAAATCGCCAGAAAGGCATGCGTATACATCCAATCCTGGAGACAACCGTTTTATTGATGGATGATCACTGGTGCAAGGCAGCACACGTCCGTGCTACAACAATGACGAATGAGTAACGTGCCACACTTTGCTTGTAATGTATTCAAAAAATTCTGTCAGTTGAGAAAGGGACACGAGTTCCGAAAGCTACTGGAAATATTTTATTTTATTTTATTTTATTTTATACTGGGTATACTTTAAATAAATATCTGTTAAACTATGGACCCCAGTACTCCAGGCCCATTTGTCACTAAAATGAAAAGTTCACCAGGTACAAATTAATATTGTGTTGAACAGCCTCTGGCCCTGATGACAGCAGCATACCGTCGAGGCATTGACAAGATCAATTTCTGAAGATAATCAACTGATAGTTCGTGGTTCCAAAACACGAATCACAGCTTCATGAAGTGCACGAAAAGTCTGATTTCTTTCCGGCAACTGCAGATTCCACACGATGCCAACAGATCTCTATAGGATTCAGGTCCAGGCTGTTTCCTGGCCATATAAGAGTTTGTAATGGACCACTTTTTCACCTGTAACAAATGTAAACACATTACTGTCGAACCTCTAATGCAGAAATGAAGCTAAAGTAACTACAGAATTGCCTACTTACACTTTTGGCCCGGTGACAAGGAGCAGAGTCGTCCTGAAAGATGCAGTTACTTGGCAGATTGAAATGGTCACTAATGATTGGCAGCGATTTGCCTTCCAATATAGTCAGGTATCTATTGGCATTTACGGAACCTTTTATAAACTGCAAGTGACCTGTGCGATACGAAATGCACTCCCATATCATTTGGCTGGTAGGGAATTTAACTGTAGACACCATACAGTCTTGATGGTATTCTTCACAACATCTACGGCGAATCGTTTGTCTCCCATCAGAGCCGTGCAGGTTGAATTTCTTCTCATTCGAGAAAATAACTGACTTCCATTGCTCGGGGGTCCATTTCACATGCTCCTCACACCAAATTAATCGGGCATTTTTCATTTTTTGTGTGAGGACGGGCTGTAAGTTCATTTTTGAAGAAGCGTCTTCTGACTGTTACTGCACTTACTACCTGCACTACTGCACTTACTCCTGATGTTCTTCTCATTCTCTTTTCAGCTCAGACGAAGAAGCTTTACGGTTTCTAAGGCATAAGCGCTTCAAAACGCGGTCCTGTTTTGGCGTAGAGATTCGTTTGCGTCGTCTTCCTTTTTTCCTATCAGCAGAACCAGTATTCTTTTTGTATAATAACAGTCTTCAGTTTGGAAAGAAATCTACTCACTGTCGACTGATTACATGACACTCTATAAGCAATATGACGGGAAGAACATCCTTCCTCACGTAAAGCCACAATAGCACTCTTTCTTCGTGGCGTCAACTGCACGTAACTCGCCATCCTGACAAGCAAGGAATGACTGCAACTCTTGCAGAGTGTGCTTATATAGCTGAAATAACAGCTGATGCAATATTACGTCATTGCCTACGCGTGTCAATCTTATCTGATGTAATCTGTAAAAAATATTGCCATATACTTACGTTATTCGGACGACAATTACAATTTTATGGGGTGATACACTTTGAACACCAGTGTATATACTTTTATATGATAAACATGGCTACCAATTAACATGGTCTTTGTTGTGGAAGAAATATATTTTTCTTTTCACTTGTACTTCATTACAGAGTAAACTAAACTTTATTTAGATTGACACTGATGACAATTAGAAATGAGACAAGCCTTTGACTTTTGTTTTGGTGTACTTTTTGTATAATAACAGTCGGATTTAAAAACTTTATTACTTTGTCTACTATAATTATTATTTTGAAATTATTCTTCCTCAAACTGACTTTTAGAGAGAATGTCTGGTTGCCATCTTACTTTTCATGACCTTTGATGTTAAAGCTCTAAATTTTTGTGCTTTGAAAATATAAAATAGAAGTGAATATATTGTTTCTATATATAAGGCTCTAATGGAGGGTTAGTAAGCTGGTTATTGGAGGGAATTTCACTGGCCATCTTGCTTTTACGACACCTGCTGTGTAAAAACTTATTATGTGGTTTGAAAAACTAAACCACATGAGCATATACTGTAATTATAGTTGTACGGCCCTAATAGTGGGCTGGTAGAAGTGCAATAACATCACAAATATAGAACTTTTCCTATTTGGGCTACTTTTGAGCTGCAGTTGAATAGTCTGTCTACGCTCTCCTAGTGGTTGTCTGGGGTTTACAATTTTTCTTTTGCATGCTCATACGATTAAAGATTTTTGTGGCGTCCTCTGCTAAAAACAGTTTCCAAAAAAAAAAATCTTAAATTTTTGAATTTTTGTGAAATGCATTCAATTATGACCAAGGTTGTAGCTCGGCCACAACTTGCATGTTACTATGCACATAGACTAGTTGGTATTTTCTTTTACAGCCTTCACGGGTAAGTTTCTCTTATTGTGAAGTTCGAGAATATCGTACAGTTCATTTGGTGGCCCAAATGAATTGTGGAAAAGGATCAAAATAAACTATTTTGATTGAATGCTGTGCCTTGCTTTATATTATCTTTCACTTACTATTAAGAAGTAATAATCAAGATTTGTATTATGCAGAGCAAACAACATCTTGATACTGAAAACTTTCCTGTTTTTAGTAGCCTGTTTGGTGTTGTAAATACACTGCTATATTAACAGAACACGTACAATATTAACAGAACACGTAGAAAACGTGGTGTAACTCGTGGTGTAGTTCTGTTCTCTGATGAGTCCCGTTTTAGCCTACAAACAGATTCTAGGCGTTATTTAATTTGGAGATAAAGATGAATGCGTACCATCTCCCCAACGTCAGAGAAAGGGATACTTACATTGCAGGCGCTGTTTTCGTGTGGAGCGGAATAATGATTAACCGGCGCACCCCACTTCATGTTTTTAATAAAGGTACCATAATTACGCAGAGCTACTGAAAACAGATTCTAGGCGTTATTTAATTTGGAGATAAAGAGGAATGCGTACCATCTCCCCAACGTCAGAGAAAGGAATACTTACATTGCAGGCGCTGTTTTCGTGTGGAGCGGAATAATGATTAACCGGCGCACCCCACTTCATGTTTTTAATAAAGGTACCATAATTACGGAGAGCTACTGAAAACAGATTCTAGGCGTTATTTAATTTGGAGATAAAGAGGAATGCGTACCATCTCCCCAACGTCAGAGAAAGGAATACTTACATTGCAGGCGCTGTTTTCGTGTGGAGAGGAATAATGATTAACCGGCGCACCCCACTTCATGTTTTTAATAAAGGTACCATAATTACGCAGAGCTACTGAAAACAGATCCTCAAATCCATTGTGTGACTTTTTAGGGTGTGGTTGGCCCAGATTTTCTCTTCATGCACGACAACGCCACTGCACATAGAGCTCAAGTGGTAGAGGAACATCTTGAAACTGAACGATTGCCGTGGCCAGCACGATCACCCGACATATCCGATAGAACATATGTGGGACGCCTTTGGGCGTCGCATGTACGCCGACAGCCAACTTCTCGGTCACTTTGTAAGCTAAGGTCTGCACTGGTGGAAGAATGTGATTTGCTGTCATAGAATCTTATAGACGTCCATAAGGACGTCTATAAGATTCTATGATGAACTATGCTCGATATAAATCGAGCATAGTTCACCGCTGTCAAGCCTGTTTAACTGTTGGAGGGTATTATACGCCGTACTGATGTCACGTGACCATATTTTCGAGCATCTTGTATCGACTTCTGTAATGTGACTTTTTTTGGTAATTCTTATATAACCCCTATAAATGTCATTTATACCTGTCCGCAGTTTCTCGCTGTCTCCTCATTTCATCCTTATTCTGTGGTACACCGCTGTACCAAATTTTGCCCTGCTTCATCGCAAGTTGCACCAGTTACACCACGGTTTTTATGTGTTCTGTTAATTTTGCCGAGCAGTGTATAAATCATCAAATTTCCCTTGTAAATATGAATCCACAAATTTCTCTTGACAAGTTACGATTATACAGGGTGTTTCAGTTAAACGTTTCAGAACTTCTAAGAGGGGTAGGGTACATCCTGACAACTCGAAATCATATAGCAATGTGGGGTCGGAAATGCTTTCCTGAAGCGGTGTTGTACACAGAAGCACCATAAAGAAAAGAGACCGTAAGTGAGAAATCGTTTTAATAATACATGAAAAGAAGCAAAAGGTACATGGATTAAAGTAAGTGTTCGAAGTTTCTTCCACGGGCTACAATGCACGCCTCACATCTCCGATGCATGGACATCCGAACATTCTGGAATACTCCAGGCGAATTTCGAATTTCTTGAACAAGAACGCCAAGTTAGTAGGATGGATGATTACACGAACGCAGAATTAGCCGATATGCATTTGGCGTACAGGGCTGCAAATTGTAGTGGGCCAGCCGCACAGCGTTTGCACGCGGAACGATATCCGACGAGGCGTATTCCCAGTCATAATTTCTTTGCAAGACTGCACCAGAGGTTAGCTGAGAGAGGTTCATTTGAAAGAGCTGACAGGGACAGGGTAAGAACAGCACGGATTCCAGCCGTCGAACAGAATGTGCTGCAGCATGTACAGGGGAATCCAAGAACGAGTACACGAAGTCTAGCAAACGCAGTCGGGGTTTCCCATTGCAGCGTCTGGAGGATTCTCCGAGAACAAGACATGCATCCGTTTCACGTGCAGCGTGTCCAGACACAGCAACCGGAGGATTATGCACCTCGTATTGCTTTCGCACAGTGGTACCTTGGAAAATGTGCTACAAATCCCCTTTTTCCTGCTGAAGTCTTGTTTTCCGATGAGGCATCCTTCACAAGGGAAGGAATTTTCAACACGCATAACGACCATATCTGGGCGGTCGAGAACCCGCATGCAATACGACGTCGTGCAGCACAGATTCGATTTTCGGTCAATGTATGGGCCGGTATTATGGGAGATCACCTCATCGGACCTTACCTGTTACCGTGTCTTCTAACCGGACCTATCTACTTGATCTTTCTGCAGCAAGTATTGCCACAACTTTTGAGAGATGAACAGATTTCTGCATCGACGCAACAGACAATGTGGTTCCAACACGATGGAGTCCCTGCCCATTATAGCGGAGATGTTCGTAACTACCTGGATGTCACATTTGGTCAACAGTGGATCGGACGTGGTGGTCCCGTGCGTTGGCCTGCTCGGTCACCCGACCTATCATGTCTTGATTTTTATTTCTGGGGTCATATGAAATCGCTAGTTTATGACACCCCTGTTGACAATGCTGAGGAGCTAGTTGCAAGAATCGCAGTAGCTGCCGAAGAAATTCGAAATTCGCCTGGAGTATTCCAGAATGTTCGGATGTCCATGCGTCGGAGATGTGAGTCGTGCATTGTAGCCCGTGGAAGAAACTTCGAACACTTACTTTAATCCATGTACCTTTTGCTTCTTTTCATGTATTATTAAAACGATTTCTCACTTACGGTCTCTTTTCTTTATGGTGCTTCTGTGTACAACACCGCTTCAGGAAAGCATTTCCGACCCCACATTGCTATATGATTTCGAGTTGTCAGGATGTACCTTACCCCTCTTAGAAGTTCTGAAACGTTTAACTGAAACACCCTGTATAGCCTTAGTTGATATGTTTCAGTTTCTCCGCAGGAGATTCCTGCCTCTGCGTGTTTGCAGTCAAGTTTGGACAAGGAAATAGTTAGTGGTGTCCCTTCAAGTGATAGGCTTGGCACTGTTTCTGCTCCCACTACTGCTCCGCAGGAGGATGTTTTTGCTCAAGATGTCTCTTCTTTATATAACAGAATTGCAAAAATGCGTAAAGATTTGTCCAGTTTCCTATCTTATGAAGGGAACAAGGTTAAAAAGACAAGTGGTAAAGCTATCATAGATAAATGGCTGAACTCTGAAAGAGTGGTGACGGCGTTTTTTATTAATAACGAAAAGCTAACAGCATTGAATGAAGAAGTGAATACACGTGCCTCTTTACTACAGAAAGTTGGAAAAAAATCTTTCTATGATGATTCCTATAAATGCTTTTATTGCTAACAAAGACGTACATCGACCAGAGTACGGTCGTGGCTACTGCTTCTAGTAAATTGCCTCCCTTTCCTCATATTCGTTCTTCTCCTAAGACTTTGTGGATGCTGCTCGTTCTTTACCACAAGACTCTACTGTTTCTAAAGGTAACGACAACGTTATAAATTTGAGGGCATCATAGAATAGCAAATGCAAGTTCAGCGTAGACGTAAAGAACGTTGTGACCAATAATTTCAAAACTGAGTTGAAAAACGTCAGAGTAAAATCTTTACGTTTGGCGAGAAACCGTGGGGATATTGTCCAAACTGCTACTAAAACCGATTTGATCTCTATTTCTGCTTCAAATTCTTTTTTTTCTGTGGAATTGTGTCTGGTGTATCTAGGAAAGTCATCCTTCGATTTTAGAGTAGATGTACCTAAAGAGTTTTCTAAAGATGGAATTTTAGACAATCTGTTTTAAAAAAGAAACTTATCTTTGGAGGAGATGAAGCAAGAAATCGATTTCAATTTTCCACTAAGGGTAGATCGTCATCCGAAGTTGACTAGGTTTTGACTTTCGAGCGTATTTAAATGTGACTTCGCTATGGGGAGATTATAATTAGTATGGAGTTCACACAAACACAGGCCGTTCACAATTGTTACTAAATGTTACCTGTGTCTTAGCTACGGGCGCACAACGCAATATTGCACGCATGAATCTCCTTCTTGTAGACATTGGGCCCGTAGCGGTCACATGCATTTTGAATGTCCAAGTACGGATGCGGGTTTCTGTATTAACTGCAAAAGGAGGAAGAGGGATTTCCACCATTTTGTTCGGGACAGTAATTGTCCAGAGTATCTTAGGGCCCTAGAAATAGTAAGTCTTAGAACTGTAAATGACTAACTCATCCAATTTTACTCAGGAAGTTAGGATTAATTCTTATTCTTCTTTCGGTGTGAATAATGTAAATAATGTACATAGACGTGATCATTCACCAAGGACTTGTGAACAACGAACTTCAAATTTTGGTCTTAGAAATTCTGCCTCTTCCTCCTCCTCCTCCTCCTCCTCAAATCCACAATCCTTGAAGTTATTTCAAATCAACGGTCAACGCTCCAGGGCCGTCTCGGACGAGATACGGATTTCTGCGGAACTAAATGGAATTGATATCATTACTATACAGGAGCCAGTCACTTAATTCACTCGCCGAAAATTATGGGTTTCTCATTATCTTGTCGAGTAATACATCCATTTTTGCAAAATCCAAAGACATGTATGATTGTGTTAAACAATATGTTGGAAATTTCCATAATTAATGGTTTATGCAACAAATATGGCACGTGTCCTTATCACTAGTTCATGATCGAATTTTATCTTATATCGTTGCATTGTCTTCCGTCTGACGATCTAAATGACTCATTAAACTATTTAGAAAATGCTTTAAATTTTATTGGTCCGAAAAACATTTTGGTAGCATCTGAAGTTAATTGAAAATCCCCAATGTGGTTTTTGTTCCTTATCCTACGCTCGAGGCCAGCTCCTGGAAGAGTTTATGGTAAAATGCCCCAGTTCGTTCATCCTCCAACCGCTCAGGTCCATCTTCAACGGAATTCTAACCACAAGAATTCCTAAAGCCTGGAATAGCTACCTTGTCAAACCACATCCAAAAGTTCGAAAAACCCCACTCTACCTAAGCCGATATCTAACCCCTCAACGCTCTTGAAAATCCTGGAAAATAGTATGCTGCCCACCTTAATGAATCAGATCCTTGGAGATAAGCTGCCACAGATCCACTACCCCAACCGACACTGATCCACAGTGACGAACCTCCAACCTCCTTGCAACCACATGTAATATATTTTCTGCCTTTGAACAGCAAGAGAAAGTCGCAAACAACCTGAATCGCAACCTGAATATTGAAGCTGCCTTTGACGCCATGAGCGTGTCGGCACTCCTCCGCTTACTGGAAGACCACTATCTAATCCAATGTAATATCCTTTGGTTCATAGCATCACTCCTCTATGAGAGGGTACTACAAGTCGATGCGTATGGACAATCACACAAGGAGGCGATCTCTGCTGGTGTCCCGCAAGGAGGAGTCCTATCTGGCTTATTATTTATAGCCATCATTGCGCCTCTTGTTCGTAACAATGAGGAAATCATCACCTATGCAGATAATATAAAAATTCTAATGCCCATTATTTCCAACAATCACCTTGAGGCTACAGCGTGTATCAATAATAGTCTCATCAACGTTGCCGCAAACAGTGTGTACTCTCAATCAACCCACAAAAAAACAAACCTATTGGTGTTCTCTCTTAGAGCAACCCCTACAATAATAGCCCCAACACTCGATGGAATTGCAATATCTGCCATTACTACCCATGCGAATTTGGGAATAGTATTTGACCCAAAACTTCGGTTTCAGGCTCATGTAGACAAGCTCACGTCCAGAGCAGCCTCTCTCCGATAGGGAGCTAACCAGCAACTAATTTATGTTAAGGAGCCGCATATAATTAAGAAATTCATCAGTACTGATGAGGAGTGGAGAATAATTTATTCTCCACTCCTCTATGCTGCTGAAGTGTAGGCATCAGCAGCTACTACAACGAAAAAACCAATCCTGGCTGCAGAATTCTGGCTACTTAAATGGGCTAACCGAAAAACTTGTCTCCCATCACAGAACTACACAAAAAAACAAAACTAATGGTGTTCTCTCTCAGAGCAACCCCTACAATAATAGCCCCAATACACGATGGAATTGTAATATCTGCCATTCCTACCCATGAGGATTTGGGAATAGTATTTGACCCAAAACTTCCCAATTTGATTCCCAAACCAAATGCTGCCGAAAATACAGCAGCTCGACGCTGACTTGCATAGGTTTTGCAGCAATAATACCTACAGGAAAGAAGTGTTAGCAGCTGGCTCCAATCCCAGAATCTAATAAGAACAAGTTCGTGCGCCCTCCACACCACCTGCTAAGTTCGGCTGTGCTACGACAAAATTCTTTTGACAGAGAAGTGCCATTCATGTATATTATATATTTTTATTGTAAATATAACTGTATGATGTAGCTTGTAAATACAGTTAATAATGCGTAATGTGAAGAAGTGTAATAACATGTTTATATTTTAATTTTTACATTTTTAATTTTACAGTGTGCACATTGATTTGAGCCCCTGGCCTTTGGCCGTGACGGCACAGTTGCAACTTAACTTACATCTATGTACATTGTATTGATTTAGTTGCAATAAAGATTCTCTCTCTCTCTCTCTCTCTCTCTCTCTCTCTCTCTCTATATCTCTCTTTAAACATTTTTTTCTCCGTTCAAACAGACCTCAACCATATTATATCTGTTCTAGTTTTTCTGGAGAATAAAATATTAACATTATGCTAACAAAGCATGTTTTTAACGCTCAAATTCAGAATTGGACAAATAGTGATCATTGTGCAATTTCATTTGCCATCGTTCAAAATTTTTATTCTTCAGTATTTGATCTTCAACCTGAATTAATTCGCTTCTCTATTGGAAACATAAACTGGTTATCTTTCTATTCCTTCATGAATCTGAGTTTTCTGATCAATCTGACCATATGACTTCAATAGACCTTGCACTCCTTGTGGAAAAATCTATTCTAAAAGCATCTAAGGCCTCTAGAAAAAAGACAAGAACTTGATGGACACACAAATTATCCTTATTACATAAACGTGTGCATCAGGCAAGAAGACGATACCAAATCAATACCGAAGACGATACCAAAGACACAGGCACCTACCTGCCGAGAAGGTTTCTCCATTTTATGAAGAATATCGTAAACTTAGAAACGTTACCTGAAAGCTATCGCTCCTAGGAAGAAGGACACTTGGATTAACTTTGTTAGAGCTTCTGGTAACAGTGACTCATGTGGACTATTTTATCGAATTTTCCGAAATACAATCCTCACATCTGAAATCTAAAGCTCAATCTTCTCTGATTCCTCCAAGTGGAGAGACCTCCACTTGGACTGATTCCGTGAATGTCATTTTGGACAACTTATTTCTATCTGATGACCTAGATTTGGATTGAATTCGACATGCGACATTTAATTCTACTGTGGAAACTCAACTTTTTTACTATTCCTGAACTAATTCAGGTTTCTAAGAGAATCAATGAAAAAACTGTCCTGAAAAAGGTCTCGTCGAGAATATATTTATCGTTAGATTGTTCAAAAGTAAGCCAGAAGTTTTGATTTGTCTTTTTAACAAGTGTTTACACGAAGGCTCCTTTCCCAATCTTTAGAAGTCTACCCTAGTCAAACTTATTCCGAATCGCCATAAACTAGCTATACATCCAAGATCTTTTCGACCAATAGCCCTATATCTGAATTTGGGTAAACTTTTGGAAATGTTAATGGCTCTACCTCTTGAAAATTTACTGCAGACAAAATCTTATTTTCGCCAACCAATACGGATTTTATTGAGGAAGATCATGTGAAGACGCTTTTATAGAGATCCTTTTACATATTCAGAATTCACCATTCAAATACCCTTTAGCCGCCTTCATTGACTTCGAAGGCACTTTCAGTTCCCTTTGTTGGGAAAGCTCCTTCAAGAATGTCTAAGACATTCTTCAAGAATGTCAATTGTCCTCAATTACTCTTTCTTTTCAGAAGCTACTTCTTGGACCGTTACATTTGTGTGAAATCTAAATGTAATCAAGTTACTCGACAAGTCTCAAATGATGACCCGAGAGGTCTATCCTGGGGCCTCAAGTATGGAATGTTTTTCCTGCAAAGCTTTCCAAGTCTTTTGAATACGTAAACATCATTGCTTATGCTGATGACATCATTATATTCATCAGAGGTAAATTGAAGGCAGTTCTCGAGACCCATTCCAGTATAGCTTTATCTGACCTATTTAAATGGACCACTACTAACAAGCTAAAAAAATGAGTCCTATCAAAATAAAGATGATGATTTTTTGAACCATGTTAAATATACAAAGACCACCACAAGCAAAAATTAACTCGGTCCAAATTTTCTTGTTGCCAAAACTAAATTCTTAGGAGTTACTATTGTCCACAAATTAAATGTTTATTCGCACTTAAGCAATATTTTCCAAAAATTAGGAGTTTTATTGGTGCCATAATGCGTATTTCTAGAAAGGAATGAGGTCTTTCCCAAAGGTTTTGAAATTTTACCACAATGCTGTTTTCCTGCTTATCTATGCTATTGGGGCTTGGTTCCATAGGGTAAGAACGGTTATATTCCAGAAGAAATTTGCCTCTACAGAGTGAGGACCTTCACGTAGCTTATAAAGGACTGTGTTACAGACTAAAAAAGAAAGTTCCTACTTTCAGGAATTATCGTGGATACTTAAGTAGATGCCAAACGAAAGCGTTCTAGATATTGGAATGAACCGTAGACTTGCAGGGACGCCACGTCTCTTGGCAGTGTAACAAGAAAATTTATTTTAGAAGTTTTGTGAAACCTTTTTTGCGAATATGAAGCAGAAACAGTGGTTTTCTGTTAGTATGTATACGTCTTTTTTGATTACTGCTAGGGGTCTTTGAAAGAAACATTATATAGTTTGGGAAGCTCACAAACAGATCGCTTTTCCTATGGCGATATAGAACCTGGGGATTACATTCCTTATACATGTGTCAAATATACCACTTTTCGAATACTTCCTCAGAGTATGATTGTTCTCTTGTTCTTGGAATGGAGTCTGTGTTTTTGGATAATGCTGAAAATTTAATTGCATTAAAACTGTTTGCGCAAGAGACTTTTGGTAGAAAGCTCATTTTGAATGCAAATTTAAATCAACTAGGTGCAACTGTTGATGCAATGGAAGCTAGATGCAATGGAAGAAATTTCTGTTGCTTCCATTGATTCTGATGCAAGAGTAGATGACTAAATTTTATTAGTTATTTTGATGATAGACTGAAAATTGTATATTTGTATAAGTGTTTATTAAGGATACATATTGAAAAGCCATGCTTGGAATATAGTTAATTAGTTATAGTGTGGTAATTTAGAGATACCTGTATGAATTGTAAATAATTGTAATTTTACGATGGATCTAAGGCCGCGAACCCCCCCCCCCAAAAAATAGGGCCTAGTATAATTATATTCAACACAGACATCACGCCAACAGCTCTTCGAGAAGAACTGTATATGAGAAACCTCCAGCAAGAACACCCGGAGGTAGATCCAGCGTCACTTATAAATCCGAGGTATCAAACCAAATCCCGAATAGGTAGCGCCACAAACTGGGTGGTCGAGCTTTCGTCTGTGGACTGGAATACTATAAACAAACACAACAGAGTGTTCATAACCTGGGGCAGTCAACGCTACAATGAACACGTGACAGTCCCCAAATGCTTCCGGTGTGGCCGCTTCGGACACACCACCCACACATGCGCCCAAATGCAACCAAAATGTGGGCACTGTGCTGAAGTAGGACACGAATTAAAGACATGCCCTAAGAGAGAGAGAGAGGATCCACCAACATGTGCAAACTGCAAGGCGCACAAAATCCAGGCAGACCATTCCATCCGTGACAACAAGTGCCCTGTATACATAAAGGCCAAGGGAGTACACCAAACAAGACTCGACTATGGAAGCACGCCCTAAACAGTATAACCAACTAAAAGTTCAGTTCACACAGCTCAACGCGCAAAGGTCTAGGGCGGTTGCCGCCCAGTTAGCAAAAAAGGCCAACGAAGAAAATGTCGACATTATGCTCGTGAAAGAGCCATATACACACACACAATAAAGAGGTCAGGGAATACCCCCTGAAATACAAGATCGTGCATACTGATGCTGAAACCCCGTGGGCAGCCATCCTAGTTAGAAATTCGGATTACACAGTGACCAAACTATCAAACTACTGCCTCCCCTGGGCTGCGTGTGCCCACATAGTCACCACACTAGGGGAATTTTACAATATACAGTCGACCGGGGAAAGATATCCTCTCAACTATTAACTACCTACAGACCATGCACTCAGAATCCCCGAACGCCAAAATTTTTCGCCGTAGGCGCAGACGTAAACTGCAGCTCACTGGCATGGTATAGCGAAACCCCAGGACGGAGAGGCGTTGTGAACGGGCAGCGTCTGTAAGAGTACCTCACAAACAGTTGCTATAATATACTTAACCAGCCAAATAACCTCCCAACATTCTCCAGCACTATGTGGGAGACAACAATTGATGTCACCCTTGCCACAAGATCCGTCACTGATCACATCACAGCCTGGACAGTAACGGAAAACTGGAAAACATCGGACCACAGAGCAATAATCTTCGAACTAAACCGAACAATAGCCAGAAGCACAACTCCCAGACAACTACAGCACAGATACGCCATAGGAAAAGCAGACTGGCCCGAATTTCAACAGACCATACGGGTGGCTGCCGACACATTCAACACAGAAGAGACAACCCCATACCAACACCAAGTAAAACTGGTGAGACTTATCACAGAAGCGGCGGACAAATCTATCAAAAGAAAGAAACCATCTCCGGGAGCGGTACCCTGGTGGAACCCTGAGCTCCAGCAACTAAGGCAGGTAGCAAACACCTGTCGGAAAAAATTCCAGTGGGCTAGACGTGATTAGCCTATCGCAGAAGTAGAGGCGCTCCGGGAACGATACCGTACTGCTAGGAATCAATACACAGCAAAAATCAGAGATAGAAAACACCGTACATGGGAACACCTAGTTTCCACGACAGGAAAAGACAACCCCTAGGGAGTGGTCTATCGGGTGACTACAAATAGACTCCCCCAGAGGCGAGGTAGTCCCAACAACGAGGAAACCGCAAGGGGTTCACAAAGACGTGGCACGAAACAGTCAACAATATTTTGGATGCTATGTTTCCGGAGCACATTGATCCCACCACGCCAGAACAAGTACTGCTCTGCCAACAGAACAGTATATACACAACCCAGCAAATTGAGGATCCTTTCACCAAGATTGAGCTGGAGATCGCGGCGGCCAAGCTGAGAAACAAAACGTCCCCAGGAGAAGATCTCCTAGAGCCAGAGACCATCAAGAAAACAGTGGACACCATCCCGGAGGAAATATTGAAATTATACAATAAATGCCTCAAAGAAGGCTACTTCCCATGCGGTTGGAGGGTGGCGACGCTCCGGCTAATCTTGAAGAATCCCACGAAGAGGCAGAACCTGCGAGGGTCCTATCGCCCGATAGCGCTCCTGACAGTTCTTAGCAAGCTTCTTGAACATCTCCTGCGAAACAGAATAGAGAAAAACTATAAAAACGCAGGCCTAGAGTCACCCAAACAATTTGGATTTCGAAAAGGATACTCCACCACCGATCACTACGCAGCATCATCAACGCTGCAACAGAAACAGACCACAAACTTTCTTGCCATCGCGGTTGACTTTGCCGGGGCGTCTGACACCCTCTGGTGGCCAAGCGTCCTCAGTAGGCTCCGTGAGGCCAAACTCCAAAGTAATCTATACAATTGCGTCAGCAGTTACCTGTGCGACAGGTCAGTAAAAGTCACTGCTCTTTACTGTACAATAACCAGACGCATCTACAGAGGATGCCCACAGGGCTTCGTCCTGGGCCCACTACTCTGGAACGTGGTCCTGAACGGATTCCTCAACCTCAACCTCGGAAATTCAGCCTCCCAGGCGTATGCGGATGACCTTGTCCTGACGCTGGCAGAAAACTTCAGGGCTCAACTGGAAAACACAGCAAACCGGGCGCTTGCCACTCTACAACAATGGGCTGACGAAAATAACCTGAAGATATCATCCACTAAGACAAGCTCGATCCTACTTCGGGGAACCCTGGACACCAGAAGACCCCCCCCAAAGAAAAGTACAAGGAACCACCGTCAAGCTGACCACAGAAATGAAATTTCTCGGGGTTGTCTTTGATAGAAACCTATCCTTCACCTTAACTATCTCAGAAATAAAATCAGAAATTACTCGTCACTATTACTCGTCGGACTGGGGCATAAAGAAGAAAAACCCTTGCTCTTTTTCACAAAAGTGTGTTCCTGCCAGTCATCCTCTATGCCTCGGGGGTCTGGTACAAGAAAGCAACCACTGCAACAAATAAAAGAAAACTAGAAACCATACAGAGGTACATCTTGCTGACTATCTCACGAGCTTGAAACACAGTGAGTACACACACGCTTCAGATGCTCACGGGTGCCCTCCCCTTGGACCTGGATGTGATACGCAGTAGACTCCTCTACAGCCTTTCCAGAGGCATACCGGATACCAGCCTAAATTTCTCGTTAAATGTAGCCAGCGAACCGAAAATAGAGAAAAGAAGACTAACTGTACATATCCAGCAAACCTGGCAAACACGGTGGCAAAACTCAACAAAAGGGCAAATAACGCGAAAGTTCCTCCCAACTGTCTCGGCCGTATACCAAAATACCCAAGCTGGCTCTCCCCAGGATTGCTGGTCACGTACCTCCTAACTGGCCACGGCGCCATCAGATTCAAACTAATGACCTTGGACTCAGCAACACTCCCCTCTGTCGTTGTGGCTTAGTGGAAACGTGGGAGCATTTAATGTACCACTGCAAGCTTTATGAAGACCTCCGATGCCGACTTAATTACAGAATTACATTATGTACCAGAGAATCAAAAAGAACGTTTACTGGAGGAGGAGCACAGCTACAAAGCACTGGCCAATTTTGCATAAGATTTTTTTGACAGAAGGCATACTCTTCCGCCCCCACAGCCACAATAGCGATTCTGAGGCCCACAATATATGACTTTGCAAACAACCATATAAGGTGCATGGACAGTCACCATCAAGACAATCCACAAAGGGATTGCATCCCAGGAAGAAACAGCATAAACTGAAGTAATCACATACTGGACCAAACACTCGCAACCACAGACCTGACTAATTGACCTGTCCTGGTGCTCAGTGACAACTACAGACAGGATCCTACACCCGGACTAGACAAACTCGGATCCAACAAATGGACCCAGGATCCAACAACTAATGACCATGACTCCAGACAGAGACATAAGTAACCACAAACTGGACTAAATACCGACAACTACGGACCTAAGTAAGGCACCTGTTCTGCTGCCAAGTGACAACCACAGACAGGAACTACACCCGGATTGGACAACTAGGACCCAATCAAGGACCTGACTCAAGCAGACATGCAGCTGCCAGGTCATACGGCGACCTGTGCCGGCTCCCTTTCTGGGCACACTTTCCTCTCTCCCTCCTCCCCTGTCAGAGGGGGAGGCGACAGCCTTCTTGTTGCCTCCCCCCTGCCATCCCACATCATTCTCTCTGGTGGGGCATGGGCATGCCCCACTGGCACATGCTGGGGTCGTCTACTCTATTGACCCCAGTCTTTCTTTGCTATTCCCCCAGCCTTCAGTCTCCTCCCCTCTCTATCTGTATGCCAGCTATCTGTATACCCACACCAAAATTCTAGCTTCTTTAAATTATTTCGCCCTCTACTTGGCCATTAAATTCTCAAACGCAACCCCTTCAAACCGGGAAACATGTATATGCTCAACATACAACGTACAAAAATTATTTTATTTTATTTTTATTTTTTTTTTCTATTTATTTATTTTATATTATTTTATTTTTTTAATTTTTATTCTTTTTTTTAATTTTTTTTTTTTTTTTTTAGGTTCTTGCCATTGAAATCTCAGGAAAATAGATGGTAGGACCTGCCAGAGCAAATGCAAATTACTAGGTAACTGGTCTGCCTCCACGGGCGAAAATGGGGTAACATCGAGCCTCAGCAGAGGACTGGCGGCTAAATGGCCAGAAGAACAAGAGTACATGACACCATACATCTCAAGATCCATACACTTTTAAATCTCTAGCCTTTATAGTGAACTGAATCACCACACAAAGCAAACTACGCGGAGATAGGGGAAACCCCTGGTGCCGTTTGACCCTAGATACACTTTACACTTTACACCTACAGCAAACCTGGCAAACACGCTGGGAAAACTCTCAGAAGGGCGCAATAACTGGGAAATTTATACCTCAGGTGCTCGCCGTCTATCCAAAATACCCACACTGACTATCACCAGGATTATTAACCACCTATCTGCTCACCAGCCACTGTGCTATCTGACAAAAACTGACTGCCTTTGGACTCAATAACACACCTCATTGCCATTCTCTGGAATATGATCCTAGACGAATTCCTCGCCTGGGACCTGGGGGAAGTTAACTCTCAGGCCTTCGTACCCGATCTAATACTGACAGTCGCTGCTGAAAGCCGAGCACAAATGGAAGTCCAAGCAAACCAAGCACTTAAACTCCTTCAAGACTGGGCCACTGTCCACTTCTTAAAAATATCAACTACAAAAACTAAATCTATATTGTTGAAAGGCAGCCTAAACTTAAGAAGACCACCACAAATTAAAATCCATAGCCAGACAATCAAACTAGTTGCCGAACTGAAGCATCTAGGTATCATTGTAGACACCAACCTGTCCTTCCACCCTCATCTCAAATATTTGAGAGAAAAAGTAAGAAGATATGCCGGATTAATAGCCAGAATAACAAGAAAGCATTGGGGACTCAAAAAAACGCACGCTAACACTACTATAAAGCCTTCTTCACCCTGGCGATTACATACGCTTCCCCCGTGTGGTTCCATAGAGCTACACAGGTGGTTAACAAAAAGATCTTGGACTCCATACAACGCTCAATTCTCCTCGCCACCTGGGAACGACGCATGTGCGGTGACTGTGTCTATCTAGTTATTTTGTGCTCCTACATTTGCTTAAAATTCAAGTATAATTAATCAACGAAGTATAAAGTATTTGGGACATTCTGAAAGTTAAAGATGTCATCTACACAACAGAGATAACTATTGGACCCGAATCTTTGAGGTAAATTTACTTTTGATAACTTTAGATTGACATAATTATATTATTATTATTATTATTATTATTATTATTATTATTATTATTATTATCAGTTTATTTAACAAACACCATTGTACAGAAATTTCCTAGGAGGGTGGCGCATACATACATCACTTATTAGAGTGTAACATAGGATTAAATATCAGGAAATACATAAGATAAGAAACACATAGAGGAAGAATTACATACAGACATCATGCATTCACAGAAAAATTACAAAACAATATATGTACATAGAAAAATTACAAAATTACAAAACAATGTACATACATAGAAAAATGACATCGTCATTTACACTATGAATTGGTCCTCATTTTTTATTCTCTGAACAAAAGGAATACCCTCAGTCCTATAAGAATCTTTTGGAATATAATATATCGTTCATTTAAGATTTTTATCAGTTCGAGGGCACTTGAAGTCTCTCTTCAATTACGTTCTTCATCATATTTGTAGTTTCGTAATTTTAGCAGTAGTGATCGGTGGCACTTGGAACATACCACTTAGAGTGAATGCCAACCTAAAGCAGCTAAGTGGTTAATCCCTGCTTCACGCAACAAGGCAACAACACTCTGCCTTTTGTTCTCTGAGAAGAGCAAGTAGTTAGAGCCGTTTACTGTATACTCGTTCGAGTTTCACAGTCAAGCTAAATGAGATTGTCCACGCATACAATATGGAAATCTATTTAGAGCGCGCTTACAAACTCATCCCACTTGATTCATATAATTTTCGAAAACATTCAGATTCCGACGTTGAATATATGAACGGGGACCGCGCAGACGCTGGCAGACGCACTAGAAATGCTAATCTCCTTCGTGAGAATGATGAAGCTATGAGAAACTAATGAGGCAACAAAGCGCGCGGAAAGCTAGAAGGACAAGACATAGATCTGGCACAGAGTCCCCCCCTGTAAGGGATATACCTGAGGACCCTGGTACTGATACATCCAGTGGATCGGATACAGATAACACTACAGGAAACCCCAATTGACCAATTCTTAAAACTGCGCGACATCCTTGAGAAATATATGGCCAAGAAGACAAACAGAATCACTGCTCTCACTCGCACAGGCATTATTAGAATATGGTCGAAAATGGAGGGCATCGTTTACCATCTGCATACAGATAACGAGAAAATGTCGGCCAAATTAGACTTACTCACACAAGAACGGGAAAACAAAATGCTACAACACCGCCGTTCTTTTGCTGAGGCGTTGAGGAATGGCACTTCCTCCTCAACGAAGAGGCCCCTGTGCAAAAAAGTACTATCAGGAAATCTGACAAAGCGTTATCCCGGTGAAGCCCACAGAGGATGCGCAACTAACAACTAGCGACGCAGTTAAGGATGTTTTAACCAGTAATCTCAAGGAGCAGATGAAAACCCTAAAGATCAGAAGCATAAGAAAAACCAGGATGCCTGGTGTTATCATTGAAACTGATACTAGGGAGGAGGCACTCCCTATACTGGAGTTCAGAAATCTCCAACATAGAACTGAAGGCGGAAACGCCAAAACGAAAAGGACCTTCCATTATCCTCTTCGGTCTGGACAAGAATACTACTCCTCAAGAGCTAAAGGAGGAGATATACTACAAAAACCTTAGCGCGCATACACCAGAGGACGTTGATGCTGACATTATACCGAAACATATCACGAAGTCTAAGTCAGCTGCTACAGTTAACTGGATAGTCGAACTTTTCCCCAGAGCGTGGAAGGATATTAGCCAACATGAGAGAATCTACATCGGATGGGGAAGCCACCGATTCAAGGAGTACGTTCCAGTTCCCAAATGTTTCAGGTGTCTGCAATTTGGGAACACATCGCACACCTGCAACCAACGGGTCCCTTTAAACTCATGTCCCTGGTGGGCACAGTGTGGTCACTGTGCATAGCAGGGACATGAGTTTAAAGACTGTCCTAAAAGGAAGGAACCAGCAGCTTGCGCAAACTGCAAACGGTCTAATATATCCCATCTGCACTCCGTTAGGGATGCAAACTGCCCTGTATATATAAAATTTAAGAGAATATACCAAGATAGAACCAATTAGGGATAGACGGTCTACCCAACCACCAACACAGAAGAAGCTGAATTTCTTGCAGATTAATGCACAGCATGCCAGAGCGGTGGTTGAACAAATTAAATTAAAAGCAGAGGAAGAAATTATTGACATAATTATGCTCCAGGAGCCTTATGTCTACAAGGGTAAGCTCAGAGGTTATCCAGCTTCATACAAAATCATTCAAGGTACTACAGATGCACCAAAGGCCGCAATCCCAGTCAGTAACACTGAAATCTCTGTAACTAAAGTAGCTCCACTTTGTACATCCCTCAGTGCCTGTGCTCAAGTTCTTACTGCCATTGGATCCTTACATCTGCTCTCACTCTATAGCAGACCTGGTGAAGACATTTCAATTGCAATCGCCATAATACAAACAGCACTTGACCTTCTCCCAGGGGGTGAGCTACTCATAGTCATGGACGCGAATTGTCGCTCCCCCTTGTGGCCTAGTCAAACACCTGATCGTACGGTCACTCGAAATGGGGAGGGACTTGAAAACTTCATCCTTGCCTCCAGACTACAAGTACTCAACCAGCCTGGAAATCTCCCCACATACAGTAGTGTGGGGAAAGTACCATCGACATCACCCTGACCACGGCGACTATTTCTGGAAAGTTCAGCAAGTAGAAGGTTAATGAAACATGGACCACTTCTGACAACAGAGATATCACCTATTCTCTTGGCCGCTCTGTGGATCACGTTCCCGCAATACCAAGGGATGTAGTGCGATTCTGCACAAAGAAAGCTGACTGGCCGCATTTTTCAAGCCGAACTTGTAAGAAGACTTCATGAAATTTTCTTCACAACTGAATCATATCACCTCTGAGGACTGTGCAATTTCCCCATCGAAGACCATCAAAGAGGCCTGCTATGGCAATCCCCAAGAGAAAGCCCTTCAAAAACGCAATCCCTTGGTGGAATGCTGAACTACAGGACATGAGGAAGAGAGTAAAACAAGCTTGTAAAAATTTTCAGAGAGCCCATGCTCACCTTCCACCCTTGGAGGTCGAAGCCGCAAAAGACAGTTACGGATTATTAAGGAACAGTTACACTACCATGATTAGACGCTACAAAAAAGGCTCATGGCAGAATTTGGTCTCGATCACAGGAAATGATAACCCCTGGGGAGTTGTCTATCGTATCGTTGTGAACAAACTCCCTAGAGGTGAAGTCCTTAGTAGAACTGTAAAGCCTGATGGTTCTTCCATCTTCACGTGGGAGGACTCTCTCCACAACATGATAAATGCCCTCTTTCCAACAGATGATGCACGGCTAACTGAAGAGCAACTACAGATTGTTACCGCTAACGATTCTTACACAACAGAAAATACTGAAGAACCTTTTACAAATGACGATCTAAAAGCTGCACTGGACAAAACTGAAGAAAATAAAACTCCTGGCAATGATCACTTCGAGGTGGATGTTATCAAGAAATTTGCAACATACTTCCCTAACACCATGCTCGCCACTTTCAACACATGCCGAATGGAAGGCTACTTTCCTGCTATCTGGAAGGAGGCAAGCCTTAAACTCATCTTGAAGAACCCAGACAAACCACCTGAAAAGCCAAAATCTTACAGGCCAATTGCTCTCTTGCCAGTCCTCGGAAAACTTCTGGAAAGGCTTCTGCAAACTCAGCAGATTGTCAAAATGCTACTCTAAAGAAAGCCTCATTTCTCCACTTCAGTACGCTTTCGAAGCTGGTTGCAGCACTGAAGATGCTCTTCTTAAATTAATATCTAATGCTTCAAGCACTCAAGCTAAGTATGCGCTAGCCATCACAGTTGACTCTGCTTGCGCATTTGATCGGCTGTGGTGGCCAACTATTCTCAGAAGACTCCGACAAGCCAAAGCACAACTCAACCTTTATAGCTGTGTCAAGGAGTACCTGAGACACCGCACTGTCCATGTTAGTACCAGGTACAAATCTGTCACTAGCCAGGTCTCCCGAGGCTGTCCCCAGGGCTTGGTCCTGGGGCCTTTCTTTTGGTCCATCGTCCTGGACGATTTCCTTGGGATGAACTTAGGGATGACTCAACCCTTTGCGTTTGCTGACGATTTGGTTTTGGTGGTGCATGGTGACACATGAGCTCATCTAGAAGAGTGAGCAAATTGCGCACTAATTAAGCTCCAGGATTGGGCAACCATTCACCGACTAAATATCTTGGGAGAACAAACAAAATCTATATTGCTCAAGAGAACGTTCCAACTACGAAGACCACTGGTTATCAAAATTGACAACACCCCCATAAGATTATACCCAGAAATCAAGTATTTAGGAATCGTCTTAGATATAAAGCTAAATTTCCATCCTCACTTGAAATATATGTCACAGAAAATAAAAAAATACTCAGCCATGATCATCCGTATAAGCCGTGCAGACTGGGGGCCTTAAGCGCCGGGCTCTGGCCCTCATCTATAATGTCATATTATCCCAATAACTTGCTATGGAGCCTCAGTAAGGTGTACTAGGGCCTCCCTCGACCGAAATCCCCGTAAACTAGACTCTATACAGCGTTCTATGCTCCTTGCCATAGAAAGACGTGCAGTACAGTAAGCACTCCAGCTCTACAGGTGCTAGCTGGATGTATACTCCTAAACCTGGAGGTAATAAGAACAGGATTGTATCAACAGTTGAAGAAGAGTATTCCCACCAAAGCAGCAGGCATCGCTCTTAACCTTGATAGCAACCCCAAACAGGTGAAATTATGTACAGGATCTGGAAAGAGACATGGGATTACTAACCAGAAAGTTCATTCCCTCTGTGAACCTCATCAGTACAAAGCCTCCTCCCTGGTACTCACTAGGCCTCCATACTACATTTCTATTGACAGGCCACGGACCCTTTAAAGCAAAGCTTACATCCCAAGATGATCCACTGTGTCACTGCGGGGCTGAAGAAACGTGGGATCACGTTTCTTCATCGTAGGCGCATTTAGACATAAGTTAACTGCACTTGGAACTGAAGAAAAACCATTTTGTGTCTGTGGCCATGAAGAAAATTGGGAACATGTGATGTACCTCTGTCCACAGTATGACGACTACCGGACTAGACTGTTCACAAAGATACAAGAAAAACCCCCGAAATTCTGAGTACCTTTTTTCTCACGGAAGAAAACTTTTATATAGCTGTCACTGAATTCGCTCAAGATGTCCAGAAAAGGCGTTCTACCCACTTGAGGCACACATTACCAATTCCAGGACAACCCAACTGATGACACTAACTCTTCGCACTTTTTTTTTTTTGCCCCTGAATACCTTTAGGTTGGTTGGGTGCAGCTGAAATCTGGCTTGCCATAGTGGTATGACAACATGGCGCTCTTCTTTGCAGACCTCCCTTGTTCTGCAAACTGTCTTTGTCCCTGGCAATGGGTGGGCTCCCAATGCCAGGGGTGATTCCCACTTCTCCTCCTCACCTCTTTGTTCAGTTGGAGGATACCTTCCCTCCCATCACTTACCATTTCTCCTCCTTGTTCCCACTTTGATTCCACTTCTCGTACTATCTTCTCCACTCAGTCTCACCATTTTTTATTTATTTATTATCATTTTTATTTATTATTTATTTATTTTATTCTTTTATTTTATTTTATTTTTTTACTTTTTTTTTTTTACTTTTTTTTTTTTTTTGTTCTCCGCCAGGAAGCTCAGGCTGCCCCTGACGGAGAGCAGCCAGAGTACTGTGGAAGTCTGGCTCACCTCCCAGTGGTGGTGGCAGACAACGTGGAGTCCCACTAAAGGCCCTGCGGATAACAATCCAGAACATTACAACAGAACCCAACACAAAACTCTACACATACAACACACTACACTTTTTCTGGCTTTTACAGAGTTCTGTATACATCACAAGAGTACTGATGGCACAAATGGGGGAAACCACGGGTGGCGCCTTACCCAAACACTATGCCACCATGTCTCCTGGTCATCACCCGTGCCTGCCGTACTGTTAGTATGCATGCCCTCCAAGTCCTGGCAGGGGTCCTGCCCCTCGACCTAGAAGTTATACGCTGCGGAATGGCGTACCACCTGACCCTACACTCTAAGGGGAATACACCATCAATGTAGCAGGGAACAGAAGAGAAGAAAGGACCAGACTTGTGCACACATGTGCAGCAGGCATGGCAGGAAAGGTGGTCTGCTTCAACAAAATGGGAAATTACCAGGAAGTTCCTGCCTGCAGTCGGAAGCGTGTATCCTAGAGCCCCTTGTTGGTTCCACCAGGTCTATTTATAATGTTTCTCCTGACGGGCCATGGTGCCTTCAAGGCAAAGTTAACTTACTTTCGAATAACGGAAGACCTCCTCTGCATATGTGAAGAGACAGAAACATGGTCGCACATTATGTACAGCTGCAACCATTATGAGGCCCTCCGCTGTCGACTTATGATGGAACTCACATATCTACCAGCAGGACTGGAGCATCACCTTCTAGACTCGAGGGAGAAGTTTCTGGTCTTCACGAAGTTTGCGCAAGAGGTGTTTTCTAGGCGGAGGACATTTATTGCTGTTCATCACAACTAAAACCAGTAACTGAATGAAACAACTCAACCTAATTGAACAGAAGCATTCAAACGGAAAGATTGAGCTAACCACACTAAGGACCTTCTGCAACAGGACCAGGACAGGACACGAAACTGACGCAGTCCATTGTTCACCTGTCTCGAGATCCCTCTGCGGCGGAAGTGATCACCAAATCAGACTTAACTCTACCCATCTCCTGAACCTGAGACCAGCGGCTGTGACCTCTGAAACAAACTCCCCGGACATGACTATTGCTACAGTGCTGGTAAGGTCAGTGGCCTCCCCATACCAGTGCACTCTTGCACAGTACTTTCTACATACTTCCTGGGTGAAGGGGAGGAGAAGTCAATTGTCTTCTCCCCTCCTCGCCACCCGATTTTCTACCCTCTAGTGGGGCATGGGCATGCCTCACTGACCATCTGGGGGTCGCCTTCTCTATTGACCCCACCTCTATCTTCCTCCCAGTCTTCAGTCTCCTCACTCTCTCTCTAACTTTGCGACCGCGTCTAATGAAACCAAAATTATCCAAATCCACACTCAAAAACTTAAGTCAACCGTGCAACAACCCTATTACCATTCGGCCTACACCCTTTCAGCATAAAATATAGTAACTTTTTATTTTTTATTTTTTTTAGGTCCTAGCCACTGAAATCTCAGAAACTTAGGTGGCAGAGCCTGCCGGAGTAAATATAACTATACTGGGTGTACCTGGTCTGCCTCCACGAGACCAAGTGTGGGAAACGGTGGATCCCATTAGGGGCCCAACAACTAAAAGGCCAGAGGAACAACGGTACAAAACATTACACATATACAAGACACACACACTTTTAAATCTCTGGCCTTTACAGTGTACTGTATCATACGACAATGTATACTACGCGGAAATGGGGGGAACCCCTGGTGCCGTCTGACCCTAAATACACTTTACATTTTACACAAATATCATGGAATCGCCAATATGGCTGCCTTTCGTGCTGCCACGTTATTTTACCGCTCGAGGATTTTGCCTGAAATTATGTGTACAAAGTGTTTTTCTTCCCAGGAAAAGTGCCTACAGTGATATTAAAACCTCAGTGGATACCCGCGGCGAGTAACTTTCTGTACTTTACTGGGTTTTAGCTTGCTAGAATCGTTTTTATTTGTATTCTTTGTGTCAGACCGCATGGTCACTACGTGGCTGATACCCGAATATAGACAGGAGACCGATATAACGCGGTAGCCACGCTTCTATCGGGCAACTTGACTGGGAAGGTGACCCAAACTTAATAACCTCAGACTGTGACCTAGTCCAAATTTCCAGTGATCTTCGTGCTCTTCATTTTAAGGAACAATGACCACAACGTTTGCCTCCCTTCATAACCATATACTTACAATGGTGATTTTTTTTTTTTTTTTATTAACAAAAACAACAAGCGGCCCTTAGCCAGAAACCGGCAAATCCGCTATGTACATACATAGATACATATACAATGATATATATATGATACATATAATGATACAATATATAATGATACATACAATGATATATACATAAAATCGTGTTAATTACAATGTTATATGTGTAATGAACATGTAACATGTTCATACAGCAAATCACATCACGCAACTAATCAGAAGTATTAATTATGGCACAGGAACCAAAAGACAGCAGTCTTTTTCTGTCCTAGGAAGAACGAAAACCGCAGCCACTGGATGTAGTGCTATACCAATGGGTGTTAGCTAATCCTGTATCCACAGCTTCCCAAACTGGGGTACCAGCTTAAAAAAAAGAAAAAAAGTACATGGCAGGCGATATCAGTTTTAAGAAATATCGATAGAAATTGCAGGTATTGGGTTGGTTCCTTGTTGTTGATATGTTGATAAACTTGAGAAGAGTTGCTTTCTTTTGGTGAAAACAGCAGAGCAGAATTGTTGGTGAGCTGAGAACGATTGAGAATTTTCAGTCAGCGCCACTTCATTTCCTTCAGAGAAGTTGCTGACAGCAGCTTGTAGTGTCGATCTGTCATCATGGTACAGGCTGCAGCGATACAGAATATGCGTTCAGGATTCCTCAGCACCACACAAGCAGAGATTGGTGTCAGACAAGCCAAATTGAAATAGTTTGGAGTTGATGGAGCCGTGGCCAGTAAGTATATACGATGTTGTAAGGCTGGGAGAAAACCATTGGCGGACGTTCTTGCTGAGAGGGAAGGTAGCTGCAGGAACAAAACAGCGGGCGACTTGACCAGTAGTACTGGAATCCCATCGTGATTGCTACACACTGATAAGTTCATTCCAGATTCTCCGTTTCTCGTCTTTGATGTTAGCAGTTAAGTTGCATGAGATGCCGAGAATCTCGCCGGGAACTCCGTGCTTTACACGATAGCATAGTCTTTTGAAGATGATATGCAGGTCTAGTGATAAGACTCCAGCAAGGTCCTGCAGAGCAGCAGAGTACACTGTCCTGCAGGCCCGGAGCATGGCAAGCAGTATAATCCGTTGAATGGAAATGAGCTTGTAACGGAGTTTAACATTAACGGCTCTATGGAACCAGACTCCCGAAGCATATGTTATTATTGGTACGAATACTGCTGTATAATATAGTAAGAGAGACTTCCTATTTAGCCCCCAGTCCAATTTGGAAATTCGGATAATTGCTGCAGTGAACTTCTTAATCTTCGAGGCGAGGTGATTAATATAAGAGGAGAAGGTTAACATGTCATCTAAAATTACGCCAAGATGTTTTAATTCAGGAACAAAAGGGATTTGCTTTCCGTCTATCTTGTCTGCGCATGTAGCACAGTGGTATCGTCACCGTCCTTCTCACACCGCGTGGAAAAGGCCTGGATTCGAATCCCGTCGATGACGCGAGGAACTTTAATGGGCTTTTTTTCAATCTGTGGCTGAGTTAGTCGGTCTCAGGCGTAGATAGCAAGGTTTTTCTCCCCAGTAACTGGGGTTTTTTTGTCCAGCAAAACAGGCAAATCGACCATAGAACATATGCAATTTACAGACACAATTACGGGTTAATGTATTTAATTACGGGCAACCCTAAAATAATAATTTTTTTTCCGTCTATCTTTATATTTGGAGGTCTAACTTATCCTTAAAAACCATTAGTTTTGTTTTTGTGGCAGATATTCGCAGTTTATGTATATTTCACCACTTGATTAGCTCAGAAAGAGTTATATTGGCTGATTGTTCTAGTTGAAAAAGTGATTGACCTGGAATTAGAAGAATCAAATCATCGGCGTAGGCGAAGGTAGAGATATTGTCCGGTTTTTGCGTGAGCCAGCTGTTCAAAACTATGTCCCAGAAGAGGGGTCTCAGAACTGATCCCTGGGGGCATCCTCTTGAGATGATCCTTGAGAGAGACTGCTGTTTCGAGATTACTTGGATGAGTCTATTTTGGAAGTAGCTTCTAATAACTTGGAATAATTGCTGAGAGCACTTGGCTTGGGTAAGACGATTGAGAGCGCTCTCCCAACAGAGGGAATCGACAGCTCCCTCGAAGTCAACGAATATGGCCATTTCATATATTTAGCCCTTGAAGCTGATATGTGGTTAACTAAAGAGATCAAGGCGTCTTTACAGGATTTTCCCTTCTTGAAGTCAAATTGGGATGGAGACATTAAGTTTTGAGCTTCAATTAAATCTGCTACTCTGGGTGCTAACAATCTTTCAAATAGTTTGTCTAAAGAGAGATGGGTCTGTATGCTTTGGAATCAGATTTATTTTTGTCCGGCTTGTGAATAATTTTGATCAAAGGTACCTTCCAGAGATTAGGAAATATCCCCTCAGTAAGACATTTGTTGTACATAGTTAAAAGTATTTCTGGAAAGATTTCGGCTAATTTGATAATTACAGCATTTTCCACAAGATCTAAACCCGGACATTTATAGATATTTATTTTGCTTAGGGCTAGCTTTAGCTCGGGAAGAGTGAAGAGATCAGTTTCATATGAGGAGTGGTAGGTTGAGTTGCTATTCCTGATAGATATTTGTTCTGGAGTTCCTGTGGTGAGATCGTCCAGGGAAAGCAACCGATCCAGGATGGCGTTAACTGAGTCATTCCAGTTAGTGGTTTCTGTGTCGTTGTTCACTACACTTCATGAGAGTCATACTTGTTTTTGCTAATTTTATATAATAGACCGCAGGGATCAGAATTTCCTGTGGAGTGAACTAAGTGTTGCCAGGAGGCAAGTTTTTGTTTCCAATTGTATTTACGTAATCGTTCCGACTTCTGGTTCGTTTCGTATTGACTTCTGGTTCAGGCTAGGACCTTCTCCGTTGAAAGTCTCTGCCTGATTTGTGTACTTTTTTCGCAGAGTGGAAAGTTCAGCTGTCCACCGTGGAACTGTAGTATGCTTGCTAATTTTCTTCTTAGTGGAGTGTTCTGTAGCACGAAGTAAGGCAGCCTGTACATAAAATGCATATTCTGAGGCATTGAACTGGTTCAAAGACCGGCGAGTGTCAACGTTAATATCCTGGTGAATTGAAGACATAAATAAAGCCATTTCATGGTTTTGATAGAAAATCTTCTAAGAACTTTTGGAGGAGGAGAAGGAGGGGGACCTGTAGTATTTGGAAGGAGAGACACCTTAAAAGTGATTGCTCGGTGGTCACTGTTTGTGTAGTCAGTATGTATGGTCCAATCAGAGATCCTCGAGGACATGGCGGACGTTGAAATGGTTAAATCAATGTTTGATTCTCCGTGGACGTTTGAGAAGTTGTGCGGTTGGTTGGGTAAGTTGTGCAGATTTAAATTGTAGGTGAATAAAAATTCCTCGAAAATCCTACCTCTGTTGTCCAAGACACTGTTGAACCATAAGAAAGATTTTGAGTTTGAATCAGTTGTAATTATTGAATATGTGGGATTTAAAATAGCAAACACCTGTTCTAGATATCTTTGTGAAAATTTAATATCAACTATTTACATAGAATGTAAATAGTTGTTGTTGAAAATGTATCTACTGTTCACGTTTTAATAAAAAAAAAAAAAAAAAAAAAATATCTATCTATCTATCTATCTATCTATCTATCTGCCTACAATATGGTCATACTTTCAAGTTTTGTAAGCAATCTACATTTACCTGTGGTCACTGTGGCCTAACTGGACATCAAACTACAAATTGTCCATCCCTTGATAGTCCTCCATCCTGTTCAAACTGCAGGATTAAGAAGAAAGATGTCTCTCAATCCTACAAGGACACTAAGTGTCCCGAATTTGTTAAAGCACAGTTGACCAATAAACTAAAAACTAACTTTATTCCTTAGAATCTGGTAAGATTTTCTTGATTCTTATTGCTTCGTTTCCTTGTTGGGTTCTATTTGAATCCCTGTTACTGTTTAATTGTTAATTTAACCTAAGCTGCCTGTTTTTTTAGCTAATATTGAAAAAATTATAGTTTAAATATATTGTCTTAAAAAAAAAAAATATATATATATATATATATATATATATATATATATATATATATATATCTGACACTTAATATGAGAATGATCCAACGCGAAGAAACTGTTTTTCTTAATTCCTGAAACTGAAATGTTGAAACGTTTGTATTTCATTCTAAAAAGTTTTCTTTATCCTTTCTTTTTTGCTTTTGTACATAGAATGTAAATAGTTGTTGTTGAAAATGTATCTACTGTTCACGTTTTAATAAAATAAAATAAAAAAAATAATAATAATATCTGCTGATGGTGAACAATATAGTGACAGTAAGTAGAACGAGAAAGTTGATGTAGAGACTAAAATAGTGGAATTTTGATTACACAAGCCAGAGATAACAGTGATATCCAGCTTGTTGTTAAATATGATGATGGCAGATTTAGGATCAGTTGTAGAGGACTGGATGATTCTTGTAGTCATGGGACTCTTTTATGTCTCTAAGCCCATAAATGTGCTTAGAGACATAAAGTTCCTGAATGCATATAATATCAAATAAATTTTCCGTTGCAATGATCCTCATCTCATCAGCAACGCATCTAGAGTGTTGTCCATTGATTTGCATGATTGTAACATGGAAGGGATAGTCTGGTGCGCTGTCTAGCTATGCAGAGAGAGAGAGAGAGAGAGGCACACGGCTCGTCTCTGGTCTCAGGATCGCTTGTACGGCTGGTTGTTCATTATGATTGCCAAACGATGGCATGACCAAGAGACCTGCGGGTCTCCTGGTAATGCCAAATCAAAAAATCAAAGAGGATCTGTCACTAAGAGGTGACAGATCATCTTTGATTTTTTTGATAAATTCTAAATAGTCAGAATTCCTTAGCATTTCTTCAAGAGGACTAGAGACCTCAAGAGCAGGTTTATTATTATTATTATTAATCGGCACCTTAGGTTGCTGCGCTACAGTCTCACTAGGCGCGGAAGAGACAGGATCTGATGTTGGAGTACTCACTTCCCTTTTGAGTATGTTTCCTTTTCTTTAGTTGAGCTAATCGTGGTTCTTAGGTATGTTTCAAGAGTATCGGCTATTCTGTTAGTATCATCAAGTATCAAGTATCACCTTCAAGTATCATCTCCAAGCCATTTCTTTCTTGCCCTTCTCTGTGCAATATTAAATCCTCAATTTTCTCGAGACGTTTTACCCAGTTTTCTAGTTTTTTCCCATTGGCCGAAATATTTTTTTAAAATTATTTATCTCGCTAATACAAGTGGCATGCAATTCTGAATTTTTTCTTTTTTTATCTCTGTTTTTGCTACCAGGTTCAAAGATCGCAACAGATTGCGATTTATGGTCTCCTGTGTGGGTTACTGCTCCGGGCGTCCTCGGTTCAGGTATGCCGTCCGAATCAGGAGTTCCAATAAATGTAATGTTATTTCGCGTATTCTTTGATTTTCTAAGTGTTTTCTTCATTGTGGTTTTCCTGTGCGGAAATCGGAAAGTGCCGGTCGGGGAGTTATTCCTAGAAACGCTAGAGCTACATTTAGTTGCCTGAACACCGGAGGCACGTATTGGCCTGTCACTTAGACGTTTTAATTGTGCACATTCCTTTCGTGGGCATGTAGAGGATTTAGATTTCTTCATTGTTAGACCAAACGGAAATTTCCAGACAATTGTTTACAATTGTCTGGAATCAAATGTCTGGAATCAAAGCCATTAGAAAGAGACTCAGAGAAGACATAAGAAAATTTAACACAAGAAAAGTAGAACAAGCATTAAGGGAAAACAAAGGATTTAAATCAGCAGTTCATGAGCAGTAATACAGAAAAACAACAAATGATACTGAAACTGAGGAATAGCGAGGGTGTACTTATAAATAGCAGAGAAGGCATAATTCAAATAGCAGAAGACTACTATCAAGAGTTATACAAGGAGCGAGGGAATGATGCCAGCAGTTGGGAAGATGGATAGCAAATTAGTAACACATACAACATACCTGATATCCTTCCTGATGAGGTAGAACATGCGTTGAAGAAAATGAAGAATCAGAAAGCTCCGGGGGGAAGATGAAGTTACTGTAGAGTTGTTAAAATTGGAAGGAAGAGACATGGCACAAAAACTGGCAAGACTCTTCACAAAATACGTGGTGTGGAATCTAAGGAGTTAAATAAGGGGAATGCCAGAGGTGTATTCAGTTCTAGCAGTAAGCTACAGAATCTTGAAATAACTGGGAGTAAAGTGGAGGAGAAACTGTTGAAGATAAACACAAGAAAGGCACCCGGGGTGGATGGGATCTATCCAGTTATATTAAAGGAGGCAACAAAGGAAGTAAGCAAACCCTTAGCCATAATTATGAGAGCTTCCTGGGACTCAGGGGAGGTACCCATAGACTGGAAATGTGCAAATGTGACCCCAATCCACAAAGGAGGATCAAAGGCTGACACAAGTAATTATAGACCTGTGAGCTTAACTTCTGTTCCAGGAAAATTAATGGAGGCACTGGTTAAAGAAGCACTGCAGGATCATTTAGACAAGACTTCAGTTATAGCTCAGACACAGCATGGTTTTGTTAAGGGGAAGTCTTGCCTGACCAACTTGATTGGATACTATGATGCAGTCACAAAAGAACTGGATGCAGGGAATAACTTTGATATCATATACTTGGATCTTAGAAAGGCTTTTGATACTGTTGCACATGGACGACTGCTACACAAATTGGAGCAGTGTGACATTGGAGGCAAATTGCTGCTATGGATAAAGGGGTGGTTGAGGGGGAGAAGACAGAGAGTGGTAATCAATGGACACTGCTCATCGTGGAATAATGTTATTAGTGGAGTCCCTCAGGGCTCAGTGTTGGGTCCATTATTGTTTTCTGTATTTATAAATGATATTGATGATGGTATATCAAGCTTAATGTCCAAGTTTGCAGATGATACAAAGGTTGGCAGGGTTGTCAAGGACACTACTGACACTATGCTGCTACAACAGGATCTGGAAAGGTTGAGCAGATGGGCTGAGAGGTGGCAAATGAAGTTTAACATTGACAAATGTAAAGTACTACACATGGGAAACAGCAACCCTAGAGCAACGTATCAACTCTGTGGTACTACACTGACAGTGGTAGAGAATGAAAGGGACTTGGGGGTGGTTGTGCAGGCAGATATGAAGTTCTCTGAGCAGTGCAGACGGGCTGCAAGAGTAGCTCATGGAGTATTGTCAATGATATACAGGACTTTTTTTCCAGCAGGGATAAGGAGGTGATTATTCCATTGTATAAGGCAATGGTCAGGCCACACCTAGAGTACTGTATACAGGTCTGGAGGCCTCATTTCAAGAAGGATGTAGAGCTGCTGGAACGAGTACAGAGAAGGGCAACAAGATTAGTGAATGGAACAAAGGGGTGCTCTTACGAAGAAAGGCTTAAGTTTTGCAAATTACAGTGTCTGGAGACTAGGCACCAGCGAGTTGATCTGATAGAAGTGTATAAAGCCTTGAATGGTTTAAGCATGCTCAATGCTGATGGGATTCTTCCTCTAGCTCAGAAAAATCACCTGAGAGGGCATAAATTCAAATTGAGGAAAGACAGATGTAGGATAGACGTGCGGAAATTTGCCTTTAGCCAGCGGGTGGTTGGTTGGTGGAACAGACTTCCATCCCTTGTGGTGGAGGTTGATAGCTAAATAAGTTTAAGGCTCAGCTGGACAGGTATTTTGAACGAACAGAGGGGTGAAATGGAAGTGGGTTTTTTTTTTTTTTTTTTTTTTTGGCTGATGCTGCATAAGCTTGCTTTCTTGCATCAAATGCCTCTACTAATGCTAATGCTAATGCTAATAATGGAATCATAGTTTTGCTGCATAAGAAAGGAGATAAATCAGAAATTGGAAATTATAGACCAATTAGCTTGTTATCCCACATCAACAAGTTGTTCACACGGATCTTTACTAACAGATTAAAAAGAATACTTGATGAGAATCAACCAAAAGAGCAAACTGGCTTTAGGACAGGATTCTCAACTATGGATCACCCTTCACGTAATGTCACAGCTAATGGAGAAGGCAAATGAATATAAAACACCATTATGCCTGGCATTTGTGGATTATGAAAAAGCATTTGACTCCATACAGCATAAGGCAATGTTTCGGGCACTGGAAAGACAAGTGCATTTGTGGATTATGAAAAGGCATTTGGCTCCATACAGCATCAATGTTTCCGGCATTGGAAAGACAACGCATAAATACTCCACATATTATGATTTTTAATAAAATATATGAGAATGCTACCTCCTTTATTAGACTGGACAAAGAGAGTAATAAATTTAAAATTGAGAAAGGAGTTCGACAAGGAGACACGATATCTGCGAAGTTGTTTACTGCTGCCCTTAAGGAAGCTTTCAGAAGATTAGACTTGTCGGAAAAAGGAGTCAATGTGAATGGAGAGTAACTAAACCATTTACGATTTGCAGATAACATTTCGTTCATAAGCCACAATCCCAAAGAATTAGAGGAAAATCTTAATCAGTTATGCAAATTTAATTAGGATTTTGGACTAAAGATGAATATGGCTAAAACAAAAGTAATGATGAACAAGTATGCCACAGAAAGGGATATAATGATTGAAGGAGCAGTAATTGAAAAGGTGGAGTCATATACCTATCTGGGACAAGTTATTAGCTGTAATAATGATAAATGGATGGAAATCAAGAGAAGAATAAATTTTGAATGGATAGCATTCAGGAAATATTGTCACATACTGAGAAGCAATATCCCAATTTGTCTGAAACGTAAAATAATGAACCAATGTATACTCCCCACCATGACTTATGGAAGTGAAACTTACCAAAAGAATGGAAGAGAAGCTGAGAACTACACAGCGAATAATGGAACGAATTATATTGGGAATCAGACTGTTAGATAAGAAAAGAAACACGTGGATTAGGCAGCAAACTCAAGTATAGGACATTCTTATCAAAACTAAAGAACTAAAATGGTCTTGGGCAGGACACATAGCTCGAAGACAGAATGGTACCCAAGAGGAGCTAAGAGAAAACCTGCAAGACAAAGGCGGAGATGGACAGATGAAATTCATGAGTTTGTGGGTAGTAAATGGATGGCCATTGCACAAAACAGGAGGAACTGGGAAGCTGCTGGAGAGGCTTTCATCCTGAAGTGGATTGACAATGGCTGATGATGATGATGATGATGCCGATGAAGACGATAGTATAGTATAGAGATATATATCGATTATAGTAACCCCTTTGGAGGGGAGTGTAGCGTGTTGAAAAAACTTCAGTGGACTGTGAAATAAGCACAAGTAAATTTTTACAACGTGTTCTTTGTCCAAAATTACTCAGGGTAGGAACTCACCCACAGTCTAGGAAGCGAGATTTGAGGCGCGATGACCAAACAATACTAACTGTCACACTCACCAATTTATTATGAATGGTGGCATGCTGACTTGACCATTGACAAATACACTCGCTAAGTAATGCTCGCGAATCAAGCAATAAGCCCAACATTCAAAATAATAAACCTACACAGGACATTCAAGCAATAAGCCCAACATTCAAAATAATAAACCTACACAGGACATTCCTCTTCATAAGATGAATCACTCCAAACAAGACGTGACACCTATAGAACAGGTAGACTAAAGAAAAAAGTAAAATACACGGAGCAATAAAACAATGTATCTACTTCAAACAACAACCAAAATGGCCAGAGAGTGTATTGAATCGTTGGGGTTAATTTTGAGGGCATTTTTGGACTATGGAGAAATTCCTTTAGATTGGAGAAGTGTCGCCAATACATAAAAGCGGTTCTAACAGTGATATCGGTAACCATAGTCCAATTAGTCTGTTACTCTTCAGTAGTAGGGAAAATCTTGGAGGCAATGACTATGAGTACAGATCAGGGTTATGTTTGTTTGTTATTTGGTTTTTAGGAGCATTAGCAACTAAGGCCATATTGCTCGGGGATATGCGGTGGTCATTCTCTGACCTTTCCGCATCCTCCGTATTTGGTGGTGACGGGCTCGAACCCCGGTCTAATCAAGAAGCGTGTGCTACGCACTGCTGCTTCTTCCCACCTGGCTACGGAGGCGCCTACAGACCAGGGACATTTAGATAGATATGGCATTTGAAAGATATGCAACATGGTTTTTTGTTAAGGAAAAATAATGTTTCAGCTATTTTGACACAGTTGCTTGATATAAACAATTTTTGTTATATCAAGGCATTTGACTCCGTCCCTCATTAATGCTATGTAAGCTGGACAATGTTCGGATTACTGGAAAGAATCTAAGATGGCTGTATACTTTCTATTTCGACGGACAAACTGATTTATGTTAAACTTTATTACGATAAATAAAATATACATAAAAATATAATATTAAAACGGATATAGATTAAAATAAAAGCGTTAAAATACATAAGTAAAGAGCAATAATATATAAAATATGAAATAAAATAGAATAAAATAGTAGCCTTCGTGGCGAGGTGTCCCTTCTTCAGCTAATCAGTGAATGGTGTACTGCGCGTATACAGGGTGTCTCAAAAAATTGGTAAAAAAGTTTAGGGGAGGTAGGTAACATCTAAAGGAATGTGAATCGCATAGGAACCCATAACCGGAAACGTCGCCGTAAGTCGGTAGACGGCGCTGTTCATCAGTTCGGGAGTGGGAAAATTTCTGGTTTACTCATTCAGGCGGTAGTCCCCGCGCGAAGAGCATGCATCGATATACGAACTGTGAGCTGGCAGACATCAACCTCTATTTAACTGTGCAGCAATAATCTCAGTTATCCGAATATTCCCGATAAACCGATATTTCCAAATCTGAGAATATGGATACACTCAGTACAAATCCCACTGAATTGATTTGTAACGTCACTGAACGGCCATCGAGCGCTCAACAAACCACTGATAGCACAAAAAGTGACCAACCTGACATTGAAGTTCCGGATAAATCTGAGGATGTCCGGCTGACACCGGCATCCAAAAAGAAATACAGAAAACGGGTAGGTCCCCAATCGGACAGGGAAACCCGCTCACAAAGTGAGCCTCATGAGCCCCAGGGATCCCAGGGCCCCCACACAAGACAACCGCGAAAAGACGACAAAACAGCAAGAGTCGACTAACATCGACCCAACTCTTCCAGAGGGCACCGTCAATGAGCAAGAGGCGCCTCTGTAGCCAGGTGGACAGGAGCAGCAGTGCGTAGCACACGCTTCTTGATTAGATGGAGGTTCGAGCCAGTGACAACCAAATACGCAGGATGCGGAAAGGTCAGAGAATGACCACCGCATATCCCCGGAACAATATGGCCTTAGTTGCTAATGCTCCTAAAAACCAAACAAACAAGCAATGAGCAGGTATTGGCCCTGCGAGTCGAACTAGAAAATAAACTAAAAGAGTCTTCCAGCCGCATTACTTCAACACTTCGGGGAGAGATTGTTGGATCTGGGCAACGCTTGAAACAATCCTGCGCAATGTTCGCCTTGCTTCTGAGAGGAATGAGGCCAAATTCGAGGCATACCTCGAATGTAGGGGCACACAAATGCTACAGAACGCCCCAACTTTTGCTGATGCGCTGAGGAACACAAAGCCAAATACGAGAACGGACCCGCCACCAAAAAGAAAGACACTACTACCAACACCACACCTGGTAGTTCTCAAGCCGGCCACAGCCAATGCACCAAAAACAAGGGAGGAGATTAAGAAGACTGTAATCGCTTCCCCAACTGATGTCCTGAGAAACACTAAAATAAAATCCATCCGAAAGACCCGAAATACGGGCATTATCATAGAAACTGACTCGAAGGACGACGCTGATATAATATTAACAAAAGTTAAGATACCCACCCTGGGCCTTCTAGCTGAGCCCCCAAGGAAAAAGGCAACCTCAATAGTAATTTTTGACATTGACAAGGGCCTGGACCCCAACACCATACGAGATGAATTGTACAGGCCTAACCTCCAACATGCACTCCAAAAAAGAAGCTCCAGCTAACCTGATAAAGCCAAAGTACCAAACGAAGTCTAGAAGTGGCACTTCCTTCAACTGGGTTGTAGAACTGGCACCAACAGCCTGGCACATACTGACCCACCACAACTGAGTATACATAATGCCATGTGCTGTGATGGGCTTGCTGTATTTGCAATAAATGAACATTTATTTATTTATTTATTTATAAATTGGAGCTCCCACCGCTACAAGGAGCATATAACTGTCCCAAAATGCTTCAGATGCTGTCGTTTCGGTCACACAACCCACACGTGCACCCAGACAGAATAGACCTGCGATCATTGTGCTGATAAAGGCCACAGCTATGCAACCTGCCCGAACAAGGCCAATGAACCAATCTGTGCTAACTGTAAAAGCCAGAAACTACCTCATGCCCACTCACTTCGGGATAATAAATGCCCTGTCTACATCAAGGCCAAGGGCAGGCTCCAACAACAAATAAATTATGGGGACACTGCATAAACAGTATAACAGCAACAAGATAAAATTCCTGCAAATAAACGCGCAGCGGGCAAAGGCCGTTGTGGGACAACTCCGACAGAAGGCAGATGAGGAAAACATTGACATTCTCTTAATACAAGAACCCTACACTCATTCAAACGAAATGAGGGGATACCCCTTGTCCTACAAAATTGTCCAGGCTCCTGGTGTGACACTCTGGGCGGCGATCGCTGTGAGGAATCCTCACTTGACTGTGATGCAGATATCTCATCTCTGCTCTTCATGGGCCGCCTGTGCCCACATCATCTCCTCTCTGGGCGATTTCTACGCCGTTTCCCTGTACTGCAAGCCGGGAGAGGACATCCTACCTGCAGTCCAGTACCAACAACATGCCTTAACAGAACTGGCGGGTGCAAAGATTGTCATCTCTGCCGACTTAATTGCCGCTCCGCGCTCTGGCATAGTGAGACCCCAGGGCGTAGAGGTGCTGCAAATGGACAGTGGTTGGAGGAGTTCCTGGCCAATAGTGGTCTGGAAGTCATTAATAGGCCCAACAGCCTGCCGACGTTTTCCAGCTCACTTTGGGAAGCCACGATTGACGTGACTCTCTCCACCGGGTTCTTTGCTAGATTTCTATCGGATTGGACCGTGCGGGAGGGCTGGTCCACCTCAGACCATCGAGCCATAACTTTCAATATGTACAGATCGATCACTCAGTCCACAATTCTCAGACAGAAGCAACACAGATACGCTTTGAACAAAGCTGACTGGAGCCTGTTTAAAGAAAAACTCATAAATGGGATATTGCGCCTGCAAACCGAGAATGTGCAAGTTCAGCATCCAGACTCTCATCAGCACAAGGTCACGGACATAATTACAAACGCTGCAAATACAGCAATAAAACGGAAAAATCACATCCCTGGGGCGGTCCCTTGGCGGTCAGGAGAGCTTCAGGTCCTCAAAAGCGAAGTAAACCAAAAGAAGCGTGCATTCCAACGGGCCAGGCGATCCTGGCCCCCCCGCAAAAATTGAATACCTCCGGCAAGAATACAGAGAGACTCGAAACGCCTACAACGCGATGATCAGGCAGCGTCAAAGACTGTCCTGGGAGCACTTGGTATCATATCAACAGTTGATAACTCTGACTCCTGGGGTGTCGTGTTCAAGATAACAACAAGTAAACTGCCAAGAGGTTAAGTTATTCGCTCCACAATCACCCCACAAGGCCACGTGACCACCAATGGGCAGCATTCAATTTTAAACATACTAGATCACTCTTTCAAACAGCCACCAGATGACAACTCTCCAGAACAACAGCAGCTTTGCCTCGATAATAACAACTATAACTCAACACTCGTGGAAGAGCCTTTCACCGTCGAGGATCTCTCTGTGGCCGCTGGGAGACTGAGAAATAACAAGTCACCAGGCCTGGACATGCTCGAGCCCGAAATAATTTAAAAAGTTGCCGAATTCGCTCCTGAAACTCTGCTAAACCTCTTCAACCATTGCCTGCTAAAGGGATGGTTCCCAACTGATTGGAAAACTGCGTCCGTTCGGCTCATACTCAAAAATCCAACTAAACCGCACAACCGACCTGACTCGTATACAGACCTATTGCTCTCCTTTCTGTGCTGAGTAAGGTTTTGAGCAGCTCCTCAGACGAAGGTTGGAAAACCACTACAATACTGCACAGCTACCAGCACGAAATCAATTTGGATTCAAGCCGGGCATGTCTACGGTCGATGCGCTGGAGACCATTACCAAGGTTGCCAGGAACTGCAACCAGAAGTACCTCCTCGTCATCTCGATCGACTTCGCTGGGGCGTTCGACACCTTATGGTGGCCTCGCGTCCTCGGACGGCTACGACGCGCTGAGAAACCAGGAAATCTCTACAACTGCATTGCCAGCTATCTCATTGACAACACACTTTACACTTTACACTTTATCTCAGTGACAGGAGCATTGTGGTTCAGGCTCCCTTCTCCAGTGTGGAACGTCGTGTCCACCGAGGTTGCCCTCAGGGCTCTGTCCTGGGCCCCGTTTTCTGGAACTCTGTACTCGACGAGCTTCTCAGTACTGACTTAAGCAATGTCCAGACCTTGGCATATGCGGATGATCCCTCCCTGATCATGGCAGGGGACTTCAGGGCTCAACTTGAAGTATCTGCCAACAGAGCTCTTACTACCCTGCAAGAGTGGGTCCGGAAAAACCATCTGAGCATCTCATCCACTAAAACCCAATCCATTCTCCTGAAGGACTATCTTGATCCGCGGAGGCCGCCTCAAATCAAGATACATGGCACAACCATCCAGCTTGTTACCCAGCTGAAACTCCTTGGCATTATCATCGACAGCAAACTAACATTTCTCCCACAACTCAACTATCAACAGAATAAAATAAGAAATTACATTTCAGTGGTTGCCAGGGTGACCCACCGAGATTGGGGGGGGCTCAAAAAACGCACTCCAGCATTACTCTATAAAGCCATATTCATACCGGCTATTACCTACGGTCAGGAGACATATGGTTCTGGCATATGGTTCACCAAAGCCTCCACTGTGGTAGGACGAAGAAAGCTGAACATCATTCAACGGCCAATGCTCCTTAGGATGACCAGAGCATGTTGCACCTCCAGCACGCACGCACGCTCTACGGTCCTCGCCGTTGTGCTGCCCCTAGACCTTGAGGTGGTCCATGTGGGGGATGCTGTATCAGCTCAGCAGAGGAAAGTCTACCACCTTTATTGATTTTACCATGGATCCTACTAACACCTATTCCAGTGAAAAAAGCAGACTCCTCACCTACTTACAACAGACCTGGCAAGCTAGATGGTCTGAATCCACCAAAGGGGCCATCACCAGCAAATTTATACGGGACATATGCAAAGTATATCCCAAATGACCATCCTGGTTCTCCCCAGGCCTTCTAACCACGTACCTCCTAACAGGGCATGGTGCCTTTCGCAGCAAACTGAACCTTTTTGGACTTTCCAACAGCTCTCTTTGCACCTGTGATGTCCAGGAGACCTGGGACCACTTGATGCATGACTGCCTACTATATGATGACCTCAGATCTTCTCTCATCACACAAATTCATTTCATCCCGAGAGACCATGAGCAACATCTCCTGGAAGACCACCATACCTATACACCCTTTTCGAACTTTACTCAGGGCCTCTTCACAAAGCGGAAAACCCTACCATAACTTCAGAATCAGACCCAACCAGACAATGAAACAGCCTAATCAGCTATGTGTCAAGACCACTACTTGCTTCAGCATACTGCAATCCCCGTGAAGAATTTCAACCTGCACAATAATTGTGCCTTTACAATGCAGCCTCAATATAACTTCGATCTACCATGACTGCTGCTCCGGCTTCGCACCCACCAAGTTGACTCACGACTGAAATGACTCCACTATCTGGACGGAACTTCTTTGTCCCAGGATTGACACTACTCGGATCTGCTCCTCTCGGATTGACTCTACCAACTATATCTTCATGTAGCTCACTACTGAAATGACTTCACCACCTGGACGGGACCTGTCTGTCCCAGGATTGCACTACTCGAATTTGACCTTCTCGGACTGGACTCTGCAAACTATGACTTCACGCAGCATTGTTGCCAATGCCACGTGGCGAGCCTAAACCCGTGCTCCTTTGCACGGCCCTGTTTCTCCCCTGTCGTGGTGGGGAGGAGGTGAAGTTCCCCTTGTCTCCTCCCCGCCGCCCCGTCTTTTCTTCTGGTGGGATCTTGGCCTGCCTCACTGATTTTGGGGTCATCTATTCTGTCGACCCTATACTTCTGTCTCTCACCCCCAGCCTTCAGTCTCCCTTCCCCTCTAGCTTTCCAACTAACGTTCATCCCATGTCAAAATTATCCTAGCCCTACACTAAAATTCTTAATTCCACACTGTATAACTTAAAACTCCTTTGGCCTGAGCCTCTAGCGCACCTCTTTTTTTTTTTTTTTTTTTTTTTTGTCCTAGCCACTGAAATCCCAGGAGATTAGGTGGCAGGACCTGCCAGAGTACTTATTTAAAAATACTGGTGTACCTGGCTTGCCTCCACGGGACTAAGTGTGGGCAACGTTGGGCCTCAGTAGGGGTCCAGCGGCTAAATGGCCAGATGAACAACAGTACACGACACTACATCCAACAATATCCATACACTTTTAAATCTCTAGCCTTTATTGTGTTCTGTAACACACGACAATGTAGACTACACGGAGATGGGGGAAACCCCTGGTGGCGTTAGACCCTAAACACACTTTACACCTTACACTTTACTTGCACCTAGTGTATGGATTAGCAGAGGGCAATGGACGAGCCGCTCAACGAATTTATGGAGAACGCTTCCCAGACAGAAATGTACCGGACCACCGTTTGTTTGCGCGTGTGCATCAAAATTTGTGCGATTATGGGTCATTTAGAGGTAACAGGAGTAGTACGTTCGACGCGAATCCGCGCCATGGAAGAAAGTGTGTTGAATGCTGTTCAGAATAATCCTACTACCAGCACACGTGCCGTTGCCTCTACATTAGAAGTGTCTCGTTGCAGTGTACAGCGTGTCTGGCACGACGATTCCTAACACTCCTTTCATCTCCAAAGGATTTAGTTACTGCTCCTCCAAGATCATCCTGCACGTGTGGCTTTTGCTCAGTGGTTTCTCCAAGAAAGTGTTCAAGACTTGAATTTTCCAGCCTATGTTTTGTTCACGTATGAGGCTTATTTCACTCGGGAAGGCTTATTCAATCAGCACAATGCTCAAGTGTAGGCTCACGACAACCCACACGGTGTGCGCCCCCATGCGGCACAACATCACTTCGCAATAAATGTGTGGGTCAACATCACTTCGCAATAAATGGTCGGGACTGCTTAGTCGGCCCATACCTGTTACCATCCCACATGAACTCCGCTAAATATCGGATCTTTCTTGAACAAATTCTACCAGGGTTACTTGACGATGTTCCAACAAATGTGAGACGCAACATTTGGTTTCAACATGACAGGGCGCCTACCCATTATGGAAGGTGTGTTCGTGACCATTTGAACAGGCGTTTTGGGCGTCGATGGATTGGCCGTGGCGGACCCGTTGCCTGGCCCCCACGCTCACCTGATTTATCGAGCCTTGATTTCTTTCTGTGGGGGGGGGCCTCAAATCTGTCGTGTATGAATCGCCTGTGGAGATGGAAATGGATCTCGTGGCAAGACTCGTCTGCGCTGCTGTTACTATCAAAGAAACTCCAGGTGTGTTCGACCGTGTCCGCCAATCCATGCTGCGTCGGTGTCACGCATGCATCGCATCTCATGGTGGAATCTTCGAGGATCTGTTGTAACATCATGAAATGCATCCATCTCCTACTCCATTGTTAATATTATGTCAAATAAATATTTGCCACCAATTACTGTCTTTGTGTCATTTCTGCTTCTTGTACCTCTGCTACTACTTTCCTGTGATGTTTCCGGTTATGGGTTCCTATGCGATTCACATTCCTTTAGATGTTACCTATCACCCCTAAACGTTTGTACCAATATTTTTGAGACACCCTGTATATATGTTAACTATTATTAACTATTATTTTAGGTCACCAATAATTCATATGCGGGCTGTGTGTCTTATTTCTTTAATTTGCGTGTGTTCTATGGTCAATTTGTCTGTTTTGCTGGACGAAAAACCCCAGTTTCTGGGTGGGGGGGTTAGTTAGCTATTTGGTTTTTAGGAGCATTAGCAACTAAGGCCATATTGCTCCGGGGATATGCGGTGGCCATTCCCTGACCTTTCCGCATCTTCCGTATTTGGTAGTCACGGGCTCGAACCCCGGTCTAAACAAGAAGCGTGTGCTACCACTGCTGCTCCTGCCTACCTGGCTAGGGAGGCGCCTACTGGATGGGGACCTCGCTATCTATGCCTGACACCGACTAACTCAGCCACAGAGTGAAAAAAAGCCGTTTAAATTTCTTCGCGTAATCAACGGGATTTGAACTCTGGCCTTTTCCACCCGGTGTGGGGAGGACGGTGACACTACCACTGTGCTACTCGCACAGACTATACAACCAAACTATTATATTTAGGCCACCCGAATAATTACATTCATCTGCCGTGCTGTGTCTTATGTCTGTTAATTGCGTGTGTTCTATGGTCGATTTGTCTGTTTGCTGGACGAAAATCCCCAGTTTTCTGGGGGAAAAACTTTGTTATCTTCGTCTGAGACCGACTAACTCAGCCACGGAGTAAAAAAAGCCCATTAAAGTTCCTCGCGTCATCGACGGGATTCGAACCCGGGCCTTTTCCCTGGTGTGGCGAGGACGGTGACGATACCACTGTGCTACCGCGCAGATGCACAGACTATACACGTGTATATACGAGGAGTTGACTGGCATGATCATGAATTACAAATCCGGAATCTGTAATGGAGAATTACGCATACGTGACGAACGCCAGCGCTCATCGCACACCGAATGATAGACACCATAATGGGTGCATATGAGGCACAGTACACCATACTTGGGGTTCATTTAAGCGCTGGCGTTCATAACATATATATGCGCGCAGTATATACCGGGTGGTTATAAAATATGTTACCCTATTCAGGAGACCCTAGTGTCAAAACAGTTAGAGATAGCGCTGTCGAAATAGGTGGGTATGTCCCTTAGGGCATGGGAAAGCGATTTGTAGAAGAAAAAAATATTAGCTCAAATTTACCCCACTAGGGAGAAATTGGCTCTATAAACATGAGATGGAATACTTAACTTAGGATTAGATTTTAATATCAGAATTTAGAAATTTACAGATATCCTTCTATGTGCTTTCCTTCACTTGAGATGACATTCTGAAAATGGAGGACTGCGTGCGACACAGTTTCGCGTAGCATCTAAGTGGCTACATGAAGTTTAATGCCTGTTTTCAAATCGACAAGCGTTTGTATGTTGTTGTTGTTGTTGTTGTTGTTGTTGTTGTTAGATTTCTTTGTGAATCAATTACTTAGGCTATAATGCACTAATTATTAGGGGCTTAGAAGGGAACAGGTATCCTGTGTGTTATCAGACACTCAGCCTGAAACACTAATGGATCCAATATCACTCTATTACTGAAGATTTAGGAGAAGTCCGGTTGGCCTGCCTCCCTAAAATCCACTCATGCACACCTTCTCGATGGTAAGCCCTGTTACGTCACATAGGTGGCAATGAACGTGTAGAGTGGTTCTCTTCAAGACGCCTGGTCAGCGTGAAGAGGAAAAGACCAAACCTCCAGCATATGACAGCACCAACAATACAAATGACCATCAGTCCCCAGCAGCATTCACTCACCCTCTTACGGCAGCGAGAGGATCAGAGTGGAAGCAGAGGGTGCTAAGAATCTCTGGGTACGACCAGGCTGCCATGCACGGAAACTGAACTTGGCCTGTTATAACGTACGATCACTCATCGGTGAAGACAGGATATTAGAGCTGGAAAAGGAATTAGAAAATGTGAATTGAAATATCATCGGTTTGGCTGAAACAAGAAGAAGAAATGAATCACTGATAAATTTATCAAGTGGAAATCTACTGTACACCAATGGAAACAGTGAAAGGAGTGAAGGTGGAGTTGGCTTTCTGGTCCATAAAGATTTTAAAAACAACATTTTGGAATTCAAAAGTACGTCACCAAGGGTGTCAAGACTAATACTCAAGATTTCTAAGAGGTACAAGCTAAAGATTATAATGGTTTATGCATCAACATCGAGCCATAATGATGAAGAGGTTGAAGAAATGCACACCGAAATTGAGAGTCTTCTAGATGAGCAGAAAACCCACTACACTATTATTATGGGAGACTTCAATGCTAAGGTTGAAAAAAGTCAAAACAGCGCAGAAAGTGGAACTATAGGAAATTTTGGAATTGGTGAAAGAAATAAAAGAGGTGAAAGACTTGTGGAATTTGCAGAATCTCAAGGACTGTCAGTAATGAACACTTTTTTCAAGAAAAGGGTGAAGAGAAAGTGGACATGGAAGAGTCCAAATGAATTAACAACTAATGAAATTGACTTCATCCTCACTAACAGAAGATATATTGTGAATGATGTTACCGTCCTGAATAAGGTAAATGTTGGAAGTGATCACAGAATAGAAACATGTACACTTGATATAGATGTAGGAAAGGAAAGGAAAAAACTGACTCGAGTAAATAATACAAAGGTCTTTGAGATAACAGAGGAGGAGAAAAAGCAGTATGTACTGGAACTTAAGAACAAGTTTGAGCTTCTGCAGACTGCACAGGACCAAGATATCGACGAGGAATATTACAACTTTCTGAAACTGATAAAGCCCAAGAAACCTATAGGGAAAAAGAAATCCAAAGAAGAAAAAATTAGTCAAGAAACACTTGTCATGATGAACCGAAGACGACAAATGAAGAGCAAGAAAAACACTGAGAGGGAGAAAATTGAGTATACTGAGTTATGCAAAGCCATTAGAAAGAGACTCAGAGAGGACATAAGAAGATTTAACACAAGAAAAGTAGAACAAGCATTAAGGGAAAACAAAGGATTTAAATAAGCAGCCATGAGCAGTAATACAGAAAGACAAATGATACTGAAACTGAAGAATAGCGATGGTGTACTTATAAACAGCAGAGAAGGCATAATTCAAATAGCAGAAGACTACTATAGAGAATTATCCAAGGAGCGAGGGAATGATACCAGCAGTGGGGAAGATGGATTGCAAAGTAGCAACACATACGACATACCCAATAGTCTTCCTGATGAGGTAGAACATACATTGAAGAAATTGAAGAATCGGAAAGCCCCGGGGGAAGATGAAGTTAAGGTGTAAGGTATATTGTTGTCATGCGGCCCCAGGGGTTTCCCCCATCTCCGCGTTGCTTTCTTTGTGGGTGTACCAGTTTCCTGGGAATGCCAGAAGTTTAAAAGTGTGTGGGTATTGTACCTGTGTAATGTCGTGTACCGTTGTTCATCTGGTCATTTAGCCGCTGGACCCCTGCTGGAGCCCAGCGTTGCCCCACCTTCGCCCCGTGGAGGCGAAGATGAAGTTACTGTAGAGTTGTTAAAATTGGGAGGAAGAGACATAACACAAAAACTGGCAAGGCTCTTCACAAAGTGCATTAGAAAAGGTGTGACGCCTAAGCAGTGGAATAATGCAATCATAGTTTTGCTGCATAAGAAAGGAGATAAATCAGAAATTGAAAATTATACACCAATTAGCTTGTTGTCCCACATCTACAAGTTGTTCACAAGGGGCATTACTAACAGATTAGAAAGAATACTTGGTGAGAATCAACCGAAAGAGCAAACTGGCTTTAGGACAGGATTCTCAACTATGGATCACCTTCACGTAATATTACAGCTAATGGAGAAAGCAAATGAATATAAAACACCATTATGCCTGGCATTTGTGGATTATGAAAAGGCATTTGACTCCATACAGCATAAGGTAATGTTTCGGGCACTGGAAAGACAAGGCATAGATACCCCATATATTATGATTTTGAAGAAAATATATGAGAGTGCTACCTCATGTATTAGACTAGACAAAGACTGTATGAAATTTAAAATCGAGAAAGGAGTTCGACGAGGAGACACAATATCTCCGAAGCGAGACACAATATCTCCGAAGCTGTTTGCTGCTGCCCTTGAGGAAGCTTTCAGAAGATTAGACTGGTCGCAGGAGTCAATGTGAACGGAGAGTACCTAAACCATTTACGATTTGCAAGATGACATTGTGGTCATAAGCCACGATCCCAAAGAATTAGAGGAAAATCTTAATCAGTTATGCACAGTTAGTAACGATTTTGGACTAAAGATGAATATGGCTAAAACAAAAGTAATGATGAACAAGTATGCCACAGAAAGGGAAATAATGATTGAAGGAGCAGTAATTGAAAAGGTGGAGTCATATACTTATCTGGGACAAGTTATTAGCTATAATAATGATAAATGGCTAGAAGGCAAAAGAAGAATAAATTTTGGATGGATAGCATTCAGGAAATATAGTCACATACTGAAGAGCAATATCCCAGTTTGTCTGAAACGTAAAATAATGAATCAATGTATACTCCCCACCATGACTTATGGAAGTGAAACTTGGGCACTCACCAAAAGAATGGAAGAGAAGCTGAGAACTACACAGTCAAGAATGGAACGAATTTTACTGGGAATCAGACTGTTAGATAAGAAGAGAAACACATGGATTAGGCAGCAAAATCAAGTAAAGGACATTCTTATCAAAACTAAAGAACTAAAATGGTCTTGGGCAGGACATAGCTCGAAGACATGGTGACAGATGGACTAAGAGAATAACAGAATGGTACCCAAGAGGAGCTAGAAGAAAACCTGAAGACAAAGGCAGAGATGGATAGATGAAATTTCTGAGTTTTTGGGTAGTAAATGGATGGCCAGTGCCCAAAACAGAAGGAACTGAAAAGTTGCTGGAGAGGCCTTAATCCTGCAGTGGATTGAAAATGGCTGATGATGATGATGATGATGATGATGATGATGATGATGCACTAATTACTGTCTCATAAATTCTTCCTTTGAAAGCGTCTGTATGTTGCCACGGTAAACTCTGTCTTTCAGGTATCCCCATAGGCAGAAAACACAGGGATTGAGATCTGCTGATCGGGCTGGCCAGAACTGCAGGAAGTCTCTAGAAATTATGCGATCATGTTGAACGGACCAGTTCCTTCACCTGTCGACCAATGTGGGAAGGGATCTTGCTTGAACACTACAGTCTCCAAATATTGCCTTTCTTGCAGAGCAGGAATAATGTGATCTTTTAGAAGAGCGCAGTTCTGTACACTAGTCACCGTACACCTTACGGTGCCATGAGATGTAGACTCTTCAAAGAAAAATAGTCTGATTATAAACTCTGCTGTGAATCCACACCATACTGTACCGTATGGACTTTGTAGGGTTCTTTAACGTACAGCAGATGAACGAGAAGTTCGTCATTTTCGGCAGTTTTCTGCATTTAAAGCCCCATGAAGAATCAAATGTGCCTCATCAGACCACAACATCATTCGAGTCCATGTATTCAAGTTCCATAGGAGCCAGAAATCGTAGAGCAAAGTCTATTCGTTGTTGCTGATCACAAGACTTTAGTTCTTGCACTGCATTAATCTTGTATGGGAACCAGCGTAAAATTATTCGAGACACTTTAGGTACAATAGCCCGAGGAAGATTCAAGTCTCTTGACACACCTCTGGCACTACTGACTTGTAGTGTTTCGCATTTTGACCTGGAGGCCATTGCAACCGCCACTTCATCCATTACCCCTCTGTTCTGATACGTGGCCGTCCCCTGCCTGTAATTCTCCGGTCGTTTCAAATTTCTTTATTAGTTTTCTACGCTCCACTGACGTGAAAGTCGTTTACGCAAACCTTTAAGTTTGAGATATTTACGTAGTGCTGCATTAGCGTTACTATTATTCTGATAGAACAGTTTTACTAAGAGAGTACGTTCCTTTTTTGTAAGAGCCATAATGGTTATTGATGGTGGCGTTGGCCTTTCTGCTTTTGTCTAACAGGATGTAATTTGCGTGTCTTGAAGTAAATGACAACTTTTGCATATGTGCAGCGCCGTTTTCCCCCGGTGGTGGAAATTTGAACAAATTTTTTTTTCTGCTAATTTTTTCTGAATATCGGTGCGTATCCACTACGCTGTGAATACCCACCGATTTTCACAGCGCTAACTCTAACCGTTTTGACACTAGGGTCTCCTGAATAAGCAACTTATTTTTTAACCACTCGGTATAAATACGTGCAGTACACCATTCACCGACGAGCTGAAGAAGGGACACCTCGCCCAGAAAGCTAATATTTTATTCTATTTTATATTTTATTGCTCTTTACTTATGTATTTTAACGCTTTTATTTTAATTTATATTCGTTTCAGTATTATTTCAGATTGCACATATATTTTTTATCTATAATTATTTAGTATTATTTAGTATTATTTAGGAAACGGCCGTATGGTGCAAGAAAGCCTATGGCTTATGCTGCACCAGCCAAAAAAAAAAAAAAAAAAAATCCGAACATTATGTTTATGTTTATTTAATTATGTTTATAGTGTTTAACAATAAAACGATCCATCTGGAGGAATTTGAATTGCAGTAACCTTAAGAACTGGAGATGGATGTATATTTTTATTTATCTTAATAAAGTTTAAATAAATCAGTTTGTTGATCGTGAACAGAAAGTATACAGTGATATGCAACCCGAAGCTCAAGACCTGTTTTCCAATTCTAAGACGGATCACAGGGTGGCTGCAAAGTCTGAAGGCAGAGGGTTAAGATTAATGGATATTCTTCAGATCGGTGTTCTTGTACCACTGTTTTTGATTTTTATAAACGAGTTCGACGAAGGGATAGAGGCCATAATAACAAAATTTTCAGACGATGTAACGTATGGGAGCGTCGTTAATGATCAGTGCTGAGCAGCGCTTCTTCAGGTGGAATTCAAGAGGCTTCAAGAACGGTCAGGAAAGTGGCAGCTATGTTTTAATGAAGCAAAATGCAAGATTCGGAAATAGCAACCCAAAACAACTTATACCCTTGGTAGGGTCGAAATTAAATCCAGTAGAGAAAGAAAGGGATCTGGTATTTCTGATACAGGCAGATATGAATAGAAAGTGTAAATAGGTGTTCAGGAAAATTCATGATGCTCTACCAATGATTAATATAGCATATATATAAATCATGGTAGCCTATAATAATAGTAAGAGCCTATAGAGATAGGATCATAATCTCATTTTATAACGCAATTGTCAGATCTCATTTAGAATGCTGTGTCCAATTAGGAGACTTCATCTGAAAAAAGAAATTGCGCTTCTTGAAAGGGTCCGAAGATGAGAAATTCGCATTGTGAGATTGGCAAAAGGGCGACCGTACGAGGAAAGCCTTCGATTATGTGGATACAGAGCTTGGCAACTTTAAAGGAGGATCTGATTGAGTTTTATAAGGCTGTGAGAGGGGGTTAGTAAAATCAAGGCAGAATTTTCATATTGTTATAAATAATTCCACAACTAGGAATTACAGGGGAAGAGGTTGGGACTAGATTATAGGAAGTTTTCTTTTAGCCAACGAATTGTTGATTTCTGGAAAAAGTTGCCTCAGCAGGTAGTCGAAGAAACAGTTTGAAGAAATTCAAAGGTCAGTCACCGAATATCTATGTGAGAAAAGAAGCGCATAATTTATTTGCTTATCTACTTTTTTCTTTTTTTTTTTTTTTTTTTTTTTGGCTGGTGCAGCAAAAGCTTGTAGTTTTTCTTGCTCTATATGGCTAATACTAATACTATGGTTTTTATTCAGAACGAAGGGGGGAGGGAACAGAGAGAGAGAGAGCCAATCTCATGAACTCTTGAACTCATCCATCCACCATATCCCAAAATAAATCTTATTCACCTAAGGGTAGACCGCCCATACTGGTTAAATAGCACTGAGTTATCTCCAACTTCGGAGCGTATTTAGTATTTATATGCCCTTTGTAGTTGAATATTCCTTCTACAATAGGTACGGTAAGTGACAAATTCCCTTCAGGGCAGTAAATATCATAGGAAATATAAAAGAGTTGCTAAAATATTTAATGAATAGATTTGCACAATTTTCTTCTAGAGTTGTAATCGCAGTTGTAATCCAAATTGTTCAGTTTTAAGAACACAGCAGATAAAATATACTACACGAGATATACACTTGATGACATACTGATTGCACACACTATTGTGTCTGCAATTGTGATTGCACACCTGATCACACTATAAGTACACACAATTGTTCACGTAAACGCACACAACTGTTAGGCAACAGTAGCTTGAGCGAACCATACCGCGATTTGTTTCCTATAGTTTGCATCTTCAATTTTCTTTTCAAGATCAATTCCAATATGTGATGAGCTATGAATTGATTCCATTTTCATCCTCATGGATTTCGTGCCTCTTAAGGCACGAAATCCATGAGGTGGGGTGTACCACTCATATAGATACCAGAAGTATGGTGATGATATCACGCCAATCATAATCTTTATCGTCATAATCAATTGTTTCCAGGCAACGGTGATAGCTTCAACGGTGAACAGCTTAAACTACAGCATACGCTGTAGTTTAAGCTGTTCTGCAAGTTTCGTCGTCATTAAATGATGTGGGAAATGGTGTTTATTATTTGCCCACTTCAGAAACCAGAATTCAGTAGAATATATTCTCATAATGTGAGTAGGAGTGGCTAACTCTCACAGCGCGAATGTATTCTCAGGTCTTTTATACCAGCAAAATATCTATGATAAATTATCAATGAGAAGGATGTTTACGGTTTATACTTCTGTCATGAATCCTCAAAATTAACAAGAAACACAAAAACAGCACTTATTTGGACACATTTTAATTCAACCTTATTTAGGACTACTTTTACTCTCAGATAATTCATGAAGAAGTTTCAACGCGGAATTGCTACTAGTTAACGATGTCACTGTTTACGTCCTACCCATCCACGTCTAAAAAACGAGAGCTAAATTATTCTACCTATTTTCTCCGTTTCACTGGAATTGGAACGGGAAGTACAAAAGAAGAGGAAATGGGCTTCTGTGACCTCTTCTAACGGAAACGTTACAAATTTGCCAGGTTTTAATGAAATACCGTTTACTAAGGAGACTAAAGGACTTTCGAATGGTCATGCGTTTATCTCAGGTGATAGAAACTATAACGGTACACAGAAAATCTGCAAATTCTTTGTTCCTTCCCTCTGTCCCCCGCCTTTCTACCACATGGTGATTAATTTTCTTTCATTTCGATAGTCACGCAAGCGCAGGTAGGTCCTATTTCTTTCGTGTTAGTCTGCAACAGTGAGGGGGGGACACACCAATTAAGAATACTAATACAGAATACGTCCATTCACATAGAGCCATGGCAATCAACTTTAAACACTGGGTTTAAACTACGATATTGCTGGAAAATTGATGGGCATCACAGAAAGATGACTTTTATTCGTAAAATGAAAAATATCTATACAGTAAAAGGACTTGTAAAAGGACACAGGCCCGATCTTATATGCACCTCCGTGAAAATGAGCGACAGTGCATAGCACGCGTTCTTTGAGTGGACCGGGGTTCAAGCCCGTGACTACTAAATACGATAAATATTTGTATTGACGATTTATTGTAAACTCTACTGACTTGGTTGTCGTGCCGGAGTATAAACAGAAAATTTATTTTTATTTATTTATATATCTAATGCAGTATTAGCACTATGCAGCGGTTATGCTATGAAGTTACCAATTATGCATAACGTTATCAGTTACACGAGGGGTGATCATTTAATTCGGACTGATGCAAGATTTCATGTTTACCGCGCAAACTTTCGATAAATACCGCTATCGAAAGTAGTAGTGATCAGGTAGAGGCGCTCTGCTTGATCACTACTAAGCAGACTGTGTGCACATGCCGAGCTAGTGTTGCGTGAAGAGAGTTTTTATAACCGCGTATCACGTATTGAAGAGAGTTTTTATAACCGCGTATCACGCGTATGACGATCGTTTTGAAGCAAGTATCAAATCGTTATCTGTATTTGAAGCAAGTATCAAATCGTTATCTGTATTTGAAGCAAGTATCAAATCGTTATCTGTATTTGAAGCAAGTATCAAATCACATATCGCTGTTCAATCTGTGTCGGATATACAGATTGAACAGCGATATGTGATTCGTTATTGTGTCAGAACGGACTTAAATGCATCGGAAACAGTTAAAGAGATGAAAAAAGCATATGGTAATGAGTGTCTCTGTAGGACGGTCACATTCCGGTGTGATGTGGTTTCTCCATCAACTTCCAGGCCCCATATGGCTGTTAATACAGAGGTAAGGAGTCTTCTGTATTTGTATTATAGACCTGGCAAGGATAGTAGTGGCATAGTATTTAGGTTTAGGCGCCACCGGTGGTTTCCCACATCTGCACCATATGTACTCTGTGATGAAATACAGAACTACTGCACAGCCAGAAAAAAAGTGTAATGTCTAGTTAATGTAGTATTGTGCTTTGTTCTGTTGTTGTGTCTGGCTGCTTGGCCGCGGGGCCCCTACTGGGACTCCACGTTGGCCGCCACAACCACTGGGAGGTGAGCCAGGCTGCCCATTATACTCTGGCTGCCTCTGCCAGGGTTGCCTGAGCTTCCTGACAGAAGCCATAAAAAATAATAATAAAATAAATAAAAAAATAATAAAAAATAAAAATAATAAAAAAATAATAAAATAAAAAAAATGAAGACTGAAAATAAAAAAAAGTTGAGGCTGTAAAAAAAATAAAATAAAAAGATAAGATAGCATATGGGGGGGGGGGTAAGAGAAGAAGAAGAGGTCAAATGTGGGGAACAGTAGTTGGAGTGGACCAAAGAGGGAAGGCAGTCCACTCTAAGGAAGAGGATGGAGAAGGGAGTTGAAAATTCCAGGAGCAGGTGCTCCTGTGAGTATCCTGCACCCAGGGTAAATTGCATTATCCTGGCAAGGATATCACCACTGCCATTCTACACGACAGAAAAATAATCATTGAGCCCGATGTGAATTGTAGATCACCGGCTTGGTTCAGCAACCCGCCAGATCAGTAAGGAACAAGAAATGGCTGCGCCTGGTGGAGTTTTGGAAAATTCATCCGTAACTGTATTGAATAGGCCTAGCCAATTACCAACTTTCTGCAAGCTTAGGTGGGAAGCCACCATAGACGACTCACTTGCCACCAGAAATATAGCGGGGAATATTAATCATTGGAAGGTTCAGAATGCCTGGACAACGTCCGACCATACCGTCCTCACCTTCCAGCTAAACAGAGACCACCAGGGGCAGCCAGTCGAGAGACGAATGCTCCATAGATACACACTGCAAACTGGGACTTATTTAAAGAAATCTCGATTGCAACCATAACCAGAAAACAGACGGAGATTGATGGCACCCAAAGCTCGGATGAACTTCAACAAACCATAAACAAGATTATTAGAACTGCTGCACATACCACTATCTGATGAAACACATCGGCCCCAGGTGCTGCTGTCCTGGTGGAATCCAGAATTGCAAAGACTCCGAAGAGACATCCAAGCCAGGAGGAGAGTCTTCCAGTGGGCAAGGTGTACCTGGCCTGCCCCGGAAGTTGATGCATTTCGTGAAAATTACAAACGGGTAAGGAATGCGTACATCACCTCATTCAAAGCAGTAAGAAACAGTTTTGAGAACAACTCCAAAAAAAAAAAAAAAAAAAACCTATTATTTTTAGCCCCCCCCCCGAATAATTAAAATCAACTGCTGTGCTGTGTGTCTTACATCTGCTAATTGCATGTGTTCTATGGTTAATTTGTCTGTTTTTCTGGACGAAAAATCCCCAGTTTCTGGGGGAAACACCTTGCTATCTACACCTGAGACCGATAAATTCAGCCACGAAGTGAAACAAAATCATTTAAATTCCTCGCGTCATCGACGGGATTCGAACCCGGGCCTTTTCCACCCGGTGTGGGAAAGATCGTGGCGATACCATTGTGTTACCCGCGCAGACCCTGGGAACAACTCGTCTCAACCACTAGAAAGAGGTTGACCCCTGGGGAGTGGTGTACAAAGTACATGTAACCACAAATAAACACCCCAGAGGTGAGGTTATCGCCGCGACCACTTTCCCGCAAGGAACAATGACAAATACGTGAGGCATCAATAAATAGTATCCTGGATGAAATCTTCCACCCACATGTAGATCTGCAGATGCCAGAAGAAACCAAACTCTGTCAAGACAATGATGGATACCGAACGGACCACATTGAACAACAATTTACTAAGGAAGACCTCCAAGCAGCTGCTGCCCTCACCACAGGAAAGAAATGTCCTGGCCCGGACCTTCCGAAGCCGAAAATTGTTAAAAAAAAGTGGTCGAAATTGCCCCTGACCTGCTGCTCCAACTGTACAACCTCTGCCTCAGCACTGGAACCTTCCCCAAAGGATTAGAAGAGGAAAAAATGTCAAACAGTTAAAAACCGCAATGATCCACTAGAACAGCCTACCTCATATCGATTGAATGCTCTCCTCTCGGTCTGTCCCCAGGGCACCGTTTTGATACCGACGTTATGGAGCATACAGATGGAAGACTCGCTCAACATGGACATTGCAGAGGTCTATTCACAAGCTTTTACAGATGACCTTATCTTAACGGTCACGGCAAATTCTAGAGCACAACTTGAGACACAACTCAAGCACACTCTGCAAATCCTCCTTGGCGCCTCCGTAGCCCGGTGGGCAGAAGCAGCAGTGGTAGCACACACTTCTTGATTAGACCGGGGTTCGAGCCCGTGCCCACCAAATACGGAGGATGCGGAAAGGTCAGGGAATTACCACCGCATATCCCCGGAGCAATATGGCCTTAGTTGCTAATGCTCCTAAAAACCAAATAACAAACAACAACAACAAGCAAATCCTCCACGACTGAACTTAGGTACACTTTCTGAAGATCTGAACCACGAAACCAACTCTATTCTACTTAAAGGAGTCTCAGATCTCCGGAGACCTTCACAGATCAAAGTTGCGAACAAAACCAAACGTCTTTCCTAGAAATATCTAATTTATGATTGATTGAAAGACTATGATGAGAGCCTCTAAATGCAAATGGAATGGGCGATCAAGTGTGAATATCTTATTACGAGTTATTTCAGTTTGTCCCTAATTGATTGGAGCTGTGTTGTTATAGGGTTTTACGCGCATCAGCAACTTAATCCTGGATACTAACTTATCCTTTAAGCCCCACCTCAACTATCTGAGAAAGAATATTAGGAACTATACTGTTTTGGTTGCTCGAGTGTCAAAAAAGGATTGGAGATTAAACGAACCCTCATGCTCTTTTATAAAACGATATTCGTCCCAATAGTGACATATGCATCAGGGGCATGGTATACTAAAGTTATCATGGCTGTAAACCTGAGAAGTCTTGATTCTATTCAGCAGGCCATGCTCCTTGCCATCACCCTTGCTGCAGTACGGTGTGCACTCACCATACTGCATCACGGGTGATGGCAAGGATGGCATGCGCTCGAAGTCCTGCGAGTGTTCCTCGCAGGAGCACTCTCTGGATCTGGAAGTGGCCAGATGTCGAATCCTTTACGAACTCTTAAAGGTTGTGGGCTGCACCTTCCTGAAATGAAATGGTATGAGTTAGCTGGAAACGAAGATATAATGAGAGTAGAAGTAATCTACACATCAGAAAATCGTGAAGATTATGATGAGAGCCTCTAAATGCAAATGGAATGGGCGATCAAGAATGAATATCTTATTATGAATTATTTCAGTCTGTCCCTAATTGATTGGAGCTATGTTGTAGAGTTTTACGCGCATCAGCAACTTAGGCTACTGCGCCATATATAATATGTCTATTAGTGATTTCGCCACCTATTTATAATACTGTACATACATTGAGTGATCACTGAATTATGACCACCTACCTAATACTTTGTAGGTCCTCCTTTTGCCCTCAAAACAGCAACTATCCGACGTGGCATTGATTCAACGAGATGTCAGAAGCGTTCGGGAGGTATGGCAAACCAAGCTGTGTGCAATGCGGTCAGCAATGCAGTATGGAGGTGATTGGTGTATCCAGACGCCTGATATGCCTTTCCTTAGTGTACCACAAGTGATCTATGGGAATGATATTGCGGGAGTTCGGAGGCCAATCGATAAGCTGGAAGTCAGAACTGTGTTCCTCAAACCATTCCAAGTGCCCGACGGTACAGTGCATTGTCTTCTTGGAGGACACCATCGCCATTCGGGAAAAGGTGTAACGTGGGTGTACACAGTCAGCAAGCAGTTCATGATAGCGGAGACCACTGATATATTGTTCCACATGCACCAGGGGTTCAAGTTCCTGTCAGTGAAACATGCCCCACCGGCCTGCACTTTTAAAATTAAATTAAATTAAATTTTCTGTTTATACTCCAGGACGACCAAACGGTCAGAGGAGTTCACAAGATGGACAGAATACAAGAAACAGCACTGTATTCAGCAGTCACGGGCTTGAACCCCGGTCATTCAAGGCACGTGTACTTATGCACCCGCGCGCCTGACCACTAGGCTACGGCGACCTTTTTGCTTTTTGATACCATGCATGACGGATCAAGAGCCTCATGTTGTTGACGCCAAATCCGTACACGTCCATCCACGGTGTGGAATAAATAACGTGACTCTTCACACATTCTTCCAGTCTTCTAACGTCCAACTTGCATGCTCTTTGCACCAGGCGAGTATTTTACGCCGATGAACCTTGGTTAGAAGAGGATGTCGTAGAGGTAGTCTGCTGGTAATGCCTATACGTGCGAACGTGCGGCGCATGGTCATGCCCGATATTGTTCCATATTGACCCATATTGTATTGGGTAGTCAACTCCTCAACGGTGCTGCGCCTATTCGCCTGTACGAATCGTGGGGACCCGGCGCTCACCTCGACCATCAACCTTTGCCTGACCTTTGTAGTTTTGCCGTCGGGTCGATATTTGACCATTTTAACGCTAGTCCTCGTACACTTTAACTACAGCGGCTCTCGAAATCGAGAGCCGCCGTAGTTAAAGTGGGAAATCGAGGCATACGGTGGGAAATCGAGGTACCAGATCGTCGAGCACCCTCACTCTCTCCATTTTCAAAGTCCGATAAATCTTTCCTTTTACCCATCACGCTCGGAATTTTACTACCTACTGAACCGCTGAAACCTTATCTATGCTACGTATGTCGACTAATTCCGCACTCTCGTACCTCACGTGGTCAACGGGTCGCATTCAGTTTTCATAGGAGTGGTCATAATTCAGTGATCACTCAGTGTATAATATCATAGTCGCAGAAACTTTGAAAACCAGTAAGAAAATCTAGTGAAAGGAGTATGTACTGTGATGGATGGATGAATAACAAAATGCAAAATAATCACCTTAGTTTATAATATGTCTGTAAATTGGGTGCACTCTGCGGTCGATTTGCTATTTGCTGGATGAAAACATAATTTCGGGGGAGGCGCCCTCTCGCCTGAGACCGGCTGCTTTGTGAAAAAGACCAATAATAATAATAAGAAGAACTCTTTATTGCATACAAAAGGCACACGCCGTAGGGGTTAATATTTCTCATGTCACGGAGGGGATTCAAACTAGTGCGGGAAGGATGATGATTAAACCAACTGTGCTACCCACAAGGGAAATTGATTGGAGCAAGTGGAGGGGCCTCACCATTGGCAACAAAATTTTCAAATCAGCAAGGTTATTGTTATTTGCATCAGCGTTTTAGGAAAAGTACTAGGGAATAGATATTCTAAACCTCGTTATCACCCATGAACTAGACGACATCATAGGGGTATACCCAGAAGTGATCATAGAGTTCTAAGTTGGATTATGGGGAAGGAGGTAGTAGTAGGTAGGTAGGTAGTAGTAATATCCATAGGGAAGCAGACGTATACTAGGCAAATACAAGCAGGCGTTCCGCAAGGGGGGGGGGGGGGAGGTCCTGTCTGGAATTCTTTTCACAGCCATAATTAATCCTCTAGTACACAACAGACCAGATATGTCATCATATGCGGATGACTTGAAGCTCTTAACAAAAATAAAATCAACCGATGAAGCAATAGACACAACAGCAACCATCAACAAGACTTTATGAGAAATAAAGCAGTACCTCATGAGATTTGACCTGCAAGTTAATCCTGAAAAATCCGCCATCATACTCTTCTCACTGAAACCCACACCAACCATAATTCAACCTGCGATAGACGGAGTCTTGATCCCCTGCGTCGAAAAGCAGAAAGACCTGGGTGTGACCTTTGATCTAAAATTAAGATTCCATCATCACATTGAAGAACTCTGTGCAAAATTCAACAGGAAACGGTGGATTGCCAAGCAGCACTTGCTACATATTCATAACACCAATCTGATAAGAACGTATATCAGGACGATAATCTTCGGAGGTATACTGTATGGGGTAGAATTGTGGGGCTCGGCCGCAGACAGAACAATCAAACCATTGAACGCCGCGGAATACTAGCTCCTGAAATGGGCTACCTGGAAGTGTCATCTCCCACCACAACTTCACACAACACCGATGGCCAAAGCACTGAATTTGCAGCCTTAATGAACGGAAGAAGATTAATCTTCACCATCAAAATGATCGCTGGAAGAATCTGAGCGCCCAACATTTGGGACACTGTGTGCTGCAGCATCCCTGAACCAGCATTCCGCTGCACTCCCAAGCTTCTTGCTCTTCCGTCGAGGTTACATTTTAAAGATCGGTTCCTCCCTTATCAGAAGCTCCATCTAGCTCAGTCCTTGGAGGCCGACCTGTGCAAAATCGTCGATGACAAAAAGTACAGACGGCACATCCTGGATCTGCACGTGTGTTCCACAACCATCAACTGATGTGAGATCGCTCCGGCTCGGCAAGAATTTCAGGCAAACTTTAATTCAAGAAAACTGTCATGTGTTATTTTAATTTATTTTATTATTTTAATCTGATGTATTATTGTTATTATATTTTATTTTTAACTAAATTCAATCTGCTGTATGCTATTTATTTATCTTATTACGTATTTATTACATTTCCGGCGAGATGATAACTCTGCCACTTGTTAACCCCTGGCTTAGTGCCGTGAAGGGTTTGTAAAGGTAGGGTACCTGCGTACCTAGGAATCTTACAATAAAGATCATATTTATTTATTAGTTGTTCAAGGTGTCAATTCAAGGTTTCAGTTCAAGTAGTTGAATAGGTTTCAGTTTCATGAAAGGAAATTATAATATTTTAAGGTTGTATTTTAAGGCTGCCTCTGTAAACTGGGGGTACAGCTCACGCAGTGCACCTATAGTGTATAGTGTTTATTGTCCAGCGGCATTGGGGATTTCCCCTAAAAACCAGACGCAGTGCACATATATTAGAATAACTTCAAAGTTATATTTTTATTTTATTTATTATACTAATCAGTCCAAGGAAATTTTTCTGACAATCTCGCCACCTATTTATAATATTGTATATATAATATCATAGTCGCAGAAACTTAGATAGCATATCTCTCTATACATTAAAAAAATTTTCCTCCTAGTGATATTTATTCGAGACAATGGGAGAAGAGGACAGAGCAATTATGTCACTACAAATGCGCAGGTAAATAGTTACATTGTTGTCTTACATTGAAAGACAACTGCCTACATAACGTTCACCTGGCGCCTCCGTAGCCAGGTGGGAAGGAGCAGCAGTGCGTAGCACACGCTTCTTGATTAGACCGGGGTTCGAGCCCGTCACCACCAAATACGGAGGATGCGGAAAGGTCAGGGAATGACCACCGCATATCCCAGAGCAATATGGCCCTAGTTGTTAATGCTCCTAAAAACCAAAATAACAAACAAACAATAACATTCACCAACCTCGTGCACATGCTTCACTCTGTAATACATGACCACGCACGGCATCATTTGATGTTCCCTTTTCATGTTAGCTGAAGAAGGGACCTGATATAGTTCGTATATTTGTAAATAGTTTAGTGTTTTGTAAATATTTAAAATATTTGTATAGTTCATAAATATTTTAGTCCTGCTCTTTCTTTCGGATGCAACAATATTCTTCATGCATTATGGAACCCGAAGCAAAAGGCCTTTTCCTAAGTGACCTACGTAAATGCAGATAAATAATTACATAGTGATATTTATTCCACCTTGAGAATGTCGCGTGGTAGGGGGTGGGGTAGCCAATAGGAGACGAGGGATGCTGGTCACGTGGTACAAGTGGGCGGGGAAATTACGTCACTACAAATGCACAGATAAATAATTACATAGGCAATTTCCTGATTAGATATCAATCATAATAGCATAGTGTTTGGGTAACGCGCCACCTGTGGTTTCCCACATCAGCGCCATCAGTACTCTTGTGATGAATACAGAACCTCTCAAAAGCCTGAAAAGTGTTGTGTTGCATGCGTTGGGGTCTGTTGTGTTGTGCTGGTTTCTTGGCCGCAGGGCTCCTAGAGGGACTCCACGTTGTCCGCCGCCACCACCACCACTGGGAGATGAGTCAGGCTGTCTACAGTACTCTGACTGCTCTCCATCAAGGGTAACTGAGCTTCCTGATAGAGAACAAAAGAAAAAAAAAGCATGAGTGAGGGAGATAGTTGAAGAATGAGAGTAGGGGGAGGAAGAACATCAGTGCGTTTAGACAGGTGTGTCTTTTACGTAGAAAAGATTTGACTTCTTCCGTCATACCTCTACATTTTACGTAGAAAAACGTGCGCGGGAGTTGACGAGCAGGGAGCGTATCCCCCTAGTATACCATTACGAAAATCTAGTAAAAGGAATACTCCTTTTACTAGATTTTCTAGTGACATATTGAGATGGATGGATGAATAACAAACTAGCCAGTTTAATAAAGCAGAAAAAGATGATAGGGAAAAGTTATAGATCGATAAAAATTACAAGAACAAAGGCCTACAACAGGTGCAAAATTGATATTTAACAGTACCGCAGAAAAGGCTAGGCTGGCAAAGGTAGTTTATGAGAAATCTCTGGCTAAGACAGCAAAGAATGGGGACAAGGAGTTTTTCTCGTATGTGAATACTACGAAGTAAAAGAACGAGTCAAATTGGACCCTTGAATAATGAATTCGGGAAAGTTGTACATAAACCTGTTGTTGTAGACGAATTGAACAGGACTTTTGCACCGATATTTATAGAAGAAAGACCCTATTGGGGAGAAACTAGAAAGTATGAAATTAGCGATATTGAAATATGAAAAGGCGAGTAGGGGTCTTGGTATGGATGGAAAATACCCCGTAATTTAGAGGGCGGCAGCAAAGAGAATCCATTGAACCATCCAAGTTAATTATGAGGCTGTCACAACTTTTTAAGAAACAATAAACTCTGATTATGAGACGATCATGAGTGACATGTTTTGCGAAGTTCAGAAGACTAGGTTGCAATATGAGTTAACAAGTTATATTTGCCCTCACATCAACTATATCCCAGGAAATTTAGGTAGTTTAAGTGAAGATTCCATCAGAATATAAAAGAAATGGAAGAAAAGGTAGCTAGAGGAGGACAGAACGTTAGTATGATGGTGGACTATTTCTAGATGCTAAAAAGAGGAATACTGCCCGAAACTAGGAATACTGCTTGATGAAGTCAAAAGTTGCAAGTTTAAATAAATGTAACCGTATAAGAAATACCATTTGCGGCCATTTATGCTTGTCAGGAAGACGTACCATTGTTTTAAAGCATTTTTATATAAAAATAAACTATTTGCAAAATCTGTAAAGATATACAAAATAAACCAGAAGCACCTCTTTACGAAGAAGTACCAAAATTTTCGGGTTTTTTTTTTTTTTTTTGTTTTTTTTCATTTGTAAAAGATTGTAACATGGTAGAGTAAATTTCAAGTAACTTTCGAAATTACTATTACAAATCTAATTCAGATTTATCATCAGAAAAACTCTTCTTAAAATGCAGACCTGTGTAATCCAATTATTGCAATAGCACCTGGGTCGGGAGTTATAATAATAATAAATTTTCTGTTTATACTCCGGGACGACCAAAGGAGTTCACAAGATAGAGAGAATACAAGAAGCAGCACCGTATTCAACAGTCACGAGCTTGAACCCCGGTCACTCAAGGCACGTGTACTTATGCACCCGCGCGCCTGACCACTAGGCTACTGCTAATGCCTTTCGACAACTGTTTCATTTATCTCCGAGCGCTTCCAGTGGAAAAAGAATATAAAATCTTGACAAGGTCGTGATGAATTTTACTGTCTGCATTTAGTTACTTGCAGATTGCATACAGGAATAAATCATTGTTATGGCCGTGATGCCATTGACATCGAAATGCCAATTCTTTTCTAAGAAATATTAATTAAAATCAATTAAGGTTTTACTTACCAATTTAAAGCTTATTATTTAAGATTGATACGTGTTATTTCATAAAATAATAAACGAGTGTCGAAATAATTGAAAAAACGAACTTGCTAAATTAAATTTTTAATTCGTTCGTGAATTGCAGTCGTGTACGGCTATCATGATGCCGGAACCCGTTTATTTAATAATAATGATAATAATAGTATACATTTAAAATTTTTAGAAGTAATTCAAAATTCAATGAAGTTTATGACATATGTGCATACCTACACCCTACAAATTTTAAGATTAATATGAGGTACGGTAAGCACAAATGGTTCAAAATTTTATTACGTTCTTTTTGCTTTTCGGATTCTTTTACTGATTAGCAGGTAGAAATGCTTTATTCGTCACATACTCGTATTTCGTTGCTTAAAATTCATCTTCTGCTAAACGCCTTTAAGTATGAATAGAGTACAGTATTAGAAATTTCCGGGTTACGGTTTTTTGTAATCTTCATATCTTTCCTCTTACATCGTACTTCTTACAGCATTATACTGATCTCACAATTATGTCATAACATATTGACATAATCACAATTATGTCACAGTGGTTAAATTAAGTATTGTATTATACATGATTCAATAAAACAATATTATTTGAAAATTTAGTTAAGTAGAGAAACTTTAATTTTCAGTAGTTTCCAGTGGAATAGTTTAGCAAAATGTTTAAAAACGAGAATGCTGATACCCTGTTTTGAACATAAACATAAATTTATATTTTCATTCGGAAGCAAAAGTTCTAGAATATCCAGTTGTGATCGCTGTTTTTGCGATTTAAACAGTTAGTGAGTGTCTAAAAAAAGTTGTATATGGAATACCGTAAGTATACGGCGTAGAATAGAGTTACTTAGTAACTATATACTATGCAAATTATAACTACATGCAGTAAACTAAGACGTTTTTAAAGTATTATCGATGATATGGTTGCTTTTAAAGTATTATCGATGAAAATAAATTTTGACTTGATAAGCATCTTATCAGTTACTTAAAAATTGAGCGTAATATTATAATTTCAAAAATATAAAATAAATAAGAGTACTCACATATAATGTCAGCTGTAAAGAGAAGAAGTGATCACTGTGTCACTGAGAAAGGAAAATCTTTGGTTTTAATGATTCCCTTAATTATACTTCCTCTCTTTGCCGGACTATTAGGCCGCCATTGCAAGTCCGTTAACGAAGCCAGGTTTTTGTGTCCTCCACACTCTACTACCAGATCCACATGTCGCTATAGTTTTCTATACATGACATCCGTACTCGTTCCTACTTTCCCCCCACCCAATTGTACTAATGTCAAAGAGAGAGAGAGGCTTGTCGAGGATCGTGTAGCGCTCAAGTACGGAATTCAGGCATTTGGGAATTTCGCGGCCTTCACGTCCCACCGAACATCTCCACACCTACGAAATGTGCAAAACATGGAAATCTAGAGGTCACCATGAGGTCACCATAAGTTTAGCTTCCGTCGAAGATAAAGTAACGGGAAATGATCAGTAATTCTGCGTGAAAAGCTCAGTTTCCGCATTTGGTCACAAGGAGTGTCCACTTGTTGCCACTGACCCAAATCAGTTTCCGGAGAGAGACGTTTGCGACCTACTAGAATTTGATGGAGCTTCACAACTCACCGTGTTCCGTTACTGCTCTTTGTTTCAACGGAAGTTACCATAGAATACTCATTCATATTTCGAAGTGGTGAATGGCTGACGTACACAGCGAAGAGAAATAACAATCGCGAGTATTCACTTATATGTGGTTCGTTACATGAAAACACAATTCTAAGAATATTATAGAATGCACGCTCATGAACATTAGAAAGAAAGTGTTGTGCATGTTTGCTTGTATGTATCTACGAGTACATATATGAATTCCGTACATATAAGTGCATGCATATGCTAATTCTTCACATTTTATAACTTGGTTATGAAACATGATTATAAGAATATGACGTTCAAGTATAGAGCATGAAATAGTTTAGTTAGTATCGTGTATAAAAATTTGCATGAATTAAAATACTGCCCGAGCATCCTTTCATAAACCATACACAGTAGAAAGCGCGTAATTGAATAATACTATGATTAACTTTCATATAAATTTAGCTCAGTTAAACGTGTATTTCTGTGACACTTATGTCGTTAAATAGCGATCTACGGTTTATGGAAAGGATAAATGGCATCCTTTCTTAAGCCATAAATAGTACGAAGCACGTGATTTGATAGCGTCAAGGGTTAACTCTCATGTAAATTCAGCTGAGTTAAACGCATTTCTGCGATACTTGCTGATGCAATGCTGTGCGCATAGTACTGGTGTACTGGTGACCTGCGATGTAGTTAAAAAGTACAATAGTTAAATGCCATAGAAATTAACAGAGGAAAATGACATCGAATTTTTTATGTTACACAGATTTTCAACTTCGTTTTATGACAAGTATTAAACCGCAATAAAAAATACAAGAGGCATAAAATATTTTTATAAACAAAACGACTGCTACCGCAGGCACTGTACATCTATCACATCCAGGGTCCTGAGCTGGATATCATTATTCTTCTCTTTCTTGGTGATTTCTTCTACTTCTGTCAATATCTCTCTCTCTCTCTCTCTCTCTGGGTAACTCGGGAATTTTTTTTGGCTGGTGCAGCATAAGCCTCAGGCTTCCTTGCACCATATGGCTAAAAATAATAATAATAATAATAAAACTGGCACTGTATATCTATCCCTTGCGTGTAGCACAGTGAAGACTTTTTTTTCAGGCGGTGGTTGAATTTGATCTTGAGCGAAAGTTTCATTTCGCGTTCCGCATACTCGGTTTCTTTATCAGCAAAATGGACACACTGACCGTAGACTACGCGGGGTCCAAAGATTACGGCTGAGACGACTGCAGAGATTACACTTAGCCTTAGACTACACCTCATACCCTTAATACAAAATAATAATAATAAAAAATATATATCACTAACTGGACCAGCTTGCGAATCGCACTGAAACCATTACCAGGGCCATTCAGAATGAAATAAGCATCCAGAGTCGCCTATTTGTAAACAACTCCCTAAAATTTTGTATTATTACAGCCCTTGATAGAAATGCTTTATTAGTCACATAACCGTATTTCGACACACACTCGTATTTCGCTACTTAAAATTTCATATTCTGCTAAGCACAGTTATTAGGTGCGTTCGCATACATATTTTTTACATGAGCACTGGGAAAACTAAAATGAATTCAAGAGTCTGCTATAGGCCAAATGACTGTGATGAGTATAATGAACAGATACACAAAAAAGATACAGATCGGAATGTCTTAATGGGGAAATTTAGCTTTCCAAATATTGACTGGAACTTGTGAATTATTCACTTACACAGTAGCACAACTTTTCTGGATTCATTGCGCGACTGTTTTCCCTAGCTGCATGTTAGAGAGGTAACAAAAGAAAGCAATATGAATGATCTGATTATCAGCAGTAACTCATCATGCATTAAGAATATCCAAATAAAGGAACCACTAGTTGGCAGTAAGAGAAGAAAAGCGCAAATCCATAGTGAAGTGCAGTCAGCATTCCTGCAATGTCAGCGCAACTAGTCAACTCCCAGTGAAAGTTTCCGGACTGTCTCAATGTGTTGCAGCTTGTATATAATAACTATAAAAACCATTGATTGCAATATTAGCTGTGCATATTGCACTGTCTATGTATTTGCTGTGTACCCACGTAGTTTTTATATACTGAATGTAATGTGTACAGTTAATTGTAAGATTCCTCTGGTTGCCTGTAGCGGGCAACCGGCGGGAATTGTGTCCTACATTTCTATGAATAAAGAATTTTATTATTATTATCATAATATATTGACGTGGGATCGTCTTAAAGATATAACCACTGTCTAAGACTCTAGGGCAAACTGAAGGGCTTTTGCTTTTGCAAAGCCCTGTGTAAAGACGAGTGTGGTAGTCATAATAATTTTAAGGCGCGTTCACATATAAGTATAATATTCTAAGCGCCTTTTGTCTTTACCATGTAAGTCCGTCCATCCGCATGTAACAGAGGACTCCAAGTAGACAGAGTTCTATGAAATTTTGTATTTGGACTTTATTAAATCTAAAAAATAAAAATCTTACAATTATGAGAGAGAGAGAGAGAGAGAGAGAGAGAGAGAGAGAGAGAGAGACAGAGAGACAGAGAGAGACAGAGAGAGAGAGAGAGAGAGAGAGAGAATCTTTATTGCAACTAGATGAATACAATGTAGATAACTATAACTAAAGTTGCAATTGTCCCGTCAAGGCCAGGGGCTCACATCATAATTAAATAAATAATTATCTACAAAACGATATGACAGTAAAAATTTAAAAAACGGAGCATGCTATCATGATTCCTCGCATGATGCAAGTATTAGCTGTATTTACAATGCTACATCACGTAAGCTTATATTTACAATATATACTGGTATGCAAAACTCAAGGACCAACACTGTTTCTAAACGTTACAACCACAAAATCTTTACTTAAGTTACTCTTTACCGATGAGAGTAGATCCAGTCTCAACAGCCATTCTGGGCGTCAGCTAATCTGGCGAGAGGTTGGCACACAGTATCACCCCGCAAACATCACTGAAAGGGATCGATATGTCGGTCGAGGTGTTCTCGTCTGGGGAGGCGTTATCTTGGATAGGCGTACACAACTCCAGATACTGGAAGGCGGTACTATAACCAGTGCACGCTATTGTACTGAGGTAATTCTTCCCCATGTGCGTCTGTTCCGAGGTGCCATTGGTCCCGAGTTCGTGTTTATGGATGAAAACGCCACACTCCATCGCACTGCAGTTGTTGATATGCTTTTGGAAGGTGAGGACATTGTTCGTATGGATTGGCCTGCCCGTTCCAACGATCTAAATCCCATCGAACGCATATGGGACACTCAGGGGAGATGCCTAGGGGCACGTCCACACCCACCATAAAATGTTCACCAGCTGATGATGGCGCCGACAGAGGAATGGACGATGTTACTGCAAGAACTTATCAACAACATTGCTCTACGTATGGACAAGCCTACATTAGGGGTAGCCATATCTCCTACTGAGGACCACCTCTTCCCTTTGTTCCATCTTTGGCAGTGATGCATCTGTATTATGGCAACCAGTGCTATGTTGCCATTTTTGAATAAAGTACCTCTATACCGTTTTGTTTCCGTTGTTTTGTCGGTGTTGTTTCTTTCATCATTTCTGTACCTCACGAGGTTCCTTTGGTATGATTTTTCCACATCCAGGCCATTCCTGTGAGAAGCTGCAGGTGAAAATCTGACTGGTCCTTAAATTTTGCACACCAGTGTATACAACATACACCAACGGCATTCATACTTTCACTGCAAATACTCGTCAATGCGCTCGTTTACGCAAGCATGGGTATGTATACTTAGTCCCCGCATGTAGCGAACGAATTTCTTCGAAGCACAAGAGAGCTTGGCAGATGGTGTGGAGAGGAGCACGAGCTTGTGCTTATTGGCTTCTGGGATTCGGTCGAGCTTCTAACAACTCTTTCTAATAGGTTCTAATGGTGCAAAACTTATTCAAGTCGGTATCGAGGTGCTATACTTCCGTTAGCATTTGATTTGGGAGGAAGCGATCTGAGTAAAGTCTCCGATGCTTCGAGCAGAACATCGGGGTTGACCGAAGTTCTGGGTTGGGTATTCGCCAGTAACACGAATTCCAAATGCACCGTGTTGAGATTTGGCCGTGTTCATTTTAACTGTAGCTACCAGTCGTTGCATTTCAATAATATCAGGTAGTCGCTGCATCCCCAGTGAAGTAGCTAAGTAGCACAACTTTTCTGGTAGTTATGTCCTGTGGTGGGAGACAAGTTTTCCGATTAGCCTATTGAAGGAGCCAGAATTCTGCAGCGAGGATTCGTTTCTTCGTTGTAATGTGTCCACGGGTAGTAAGCGCTATCTTCACCGTCCTCCCCACACCTCGTGGAAAAGGCCCGAGTTTGAATCCCGTCGATGAAGACAGGAAGTTTAATGGGCTTTTTTCACTCCGTGGCTGAGTGACAGCAAAACCCCAAGAAAACTGGAGTTTTTTCGTCCAGCAAAACAAAAAAATCGACCAGAGACCTCACACAATTTACAGACAAAATACATATACGAGTATATGTAATCAATTACTAGTGACCCTAATAATAATTTGAATTCTTCGTTGTTGTAACAGCTGATGCCCACACTTCATAGAGAAGTGGAGTATAAATTACCACTATAATGAATTATTTTCTAATTATTTGAGGATCCTTGACATATATTAATTGCTGTTCGAATGCTCATCGAAGAGAAGCCGCTCTGCACCGGAGCTTGTCTACGTGAGCATAAAACCTAAGTTTTGGGTCGAATATGTATATATGTATGTATAAAACGCTTAGGTATCCTGCCCAAATTTTCCAACTGCTAATTGTTGCCAGCACCCGTTCACACGGTTCACTTCGCATGACTACCATACCGGACATTCTTTATTAATTTTTGTACTAACGTTTTTCGACTGAAGAAAGGCAACCTATGCTTGAAAGCTATCGATGTATGTTTATTTTATCTGTCTTCAACTTTAATAAACCGTTCTAAGTTTTGAGAAGTGTAAAAATTATTGAACAGTGTGTAAGAACTTTGAGAATATATAGAAGAAACGCTAATAAAACATTAGAGGATAGATCTAATAGACTAAGAGACCGAAACGAGACTCTACGACTAATAGATGGACAGAAAACATTGAAGAAAGAGAAGCCAGATTGGAAATAAGAAGACGGGCAAAACACCTTAGGACTGATCAAATAGAAGTACCAGATGCAAATAATCAACAATCTGTAATTAATGTGGAAGAGCATGATAAGAAATATGTGTTACAACTGTGAGTGTTGCAATGCAAGATATGGGGGACATGAGTTAAACACATCGAATAAATACACTAAATGCTGTCATGATGAAAAGCTTTCACTTTATCTATTGTCTGAGACACTGACTCTATTGCTGGAGCTGCTTAAAGGGAATACACTTGAACCAAATAACTACAGAGAACATGCACACATCGGCCAAAACATTATGACCAACGAATCTTTATGCAAATCGAAGCAACTGCAGGTGAACTACGGCACGTGGCGGGTCGGGACACGGTATACAAAACACCTGATACTGAGCTCCTTTAATCACTGTTACTCTTGATACACTGTTACCCTTGATACACTGTTTCCCTTGAAACTCTTGATACACTGTTACTCTTGATAATTGATACACCTGATACTGAGCTACTTTAATCACTGTTACTCTTGTTCTTCAAATGGGAAAAGCAGCGCACTTAAGAGAGTTTGACAAAGGCCAAATTGTAATGGCCAGACCGTCAAAGCATATCCGAAACGACACGGCTGGTGGGGTTCTCACAGCCAGCCGTGGTTAGTAACTACTGAAATTGGTCCGAGGAGGGGAAACCCACGAATCGCCGGCGATTCGTGGTGTTGGACGACCACAGCTCATCGATCTCGAGGTGAGCCAAGGCTCTCCAGGATGATATGTGGAAACAAAAGGGCAACTGTGGCGCAACTTGCCGGTAATTGAAATGCTGGTGACTGTAGTAATGTGTCACAACACACAGTACATCGAACCCTGCTGAAAATGGGGCTGTGTAGCCGCAGGCCACGCCAAGTGCCCAAACTAACCGCGGTTCACCGGCGACAGCACCTGCAATGGGCACGCGAGCATAGAAACTGGACTTTGAGTGACGGAAGAAGGTCGTCTGGTCCGATGAATCACGTTTCCTGTTGAACCATGTGGACGGAAGGGTACGTGTGCGTCGTTTACCTGGGGAAGTGATGGCCTGCATGCACCGTGGGATGAAAACAAGCCGGTGGCGGCGGTATCATGCTTTAGGTGATGTTCTGCTGGGATACCCTGGGTCCAATCATCCATGTGCCGAGAGCTCTCCTCCCGAATAGTCTTATGAGTTTAGCCTGTCTGCGTGGGTAGCACAGTGGTATCGTCACCGTCCTCCCCACACCGGGTGGAAAAGGCCCGGGTTCGAATCCCGTCGATGATGCGAGGAACTTTAGTGGGCTTTTTTAACTCCGTGGCTGGGTTAGTCGGTCTCAGGCGTAGATAGCAAGGTTTTTTTCCCTCAGAAACTGAGGTTCTTTTCGTCCAGCAAAACAGGCAAATCGACCAGAGAACACACGCAATTCATAGACACGAATACGGGTTAATGTAATCATTTACGGGTAACCCTAATATAGTAATTTTTTTTATGAGTTTAGCCGTGTTTAACGGCTAGAACAATCTCTAGCACGTGTGAGTATCGGTTTTGCAGATATGGCAGAGATAATTATCTGCTCTTGAAGTTTACATGTTTTCTTCCGCATTTGCCTACCCTTTCACTGGCGATTTCTCCCGATTGTGTTATAATTTTTTAATTCTACCCAAGACTGGCCAGAGCCACTAGGAAAGACTGGGGCCTGAAATAGAGGGCCCTTGGCGTCCTCTATAAGGCATTCTTTATCCGAACACTAGCCTATGCAGCTGTGGCGTGGTACACAAAGACTAGCACAGCTGTCAACGAAAAAAAACTGGACACACCGATCGATATTACTCATAACGACAAGAGCTTGCTGCACTGTGAGCACCCACGCGCTCCAGGTCCTGGCGGGATGCCTTCTCTTGGACTTGAATATTGAGCGCTGGGGGTTGCTGTACCAGCATTTCCAAGGAAAAATAGTCTCCCATATAGGATTCACTACAGATACAGCAAACTCCAAAACCGTGGATAAAAGAGGGATTTTACAACACGTGAAATCACTATGGCAAAATCGCTGGAAAACCTCACTAACAAAAGCTCCATTACTAAGAGGTTTATACTGGATGTCGGACAAATTTATCCACTCTCCCCGGCCTGGTTTTCGCCCGGACTCCAAACCACCAATCTATTGACTGGACATGGCTCATTTAGAAAGAGGATATATGACATTGGAATCTCAGCTACTCCGCTGTGCACCTGTGGACAGGAGGAGTCCTGGGAGCATCTGGTCCACGAGTGTGACCACTACGAGGACCTCAGATGTCAACTATACACCAAGATTCACTCGCTTCTTCGAATCCAGGAGGATATCGTTCTGCAATACGAAGAGACCTACAAAGCCTTCACACTTTTTGCACAAAACTTGTTCACAAGACAACGGACTCTACCCTCCCCTTAAGTGGAGGTATCCCAAAATTTCACAAATCCATGAATAGGACAATATCAATCACGAGACAACGGCCATCCCTCAATGGCCCAGAGTAACGGAAACACCACTAATACCTGATTGAATTCATAGAAAACCCTCTCTAAAGAACAACAGAATTAATGCCCGAAATATACTCCGGCTATTTCGCACAGGATCAGGAACCGATCTAGGAAAAACTACTGGATCACTGGAATGGACCCCCAACTTGTGAGGCAACCAGGATCTGGTTGGGCTACCTTAGTGACAATGAATCTTTTGAGACCTACATGGTCCAAAACAGGGATGAGACTGAATACTACTTGGAAAAGAAACCCATCGATAAAGATCAGGCAGTGGTCACCCTCTTGAACTCCTAAGCAAATGACAACAGGAATGGATTCCCAAACTGAGAGGCAGTCAAGTGTGTTAAGGTTGGCCTACTAAGCGACAACAAACTACTATGTTATGACTGGACCAAAATATGGAAGAGATTTTCTTACCACAGACAAAGAAAACACAACAATAAAGACTGGAGGTAGGACTTATCACTGTCCTCCACTGTGACAGTAACTGTGACTCAACTCGGTCAGAGACACCACAGAAGACCAGAAGAACCTCATCTCGCCTTGTTGGACAACTGGACTAAAGGACATCCAAGGTGGTCATAGGACTCATCATACACTGTTTCTCTCTTGAGCAGTGCTTTCCCTTCCTGTGGGGAGAGGGCGCCTGCTCCCCTGTAAACGCGGAGCCATCCTCTCTAACTGCCCCTTACTTCCTTTTCTTCCCTCCGGTCTTCAGCCGCCCCACCCTCCCTTTACTGTTATCTTTTACAGCGCTTTCAGCCCTACACGTCCAAAGTTAACTACATCAAAATTTCTTGCCTGACCCATTTAAGCGTACAGAAAATATTATTTAAGCGTATAGCCCCTCGCAAGCTTCTTCTAAACTATTCTAACAAACGCTAATAACTAACCGCGAGCATTTTTTTTTCCTTTTAGATCCTAGCCATTGAAATATAAAGTACTGAAAAAATTGAAGTACTGTAAAATATAGTACTCTGGTAGGACCTGTCAGAGTACTATATATTACAGATAACACCCGGCCGGCCTCCCCGTGGCACAGAATGGTAACGTTGGGTCGCATTAGGGCTCCGCGGCTAACAGGCCGGATGAACAAAGGACACAGCATGCTACATACCAGACCCATATACTTTTAAATCCCCGGCTTGTCCGATATGGTGTGCATACACGGAGATGGGATAAATCCCAGGAGCCGATAGGCACAAATATACTTATACCTAAACATTATTTCTGACCACGTAACCCTTTCACGGCAGCGGTCTTTCCCTCTGGCGGTGCCGTCTTTCAGCGGGGTAATGCTCCATGCCACACCGCCCGGATTGTTCGAGACTGGTTAGCGGAACATGAGGAAAACTTCCAGGTATTGTCCTGGCCTCCAAATTCCCCAATCAATCCCCTTCGAGCATCCGTGGTTTGTGTTGGAACAGCAACTCCGATCTGCAGCGTCTCAACCACGGACCTTACAGGAGTTAAAGGATCTGCTGGTTACGTGTTGGTACCAGATACCACAAGACACATTTAGAAATCTTGTAGCGTCCGTGACGCGTCGGGTACGAGCTGTTTTGGCTGCACTTGGAGGACCAATATCATATTAGGTAGGTGGTCATAATGTTTTGGCTCATCGGTGTACGAGAGTACAATTCAGCAATGGCGTTCGCATCAGTGGGCGCAGAGATTAAATCGCCGCCTGGAAATGGTCCAAAAATCCAAAATGGAGGTTGCTGCAATATTTGTTGGGAACCACCTGCAAATAGAGGGAACCACCTGCAAATGCATATATCCCACAGGTGACTGCTGTAGAATTATATCACTGCTAAACAAGAATGGTGAAGACTGGAGGATCTAGATTAAACTATTTACGCCATAATCAGAAAGATGACATATGTTAGGACGGGTACAACTAGTTATTCCAAAAACCACTAGTTATTCCCGTAGATTTGGGAATAACTAGTGGTTTTTGTGAATAACGGTGGAAATGGCAGACATTACAATTTCGTCGAGTGTTGGAGCCATTATTGTAGGGATTGATTTGAGGGAAAACACCATTAGTTTTTTTTTTTTTTTGTGTGTGTATAGATTGATTGAAAGTCCATACTGTTTGAGGTGAGGCGACGTTGAGGAGACATTGATACATACTGTAGCCTCAAGATCATTGTTAGGAGCAATAGGTGTTAGAATTTTTATATCGTCTGCATACATACGTGATAATTTTCTCATTATTACGGACAAGAGGCGCGATGACGGCTGTAAATAACAAACCAGATAGGACTCCTCATTGTGGAACACGAGAGGAGATCGCCTTCTTTTGTGGTTGTCCATGGGCATCAATCTGTAATACACTGTCGTGGAGTGGTGATGCTATGAACCAGAGGACATTGCCTTGGATTAGACAGTGGGCTTCAAGTATGCAAAGGAGTAGCGACACGTGGAGTCAAAGGCAGCTTCAGCAGCTAGGTAAGTGATTGCGACTTCCTCGTGTCGTTCAAAAGCAGACAATATAGTGCGTGTGGTTGCAGGGAGGTTCATCACTGTGGACCGGTTTCGGATGGCATAGTGGATCTGTGGCAGCCTATCTTCAAGAATGTGGTTGACTATTAAAATGGCAGCATAATTTTTTCCAGGATTTTTAGGAGCATCGAACTTTTGGATGCGGTCGGACAAGGTAGCTGTTCCAGGCTTTAGGAAAGATTCTTGTGGCCAGAATTCCATAGAAAATGTACCTGAGCAGTGGAAGGATGAACGGGTATTTTATCATGGATTGTGGCACTTTCCAACCGTTGGCCCTTTCCAACCGTTGGCCCCAGCGGTTGCAGTCGTTGATAGCGAATTTATCGCTGCTATCAGCTAGTGTGTAGAGATAGTGATGGAATGTAGTATGTCTTGTTGTAATTCATGGTCGGAACATAGAAGAGGGTTTGGTCGTCCTGCGCGTGTATGGAATCTGGTGATATGATCTAGCCATTGAGTTTGGTTCAGCTGAATAGGGAAGCTATGGGATCTGGAGTAGTATGGATTTTCCCTTTTTGAAGTTGAGCGTCCAGGTTTGCTGTAATTGCTCTTGATTTCTCCCTGTCAAATTGCACTCCTGCTCTTGAATAGGATATGCGGTCGGAAAACTGTTGACTACTTTTCCAAATCTGGTGCAGCTGCTGCTTTAATAGAAAAGCCATGTGTACTTTTGGATTCCATCAGGCTTTGGAGCGAGATGAGATCCTTATTTTCTTTGATCCAGCATATTGTGCAATGGAGTTTACCCAGCTTGTTAATAGGGGATACAGGTGGGAGAGACGTCAAACGTTTCGAGGACATGCCAAGATATAAGGGTGTCAGCTTTCTGGAATTTTTTGGCTGTTAAGGAACTTGGAGCTGACGACAACGGAGGTTTCGACTTTTTTTCGAACAAGTGATCCTCGAGTAGGTATGATTAATCATACATGTTAAGGACGAAAATAGTACGTCAAGATGGTTTTCTCCTCTAGTAGGACAATGATCGATTAGCTGTATTGGTTGATTAGCTGTATCGATTTGCTGACTTCAGGTAGTCAACAATAATGTGGTGAGCGGAGGAGTGCAATTGGTTTACAGCCCAGTTGGCCTCCTCAGTAATTATATCAATCGTGGGTACATGGGGATATATATTTAAGTAGCTATCTGCTGTGGATGCGTTTCTAACCAATGTGATGGCTAGGGCTTCGAAAAATTCGATGAGTAAGTGGACTTAGCGTTGATCAGTTTGATGGTCCCTCTTTGAAAGACATAGCAACACCACCTCTCCTGCTGCTTCTCCTGGAGGTAAACTCCACCCCTTAGCTCGCTAGTGTAGCTATTACTATGGTCTGGTTTTTTTATGAAAACCCCAAACACAAGAGGTATTAGAACCTTAGAACAGTGCTTGGGTTGCGGGCTGAGAATACGAAAGAAGATATTTGTTGATTTGAACTTCTTTAGACGGTCATTTTCAGGAAATACGTATGAAGGAAGGTTGTTTCAAAAAACGGCAGTTGAATGAATAAACGAGGAAGATGAAAAGTTGGCTCTGTGAGTTTAAAGTTGGACAGTAAATGGATGGTGGCTGGTGGTGGCACGTGTTCGGACTGTTTTGAAAGAGAGAGCGGGAATTATAGAAGCCAATTCAGAAGAACAGAGCCCATGGAAGTATCTGTAGAAGAGGCATGCAGCAGAAACAGTACGTCTATGAGACAGCGAGTGGAGAGACTCTGTTACAGAGGAGTCATTAATTAACCTAACCACCCTCTTCTGAATGGAATCAAGAAGCTTGAGAGAGGTTTTGGGGGCACCACCCCAGATGTGGGAACAATATTCCAATTGTTCAGATTTATACAGAATGAGCAGCTGTTTGAAAGAAAAGTAACGCCGAGTGCGAAAGAGAAAACCAAGTGTTTTAGATGCAGAGGAAGCAGTATTTGTAATGTGCTTGTGCCAAGAGAGATTAGAAGTCAGGGTAATCCCCAAAAGAGATATATCATTTTGCCTAGAAATCGGAGTGTCACCAAAGATAAGCATAGGAGCAGAAGAATCCTTTTTGCGAGATATAAGACAAGATTGAGTTTTAGAAGGATTGAAATCAAAACTAGGGATAGGATTTCCAGTCAATGGAAGAAAGTCATTAATATACGAGAGGAAAACAGTGGGGGAAAGAACTGAACCTTGGAGTACACCAGGATTAGTGAAGACGTTAGAAGACAGAGAACCATCTACCATCACCCTCAGTGAGCGACCAGAGAGAAAACTGGATAACCAATTACAAAAAACAGTTGGCAAACCATAAGATGGAAGCTTGTTTAGAAGACCTTTCTGCCAAACACGATCGAAAGCCTTTGAGATGTCAAGGGCAACTGCTTGTGTTTCACCGAACTTTTCCATTGAATTTGTCGTTAAATGGGTAACATAAGCCAGAATATCACCAGTGGAACGACATTGACGGAATCCATAGTGGCGATCGATCAGACAGAAGGTTTCTAGGTAGTTTAAGATTTGGCGGTTAATTGATTTCTCCATTACTTTAGAAAGTGTAGAAGTAATTGCAATGGGACGATAATTGGATGGGAGGTATTTGTCACCCTTTTCAGGAACTGGCTGGATATGAGCAAATTTCCAAGCTGAAGAAAAAATACCTTTCGAATAAGAAAGTGTAAAAAGGCGGCAAAGAACAGGAGTAAGTTCAGGAGCACAGGTTTTGAGAACAAGTGGAGAAATACCATGAGGACCTGGAACTTTATTAGCATCAAGATTTTTTCAAAATCCTTCTGAAATGCTTTTAACGGAAGGCCACAGGAGACATTGAATGGAGCGTGTTAGGAATGGTGGGAGGTGTTTTACCAAGATCATTAATACTTGAGTTGAAAAAAAAATGGGATTCTAGCAGGTCGGCTTTATCCTTGGCTAAAGTGACAGAAAATTATAGCCCCGGAACTGTCTCCAAAAAGACAAATAAGGCGATGGTTGTACTCAAGTCAAAAAAGGAAGCAAGATCACATAGCGAACCAAAAGAGTCACAAGACAACTCAGCATCTCACAAGTAGAAGTCCCCGACATAAATGACGTGAGCAAACAATCAGAGTCAACACATACCTTAGACCCCACCCCCACCTGAGGGTATGCCCTAGAGCAGGTATTGACTCTCAGAACACAGCTTGATGATTTAATGAAGGAATCATGTAATAGCCTCACCACCACCCTTCGTAGAGACATCGTGATTCTTTGGAGCAAAAAAGATACAATCCTACTAATACTACTAATACAAATTAGAAACAATCCTACTAATACAAATTAGAAACAATCCTACTAATACAAATTAGAAACAATCCTACTAATACAAATTAGAAACAATCCTACTAATACAAATTAGAAACAATCCTACTAATACAAATTAGAAACAATCCTACTAATACAAATTAGAAACAATCCTACTAAAACAATACTACTAGAGTCTGAAAATAATGACGCAAAGCTCGAAGCATGCCTTGAAGGTAGGGGCACTCAAATGTCACAGCATGCCCCTACCTGTGCAGATGCGCTGACTGACAAACATGTGACTACCAAAGAAAACACTGTGACTACCAAAAGAAAGCACTAATTAATAACTACATCTGGTTGTACTTAGTCCACTAGACACAAATGTTCACCAGTCTAGCGAAGAGGTTAAAACCCAAGTCACGACCAATTTTCAAAAAGAATTTAAATCAACCAGAATTAATATAATATGTAAGACAAGAAATATCGGTGTGGTTATTGAAGCGGAGTACAAGGAGGAGGCTGAGAGAATCACACAAAATCCAAAGATCTCCACCCTCAGCCTAGTAGCCAAGTCCCCTAAAAGCAGAGTACCGGCCATAACAACTTCGACTTGAACACAGATATCACTGCAGAACAACTCACTCAGAAGTTGTTCTGCAGTGATACGCAATCTCCAAGACTACTTACGTGAACAAAATAATCAGAAATTTTTTTCACCGAAATACTCAACTAAATCCAAAACTGGCCTTAATTAGGTCATGAATTTACATCAACAGGGACAGCCACCACTTTAGTGAGCACATGGCTGTGCCCAAATGCTTTAAATGTTGCAAATTTGGGTACACGTCCCACACATGTGACCAGACTGTCTCCCTGTGTGACCACTGCTCAGAAAAAGGGCATGATTATAACACCTGCCCAAACAATGCCCAGCAACCCATCTATGTGAAATGCAAAAGCCTGAAGATGGACAGCACTTACTCAATCCCAGACAACAAGTGCCCCATCTATTAAAAGAACAAGAGTTACTACCAAACAAGAACCGGTTAAGGCCCCAAACCCTAAAGGATTCAATACAGCTATGACTAAATCTTCCAAGTCAATGCACAGCGGACACTTGCAGTGCCTGACCAAGTTCGAGTAAAAGCGGAAGAAGAGAACTCAGATCTCATTATACTTCAGGAACCATATACCCACATACGACGGGTCAGGGGTACCCATTAAGGTATAAAATCGTTCAGTCGCACACACCCTGGGCTGCCGTTGCGGACCGAAATCTAAACCTCACAGCAACCAAGATTACCTAACTCTGTACAGCTTGGGTGGGGTGTGCCCTCATTATCAGTCCCATCGGAAACTTCTGTGCCATCTCCATGTACTGCAGTCTGTGGAGGACATTGACCGAGCTGTCAGATATCTAGAATCTGTCCGTCAAATACTCGAAAAAATGAGAAGATAGTCGTGGGGGCTGATATCAACTGTCACCACCAGCATCGCACAGCACCACACTTGATAGACGAGGAACAATAAACGGCCAACGGCTTGAAGAGTTCCTTTCTAACTCTCCCTTTGCAATACTCAACCATCCGAATAACCTCCCAACATTCTGTAACGCCCTGGGGGAGGCAACGATTGATATTTCCCTCTCCACTAGATCCTTCTCTAGCAACATTACTGATTGTATGGTCCAAGACTCGTGGATCACATCGGACCACCGACTCATCACATATCAATTGAACAGGAACCTTACCAAGCAGTGCCGACCCAAACAGCTAATACACAAATATGCAATCCAGAAGGCCAACTGGGAGCTCTTCAAGGCTCTGCTGACAGTGGATGCAGCAACATTGACAACGTAATACTGCTCCCAAAGGGATCCAGATGAGCTCCAGCAGGAAGTCACCACGATTTTACAAATGAACCTCACAAAGCAATTACGAAAAAGAATGCAATGCCTTGGTGGTATCAGGATCTGGCATATCTACAACAAGAAGCAAATCCAAAACGTAAGGCTTTCCAATGAGCGCGACGTTCCTGGCCTGCCCATGAGGTCGAAACCGAATGAAACCTGTACACAGAGGCCCGCAACAGATACACGGCAAAGATAACAGAATGTAAACAACACTCCTGGTAAACACTAGTGTCCACTATTGATAACGATAACCCCTTTAGTGGTGTATAAAGTCACCACCAATAAGTTCCCCAGAAGGGGAAGTGGTCACCACCACCAGGACCTCCAAGGTACCATGACTTCTTCATGGGAGCAGACGGCCTGCAACATTCTGGACGTCACCTTCTAGCCCCATGCAGCCGCAGCTTCGGAGGAGCAGTTTCAACTCTGCCTTGAAAGCGACAACTACGAAAAAATTCAGAACCTGGAACCTGCCCTTAACTTGGAAGAGCTATATGCTGCAACAGCACTAATTCGAAACAAAAAAATGCCCATCCAGATCTTTTGGAGCCGGAAATAATAAAAAAAGCTGTTGAATTCTGCCCGGAGATGATCCTTAATATTTTCAACCGCTTCCTACTGGCCGCGATTTTTCCCAATGGCTGGAAAGTCGCAAATTTAAAACTAATTCTAAAGAATCCTAACAAGTCCTTAGACCTGCTACAATCCTACAGGCCAATCACTTTACTTCCTGTCATAAGTAAACTCTTTTAAAGACTCCTACATCAGAGAATTCTCCAGCACTACGAGAATGCTAGCCTTTCAGCATTTAAATCCAGATTTTTTACTGTGTACGCCCTTCACAGTCTCCTTACTTCGGCTGCCAACGCTAGACAAGACAGATTTGTGAAGTATTTTCTGATGATATCTGTCGACTTCGTCAGGGCATCTGACACCCTCTGGTGGCTGAGCGTCCTCAATAGATTGCGCAGAGCTACCTTACCAAGAACCCTATATGAAACTATAAAAACATACCTCTCAAACAGAAATGGTTAACGCACCATTTCAGAGTGTTTCCAAACAGTTCTCCAGGGCTATCCATAGGGCTCGGTGTTGGGACGTAGATGAGGTAAATGCACAAGCTTGTACTAATGGTCTTATCATCACTGTGGCTGCTGACAGCAAAGCCCACCTCGAAACACTGGTAAACCAGACCTTTCATACTCTCCAAGGACGGGCCGCAGAGAACAATCTCCATTTTTCCCTGACTAAAACAAATTCTCTCCTTTTCACAGGCAAGCTGGATATCAGACCAGCGAATCAATAGAACAACCTATTGAACATATATAATTGATAGAATAGGTTCTTTTGATTGAATAGAACAATCTATAAAACGTATTCTATTGTTTCATCAGAAGCAAGAGAACAACCATCAAGTTTTCAACAGAATTAAAGTAACTGGGATTTATCCTCGACACAACTTGCTCATTGCACCCTCATCTGAAATACCTCGGAAAAAAGATATAAAATTAAGAAGCCCCGGTTTCCAGGGGTTTCGCGTTGTGACTGGGGATTCATCCAGAAGACATTTTTATTCTTCAAAACAGCCTTCATGTTAACATATGCCTCTGGAATTTGGTGTGCGAAAGCTACCACTGCCATCAACAAAAGGATACTGGAAGCCATCCAACCTCCCGTGCCTGCCGCACAGTGAGCACTCACACCGTGCAGGTCCTGGCAGATGCATTCCCCTGAACCTCGAGGTTGTTAGAACTGGTCACCTGTACCACCTTTCATAGGGAAACCCGCAAACCTTCCTCAACTTTACAATGAATACAGCAAATGCAAGATAGCTCAAAAACAGTGCCTCCATGCCCACTTGCAGTAGGAGAGGCAAACCAGGTGGTCAAACTCGACCAAGGGAGAAATCACCAGATGTCAATAGAACCTTCTGCAGACCTCCACCATGGGTCTCTCGCCAGGCCAATAAGTAAAAACTGAACGTTTTTACTTATTGGTTACGGTTCTATAAATGCTAAACTCACTGCACTGCACTTGGCATCACAGAGGACCGAACACGCACCTGTGGGACACCTTGTCTATGATTGCCAACTATATGAGGACCTCCATCGTATCCTCATTTCCAAAATTAGATCTATTCCGAAGGATCAAGAATCTCACCTCCTACACTCCGAAGAGGAATACAGTGCCTTCGTCTACTTTGGTGATCTCTTCACAAGACGAAGAACCCGCCTGGCACAACAAAGACATAGACCCGAACAAGATAATCCAGAATAGTGAAAGATATATTCACCGAACCAAGATGCCCACTAGTAATAATAGAACTGTGCCTAGGACAATTCTTGACTACTTCCAGACAAACCTACTGAAATCAATTACCACTGATTTGGACATCGCCAAATAGACTAACAGCATCTGACTATACATTTATCAGTGGAATATCAGTGCCAAGAGTTCTGGGCAAACTTGCATTAGGTTCTTCTTGGCTAGTGCCTCACCCTTTCCTTTTTTTTATAATTTTTATTTTTTTTTAATTACTATTTTATTTTATTTTTTTTTTAATTACTATTTTATTTTATTTTTTTATTTATTTATTTTTTTTTATTTTCTATTTTAATTGTTTATCTATAATTTTTTATTTTTTTATTTGAATTCTGGGTACTCTGATTTAGTGTCACAGAAAACGCCAGAGATTTTTCAAAAAGTATAGGGGTATTGTCCTGTTGTGTAATGTCGTGGTATGTTGTTTCTCTGACCTTTTAGCTGTTGGGCCCCTGTTGAGACCCCGGTTGCTCACACTTTGCCATGAGAAGGCAAGTCGGGTACCCAGTAGAAGTTTATATTATTAGTACTCTGGCAGGCCCTGCCACCTAGTTTCCAAAGATTTCGGTGGCTAGGGGCTATAAGAAAAAATGAAAAAAACTAGAAGAATAGCATAAGGCTGAATGACGCTGAAACCATGGTGAAGTTGAGTTTGAACACTAATGGAATTTAGTTGGTTAAATTAGGAGCGTGCGCTGTCGTATAGTTAGAGTGGGGAGAGTTTTAATTGTATCTCATATTGTGGTTGCCTTCACAACGAGATAGCTGCTATTGCATTACTTCAAATAAATGACGCTTCTCTAGTAGAGAAGACTACTGTTATTTATTTTCAGCGGATACCACCACCCAGACGATCGTTTCGAAGCTAGTGTGAATTTAACGTGAAAAAAAACTCATCGGACCAGATCTATTAAACCAAACAAATGAATTATAAAATCCAAACCTAAATCATGAAAAATTTTAATTCAGACGATCGTTTCAAAGCTATTTGTGAATTTAATGTGAAAAATAACCCATTGGACCAGATCTATTAAACCAAAAAAATGAGTTATAAAATTCAAACCTATATTATGGAACTGTTTTGATGAGAGCCTAAGAGTTATCAAGAAAACTTAATTTTGTAATAAACAAAAAAAAAAAAAAAAAAAAAAACCAGGTGCTTTTTTTTTTTCCAAATAACTAAAACCAGTACTTTAGATGAACATCATCTCCAATCAAACTGCACAGAAGAGGTGGCTCTCCCCCACCTTTTCGACCCTAAACGCCTTCATCATCAGTGTGCGGACCGGTACCCTGGTAATGCAACGTGCCATCACAGTTGCGAAGTTATTTCCACAATATGAGAGATGCCAAAGGGTGTTGTTAATAATGTATTAGAAATTAAATGCACAAAAGCATAATTCCTTAAGGGTTTAAGTAATTAACTATATAATATCGGTGTAAATACACCATAGTTAACCCATAAATTTGAACAACGGATGTAGCGTATTAGGCATCGTTTTAATTGTATCTCATATTGTGGTTGCCTTCACAACGAGATAGCTGCTATTGCATTACTTCAAATAAATAACGCAACTGTGATGGCACGTTGCATTACCAGGGTACCTGCCCGCCCACTGATGATGAATCCCACTAGCTTCGAAACGATCGTCTGGGTGGTGGTATCCGCTGAAAATAAATAAGTCTTCTCTACTAGAGAAGCGTTATTTATTTGAAGTAATGCAATAGCAGCTATCTCGTTGTGAAGGCAACCACAATATGAGATACAATTAAAACGATGCCTAATACGCTACATGCGTAGTTCAAATTTATGGGTTAACTATGGTGTATTTACACCGATGTTATATAGTTAATTACTTAAACCCATAAGGAATTATGCCTTTGTGCATTTATTTTCTCATACACTAATTACAATATAAACATTTAGTTGTTGCCAAGACCCAGCCAAAGTATGATGGGCAGCCTGGTTCATCTCCCAGTTGTGGTGGCCGGCAACGTAAGGTTCCATTAGGGCCCTGTGGCCAAGCAGCCAGAGACTATAAGCCTTTGGCTTACTAACTGGGGTAGTCTCCTATGGAATGCGGCGCAGAGATTAATTAACGAAGGTCAAGGGTTGTCATGGTCCTTGGAAAGGCCTATATTAGGAACTGTCTAGTGGGTGGAACCAACAGGGAAACCTTGAAAGTATAGGAGGGGGAAAGAATTGGAAAATAAAATTAATAGGGGAGCTAGTGATTTGAAAATTTTGGCTGGTTTTTCTAGTGAGAGCAGCAGTCTTGCGCGGGTAGTGAACTGTAGTAGTTGTGAAAAGGAGGTTGGCACGGAACAGAGGTTGCCGAAGTAGTGGGGAAGTCTATTATGTGTTGTGAATAGTGCGCTAAGGATGTTTTTTTTGGTGATGAAGGAGTTGCAGCGGTAAAAAAAAAAAAAAAAAGAAAAAGGGATTGCGAAAGGCCTGCTGAGATACTAGATTTCAAAGAACAAAGGGAACCCGCCAATCCGATGACAAAAAAGTTGTCGGAAGTCCAAACGACGGATTCCAGGGAATGTAATGAAAACTCTAAAGATTTGTGAGTACCTGATTTAACTTTTAAACCTAAAATACATGTACGGGCCAACCTGGTCGCCGCAATAAATGTTTACCCAAGGCATTTTCTCTCTCCCTTCGTAAGAAAAAAAAAGGAGGGGATTTATAGCATAATAGCAAACTGCCTGTGTCACACAATACTTGATTGGTTATTAGTGGTAGAACTAGAGTTAAGTAAATTGTAAGCTGAGACAGGCGGTACTGAATCAGTGATAGTAACAATTAAGGTGTTTAGAGTAATATACGGGACAATACAAGAAGACTATGTATGCTGAAGTAAGCCTAGCACCAAATCCTGTCAGCAAGAATAAGAACATGATACTAGCTTTATTTTGCCTGTTATAATATGTTGATCAGAAACAGAATTCTTTATAATAAAGAAAAAAGGGGTTGATGTTTATTGTAAAATACTGGACTGTACCTGAAGATTATGTGTGAGGAAGAGAATTTTGATAAGTATTGTCAAACCTTGTATATATTGTTTTAAAATGTCTCATTAAAGAATTTGAATAGATTAGAATAGTTTTGTGAATTATAGTTCCTCTGCTCAATTATATACTTAACGAAGGGAATCTTCTAGCAGTCAGCTAACTGGTGAGTTTGAGTTTAGTATATAAAGTACAATTGTTTAACCCAACTCTTAAGGTAGGACTTGGACTTCCACAAATTGAAGCTGGGAGGAGCATCTGGAAGTATTAGCCAGAGTAAAGGATACCGCATACAAGGCATAACAACAGAACAAAACACAATACTGTACTGTACAGCGGATTCTGGTTATTTGAGCCACCGGTTAATCGGAGCAGCCATTTATTTGGGACAAATCTTAAAGAGCAGAAGCTAATTGAGAAAATAGCCAGGGTTTTCTTCGCTTAATTGGGAAAACATGTCGTTTAATAGGGGCAGGAGACCGCAGCACTCGAGATTACCCTACGATTGTCTCTAACCATACCACGTGGCCTGGTCGGATTTCTGGAGTTCACGACCATAAAACTATTAGCAGTCCCCTATTTATTAGGCTCCTCTATTAGTGCAGTCTGTTATAAATATATAATAAACTCAATCTTATGGAATTTGCGATAATATCGACAGCTGGAATTCGGTGGGATTTTACTTTATTATGGTGAAATGCGTTTTCCCATCCCTGAAATCTTCAATCAAATAAAAAACAAATTTTCAGAATCTCCTTTTCATTCCGATTTTTTAAGCTTCTAACTTGTTACCCCGTTCTCACTTGCGTGTATCGTGTTAGTTGCAATGTGTGGGCGCTGTATTCTTCGTTATTGATTGCTTATCTTTTTTTACTCTTTTAAATTTTACATTACAGTACGTATTAATTAAACTTTGCACATAAGCGTAAATTTATTTTTATTTTGCTAATTTGCAGAAAATATTCTTCAAATTTTTACATATCATTTAATTTTTCAATTGGTAAGGTAATAAAGCGTAAATATATGCTTAATATATCTTTACTTTTATAGTCTGTGGATAATTTTTTTATAACTTTACTTTTATAATCTGTGGATACCGCACCTAAAGAAAGACATCGAGCTTCTTGAAAGGGTGCAAAGAAGGGTAACTCGCCTAGTGAGATCGGCAAAAGGGCGTCCTTATGAAGAAAGACTTCGAATATGTGGGTTGCAGAGTTTGGAAACTAGACACCTTAGAGGAGATTTGATTGAGGTGTTTAAGGCTCTGAGAGGCATCAGTAAAATGAATGAGGACAAAATTTTCAAGATTATAAATGATGCTAGAACTAGGGGACATAAATTCAAGTTACGGGGGGAAATGTTTAGATTGGACTGCAGGAAGTTTTATTTTTGCCAGCGAGTTATAAATTACTGGAATAAGTTGCCTTCATGGGTGGTAGAGGCCGACAATTTGGGGAAATTCAAAGGTCATCTGGATAGTACTTTCGGGTAAGGGAAACGCATAGGATGATAGGTGTAATTTCCTTTTTATTTATATTTTATTATATATTTTTTATTTATTTATTAATTATTATTATTTAGTTATTTATTTTATTTATTTTTTTTTATCATTGTTTTGTTCGGATTTTTTTTTTTTTTTTTTTTTTTTGGCTGGTGCAGCATAAGCCATAATCTTTCTTGCACCATGCGGCCGTTACTAATACTAATACTAATACTAATATTCCTCCTATTTTCGTTTATTAGAATCGCTGTTTAATAGAATTAAAATTCAATTCACAAACTTGTGCACAATGACCGGCAGCTACTACATATCGTATAGTGAACGGTACTTTACCCTGGCGAGTCTGTCGTAATATGGTTTGATCATACAGAGAATCAATCATTAGGTGGGGGTCCACTGTATTTTTAAGAATTTAATTTAAATTTGCATAATTGGGTCAGCCGCTTAATCGGGCCAAAATGCACTAGTCCCAATGTGTCCCAAATAACCGGAATCCACTGTACTACATAAACCAGACACGACACTTTTTATTCTGGCTTCTGCATTCCATCACAGAGTACATATGGTGCAGATGTAGGAAACCACTAGTGGCACCTGACCCTAAATACTATGACCCAGAATGCATTGCTCACATAATTAACTTTCAAAGCATTCACAAGTCCTGCTTTGACGTCACAACTGCTACATTCAAATGTAACAGCTAACCTTAAAACCACAAGGGATCCATCAGGATATAACTTCAGCAAGCAAGAAAGCTGACCAAAGTTAAAGATCAACTCAAGGTAAAAATTAAAATAAAATTGAAAAAAATTGAGAAAATACCACCAACACCATCTAGGGAGGGAAAATAAAAACAGAAAATTCAAGCAGAACCGGAAGAAAGGAGCGCCACCTGGCGAACAGGAACTGCCGGATGTAAACAGTGGCACCTGGTGAGATAGAAAAGAAACACAACCAGAAGCAAGCAGCAGAACACAGCGGGTTAGAAATACAATTTTCCCATGACATCACTTCTGGGGTCAGAGGTCATTTCGTTCATATCCTATCCCGATAATTCTACTTTAGTAACACACAGTAGGTACGTTACTCTGTGATTAACCCTACCAATATGCAGTTTTGCATTTGTAAAGGTTAAATTTCAATTGCCAATTCTCAGCCCAACTGCTAAATTTTTCAATATACTGTTACAGTATACCTTCTCTAATGTCAGTAACTACCTTATCAACCTATATATGAAATAGAAACGTGGACATTATTCCTAATATACCTTCATCAGTATCATTAATACATATAGAAAATAATATTGGGCCCAAAAAATAACCCTGGTGAATTCCATTGATAAGATTATTCCATGAAGAGTTCGCCCTCTGTCTTATTCTGCTCAACCTTTATCCATAGCAACCATTTGCACTTAATGCCACACTGCTCCAATTGGGACAGCAGTTTTTTATGTGGAACAGTATAAAAACTTTCTTAAAATCCTAGTATGTTATTAAAATAAATTTTTATATTCAGTTCCTTTGTGTTTGCATTGTAGTATCCAATTGAATTGGTCAAACAAAATTTCCCCTTAACTAACTCCCCATGCTGTGTCTGAATTATAACTGCTGTTCTACCTAGATGATCCAGCATTATTTTCTTAACTAGAGCCTCCATTAATTTCCTTGGAACAGAAGTTAAGCTAACAGGTTATTAATTACTCATGTCACGCTTTGTCACCCTTTGGGAATTGGGGACACAATCCCACATCTGTAGTTTCCCGGGAAATCCTCTGAATCGAAAGGTGCTCTCAAAATTATGCCTAAGGGTTTGCTTACCTTCTTTTCTGCCTTCCTTAATAACACAATAAGTGCCTTTCTTATGTTTAACTTCGACAATTTCTCTTCCATTTTCCTCTCAGTAATTACAAAATCAGTCGGCTCCCTGTTACAGCTTGATAAATTTCTGCTACCCATTCTCCTAAATAATTCCTCATGTGTGAATTTTGATAAAAAAAAATACTTATTCAGTTTTTCAGCAACCTGATCAAGATAATCAGCAGTGAAATTTCAATATCAAAGGAAACAACTGCATTTCATCCCCTTCCTTTTAGTTTATATAAGTAAAGAAGTCTTTGCTATTTTTCTTTGCATTCTTTTGCCAAAATATTTCTCATAATTTTCATTAGCTTGCCTAACCTCCTTTTTGACTTTATTGCAGACTAGTTGATATCTGCTATAGGCTTCTGTCTCTTCAAATGGTTTATATGCATCCCATATTTTTTTTTTCTCTGCTAGAAGTGTCATTAGTTCATGTAATTCAAGTATAAGTGTTGAACGGTATTTCATAATTGGTATGAAGAGCCTAGTAGCTTCTATAATTATTTTTCTGAAAGCTTCCAATTTAGAATTCGTTGTTGGTGACATCGTTAGTTGGTCGCACTCTTTAGAATTTAAACACTGCCTCAGACCTTTGTAGTCTCTAATACGAGAGCAAATATCCTTCTCTTTACCCTTGATGATAGTTATTTCTTTAACTAAATTCCCTACGTGTTCAATTCCCTGTGATCAATGCAACCTAGTGGTTATTTTAACTACAGATTCTTAATGCGTGAAGAATCGCAGCTGGTAATAAGATCAAGAGTAATGCTCTTTCTCTTCATCTTTTTGCACCTTAACATGCTGCTGTAGAAAACAGTCATCCGATAAATCGACAAAAGTTTTCTTGCAAGTATGTGTGAACTGCCAACCCAGATATCTGGAAAGTTAAAATCCCCCATTATAAGGACACTCTGCTTTACTTGCTCACTCTATTTTTCTGTACAGCTGTTCGTTTTCTGCGCGGTAGCACAGTGGTATTATCACCGTCCTCTCCACACCGAGTGGAAAAAGTCCGGATTCGAATTCCGTCAATGACGCGAGTAACTTTAGTGTGCTTTTTTTTCGCGGTTGAGTTAGTCGATCTCAGGTGTAGATAGCAGGGTTTTGTCCCCCAGAAACTGGAGTTTTTTTGTCCAGCAAAACAAGCAAATCGACCAGAGAACACACGCAATTTAAGACAAAATAAAATATATGTTCCTAATATCATCACATGTTTGTTTGTTTTTTGTACAGCTGGCTGTTCGTTATAACACACTCCTACTCCACCTTTTGCGTTTCCAATGCATATGTCACACCAAACTGAATCAACATTGCACTGACTATGCATTTCCACTGGATGCACTGTCTTAGATTTTATGTGCTTCTTAACTAAGAGCATAACCCCTTCCACTTCCTTTAATGTCTGTGACTTCTGTACACCTTGTACACCTCACATTCAAATTCTGCAATCCTTATATCTCAGTTATCCCACGTCTCTGATATCCGAACAATGTCTGCATTTCATGGCTTGAACAGCATTTCAAATTCATCATAGTTATTTACTACGCTCCTAGCATTGGTGTACCTGCAACTACACCAATGACAAGTACACCATGACATGATGTGAGTCATCACAGAACTTTTTGAAATTCCTGCCACATTCCTTTCCAGGCTGTTGCACGTTCCAAGAGAAGATGTTCGAGAATCACCTTCACCTCTTCCTGCTGGTATTTTTAATATCTTATTCTATGCATTCCCTCACTCCAATCTAGCAATTTTCCACCCCACCTCGCACTGCGTCGATAGCATCAGCAAGTGTTCTTGCATTCTTTCCATTGAAGTGTTTCCTCATCCCTGTAGAAGCAGTCTCTCTTATTAACAAGCATTGACCACACCGGTAAAAATTCTCACCCCGTCAGCATTGCACAATCTCTCTAGGGCCGTATTGATTGACAAGGTTCTCATCACATATTGCCTCCGATCAGGTTTGAGCAGAATTGTCGACACTTTCAAATTTAGCCTAACATGCGGTTTTTTTACATTACTGTGTATTATACCCTTCAGGATATAACAGTTGGTAGGATCGCCATCATCCCCACCCCAGGCGGAAAAAGACCTGAGTTCTACTACTGTCGATGGCGGGACGAATTTTTATGGGCCTTTTTCAGAATATGGCTGAATTGGTGTCAGGAGAAGGTAGCAAGGTTTCTTTCTCTTGGAAACTGCGGGATTTTCGTATAGCAAATATTAAGTTGGCTTCAGAAGACACAAAATTTACAGACAGTATACATGGAGCAATATGGCGTTATTCGCTGATGCTCATAAAATCCTACTGTCCTAAAATTTAAGGAACAGGCAGATTTTCACCTGTAGCTTCTCATAGGAGTGACTTGGATATGGGAAAAGCATAGAAAAGGAACCTCATGAGGTACAGAAATGATGAAGGAAACAACGCCGACACAACAACAGAAACAAAACGGTACAGAGGAACTTTATTCAAAAATGGCAACATATCATTGGCTGCCATGATACACGTGCATCACTGCCAAAGATGGAACAAAAGGGAAGAAGTGGTCCTCAGTAGGAGATATAGCCACCTCTAATGTCAATGCAGGCTTTGTACCGCCTGTCCATACTTAGAATGATGTTGTTAATAAGTTCTTGAGATAACATCGTCCATTCCTCTGTCAGCGCCATCTTCAGCTGGTGAACATTTTCTGGTGGGTGTGGACGTGCCACTAGGAGTCTCCTCAGAGTGTCCCATATGTGTTCGATGGGATTTAGATTGGTGGAACGGGCAGGCCAATCCATACGAACAATGTACTCACTTTCCAAAAGCATATCAACAGCTGCAGTGCGATGGGGTGTAGCGTTATCATCCATAAACACGAACTCGGGGCCAATGGCACCTCGGAACAGACGAACATGGTATGAGGTATGAGGTATATTGAGGGTCTAGCGGCTCCTGGGATTTCTCCCATCTCCGCGAATGTTCTATGTATCGGTGACAGTACCCTGTCAAAGCCAGAGATTTAGAAGTGTGTGGGTCATGATTAGTGTTATATGTTGTACCCATTGGTTATCCGGCTTATTGGCCGCCAGGCCCCTAATGGGACCCGACGTTGCCCATACCTCGCCACGTGGAGGCTAGCCGGGTGTTACTATTGAGTCAATTGTACTCTGGCAGGTCCTGCCACTTACTTTCCTGGGATTTTAGTGGCTAGGACCTAAAATAAAATTGGAACGACTGCGGTTGATTTTAATTCACTTACATTAAAGCGCTAATATGGGGTTTAACGCTGAAGGCCTGTTTCTGAAGTGCCTAAAAGGTTGGGCGAAATTTTTTTTGGTGTATTTTAAATTTGGACGTGTAGGGCTATACACTGTGCAAGAGAAAGTGCTGGGAGGGGAGAGTGAAGGCTGGGGGGTGAAATAGGAAGAAGAGGGTCGATAGGGTAGGTTACCCCCAATTATTCAGTGAGGCATGCCCATGCACCACCAGAGGGAAGGAATGGTGTGGCAGGGAAGAGAGGAGACAGCAAGCCGTCACCTCCCTCCCTTGCCGGGTGTGGGAGTAAAAGAATTGCACTGCACAAGAGAGTGCAGAGCCTTGAGCCAATATGGCTCCGTTGAGGCAGCAACTTGGAGTTTCTCTATCTTCGTCGGTCTTCCCTGTCATTGGTAGCGTTTGGTATCCAGATTTGTCCTCAGCTATGAACACTGGTCAGGTCCGTTGTTAGTCTGTTAGCAATGGCTGTGGTTCTCTTCATCATGGGAAGATCCGCATCTCCATGGGGTTATTCTTGCGATCGCTGGTTTTTGATGATTAGTAGTGAGCAGGTTCCTGATGGAGGTTCTCCTTGAGTCCTCTCAACGCGTGTTCTGTGTCTCTTTTTATTTATTTATTTATTTTATTTTATTATTTTTTATTTTTATCTTCTTTTATTTTTATCTTCTTTTATTTTTATCTTCTAGATGGCTATCAGTGTTTTACGCCTACCAAATAGTTTTTGGGCATATTCCTTTAGCTCCCTGTATTCCTCTAGTGAGTCCAATAGATGTGATTCCAAGTTCTTGGGGAGGTAGTATATTGCAGTGATCAGTCTGCACCTGAGGTCCTCATAATGGGTGCAATCATACATAATGTGCTCCCAGCACTCAAGCTCCCCACAGGCACAGCTCGGATCCACCTCAATCCCCAGCGCTGCCAGCTTGGCTTTAAAGGCCCCGTGACCAGTCAATAAATATGTGGTGTATAAGCCAGGTTGAAACCAAGTTGGGGGACTAGGGTACATCCTGTCGATGTTCGGAATGAATTTCCTGGTGATATTTTCCTTATTTGAGTTGGCCCAGCGCTCCTGCCAAACTTGCATCAGGTGTTTTTGCAGTCTTGTCTTTTCATATTTTTTGTGGTGCATTAACGTCCACAGTATAGCCATGGTATGTACAAGGTATTCCTTTGTCTATGTGGTAGTTCATTCCCCTGCGCGTGATCTCTAAGTCAAGGGGGAGAGCTCCGGCCAAGACCTGCAGTGCGTGGGTACTGGTTGTCCTACAAGCACGTGTAACTGTCAGTAGGATGGTTCTTTGCGTTGCATCAAGGATGCGTTGGTTTACTACAGTTGCTGTTTTGGGAAACCATATTGCTGAGGCGTAAGTGATGATCGGTAGGAAGGTTGTTTTATAAAACAATGACAGGGTGCGTTGATTTAACCCCCAGTCCCGCTTGGCGATCCTAGCCACCAATCCAGAGTATCTTTTAATTTTGGCTCTGATATAAGTTAGATGGTGTTTAAAGGTAAGATTACCATCAAGTATAACCCCTAAATATTTTAACTGGGTCACTAATTTTATTGTGGTAGGTCCCACCTTTATTTGTGGCGGTCTACGTATATCAAGCATGCCTTTTAGCAGGATGGAGGACGTCTTTGTTGTTGATATCGTCAGGCAGTGGGTTCTGGTCCAGTTTTGCAATATCAGCCTGATTGGCCTTTTCCTCTAGCTGGGCCCTGCTATCTGCAGCAATGGTGAGGACCAAATCATCAGCAAAGGCCTGGGAGCGCACATCAGCGAGGTGCAAAGCCAAGAACCCGTCCAGAACCATATTCCACAGGAGCGGCCCCAGAACAGAACCCTGGGGACAGCCCCTGGACATCACGATTCACTCTACCATAAGGTGCTTCCACGATGATGCGTCTCTCGGAGAGATATGACCTAATTATGGAGTATAAGTTGATCGGCACTTGTGCCTGCCTTAGTCTTGCCAGTATGGTGAAAGATTACCTCAGTACAGTAGCATGCACCGGTTACAGTACTGCCTTCCAGTATCTGAAGCTGTGTACGTCCATCCAAGATAACGCCTCCCCAGACGAGAACCGCTATATCGATCCCTTTCAGTGACGTTTGCGAGGTGATACCATATGCCATCCTCTCTTCAGATTAGCTGTAGTCCAGAATCACTGCTGAGACTGAATCTACTCTCATCAGTAAAGTAGGTTTCTTTACTGATGAGAACAGTGTTGGTCCTTAAGTTTTGCACACCAGTGTACAACAAGTACAACAGCCATGTCTTGTTAAGTAGGTCCGCAGGCCTCCTACTCTTAATGTTACTAGCTCCAGCGTGTACAACAATATCACCTTTTGTTCCCTTAAAAGACGATATGTGCTCAACTACGTTATTATCCTTTGCCGCGGCAAACATACTTTTGTAAAAATTAATAAATAGAGAGGACTCAGGTTATGGCCCCAAAAGAAAAAAAATTATAGTTGAAAAATAGTTAAAGATTGTTGAAAAAGTTAAGAGTGGCCAAACAAAATTCAGTATATTTCGTGAGTGTGGAAGTCCGGAAGGAATGAGGAAGATTAAAGAGGAAGAAAAATTGTGTTCATTAGTAGACTCCGTAAAAGATGATGTAGGCCTCCAATGAAAGAGGACTAGACTTTGTGCGAACAGTGATGTGGACTAATGCCTTTACAAATGGTTTCTACCGAATTGTAGTGAGTGAGTAACGACAAATTGCGTCATTTTGAAAGCAGAGGCATTGAAATTTCATAAGCTACTTGATGGAGATGACGACATATTTAAAGGTTCTGAAGGCTAGCTTTGGAGATTGAAAGGTCGTCATGCGATATCCCAGTTTAGTCCTGTAAGTAAATCTGCAATTGGTAATATTACAGCAGTAGAAGTGCTTCCTGAATTTCTGCTTAATTTGATTAAAGATGGTGAATTCACATATAATAATTATACAACTCTGACGAAACAGAGCTATTCTATGAACATCAGGGGCTCACATCTGGTGAGTATGGACTGGGCACACCCAGGGTCCTGAGCTAGATATTATCATGCTTCTCTTTCTTGGTGATTCCTTTCTACTTCTCTCTCTCTCTCTCTCTCTCTCTCTCTCTCTCTCTCTCTCTCTCTCTCTCTCTCTCTCTCTCTCTCTCAGGGTAACTAGGGAATTCTTTTGGCTGGTGCAGCATAAGCCTTACGCCATATGGCTAATATAATAAATAGTAACCTCCCTGACAAGTGACTGGATATTAAAAAGGCAAAGCAGGTATGAAAATTGTGATTAACAATTTTCATACCAACAAAGCAGGTATGAAAATTGTTAATCACAGGCTAATGCAATTTTAAGCACGTCAACATGAAATCTCTACCTGTGATTTATAAAATCACTAATAACAACCTTTTGGAGAGCAAGTGAGACATCATTTTCTCTCCAAAAAACTTGAAGAAAAGGCTCTGATACTGTAACATCGCTGACCAACTAATCATTCGGCTGAGGGCCTGAAACTGAAATGGTAAGATCAGAATAGCGTTTCTGCCAATGAACACGATTGCACTAATTTAGCTCATCAATCAGGGTATTATTCGAGCCTTCAAAGCCTGCTATCATGGAGTTCTACTTGCTGGTATTGTGAAATCACAAATACAGGTTCTAGAATTTCTGAAAACATTAACACTGAAAGACATTGCATATAATATTGGATTAGCGTGGGAGAAAATAAGTTCAGCAGAAAAAGAAAACTGATGGAAAATTACGTATGGAAAAGACGAGATCACTAATAACAACCTTGAATTACAGCATTTCAGAACAAGGAGCAAATGCTGCTTGTAATATACTTGGTGGTATTCTTGGAGCAAATGACCAAACTGCTTGGATTGAAGTGGATGCGAAGTTACAATTGCGCACAAACAGAAGTCATTAGAGATTGATTCATAAGGTAATGTGGATGACTTGTATAAGGAAAAAGGACCAGAAATTAACAAGGTGCTTGAAAACATTAATTGGGGTAGTGGTGTGGTTAGAATGTTACAGTGGTGGTGAACATCATGTATTGCATCTGACCACTGATAAGAATTATGTACTGGAAAAAACGCTGTTATGAGTTCTGGCAAACAAAATTACATGACTATTTTAGAGCGGAAGTGTAAAATGTAAGTCCATAACAGCATTGTGTATCAGTAGAATGTAAAGGGAATGAATTAACTTCTAATACTTTATGCCTTTTAGTCTGTATACTCATAAAACATTAGGAAACAAAGTATTTATTTACTAAGTAAAGTGTGTTTATGGAAAAAAAATGGCAAAAAATGGTAAAATGTTTTCGGCTATAGCATGCTTTGCTTATAATGCAGATATTAAAGTTATCGCCTGACCACCTACGTTTTATTCAGATCAGTGCCGTACATGCGAATCGCCCGGGGCCCTGGAATGTAGTGGGCCTGAATTCCCATGATATTTTAATTTTTTAAATATATAAAAAAAAGTTTGTTTCTTAAAATAATACTTCAATTGTACAAAAAATTCCCCAAATTCAATGTTGCCTTATTTATATTCAGTAAATTTATTTATTTTATAATCAGATGTTAAAAGAAATGAATTTTTGCCTATTTTTATTTTTAAAACCTAGTTTTAATACTACAAAAACCAACAATAATGCAGATTCGCATTTAAAACTGTTTACTTTGCTCTGAATGTAATGATATACGAGAAATTACAACTGCACTGAATGAAATCAAGGAATGGGCCAAAGGAAAACATGTAAAATTGCAGTCTGAAATACAAGGTTTGTTAATAGAAATTACTTCTTTTAAATTTATTATAAGTGTAGTTGTTTGGTATGAAACATTGAGTATTATAAATAATACTCAATAATACGTCAAGAAATCCAATCTTTGCAAACATGTTTTAAAAGGGGAATAAAAAATAACTGTTGGCTTACAATTATTTGTTAGTTGAATTATAATTATATCCCAACAGCATAATTTCTCTTCGGATATTATTACCATTGTCAATTACGGTTGCGTCTGGAGAGAGGAGTTTTTCAAGACTAAAATGATTAAAACATATTCCGAGCAACAACTGGCCAAGAAAGAATTAATAGATTGGCCATTACGTCAATAGAATGTTATTCTAGTAGTAATGGCATGTGATGCAAGAAAGAAAGCGTATGCAGCATCAGCCAAAAAAAAAAAAAAAAAAAAAAAAAAAATTACAAAACAATCCCCTCTAAATATTTCTCCAGTTCCTCCTTAAATTTATTCGACCTATCAACTTCCACAACAACAACAACAGATGGAAGTTTATTCCAGCAATTAACCACCCGCTGGCTAAAGGCAAATTTCCGCACATCTATTCTACATCTGTCTTTCCTCAATTTCAACTTATGCCCCCTTGGTTCGTAATCTGAACAACTGGAAGAATCCCATTAGAATTCAGCGCGCTCATCCATTCAAGGCTTTATACACCTCAATCAGATCACCTCGCAGGTGCCTAGTCTCCAGCTGCTGCAATTTGCAGAACTTAACCCTCTTCTGGTAAGAGGCTCCTTTCATTCCCCTCACCAATCTTGTTGCCCTTCTCTGTGCACGCGCAAGCAAATCTACATCCTTCTACATTGCCTTATACAGAGGGACAATCACCTCCTTTTCCCTGCTAGCAAAATTCCTGTATATCATTGACAACACCCCATGACCTGCCCTGGCAGGCTGTCTGCATTGCTCAGAAAACATCATATCTCACTGCACAATTACTCCCAGGTCTTTTTCATTTTCTACCACCTTAAGTGTAGTACCACACAGTTGGTACGTTTCTCTGGGGTTACTTCTACCCATATGCAGTACTTTGCATTTTTCAATGTTAAACTTCAGTTGCCACTTCTTAGCCCATCTGCCCAAATTTTCTAGATCCTGTTGCAATAACACACTGCCATTAATATCATTCAGAATCCTGCCAACCTTTGTATCATCTGCAAACTTCGATACTAAGCCTGATATATCTTCATCAATATCATTGATAAATATACAAAACAAAAGTGGATCCAACACCGAACTCTGGAATTCCAGTAATAACATTAGTCCACGAAGAGCAGCACCCATTGATTACTACCCTCTGTCTTCTCCACTCAACCGTCCTTTTATCCATTGTAGCAACTAATCCTTAATACCATTCTGCTCCAATTTGTAGAGTAGTCTTCCATGCCCAAGAATGTCAAAAGCTTTCCTGAAGTCCACGTATATAATATCAAAATTATTTTTTGCAACCAGTTCCTTAGTAACCACATCATAATAACCAATCAAATTTGCCAGACAAGAGTTTCCCTTAACAAACCCATGCTGTGTCTGAATTATTGCTGCAGTCTTGTCTAGATGATTCTGCAATGCATCTTTAACCAGTGACTCCATTATTTTACCTGGAACAGAAGTTAAACTAACTGGTCTGTACTTACTCGTGTCACCCTTCGATCCCCCTTTGTGAATTGGGGACACATTTGCACATCTCCAGTCCCCTGAGTCCAAGGATACTCTCATAATTATGGCTAAGGGTTTGCTTACTTCTTTTGCCACCTCCTTTAATATAACTGGATAGATCCCATCCACCCCAGGTGCCTTTCTTATGTTTAACTTCAACAATTTCTCCTCCACTTTGTTCTCAGTTATTACAAAATCATTAAGCACCTAGTTACAATTTGATAACCTTGTGGCATTTTCAAACCTTAATAACTCCTTATGTGTGACTGTAGATGCAAAATACTCATTCAGTTTGTTTGCTATCTGAGCAAGATCATCAACAGTTGAACCATCGATATCAAGTGCACCAATCAGATTCATACCCTTCCTTTTTGAGTTTATATAAGTAGAGAAATCCTTGCTGTTTTTCTTAGCATCCTTTGCCAAAGATTTCTCGTAATCTGCCTTCGTCTGCCTAACCTCCTTTGTGACTTGATTACAGACTAGCTTATATGTGCCATAGGCGTCTGTGTCACTTGATAATTTATATGCTTCTCATGCATTTTTCTTCTCTGCCACGAGTCTCATTAGTTCATTTGATAACCATTTAGGCCTAAACCTTAAACAATATTTCTTAATAGGTATGAAACGTTTAGTAGTGTCTACTATTAATTCCTTGAATGCTTCCCACTTAGAATTTGCTGTTGATAACAGCATCAGTTGGTCCCACTGTACAGAATTTAAAAACTGTCTGAGACTACTGTAGTCACCTTTACGGAAGCAAAAACCCCTTCCTTTACCCCTGATGGTAATTATATCTTTAAGTAAATCCGACATCAATACACTGTGATCACTGCCATCTAATGGTTCCTTTATCCGCAAATTCTTAATACACGAATGATCACTGCTGATAACCAGATCAAGAGTATTATCCTCTCTGGTTGCCTCTCGAACATGCTGCTGCAGAAAACAATCATCCAATAAATCCACAAATAACAACTAATTAGTTGTTACTTGGTTTTTAGGAGCATTAGCAACTAAGGCCATATTGCTCCAGGGATATGCGATGGTCATTTCCTGACCTTTCCGCATTCGGTGGTCACGGGCTCGAACCGCGGTCTAATCAAGAAGCATGTGCTACGCACTCCTGCCCACTTGGCTACGGAGGCGGCAGTCAATAGAATAAGATCTACTAAAAGATATAAAAGCGTCAGACGTTATAGACAAAATTTTATCGAGTAAATATCGTATGGTAATGATGTGAAAACCTCTAAGTTTATATAAATAATGTACTAGTTGTTAAAGTTTAAATAAATAATTATGATTTGAATAATTTTTGGGTGTTTCCTTTTTTTCAATTTTACGAATTCCCCCTTTTTAATTTTCGCGAGGGGGTTGAAGACGTTTCGTGAGACTGCACTGATTCAGATTGAACTGTTTTGGACAAAATCTCTTAATTTTTTTTATATGGAAAATAAACCAGTAAACTGACCTCTTCTAAGTTCAGAGTATGTGAAAAGTCAATAAAATTTAAGATAATAATTTTTCTATTGTTAAAGAGCCTTCTGCTGAAGGCTCTAAAAAACCGAGAAGGACATTGCCATTGTCCTGCCCTCGTGGACACCGTTCACAGAGTAACTTATTTCTTTGTGGCTCCGTTGGTAGTAACATACCTGTTGGAAAAGATCTGAGTTCGCTTCCTGTCCATGGAAAATTTGTATGGGCTTTTTACAATGTGGTTGAGTTAGCTGATCTCAGGCGATTGTACAGCGGTGAACAACAAAAAAAAAAAAAAACTGAAACTCTGAGGAGAGTATGTGAAGCAAGTAAGAAAAAAGGATTATTAAAAGGACATTAAAAAATGTAACATTTGTAGTGAAACGTATAAGATAATTTTTGATTACAGTCATTTTGTTTGTCGCAAAGCAAAGGTATTGCCTTAGATAACGCTTCTATTGCATCAGACGGTAATTGCAAGTTAAGCCGTTTCTTTAAATATAGCGTGGGAAGGGTATAAACGTTCATTAGTATCCTGTTTTGTGGAGGTGTAAGCATGGCTCCAAATGTTGAGATGATACCAAGAAAAAAAAGTAAAGTGTAAAACCGTAAAGTTCCCCGCCGATCAGATGGTCTGGAGATGCATAACAAGCAAAGGGGTGGAGCGAATTAAGTTTATCAATGGAACGGTGAATGGAGAAACCGACACTGCTATCTTGGAGGTGTGCCTGAAACCCGTTATTAGGGATCACCATACAGACAGGCCAAAACCACATTTTTCAACAGGCCTCAGCACCTTTCCACACAGCAAAATTGGTAAGTTTTATGCTATTTAGATTTAATGATAAGTTTGTCTTCTTGTCTCACAAGGCTTAAAACATATTTACACCAATGTTTTCCCTTGTTTTTCTCCATTAAGGTGCAGTCATACCTCAGAATTGCTGGCTGCAGTGTTGGACTGGCCCAGCAACAGTGCAGATTTGAACCATATTGAAAATTGTTGGTACATAATGTCGCATACCACCACATTATCTGATGCCACAGAGACCACAACAAAAACAACTCCAAAATCTGCTGTTAACCAGATCCCGGACGCCACTTTGTGCCCTGCAGAATTAAATTTAAGAAAGAAAAGGGTAAACGTGGCCACATGGAATGTAAAAAGTTAAAAGAAGGTAAAATGGATATGGTCATCAATGAAATGGATAGGTATAAAATTTGCATTTTAGGAGCAATCAAAGTCATGTGGACAGGACAAGGTCATTTCAAAACTGGAAATGGGTTTTTGGTTGTTTTTTTCCGGAAATGACCAAGTAAAAGAACATGGTGTCGCTGTCATTTTTCATTTTGAATAAGGAATGTTCAAGGTCTCTTCTTGGATACAATCCTCTTAATAGTAGAATGATGACGGTTAGACTTCAGAGTCAGCCAGTAAATCTCACAGTTTTAGTTGCATATGCACCGACATCAACATCCACAGACGAATAGATATGGATGTTTATTATGAAAATCTCCAGCCAGCTCTTGATCTGGTCACAAAAAGGATGCTTTGATACTCATAGATGATTTTAATACAAAAGTAGGCAAGACAGTTTCTTCTAGTCCGGAATCTGGTAGATTTGGCCTTGGCACTAGAAATGAGTGGGATGACAGTTTAATTGAATTTTATTATCTGGACAGTCTTGTCATATGTAACTCTTGCTTTCAGCAGCACCCAAGAAGGCTCAACATATGGAAATCTCCTGATCATAAAACAAGGAATCAGATTGATTATATCCTTATGCAGCAAAGGTGGCGTTCCAGTGTAATCACAGCAAAAACACTTCCTGGAGCAGATTGTGGCAGTGATTATCAGCTACTCCACATCGTTCTCAAGCTGAAGCTGAAAAAGATCATGCATAAGGTTTTCCGTAGACGATTGGATGTAGAAAATATTCCAATCGATTATATGCTTGAAACAGGCAATCGTTTTCAAGCTCTATTAGAACTAGATGACAATATGCTGCCTGAGGAAATGTGGGAAAATACAAAAAACATTATTAAGGATTCAGCAAATAGACACATTAGAAAAAGGTCCAAGATCAGGAAGCCTTGGATTACAGAAGTCACGTTTAAACTTAGTGAATAGAGAAGAACTGTAAAAGCCCAAGGTGTACAAGGAAACGAAGGGTATCAGGAACCATTTTGGTCCTTGAGGTTGTCACAGACATTCTCTCAGATATGCCAGACAAGCTGTTCTTGCTACCTGGGAGTCTAAAACGCTGATGGAACTGATATTCGGGTGACACTTAAGTCAAGTGGACCCAATTTCGGCGAGGTCCGGACGGTCTATGACAGCCAAATCCTCTGCTTGCACCTTCACGATGGTGGGACTGTTAGTAATCCTGGGTATAACCTCCAACGTAAGCAGGGGTCGAGGTGTGGCGCCCACACCACATGGAGGAACGCCGCCCCTCTATGTTACCAGGCAATACTAGGTGGTAGATGACTCTCATCAACCGGTGAAATACCACCACTTTGCTTATTGGAGGCTTGAAGTGGTGGAACCCATGTTTAGTCTCTAGAGCTAAGTTCCGGCCAACTCTTCCCTATCTCTTCCATCATGCAGTATGATTGATGATTTTTGAGGTTATGATGACTGTCGTGGCGAGATCCAATATTCCTTACATTTCGAGGGTACAGCTCTAAAACGGTGTTCGCAGGCCGGCCGCTAGATAGTACACCGGACCAAACCTATTGGTAACTCTCTAGGAGGCTTCCGGATCAGCTAGTGTATAATCTTGCTACCTCTACTCTGCCAGATAGTGACTGGAGGGAGTCCGAGTAGTGTGTATGCGGGGAGCATTGTCGAGGCCACGTTATGTCAAGGATCTGGGTATATTCTTACCACATGTACGCCATATCCAAAAATTTCATTACTTCATACAGCATGTCCCACCCACTTTTTCTTACTATTGAATACACCATGAATTGTCAAAATAATAGAGCAAGCTTATCTGCGAAAAGATCTAAACCTCCCAAGGACTTCCTAATTCATTTCACAAATATACGTGGTCTTAATTCCAATCTCAACGATGTCCATTTCCACTTGCAGTCTTCCAAACCCCATGTACTTTTTCTGACTGAATCTCAGTTATCAGTTAATTCAACTACTTCTCATCTCAGATGTCCAAATTATTTGCTGTATGATTCCTTTCGCCTCAAAAGTGGTACTTGTGCATATGTCCGTTCTGATATTCCCTGTCAGAGACTTGGCAATTTGGAATCTCCTCTCTTTGATCTTCTCTGGCTTAAAATCTCTCTACTTCATTGGGTCAAATTCATCTGTTGTCTCTACCGTTCTCCCAACTCCACTAATCACTTGGAGCTCTTTGACTTCCTCTCTTTGCAACTTGACTTTCTCCAGTCTAACTTTCCTAACAGTGAGGTAATTTTCCTTGGTGATTTTAACGTTCACAACTCCAGCTGGCTTCCATTTTCTAGTCACACCGACCCAGCAGGTCGAGATGCTGAAGCTTTTGCAATTACTAATGACCTAGCACAGATTGTTCATTTACCTACAAGAATACCGGACAATCCTAATCATACAGCCAATACGCTTGATCGTTTTCTCACAAACAACCCTTCTAAGTACAAGGTCGAAGTGAGAGGCCCTTTAGGCACTTCAGATCACAACTTGGTGATTGGCTCTCCTCCAATGGATCCTTTATCTCATGGCTATTCCCAACCTCGTATTGTTTGGCATTACAAGAATGCAAAATGGGATGACCTGCGAGACTTCTTTTCTTCTTTTCCTTGGTCTGATTACTGTTTCAAAACTTCTGATGTCAACGTTTGCTCAGATCGTGTCAGTGAAATTATTCTTGCAGGAATGGAATCCTTTATCCCACACTCCACTTTAAAATCTCGTCCTTTATCTAAACCTTGGTTTTCCAATAAATGTGCTAAGGCTGTCCAAGAGAAGAATGTTGCATATCGTAATTGGCTTGTTTCTAATTCTTCAGTTTCATTTTCTGCCTAATTTTTCTACATTTTCATTTTCTACACTTTCATTTTCTACACCAAAACTCGCAACAATTGTAAAGCAGTTATTAATCAGTCCAAACTAGAGTTTGAACAGGCTAAGAGTAGAAAACTTGCTTCTTGCCCTAATGGTAGCCGAGCATTCTGGTCTCTTGCCAAAGCTATTGGCCGCAACTTTTGCCCATCTCTGCTCACACCTCTGTCCAAACCAGATGGTTCTGTTGTCACTTCAGCCAAGGATAAAGCTGACCTGCTAGCATCCCATTTTTCTTCCAGCTCATGTATTAATGATCTTGGTAAAACACCTCCCACCATTCCTAACACGCTCCATTCAATGCCTCCTGTGGTCTTCCGTCAAAAGGATATCAGAAGGATTTTGATGAATCTTGATGCTAAGAAAGCTCCAGGTCCTGATGGTATTTCTCCACTTGTTCTCAAAACTTGTGCTCCTGAACTTACTCCTATTCTTTGCCGCCTTTTTTCACTTTCTTATTCCAAAGGTGTTTTTCCTTCTGCTTGGAAATTTGCTCATATCCAGCCAGTTCCTAAAAAGGGTGACAAATCCCTCCCATCCAATTATCGTCCCATTGCAATTACTTCTACTCTTTCTAAAGTAATGGAGAAATCAATTAACCGCCAACTCTTAAACTACCTTGAAACCTTCCGTCTGATCAACGATCGCCAGTATGGATTCCGTCGGTGTCGATCCACTGGTGAGATTCTGGCTTATGTTACCCATTTATGGACTAATTCAATGGAAAGGTTCGGTGAAACACAAGTAGTTGCTCTTGACATCTCAAAGGCTTTTGATCGTGTTTGGCATAAAGATCTTCTAAACAAGCTTCCATCTTATGGTTTGCCAACTGTTTTTAGTAATTGGTTATCCAGTTTTCTCTCTGATCGCTCACTGAGGGTGATGGTAGATGGCTCTCTGTCTTCTAACTTCTCCACTAATGCCAGTGTCCCCCAAGGTTCAGTTCTTTCCCCCACTCTTTTCTAATAAATAAATAAATAAATAAATAAATTTTCTGTTTATACTCCGGGACGACCAAACAGTCAGAGGAGTTAACAAGATAGACAGAATACAAGAAACAGCACCGTATTCAGCAGTCACGGGCTTGAATCCCGGTCACTCAAGGCACGTGTACTTATGCACCCGCGCGCCTGACCACTAGGCTACGGTGGCCTTTCCTCTTGTATATCAATGAACTTCTTCCATTGACTGGAAATCCTATCCATAGTTTTGCCGATGATAGCACATTGCATTCAACTTTCCATTTTGAGAAACCTTGTCCTGCTCAATCAGCTTCAACTTCTCGAAAATCTGCTGCCAATTCCTTAAATGCCGATCTTCAGGTAATTCTCCAGTGGGGCAAAGACAACTTAGTTGATTTCAACCCTTCTAAAACACAGTCTTGTCTTATATCTCGCAAAAAGGATTCTTCTGCTCCTATGCTTATCTTTAGTGACACTCCGATTTCTAGGCAAAATGATATATCTCTTTTGGGGATTACCCTGACTTCTAATCTCTCTTGGCACAAGCACATTACAAATATTGCTTCCTCTGCATCTAAAAAACTTGGTTTTCTCTTTCGCTCTCGGCGTTACTTTTCTTCCAAACAGCTGCTCACTCTGTATAAATCGCAAATCCGCCCTGCCATGGAATATTGTTCACACATCTGGTGTGGTGCCCCCAAAACCTCTCTCAGGCTTCTTGATTCCATTCAGAAGAGGGCAGTTAGGTTAATTAATGATTCATCTCTAACAGAGTCTCTCCACTCGCTTTCTCATAGACGTACTGTTTCTGCTGCATGCCTCTTCTACAGATACTTCCATGGGCACTGTTCTTCTGAATTGGCTTCTATAATTCCCGCTCTCTCTTTCAAAACAGTCCGAACACGTGCTGCCACCAGCCAACATCCATTTACAGTCCAACTTCAAACCCACAGAACCAACTTTTCATCTTCCTCATTTATTCATTCAACTGCCGTTTTCTGGAACAACCTTCCTTCATACGTATTTCCTGAAAATTACAATCTACAGAAGTTCAAGTCCAATGTCAACAAATATCTTCTTTCGTCTTCTCAACCTCCAACCCAAGCACGGTACTAAGTACTATAGGTTCTAATACCTCTCGTGTTTGGGGTTCTCATAAAAAAAAAAAAAAAAAAACAAGCAAAGTCATCAAGCGCTGTTTAAGGCAGGACAAACAGGATTATATCAATCGAAAGTGTAAAAAAATCGAATACCACAACAAACGAAACAACACCAAAAAGATGTATGATGTAATAAAGTTCTTAAGACAAAAGTTCCAACCAAAACTTAATGTAATTAAGTGCTCCAAAAGGGAAATTTTAACAGAGGAGAACACAATCAAAGGAAGGTGGAAAGAATACTGTGAGCAGCGATTTCGAGTACCTGCTGGTACTAATGATCTGCAAACCGCTTTTTAAGAGTGTGATCATGAACCAATTCCACTGAAGGAAGAAGTCGAAAAAGCCATCAGAGAACTAACGCGTGGCAAGACACCTGGAAATGATGAAATCCCAGTGGAATTATTTAAGCTACAGGTGTGAAGGGCGCCGAGTTTTTTCATAAAGCGATTGTAAAAATTTTGGAAATGGGACGGTGGCCATCAGATTGGAAGAAATAAATTTTCATCCCGTTACCAAAAAAAAAGGAGATCAGAAAATTTGCTCAAATTACAGGACTATTAGCCTAATTTCTCATGCTAGCAAGATTCTTCTTAAAATCATATTAAACAAAATCTCAAGAAAACTTGAAGCAGAAATACCAGAAGAGCAAGCAGGTTTCAGAAGGCGCAGAGGAACCACAGATCAGATCCTAAGTCTACGACTGATTATTGAAAAATGCAAAGAATTCAATGTTCCAGTCGTTTTGTATATTATAGATTATGCAAAAGCATTTGATTGTGTTCAATATGAGAAACTATGGGATACGATGACTAATATGGGTTTCCCGCTCCACATAATTCAGCTGATTAAGCTACTGTACTAGGAACAGGAAGGAACTGGGAGAACGAACATGGGAAACACGGACTTTTTCACAATAGGCAACGGTGTCAGGCAGGACTATATTTTGTCACCTCACCTTTTTAATCTTTTTTTTTAATAAAACAAGAAACAAATTCACACCACATGCAACCACTGATGTGAACAACAGAAATGCCATCACCATGTGCAGCAGCTGCAAACTTGACGATTTCAGGAACAATTCACGTCAACAGAAATGCTAAAAATACAGAAAACCACTCGCTGATCAGTGGAAAGTCATCATTGAGTCTTGAGTGCGCTTGTATACTTCGGAAAGATATCATTCGTGAAGCTTTGGAAGATTTAGAGACTGGCATCAAAATTGGAGGACTGAAGATAAACAACCTTCGTTATGCAGATGATACTGTGCTAATTTGTAACTCTAAGGATCATCTTAAAGAAACTCTGAGGAGAGTATGTGAAGCAAGTAAGAAAAAAGGATTATTTCTGAAAAACTAAAGTTATGGTGATTGGTGATAATCTCGATTCCATTAAAGTGAAGTGAAGGTTAATGGGCAAGATATCGAAGTAGTTGATGAATTTGATTACTTAGGGTAAAGAATAAATAAAAACAGTGACTGCTCAAACGATGTAAAGAGACGACAGGCAATTGCTAAAACGTGGCTCGCTGATCTGACAAAATTATGGAGGGATCATGATCTGCCCCTAAAGACGAAACTGAGAATCATTGATTCGTTAATTTTTCCAGTTGCCACTTATAGATGTGAAAGATGGAATCTGAAAAGAGTTTACAGGAAGAAAAGTGAGGCATTTAAAATGTGGTGTTACAGGAGAATACTGCGTATTTCTTACTTGGATCGAAGAACAAATGAGTGGGTATTGAATAAAATTGGTAGGCCTAAAATTCTTCTTCATAGCATCAACAAAAGAAAACTCAAGTTTTTTGGTCATATAGTAAGAAGGGAAAACTTTCCTTTGAAGAATATAATGGAAGGGAAAACCGAGGGGAAGGGTGCAGAGGAAGACCTGCAATTAGGTGAAAGGATGGAATAAGTGAACTTCTGGGCATGACACTTTGCGATGCTGTTCGTATAGCACACGATAGATGCAGTTGGAGAAATTTGTTGTTGGCCACAACAGTTCTTCAGGGAGTTATGTGACTGGAAGAAGATCCCAGAAGTTGATTAACTCTATGCCAGATCGTTGCAGGTCGAGGAGGAAGAACAAAATATTGAGGACTTATTTTGCTGATTTACAGTACATAATACTATTACTTTAACTTGTTATTTCACTTTGTACATGTAAATGCAATAAAATGTATGTTTGGTTATCATGATTGCTATTTGCATGATTTCGCATATTTCCATTAATTACGCATTTTACCCTTTTGGGAAGATATTTATGACAATTAGATATATCAGGTGGAGCCTTTTTATTGGATTTTATTCACAGATATATATATATATATATATATATATATATATATATATATATATATATATATATATCCCATCTAACAAATGCATTTCGAACATTTCTGCAACCAACAATGCAGTGCAAAACACATTATTTGCAAAATTCACAAGTTATGCAGTTTTTATGCCCGCCACTTGGTTTTATTCCCCGAAACTCGTTTTTTTTTTTTTTTTTTTTGTTTCCAAACGAACAGAAAATCGACCATAGAACATACGCAATTTTCAGATATTTTGTACGGATCAATATGGCCGTAGTTGCTGATGCTCCTAAACATCATACAACAAAATTGTACTCTCAGCTTTGGTCATAATTAAAATGTGGCGCCATCTTTTGGGTTACTTATCTAATCGAATCGCAAAAAGTCTTCTGTTCCTTGCTTTTGATTTATATTTCGTGGATAAGCCCTGTGTTATTTGGATAATATATTTTATATGTGTACTTTGTTGGTCTTTAAAAATTTTGATTTTGTACAGTTTGCTGGTGATTATATCGTAATTTTTTTTTGGAGTGCGATTTCCTTTTTACTCACCATAATGTTTGTTCGTGTGGCAGAAGTAGGAAGGCAGTGTAAGGTACTGAGAATATTACAATTTAAGTATGACTTGCACAGTGGATTAAGAAATATGTACTCGAGTGGTTTATTCTGTTTCTTTCATCCCCAATGTTGTTATTGTTGCAGATATATTGTACCGTTATTTAAGTGCCGTTTTAGTTCGGGTCCGAATTATATGAGTGGAAATAGTGGAACTTTTGATATAGCAATGGGTCAAAATGACAACGAAGAAATCGGTGAAGTAGTCGATGAAGATATAAACAGATACCGAATTCTAGGAGCAGGACACGATGTACTAATTATTCAGCCGCGAGTGAAGTGTGGTCCGAAGAAGCCAAAGCATACTACCTTCGAACTGCAGTTAGCGGAGGCCGTTGCATTAGTTGCAACACTTCCTAAATGGAATGTCATCGAAAAGGTTGGTTAGATTCGAAGATAGAGATTGAAAAATAGAAAATGTAAAAACTAGTGGGGGCTCGTAGTATAACACAGTGGTGGAGTAAATTGCGTTTTAATTTTTGAAATTTCTTGATTTCAAAAATCGGTAATGATTCAGTTATGGGTACAGCCTCCAAAAATGGCAGCGAGGAGAAGAGGGGGAAAGCCGTGATTGACGGGTTGTGGGTTATGACTCCGCCAGTTTTCCCTCCTCTCTTCGACTGCAAGTTACAGGGGGATGTCACGTGACAAAATAATACTGCGGAGGCCGAAAATAAAGAAAAACTGAAGGGGAAATGCATTTTTTTTTTTTTTTTTTTAAAGTAACAAATATGCACGTTTTTTTTGGTGATGGAAAAATGTCACGTAACATCACAAAATCGGAGCTGAAATTAAGAAAAAATACAGGCGAAACGGCAATTTTTTTAAAAACAAAACAAAAATTCACACCACGTGCAACCATTTGTTCTCTTCTAGTCTGTACATTACTAGACTATTTGGTCGAGATTCAGTATCGGGTACAGCCAATGAGAACGGCTCAGAAGGGCCGTGAATGAAGGCTGCCGCCCTTACCCACGCTTACTTTTTCATTTTTTGGTGATAGCTACACGATTTCACGAGTTAAAGACAGACAAGTAACAAAAATTAATACCACGTGCAACCACTGATTACTAGACGATTTCACGAGAATTAATTTTGGTGGCGGCTGCTGCACCCTAACTCCCGCTTTTCCCCTCCACAAAATCGGAACTGAATTGAAGAAGAAAAGGCGAAACGGAAGTTTTTTTAATAAAACAAGAAACAAATTCACACCACATGCAACCACTGATGTGAACAACAGAAATGCCATCACCATGTGCAGCAGCTGCAAACTTGACGATTTCAGGAACAATGCACGTCAACAGAAATGCTAAAAAGACAGAAAACCACTCGCTGATCAGTGGAAAGTCATCATTGAGTCCTGAGTGCAGGCTTGTATACTTCGGAAAGCTTTCAGGAATTCCACTGTAAGGGTGCTACTGCCTCGATGCTTCCTTCACCACATATACTCTGCGAGTTAGGAGTCAAACTGGTCACTGACCTTGCTCAATGACAGTTGCCTTTTTAAAGCACTCCACGTCCTCTCGATGCTGTTTGTGTTGGCGACAGTTTCCAGATAGCTGGAATGAATTGAGTGGTTTACAGCCAAATGCTTAAAACCTTTGTCTCCTAGGCAGTCCTAGACTTCCAACAGTTCAGTTCTATCACTGTGCTGGGTAAAATGGAAGTCTTAATGATGTCTAGGAGAAAAACACTTTCCTGTCCCTCATTCAGTCCCACCAAACACCAATTTTCCATTCACTCTTTTACCACAATTGTACTTTCGCTTCCAAAACTTACTTTCATCGATCTCTACAATAACATTCTCTCTGCCAATCATACCTCTTTCTCTCTCACACACTTGCACACAAACTTTGTGGCAAAAACTCCTCAAATTACTTAAGTTTGCAATACAACACCAAGTTCATTGATGATAAAATCGATGGGCACCTTCAGAACACAATAATAAGTTAGGAGAACATCAATGATACTGAGCCTGCTCTCGGAAAGCCAGTGCTTTCTCTTGGAAAGCCACGATCCCTTACGTACAGACTTTTTAATTTAATGAGTGTTGGCCCCTTTCATTCTGCAGATCCACTCAAAACCATCTGAATGATCCTTGTGCTCGGCCAAGCTCATCATACTTCCACACAAGAAACATTTATACTCACTTGCAATCAACCACACACTTGCATCCTTCATTTTCCAAATGACCCAACATTCTTGTACCGATTCGCTCCATTGGGGTTGAACTGAGAATTAACACAGAAAAAAGTACCTAAGATCAAGGAAGACTTGGCTGCGGCAGCAGCAGGATTAACATCTGTACTCGACCTAGATGAACCAAAAAGTAAATCACAAGCAATCAAATACAGATATTGGGGAAATTATATATTCCTAATCAGCCAATGAGATTGCTCAGGAGAGGGGGGGGAAAGTGGTCATGTCACTTTCATCATTCAACATTTCTTGATTATTATTATTATTTTTTTTTTCTGGGGGCTGCTTCCCCCAGATCCCTAGTTTTATTCAGCCATCCCAAAAACCAAACACTTTTCTTTTTTTAATTTTTAATTACGCATTTAATTGCAGTCAATGATTACATCAACACCATGTGACATTCCAAAGAGTGAAGTTCACAACCCACCATGTGGTTCCGGCAGAGTGGTGACACTTCCCTGGAACGTCCAGCTTGAAGGGGGGGGGGGGACCGTGGGCGGAGTCTTGCCCTGTCAATCACTGCCATATAGCCGATAGTCTGTATTCATTCGGGATGCCTTAACAGAATCTAGACCCAAAAATCATTACTTTTAATTGTTTGCGACTTTGGGACAGATTCAAGCAAAAGCCAGTCATTGGCCACGTCTAGGGGATACCTGATACTGAAGTTTTACCTCACATAATCCTGAACTTTTTCCTGGATGCGAAGGCACAACATTTTGTACCTTCGGATCTACGAAATGTGCAATCTTACATGGTTCCACATTAAAGGAATAAATAATATTGTTTTTATATTATTATTTTTTTTTCTATAGCAGTATTATTTACTATATTATATGGTAGTACTGACTAAAATAATTTATAGTTATACACCAATTCATTTAGTTAGACAAAAGTCTAAACCACCTGATAGGCGTGTGGAAGGAGTTGGGGGGGGGATCAGTTTCCTGTGCCCGAACATCGTGTGAGGAACCAGGAAATGAACCCCCCCCCCCCCCGAATAGGAAATAACAGGGGTGAACTTGCGGGTGCTATTTGTAGCAGGGCCTGGCTTTGGATCTCTTTTCCTGTGTCCCCCCCCCCCCCCCCCCAATCTGGCCACATTGCCAGTGGTTAAAATTTCTTTTTCCATTCAGCATATTGGATTAGAATAATCTTCTTGGTCTTCATCAATTTCATGTGCCTGTTGGTCCCAAGTTCTTTAAAATATTTTTGCCCACCTCTCATTTCATGCAGTCTGTTTTTCTCATTTTTTTCCTATTGTATATGACCACTAAGTAATAGGTTATATTTTACATTTTTTTTGATTTCCTCAATTTTAGCTTTAACCCTTAATGTTTTATTAGTTATATTTATTGGTTTCCTTAACGTTTTTGTTTTCTTTGTTTTATTTTTGATGTTGTACCTCTTGTCTCAGCTGCATACATTATTATAGGTCTTAGAGTACTTTTATTTTATTAAAGTTAAAATATAACTTTTTAGCATCCTAACTAATGTTTGGATTGTTCCAAATTATAATATTTAACCCCCCCCCCCCCATTATTTTACTTGGTTTTAATGTTTGTTCTGTTTAAATAATCTTAAGCCAGAACAATTGTACAGAGAAATAGAGTGGGCTAGTAAATCGGAATGTCTTATAATGGGGGATTTTAACTTCCCAGATATTGACTGGAACTTGTGGGTTGGTCACTCACACACTAGTCAGACTTTTGTGGATTTATTGGATGATTGTTTTCTGCAGCAGCATGTTTGAGAGGCAACCAGAGAAAGTAATACTCTTGATCTGGTTATCAGCAGTGATCATTCGTGTATTAAGAATTTGCAGATAAAGGAACCACTAGGTGGCAGTGATCACAGTGTACTGATGTGCGATTTACTTAAAGATTTAATTACCATCAGGGATAAAGGAAAGGGTTTTTGCTTCCGTAAAAGTGAGTACAGTAGTCTCAGACAGTTTTTATATTCTGTACAGTGGGATCAACTCACGAGCAGTGCAGACGGGCTGCAAGAGTAGCTCATGGAGTATTGTCAATGATATATAGGAATTTTTCCAGCAGGGATAAGGAGGTGATTATTCCATTGTATAAGGCAATGGTCAGGCCACACCTAGAGTACTGTATACAGGTCTGGAGGCCTCATTTCAAGACGGATGTAGAGCTGCTGGAACGAGTACAGAGAAGGGCAACAAGATTAGTGAATGGAACAAAGGGGTGCTCTTACGAAGAAAGGCTTAAGTTTTGCAAATTACAGTGTCTGGAGACTAGGCACCAGCGAGGTGATCTGATAGAGGTGTATAAAGCCTTGAATGGTTTAAGCATGCTCAATGCTGATTGGATTCTTCCTCTAGCTCAGAAAAATCACCTGAGACGGCATAAATTCAAATCGAGGAAAGACAGATGTAGGATAGATGTGCGGAAATTTGCCTTTAGCCAGCGGGTGGTTGGTTGGTGGAACAGACTTCCATCCCTTGTGGTGGAGGTTGATAGCCTAAATAAGTTTAAGGCTCAGCTGGACAGGTATTTTGAACGAACAGAGGGATGAAGTGGAAGTGGTTTTTTTTTTTTTTTGGCTGATGCTGCATAAGCTTGCTTTCTTGCATCAAATGCCTCTACTAATGCTAATGCTAAAAAGGTCTTCAATGAGGGCCTCATTGGATAGGTCTTTAGAGGTGTCATAAATCAGTAGCGAGGGATTTGATTTCCTGCGTGGGGTAATGACAATACCTGCAGTGGCCAGGGAGTTGGAGATACTAAACAAATCCTCTTGTGTAGCTGTTTCCAAAAGGATACCCTGGTTTCTGATAGATCTCAGATACCCTGATACTTCTATAGTCAGTCTTGAGTGTGTTGGTGACCAATTCTTTTATATCATTGCTTGTTTTTAGCTCTGAAGTCTTGTTGGCCCTCAAGAGCAGCAAGTGCTTTGGTTTCCTTATGGCAACTGGGGTCTGCAGTATTTTGCCTTCTTGAGTAGCAGTCAGGGTTTGTCCTGTGCAAACGACGCTTGCTTAGGAGGTGGCTTCGGTCTGGAGAATCTGTGGTTCACAGAGGAACTGGTTTCAGGACCAACAGCGACAGGGAGCTTAGAAAACGTGTCTACCACCTTCTCCAGCAGAATAGTCCTCGATCGCAGCTCTTCATTCACTGCTTTCAACTTTTCATTGTCAATTAACAACTGAGTAGAAATGATCTCCAAACTTGATCATAGCTCCTGGATATAATTACCCTGGGCAGGAGATGTCCCAAACAGAATGGTTATGTTCTAGTGTTCCGCTGTCTTAGTGAAATGGTTGGTGTCATTATTCAGGAATGAGACTAAAATCTGGTGGAGTTTGGAGATGTCCTGGTGCAAAGAGGTTGAATCAGAAGGGGGAGAAGGGATTCCTAGCCTTGGAGAGGATTTGAGGCCAGATGCAATGGTAAGGACCAGGGCAGGAGGAGCACTTGTCAGTGCAGGAGTCTTGGTGGCCAGTTGGGGGGTAGCAATAGAGTTGGCTGGCATGGTAGAACACAATGGGTCATCAGGGCCTTGGTCAGAAGCCACATACGGTGGACGACCCTCATCTTGGGAGGGGTATTCAGCTAGGGAGATGCCAGCCCTTGGTTCTTTGATCTTCTTTCTGTCCTTTTTCTTCTTCAATGCAAAATTGCCACTTTTAGTTGGGACACTCGGTAGAGGTGGGCTACCTGGATCAGGCCTCGCTTTAGTAGTGGAACTGGAGCTCTCGCATGTACTCATGGTAGAAATTTCAGTTCGTAGTTCGGAATGAAAAGTATGCACTGAAGTATGAGTGTAGGGATGCAGCTCATCAGGGATGAAAAGCAAGAGTGACCCAGGATTGTGCTGGTATTGGACTGTCCAAGTGGTTTAGTTATTAATCAGAGAATTGGTTCATAGCGCATCCACAAGGGGGAACTGTGCCAATTTGCATACCAAATCAAATCCACCACATGTTGGCAGTCACGTGACTTCTGGTCTATGAACAAAGCCCTTTGTTTCTAAGTTGGAAGAAGCAATGGCCACCCTCTAGCTTCATAATTTATCGTTAGCACTAGTATACCTATGCAAAAACTCTCGAACTCATCATGGTAGTATGCATATAATGTGTCCACAGTATAGTTAAGTCTTCACAGTGTTCCAAAATGTGACTTAATAGCTAACAATCAGCCAAATACTACGAATTCCAAGCGAAATAAGCAGCAGTTCATCAGTAAACAACAGCCAGACTAATATGGGAGCAGCCACGTTCGTTAGGAACAATGTGGTAGCTGGAGCAGCAAAGAAAAATTTTGAAAATCTTTAATAACATTGCTGTTCCCTAAAAGGCTGGAATAAAAATGGTATGTACGAATTCACCAACTCAAGGAGAATCCAGGACACTAAATTATATCCAATATGCGCAAAAGAATACCACAAATTAAAACAACTTTTGCAGAGCAAAAAAAAAAAATCATTGACAAACACAGTATATGCCACATGGCAACTCTGTAAATCTAAGCAGACACCATTACGGAATTTTTAGCGTGAACCCTGGGAGTTTGCGAACCACGAGTTGGGAACCACTGGTTTAGACTGATTCCAATCTTATAGAAATATTAGTAAATAAAAGATAGTCATGAAATATTCAGCAACACCAGTGTCAAATATTAAATATACAGGTAATCCTTGTACAACACGGTAGCTAGGTTCTTATAAAATGTTGTGTTGTGCGAAACTGAGTTATACGGACTAAGAAAAAGTACAAAAAGGGGAGTTGCGTTCCAAAAGTTAAAAAAATATGCCATTTTGTTAACAAAACTAACAAAAATACACTGTTCTAGATTTCGTGTATCTTCTGCTCTCTTTAAAAAATCTGGGTTTTTTTGCTTTTGCTTGATAAATCTTTGTGAATTTCGTTGTATGGAACTAAGCATTTGTGAAGCTCCCTTTTGTACTTTGGGCTCCTTTCATTCGAGAATCTGCATTCAAAAAATGATTCTAATTGCTCAGCTAACTTTATCCTTCCCGTATGCTTTTTATTGTAAAATCTGGAAGATTAGAATTTTCATCTGTGCTATCATCCTCTGAATTGATTTGGTTTTACCTCCAATGCCATTTCCACCAAATTCACCTTGCCAGCCTCTTTTTCTACCAGGAATTCTTGAACAAGTGGGTGCGAGAGTAAATGTGAACAGGTGAAGTTTTTACGGCTCCAGCAAATAGAGAAGTTTTTGCTTTTTTATTGACTTAAATTGACGTATTAATTTATTTTTTAAGAGTTGCTTTATATTCCTAGTAACAATACTTTAGTTTAAATTGAATTTAGATAGAGATTTTGTAGGTTATTACTTAGTATCGGTAAGGGTATCAAATCCACGTGTGAACAGGTTTTGCAGTTCTCGCGAACGAAAAGTTTTTAATTATACTTAGCCACTTTATTGACTTAATTGTTAGATTAAATTATTTTCTGTAAGTAGCTTATAGACTTAGTCAAGCTCCGTGGTTTATTTTGAATTTAGATAGCGCGATTTGGAAAGTAAATAATACCTTGTGTCCGTAGATTAATTGTTTGTAACTTGCCGCCATTGCTATACGATACAATGTGTGATAGTAAGGTTTAACGGAAAACTAGATAGCGAGTATAGTAGTATCAATTAATCAGTAAAATTTATTAATCTTATTAAATTTCATTGTCAATGGAATTATATTTTTTTAACTAAATAAATATAGTGACCTAGCTATTACAATATTCGATACCGAAATATATATATATAGTGTTATAACTGCATTGGGATATAGGTTTAGGGTTATATTTTGTATTGGAATTTTATTCAACTTGAATAGAAATCATGGCTCAGACCAGAGCAGCAAAGCAAAAGGCTCGAACTAGTGGAAGTGCTGTGGCTCAGGGGAGAACAGAGGGGGGTGGGAAGATGTCCTCTGAATCAGTCTATTGAAATGCACTGCTTGTTTGATGCTTGTGGAGCAATCAGGAACAAGACATGATATTGCCAAGGGGAATGTCTTTGTGTGTGCGTGTGATGTAAGGAGTGCAAGGAAATCAGGCGCCAACTCGGCGTTGTTATGGGCTTATATGAGAGCTTGAAGGACAGGGTGGATGCCCTCAAAGGATTTAAATTGAGGGGTCTATCAAGCTCTCAGCTGCCCACATCAATGCCAGAGCTTGCACTTGAACATCACACAACACAGCGGCAACCCCCAAGGCAGAATGCGCTGGTTCCAAAGGAACTAGTTGTTGTAGGTGACTCTACTGTCAGGGAAATGGGGAACATATTGTGCAAAAAGGATAGATGGAACAGGACCAGGGTATGTCTGCTAGGGGCAAAAGTTGATGATGATGTAGGGCAGATATCATCCTTTAAGGGCACAAAGGGTGATATTGTTGTACACGTTGGCATTAATGATATTAAGAGTAGGAGACTGGCAGAATTACTTAACAAGTACAAGACAATGCTGAAAAAAAGCCGTGAGTTAGGGTTGAATTTGAAAGTGTCTGCAATTCTGCCCAGACACGATAGGAGGGAGTATATGATGAGAGCCTTGTCGATCAGTTCGGCCCTGGAGAGATTGTGCAAGGTTCAAGGGGTAGAATTTTTCTCAGCATGGTCTGTGCTTCTTAACAGTAGAGACTGTTTCTACAGGGATGGGATACACTTAAATAGAAAGGGTGCAAGAATTTTTGCTATCGAGGCAGAGTTAGTTGGGTTGGAAAACTGCTAGCTTGGGGGGATACAAGGACTAATAGATTAACAGTAGCCTCTGGCAGAAGTAAAAGTGATTCTTGCACTACTTCTATTAAAACGCAATTGAGCAGCAGCCTGGAAAGCAAGGCAATGGGAATTTCCAGGACTGCTGGGAGTCGTAGTAGAACAAGTAAATACATCGGCTGTGTTAGGGTAACTAAGAGTAGAAACAGGTGCATGTATACTTGCATGTACACCAATGCTAGAAGTATAGTTAATAAATTCGATGAGCTTGAATTGCTAGTCAAGACATCAAAGGCAGATATTGTTGGGATATCAGAGACATGGTGTCACACAGACATAAAGAGTGCAGAACTGGAATTTGGGGAGTACAATGTGTACAGAAAGGATAGACAGAACAGGAAGGGAGGAGGGGTTATGCTGTTAGTTAAGAAACACATAAAATCTAAGGAAGTGCATCCAATTGATGTTGGTGCACAATGCAATGTCGAGTCTGCTTGGTGTGACATAAGCACTGGGAAAGGAAAAATGAGAGTAGGTGTGTGTGTGTGTTATAGACCTAATGAATATGAGGAGTATAATGAGCAATTGTGCAGAGAAATAGAGTGGGCCAGTAAATCAGTGTCTTATAATGGGGGATTTTAATTTCCTGGATATTGACTTGAATTTGTGGGTTGTTCACTCACACACTAGCAAAGCTTTTGTGGATTTATTGGATGATTGTTTTCTACAGCAGCATGTTCGGGAGGCAACTAGAGGGAGTAATACTCTTGATCTGATTATCAGTAATGATTTTTCATGCATCAAGAATCTGCAGATAAAGGAACGACTAGGTGGCAGTGATCACAGTGTGCTGAAGTGGGATTTACTCAAAGAGGTAACTACCTTCAAAGGTAAAGTGAAGGATTTTTGCTTTCGTAAAGGTGATTACGGTGGTCTGGGACAGTATTTAAATTCTATACGGTGGAACCAACTAATGATGTTACCAACAGCAAATTCAAAATGGAAAGCATTCAAAGAATTAATCTTGGAAGCTACTAAGCTTTTCATACCAACAAAGAAATATTGTTCAAGATTTAGGCTTAAATGGATGTCAGGAGAACTAATTAGATATTTGACAGAGAAGAAAAATGCATGGGATACATATAAATCATCATGTGACACCGAAGCCTATGATAGATATAAGCTGGTCTGTAACCAAGTTATAAAGGAGGTTAAGCAGGCGAAGGCAGATTACGAGAAATCTTTGGCAAAGGATGCAAAGAAAAACAGCAAAGAGTTCTTTACTTACGTAAACTCTAGAAGGAAGAGGATGAATCAGATTGGTCCACTTGATATCGATGGTTCAACTGTTGATGATTCTGCTCAGGTAGCTAACAAACTAAATGAATATTTTGCATCAACATTCACACATGAGGAGTTATTCAGGGAAGGGAATGCCAGAGGTATATTCAACTCTGGCAGTAAGATAGAGACTTTTGTAATAACTGAGAGTAAAGTGGAGGAGAAATTGTTGAAGATAAATACAAGAAAGGCACCTGGGGGTGGATGGAATCAATCCAGTTATATTAAAGGAGGCGGCAAAGGAAGTAAGTAAACCCTTAGCCATAATTATGAAAGCTTCCCTGGACTCACGGGAGGTACCCACGGACTGGAGATGTGCAAATGTGACCCCAATCCACAAAGGAGGATCAAAGGGAGACATAGGTAATTACAGACCTGTTAGTTTAACTTCTGTTCCAGGGAAATTAATGGAGGCACTGGTTAAAGAAGCATTGCAGGATCATCTAGACAAGACTTCAGTTATAGCTCGGATACAGCATAGGTTTGTTAAGGGAAAGTCTTATGTGACTAATTTGATTGTATACTCTGATGTTCTCACAAAGGAACTGGATGCAAAAAATAACTTTGATATCATATATTTGAATCTTAGAAAAGCCTTTGATACTGTTGCACATGGAAGACTGCTGCACAAATTGGAGGCAAATTGCTGCTATGGATAAAGGGATGGTTGAATGGGAGAAGACAGAGTGGTAATCAATGGACACTGCTCTTTGTGGACTAATGTTATTAATGGAGTCTCTCAGGGTTCAGTTTTGGGTCCATTGTTGTTTTCTGTATTTATAAATGATATTGATGATGATATATCAGGCTTAATGTCCAACTTTGCAGACGATACGAAGGTTGGCATGGTTGTTAATGACACTGATGACAGTACACTGCTGCAACAGGATCTAGAAAAGTTGGGCAGATGGGCTGAGAGGTGGCAAATGAAGTTTAACATTGACACATGTAAAGTAGTACATATGGGAAGCAGTAATTCCAGAGTAACATATCAACTCTGTGGTACCACACTGACATTGTTGGAGAATGAAAAGGATCTGGGGGTAATTGTGCAGGCATATATGAAGTTTTCTGAGCTGTGCCGACAGGCTGCAAGAGTAGGTCATGGTGTCTTGTCAATGATATACAGGAATATTTCAAGAGGTGATTATTCTATTGTATAAGGCAATGGTCAGACCACATCTTGAGTACTGCATACAGGTCTGGAGGCCTCATTTTAAGAAGGATGTAGAGCTGTTGGAACGAGTATAGTGAAGGGCAACAAGATTAGTGAATGGAACAAAGGGTTGCTCTTAGGAAGAAAGGCTTAAGTTTTGCAAATTACAGTGTCTAGAGACTAGGCACCTGTGAGGTGATCTGATTGAGGTGTATAAAGGCTTGAATGGTTTGAGCATGCCCAATGCTGATGGGATTCTTCCTCTTGCTCAGAATAATCATCTAAGAGGGCATAAATTCAAATTGAGGAAAGACGGTTGTAGGATAGATGTGCAGAAGTTTGCCTTTAGCCAGAGGGTGGTTGAATGCTGGAACAAACTTCCATCTGTCGTAGAAGTTCATAGCTTAAATAGATTAAAGGCAGAACTTGACAAACATTTGGAGCGAGGCGAGTGGATTGGTGAAATAAGGGTTTTTTTTTTTTTTTTTTTTTTTTTTGGCTGCTGTATTAGCTTGCTTTCTTGCATCATATGCCTTTGCTAATGCTGAATGCTAATGACGAGTTGCCATGACATTGCACTACTTCGAATAAGTAATGCTTCACCCTAAAGGAGAAGGCTATTGTTACTTATTCTCAGTGGATACCACCACCCAGATGGTACCGTTTCAGGGCTATTTGGCCCTTCTTTGGTGGGTGGATAGGTACCCAAGTGATGGAATGATGGCAAAGTAGTTATGAAGTATAACTCCACAATATGAGAGATGCCTGATGGTGTATAAGATGAATTAAGACTATACAGTAATGCAATAGTCTTCTCCTTTGGGGTGAAGTGTTACTTATTCGAAGTAGTGCAATGTCATGGCAACTCGTCGTGAAGGTATTCACAATATGAGATATGACTTAAACGATGCTGCTTTTGTAAATAATTTGCTAATCTAGAATTGGCTGTGTACGAATATGATGCATTTGCACTAACTTTTACATAGTCTGTCTCGCAAACTGAGGCATAAGCCCTAATGCATTATAGTCTTAATTCATCTTTTACACTATCAGGCATCACTCATATTGTGAAATTATACTTCCTAACTGTTTTGCCATCATTACATCACTTGGGTACCCACTCACCCACCGAAGAAGGCCAAATAGCCCTGAAACGGCACCAGGGGGAGCCTGGTGATGTCCGGAGTTTCCAAGAATAGGTAACAACAGTCTTCCTTACTGGGGAAGCTTTGCCTATTCGAGGAGTTTGAGTTTTTGAGTGGTGTGAGTTGAAGGAGTTACTGTCCCTTTCATTCTTCTACACCATTTCTTTTCCTCTTCCACTATTACTATTACTTTTCCTCTACTTTTTGCATTTTTAAGTCTAATACGGATAATTGGATAGTAGAGTTATTATCCCACACATATACAAAATAGCCCTGAAAACGATGCCGTCTGGGTGGTGGTATCCACCCAGAATAAGTAACAATAGTCTTCTTTAAGAATAAGTAACAATAGTCTTCTTTAGGATGAAGTGTTACTTATTCGAAGTAGTGCAATGTCGTGGCAACTCGTTGTGAAGGTATTCACAATATGAGATATGACTTAAACGATGCCGCTTTTGCAAATAATTTGCTAATCTAGAATTTGCCAATTCTAGATTAGCAAATTATTTGTACTAATATGATGCATTGCACTAACTTGTACATATTCTAACTCTCTTGCAGCCTGAGGCATATGCCCTAATGCATTATAGTTTCTCAGAACATTAATAAATTTACTCTTTACCACCATATTTTTTCCAATTATGATAGAAAGACTGAAGATGTAAGTAAATTTATTATTATCGGTTTCCAGTTTTCATTCACAAATTGTGGATTTATAATTTGTGAACGTGAGCCATTCACAAATTATTAATGATATATGAAGTTGTCCAGTTTTGATACTAATATATGTTACTTATTGCTGTAGATTTATTTATTTATTTATTTTACTATTCTTTACATTCTGTTGCAATTTGACAGAATGATTTGTAATTTTATTACTCTGGCGTCATTAATTTTTTTTTTTATTGAAAATTTGATGAAGGATCATTTACAGATCAGAGAAAGATATAATATGAATTTCGAAAAACTATTTTCTTGTCTGCACTTTTTTTTCTTCTTTTTTTTGCTTAGTGAACAATGAATGCGCACCTCTGAATAGAGAAGTATGCATTGATTTCCTTTGTGCACAATGTAATGCCAACTTTGTAGTAATTCTGTAATAAGTGATTTTATTATTAAATGTAAGTGAATTTATTATTCCAGTTTACATTATGGACCATTCACAAATTATGAATGGTCTATGATGTCAGCAGTTATCAAACATTGTATAGTTTGTAATAATAATAATATATTATTATTATTAGCCATATGATGCAAGGAAGCGTTACCCTGAGAGAGAGAGAGAGAGAGAGAGAGAGAGAGAGAGAGAGAGAGAGAGAGAGAGAGAGAGAGAGAGAGAGAGAGAGAGAGAGAGAGAGAGAGAGAGAGAGAGAGAAGAATGATGATATCCAGCTCAGGACCCTTGGTGTGCCAAGCCCCCTGGGGTTAATATGTTACTCATTGCTGTAGATTTATTTTATTTTTTTTTATCTATTGTTTGTCTGCGCAGGTAGCACAGTGGTATCGCCACCATCCTTTCCCTACACTGGGTGGAAAAGGCGAGAGTTCAAATCCCGTCGATGGCGCAAGGAACTTTAGTAGGCTTTTTCACTCCGTGGCTGAGTTAGTCGGTCTCAGGCATAGATAGCAAAGTTTATTCCCCAGAAACTGGGGTTTTTTTTGTCCAGCAAACAGACAAATCGACCAGAGAACACATGCAATTTACAGACAAAATAAATATATGGGTTGATGTAATCATTTACGGGGGGGCCCTAATATAATTTTTTTTTTTTTACTATTCTTTGCATTTTGTTTCAATTTGACAGAACAATTTGTAATTTTATTACTCAGTATTTCTTTTATTGAAAATTTGTTGACGGATCATTTACAGATTGGAGAAAGATTATAATATGAATTTGAATATGAATTTGCATCAATCACTGAGAACTCTTCCAACTTCCTTTCTCTGAAACTTTTGTGATCAATTTCTCAAAGAGACTAAATATAAAAACTGACTCTGCAAATTAGATGGTGATTATTTAAAATGTTTTTTGTAAATATTGTACATGCACGCTGACAGCAAAATTAAGTGATATTGAAAGCATCGTAATTACAAATTAATCACAAGAAAGATGAACAGCCCGTCAGTTTTCAGCATCGCAGAATGTATTGCCATTCAAGAAAATTGGTGATACAGAAGGTGCAAAGGCAGAAAGCAGCATAGCATTATGCTGCTTTCTGCCTTTGCACTAAATATTAGGTCTCAGGTGTAGATTGCAAGGTATTTTCCCCAGAAACTGAGGTTTTTCATCCAGCAACAACAGGCAAATCGACCAGAGAACATGTTCAATTTACAGACACAAAAAAACATGGGTAGATGTAATCAATTATGGGAGACTTTAATAATTTTTTTTTTTTCTGGAGACCGTGTAAGAATGATGCCCTGGGCAACTGCCCTGTTAGCTCGTACCTTAATCCAGCACTGATCCAGAATAAATGTCCTGGACAATTAGATACGTCTCCAACGGAACGGTTTGGGTCCCATTAGGGGCTCAGCAGCTGAATGACCAGAGGAACAATGGTACACAGCACTACACATATACAAAATCCATATACCTTTAAACCTCTGGCATTGACAGTGTTCTGTTTCTCACCCACAATGTATACTATGCAGAGATGTTTGACACTAAACACACTCTACATTATACACTCTGCTCCCCAATACTCCAGTCGGTGTGTATGAACAGTTTATAAAATTTATCAATGTAAAGAGCAGTACCGGAGAAAAGTGCAATGTGCTGAAACAGGAATTCGAAATATTAGGATTAGACATAACTAATATCCGAGGGCAAGGTTATGACAATGGAGCTAATATGAAAGGAAAAGTTTCAGTTGCTCAGGCAGGACTTTTACAGGAAAATTCAAGGACATTTTTTACATAATGTGCTTGTCACAGTTACAATCTAGTTCTAGGGGATATGGCCAAAACCTGTCCTGATGCAGTGACCTTTTTTAGTTTTTCATTATTTCAAAATGTTGAGGGATTAATATTGAATTTTTCAAGGGGCTCCACCAGCATGTCCAATCGGGCTCCGCATTTGCTAAGTCCGGCACTGGCTAAAGGCAAATATCCACACATCTATTCTACAAATGTCCTTCCTCAATTTCAGTTTATGCCCCTCAGGTGGGTAATATAAGCAAGAGGAAGAATCCCATCAGCATAACCTTGCCCTCAAACCATTCAGTAATTGAATTATTACTGAATGGTTTCAGTAAGTTTAAACCATTCAAGGCCCTATACACCTCAATCAGATCACCTCACAGGTGCCTAGTCTCCAAATGTTGCAAAATTTGCAGTACTTAAGCCTTTCTTGATAAGAGGAACCCTTTGTTCCCCCTCACCAATCTTGATCTTCTCTGTACTAAATGTTCCAACAGCTCTATATCCTTCCTAAAATGAGGCCTCCAGACCTGTATGCAGTACCAGGGTTTGGCTTGACCATTGTCCTATACAAGGGGATAATCACCTTATACATGCTAGCAAATTTGCTGTATATCTTTGACAAGACCCCAAGAGCTGCTTCAGCAGCATGTCTGCATTGCTCAGAAAATTTCATATCTGACTGCACAATTATCCCCAAGGTCCTTTTCATTCTCCACTACCCCCGAGTATAGTATGATACATTACTCTGGGGTTACTGCTACCCATATGCAGTACTTTACATTTGTCAATGTTAAACTTCAGTTGCCACTGCAGTTGCCACTTCTCAGCCCATCGGCTCAACTTTTCCAGATCCATTGCAGTAGCATACTGTCATTACTGTCATTCAGAACCCTGCCAACCTTCGTATTGTCTGCAAACTTAGACATCAACCTTGATATACCTTCATCAGTATCATTGATAAATACCGAAAACAACAATGGGGCGAACACCGAACCTTGGGGGACTCCACTATTAACATTAGTCCATGAAGAGTAGTGTCCATTGATAATCACTCTCTCTCTTCTCCCACTCAACCATCCTTTTATCCATTGTAGCAACTTGCCCTTAATGCCATAATGCTCCAATTGTATAGTAGCCTTCCATGTTTTGTTTTGTTATTTGTTTTTTAGGAGCATTAGCAACTGAGGCCATATTGCTCTGGGGATATGTGGTGGTCATTCCCTGACCTTTCCGCATACTCCATATTTGGTGGGCACGGGCTCGAACCTCGATCTAATCAAGAAGTGTGTGCTACACACTGCTGCTCCTGCCGACCTTGCTACGGAGGCGCCGTAGTCTTCCATGTGCCACAGTATCAAAATCTTTCCAAAAATCCAAGTGTATGATATCAAAACTATGCTTTGCATCCAGGTCCTTTGTAACCACAACATAGTATCCAATCAAATTTGTCAGATAAGACTTCTCCTTAACAAACTGATGCTGTCTCTCAACTATAACTGCAGTCTTCTCTAGATGATCCTGCATCTTTCCTTAACCAGTGACTCCATTATTTTCCCTGGAACAGAAGTTAGACTAACAGGTGTGTAATTATCCGTGCCACTCTTTGATCCCCCTTTGTGAATTGGGGATGTATTTGCACATCTCCAGTCCATGGGGACCTGCCCTGAGTCTAAGGAAGCTTTTATAATTTTGGCTAAGGGTTTGCTTACTTCCTTTGCTGCCTCCTTTAATATAACTGGATAGATCCCATCCACCCCAGGTGCATTCCTTATGTTTAACTTCAATAATTTCTCCTCCACTTTGCTCTCAGTTATTACAAAATCACTTAGCTCTCTGTTATATTTTGATAAGCTTCTGGTCTCTACTTACCTACAGAATTCATCATATGTGAATGTAGATGAAAAATACTCATTCAGTTTGTCACCTGCCTGAGCAGGATCATCAACAGTTGAACTTGCTATCAAGTGAACCAATCTGATTCATCCCCTTCCTTCTGGAGTTTGCATAAGTAAAGAAGTCTTTGCTGTTTTTCTTTGTGTCCTTCACTAAAGATTTCTTGTAATCTGTCTTCACTTCTCTAACCTCCTTTGTGACTTGATTACAGACTAGCTTATGTCTACCATGGGCTTCTGTATTGCCACGAGTCTCGTTGGTTCATCAGATATCCATTTAGTCCTAAACTTTGAACAGTATTTCTGGTATGCATTTGAACCTCCAAAATCTAGCATCCTCAGGATCTTATCCTCAATAGATTAGGTCTCTTGAAACTCTGGGCTGCTTAATTTTCTTTTAGGCAACAGCAGCAGATGAGTAAATATAAATGGATGATAGTTGCTATGTCAGTTTTGTTTGCAAACAGTAATCTAAAAATTCTAATGATGTTCACTAAATACTAAATGTATTTAGAGAGGTCCTCAGTGTAATGCTTCATGTACAAATCTTGAAACTCAGTAACTGAGCATGCAGTTGCTTATTACTGATGAGTCTTTAATCTTATCCACAAATGACAATTAGGCAGTTCCTCTGACCTGCAAAATTTTTTCATGTTGGAGTGCCAGAAAAATGCATTTTTCTGTGATGAATGTTTATCCTGTGAAGTTAGCACTAACATTACTATGAAAAATGAATGAATGGCCAATCTAAGAACTAAATTTGCAATTCTTGAGGGGCTTGCTGGATTCACCCATTTTCTTAAAATGTTTAGAAAATGGGTAGTGTCAGATAATAGATTGGCAGATTTGGGAGATTCTTCTCTAAGTTGCGTTGTTAAGGGAAGGGGGAATAGTAATTTCCTTTCTTTTTTTTTTTTTTTTTTTTGTTTTTTGTTGCAATCCAGGCACACAATGTATTATATTGAAAGAGTTAGTGACTACACAGTTTACTTGCTGAATGAAATTGAATTATTACCAGAATCAGTGAAGAGTTTATAATGATTGTTCTTGCCAGGAATTGTGAATACTGACTTTCAAAAATCTGTTAAAGGAGTTAGGTATGGGGCTATGAAAAGTTGATTTATAAATTGAATATGAAAATGAATTATTATTGTTTTATTCTATTTTATATTTTTGCTTAGGGTTTATATGCATTCTTTTTATTGTGTCAGGTTCTGGTAACTCTGTATATGGGTGAAACACTAGCAGATATTTATCTCAGCAGTGTAGTTATACTTTGATTTTGGCTAGTTATCTGATATATTACATTTTAATTTGTGTGTGCATGCACACACATACATACATGTATTTGTTTATAATAACAATTATTATTTTTATTTCTAGTTGTTGCTACCATCAAAAAATTTAAATACTAAGCTTATCTTTGGAAGTGGAAATATGAATAAAGTGAAAGAAGTATTTCACAGTAAACCTTTCATCAGTGCCATTTTCCTAAATATGAACCTGCTGACTACACTCCAGAAAGTCTCATTAGAGAAAATTTTTGGTATCCCAGTATATGATAGGTATGTTTAAAATTACATTTACATAAGTAAACTTACTTGAAACGAACTGAAAATAAGTACAGGCAGTTATCCAATCCAGAGCATTCTTCCATCATGCATCAGATGATGATTAGATAACAAATCCCATTTTCCCATAGGAACAATGTTGAATATTAAGGTTGAATATTCTTGCCAAGAGTCAGATATCCTATACCCCCAGTTATCTAGATTATTTTCATCTAAATATCACAAAAAATTGTATTAAACATATTGTAGCTTAGAATAGAATATAGTATTTCTTTGAGTCCCGGGGACTCACATCTGGTGAGTATGGGCTTGGCACACCCAGGGTCCTGAGCTAGATATCATCATTCTTCTCTTTCTTGGTGATTCCCTTCTACTTTTGACTCTCTCTCTCTCTCTCTCTCTCTCTCTCTCTCTCTCTCTCTCTCTCTCTCTCTCTCTCTCTCAGGGTAACTCGGGAACTTTTTTTTTTCCTGGTGCAGCATAAGCCTCAGGCTTCCTTGCACCATATGGCTATTAATAATAATAATAATAAGCCAGTGTATGTATTTATGGTTATTATCAATATGATTATCAAAAAAAAAAAAAACTTGTCATATTACTCCCATCATCAGAAGTGATTATCCGATTCCACCTTGAATTTTGTCAAGCTCTGACTTGGTATTGGTTGCAGATAACTTATTCCATAAAATCTGGTCTACTGTTCCTTCCAATGATTTTTGTAGCTGTGCTCTCTGGTTCCTGTTGTCATTGTCTGAGAGTTTTGGTACAAGGAGTACTTAGGTCATATTGTACCTATCAGTACTACATGTTGTGAATATTATGAGAACAGTCAGAAACAATCATATTGTTGTATATTTGCTTTAGAAAAACAGAACTTCTGAGAGATTTGATTCACCACTTATGATCTGGCAAAGTGTCAAAGGTTCTTTTAGATTTGGGAGAAAACTGAATAAACGTTGGATGTTATTATGAAAAGCACATTATCAATTATATGCTTTTTTTGTGAGTGGTATGTGGCAGTGATCATTTCCTGAAAAAAGTAAGCAAACCAAAGATGATCTATATGGGTTCTTGGCTACTGGTTCTTGTCTCATTTACTAGTGAGCATATTTCTGTCTCATTCGTTTTAATAATTGAGGCATATTTCTGCCTCATTCGATTTACTCAAAGAGGTAACTACCATCAGGGGTAAAGGGAAGGGTTATTGCTTTCGTAAAGACGACTACGATGGTCTAGAGACAGTATTTAAATTCTATACAGTGGGACCAACTGATGATGTTACCAACAGCAAATTCAAAATGGGAAGCATTCAAAGAACTTATCTTGGAACCTACTAGGCTTTACATACCAACTAAGAAATATTGTTCAAGGTTTAGGCCTAAATGGATATTAGATGAACTAATGAGACATATGGCAGAGAAGAAAAAACCTTGGGATACATATAAATTAACACGTGACACAGAAGCCTATGATAGATAAAAGTTGATCTGTAACCAAGTTATAAAGGAGGTTAAGTAGGCGAAGGCAGATTACGAGAAATCTTTGGCAAGGGATGCAAAGAGTTCTTTATTTATGTAAACTCTAGAAGGAAGGGGATGAATCAGATTGGTCCACTTGATATTGATGGTTCAACTGTTGATGATCCTGCTCAGGTAGCTAACAAACTAAATGAATATTTTGCTTCAACATTCATACCTGAGGAGTTATTCAGTGAGGGGAATGCCAGAGGTGTATTCAACTCTGGCAGTAAGCTAGATAATCTTGTAATAACTGAGAGTAAAGTGGAGGAGAAATTGTTAAAGATAAACACAAGAAAGGCACCTGGGGTGGATGGAATCTATCCAGTTATATTAAAGGAGGCAACAAAGGAAGTAAGCAAACCCTTAGCCATAATTACGAGAGCTTCCTTGGACTCAGGGGAGGTACCCATAGACTGGAGATGTGCAAATGTGACCCCATTTCACAAAGGAGGATCAAAGGCTGACACAAGTAATTATAGACCTCTGAGTTTAACTTCTATTCCAGGAAAATTAATGGAGACACTGGTTAAAGAAGCACTGCAGGATCATCTAGACAAGACTTCAGTTATAGCTCGGACACAGCATGGTTTTGTTAAGGGGAAGTCTTGCCTGACCAATTTGATTGGATACTATGGTGCAGTCTCAAAAGAACTGGATGAAGGGAATAACTTTGATATTATATACTTGGATCTTAGAAAGGCTTTTGATACCGTTGCACATAGAAGACTGCTGCACAAATTGGAGCAGTGTGGCACTGCAGGCAAATTGCTGCTATGGATAAAGGGGTGGTTGAGGGGGAGAAGACAGAGAGTGGTAATCAATGGACACTGCTCATCGTGGACTAATGTTATTAGTGGAGTCCCTCAGGGTTCAGTGTTGGGTCCATTATTGTTTTCTATATTTATAAATAATATTGATGATGGTATATCAAGCTTAATGTCCAAGTTTGCAGACGATACAAAAGTTGGCAGGGTTGTTAAGGACACTATTGATGCTATGCTGCTACAACAGGATCTGGAAATGTTGAGCAGATGGGCTGAGAGGTGGCAAATGAAGTTAATATTGACAAATGTAAAATGCTACATATGGGAAACAGCAACCCCAGAGCAACGTATCAACTCTGTGGTACTACACTGACAGTGGTAGAGAATGAAAAGGACCTGGGGATAATTGTGCAGGCAGATATGAAGTTCTCTGAGTAGTGCAGACGGGCTGCAAGAGTAGCTCATGGTGTCTTATTAATGATATACAGGAATTTTTCTAGCAGGGATAAGGAGGTGATTATTCCCTTGTAAAAGGCAATGGTCAGGCCACACCTCGAGTACTGTATACAGGTCTGGAGGCCTTATTTCAAGAATGATGTAGGGCTGCTGGAATGAGTACAGAGCAGAGCCATAAGGTTAGTGAATGTAACAAAGGGTTGCACTTACGAAGAAAGGCTTAAGTTTTGCAAATTACAGTGTCTGGAGACTAGGCACCGGCGAGGTGATCTGATAGAGGTGTATAAAGCCTTGAATGGTTTTAGCATGCTCAATGCTAATGGGATTCTGTCTCTTACTCAGAATAATCACCTGAGAGGGCATAAATTCAAATTGAGGAAAGACAGATGTAGGATAGATATCCGGAAATTTGTCTTTAGCCAGTGGGTGGTTGGTTGGTGGAACAGACTTCCATCCCTTGTTGTGGAAGTTGATAGCCTAAATAAATTTAAGGCTCAGCTGAACAGGTATTTTGAACGAACGGAGGGGTGAAGTGGAAGTTTTTTTTATTTCTGGCTGATGCTGCATAAGCTTGCTTTCTTGCATCATATGCCTCTACTAATGACTACTATTGGAGACAAAGACCAATAGATTGACAGTAGCCACTGGCAGAGGTGAAAGAGATTCTTGCACTGCTTCTATTAGAATGAGCAGAAGCCTGAAAAACAAGATGCATGGTATTTCAGAGACTGCTGGGAGCCATTGCGGTACAAGGGGTTGTGTTAGGGTAGCTAAGAATAGAAACAGGTGCAGGTATACTTGCGTGTACACCAATGCTACGAGTTTAGTAAATAAATTTGATGAATTTGAGGTATTGCTCAAAACATCGAAGGCAGATATTGTTGGGATATCAGAGACGTGGTGTCACACAGATATAAGGGATGCAGAACTGCAATTTGGGGTGTACAACGTCTACAGAAAGGATAGACAGGATAGGAAGGGGGGAGGGGTTATGCTATTAGTTAAGAAACACATAAAAACCAAGGAAGTGAAGCCAGTCGACATCACTGGACAGTGCAGTGTTGAGTCAGTTTGGTGTGACATAAATATTGGGAGATCAAAATTGAGAGTAGGAGTGTGCTATAGGCCTAATGACTCTGATGAGTATAATAAGGGGTTTGTTTTTTGTTTGTTTTTGGTTTTTAGGAGCATTAGCAACTAAGGCCATATTGCTCCGGGATATGCGGTGGTCATTCCCTGACCTTTCCGCATTCTCCGTATTTGGTGGTGACGGGCTCGAACCCCGGTCTAATCAAGAAGCGTGTGCTACGCACTGCTGCTCCTTCCCACCTGGTTACGGAGGCGCCGTATAATAGGGAACTGTACAGGGAAATAGAGTGGGCCAGTAAATCAGAGAGTCTTATAATGGGAGATTTTAATTTCCCAGATATTGACTGGAATTTGGGGGCTGGTTACTCACACACTAGCAGGGCTTTTGTGGATTTATTGGATGATTGTTTTCTACATCAGCATGTTCAGGAGGCACTAGAGGGAGTAATACTCTTGATTTGATTATCAGCAGTGATTCTTCATGCATTAAAAATCTGCAGATAAATGAACCACTAGGTGGCAGTGATCACAGTGTGCTGAAGTGGGATTTACTCAAAGAGGTAACTACCATTAGGGGTAAAGGGAAGGGTTATTGCTTCCGTAAAGGCCACTACAATGGACTGAGACAGTATTTAGATTCTATACAGTGGGACCAACTGATGATGTTACCAACAGCAAATTCAAAATGGGAAGCATTCAAAGAACTTATCTTGGAAGCTACTAGGCTTTACATACCAACTAAGAAATATTGTTCAAGGTTTAGGCCAAAATGGATGTCAGATGAACTAATGAGGCATATGGCAGAAAAGAAAAATGCATGGGATGCATACAAATTAACACATGACACAGAAGCCTATGATAGATACAAGTTGATATGCAACCAAGTTACAAAGGAGGTTAGGCAGGCGAAGGCAGGTTACGAGAAATCCTTGGCAAGGGATGCAAAGAAAAACAGCAAAGAGTTCTTTACTTATGTAAACTCTAGAAGGAAGGGGATGAATCAGATTGGTCCACTTGATATTGATGGGTCAACTGTTGATGATCCTGCTCAGGTAGCTAACAAACTAAATGAATATTTTGCATCGACATTCACACATGAGGAGTTATTCAGCGAGGGGAATGCCAGAGGTGTATTCAACTCTAGCAGTAAGCTACAGAATCTTGAAATAACTGCGAGTAAAGTGGAGGAGAAACTGTTGAAGATAAACACAAGAAAGGCACACGGGGTGGATGGGATCTATCCAGTTATATTAAAGGTGGCAGCAAAGGAAGTAAGCAAACCCTTAGCCATAATTATGAGAGCTTCCTTGGACTCAGGGGAGGTATACCCATAGACTGGAAATGTGCAAATGTGACCCCAATTCACAAAGGAGGATCAAAGGCTGACACAAGTAATTATAGACCTGTGAGCTTAACTTCTGTTCCAGGAAAATTAATGGAGGCACTGGTTAAAGAAGCACTGCAGGATCATTTAGACAAGACTTCAGTTATAGCTCAGACACAGCATGGTTTTGTTAAGGGGAAGTCTTGCCTGACCAACTTGATTGGATACCATGATGCAGTCTCAAAAGAACTGGATGCAGGGAATAACTTTGATATTATATACTTGGATGTTAGAAAGGCTTTTGATACTGTTGCACATGGAAGACTGCTACACAAATTGGAGCAGTGTGACATTGGAGGCAAATTGCTGCTATGGATAAAGCGGTGGTTGAGGGGGAGAAGACAGAGAGTGGTAATCAATGGACACTGCTCATCGTGGACTGATGTTATTATTGGAGGAGTCCCTCAGGGCTCAGTGTTGGGTCCATTATTGTTTTCTGTATTTATAAATGATATTGATGATGGTCATCATCGTCATCAGCCATTTTCAATCCACTGCAGGATGAAGGCCTCTCCAGCAACTTTCCAGTTCCTTCTGTTTTGAGCACTGGCCATCCATTTACTACTCAAAAACTCCTGAATTTAATCTATTCATCTCCGCCTTTGTCTTCCACGTTTTCTTCTAGCCCCTCTTGGGTACCATTCTGTTATTTTCTTTGTCCATCTGTCATCATGTCTTCGAGCTATGTGTCCTGCCCAAGACCATTTTAGTTCTATAGTTTTGATAAGAATGTCCTTTACTTGAGTTTGCTGCCTAATCCATGTGTTTCTCTTCTTATCTAACAGTCTGATTCCCAATATAATTCGTTCCATTCTTCGCTGTGTTGTTCTTAGCTTCTCTTCCATTCTTTTGGTGAGTGCCCAAGTTTCACTTCCATAAGTCATGGTGGGGAGTATACATTGATTCATTATTTTACGTTTCAGACAAACTGGGATATTGCTCTTCAGTATGTGGCTATATTTCCTGAATGCTATCCATCCAAAATTTATTCTTCTCTTGACTTCCAGCCATTTATCATTATTACAGCTAATAACTTGTCCCAGATAAGTATATGACTCCGCCTTTTCAATTACTGCTCCTTCAATTATTATTTCCCTTTCCGTGGCATACTTGTTCATCATTACTTTTGTTTTAGCCATATTCATCTTTAGTCCAAAATCCTTACTAACTGTGCATAACTGATTTGGGATCGTGGCTTATGACCACAATGTCATCTGCAAATCGTAAATGGTTTAGGTACTCTCCTTTCACATTGACTCCTTTCTGCGACCAGTCTAATCTTCTGAAAGCTTCCTCAAGGGCAGCAGTAAACAGCTTCGGAGATATTGTGTCTCCTTGTCGAACTCCTTTCTCGATTTTAAATTTGCTACTGTCTTTGTCTAGTCTAATAAAGGATGTAGCACTCTCATATATTTTCTTCAAAATCATAATATATGGAGTATCTATGCCTTGTCTTTCCAGTGCCCGAAACATTGCCTTATGCTGTATGGAGTCAAATGCCTTTTCATAATCCACAAATGCCAGGCATAATGGTGTTTTATATTCATTTGCTTTCTCCATTAGCTTTGATATTACGTGAAGGTGATCCATAGTTGAGAATCCTGTCCTAAAGCCAGCTTGCTCTTTCGGTTGATTCTCATCAAGTATTCTTTCTAATCTGTTAGTAATGACCCTTGTGAACAACTTGTAGATATGGGATAACAAGCTAATTGGTCTATAATTTCCAATTTCTGATTTATCTCCTTTCTTATGCAGCAAAACTATTATTGCATTATTCCACTGCTTAGGCATCACACCTTTTCTAATGCACTTTGTGAAGAGCCTTGCCAGTTTTTGTGTTATGTCTCTTCCTCCCAATTTTAACAACTCTACAGTAACTTCATCTTCCCCCGGGGCTTTCCGATTCTTCATTTTCTTCAATGCATGTTCTACCTCATCAGGAAGAATATCGGGTATGTCGTATGTGTTGCTACTTTGCAATCCATGTTCCCCACTGCTGGTATCATTTCCTCGCTCCTTGTATAATTCTCTATAGTAGTCTTCTGCTATTTGAATTATGCCTTCTCTGCTGTTTATAAGTACACCATCGCTATTCTTCAGTTTCAGTATCATTTGTCTTTCTGTATTACTGCTCATGGCTGCTGATTTAAATCCTTTGTTTTCCCTTAATGCTTGTTCTACTTTTCTTATGTTAAATCTTCTTATGTCCTCTCTGAGTCTCTTTCTAATGGCTTTGCATAACTCAGTATACTCAATTTTCTCCCTGTCAGTGTTTTTTTTGTTCTTCATTTGTCGTCTTTGGTTCATCATGACAAGTGTTTCTTGACTAATTTTTTCTTCTTTGGATTTCAGTTTCCCTATAGGTTTCTTGGGCTTTATCACTTTCAGAAAGTTGTAATATTCCTTGTCGATATCTTGGTCCTGAGCAGTCTGCAGAAGCTCAAACTTGTTTTTAAGTTCCACTACATACTGCTTTTTCTTCTCCTCTGTTATTTCAAAGACCTTTGTATTATTTACTTGAGTCAGTTTTCCTTTCCTTTCCTACATCTATGTCAAGTGTACATCTTACCATTGTGTGATCACTTCCAACACTTACCTTATTCAGGACGGTAACATCATTCACAATAGATCTTCTGTTAGTGAGGATGGAGTCGATTTCATTAGTTGTTAATCCATTTGGACTCTTCCATGTCCACTTTCTGTTCACCCTTTTCTTGAAAAAAGTGTTCATTACTGACAGTCCTTGAGATTCTGCAAATTCCACAAGTCTTTCACCTCTTTTATTTCTTTCACCAATTCCAAAATTTCCTATAGCTCCTCTTTCTGCGCTGTTTTGCCTTTTTCCAACCTTAGCATTGAAATCCCCCATAATAATAGTGTAGTGGGTTTTCTGCTCATCTAGAAGACTCTCAATTTCAGTGTACATTTCTTCAACCTCTTCATCATCATGGCTCGATGTTGGTGCATAAATCATTATAATCTTTAGCTTGTACCTCTTAGAAATCTTGAGTATTAGTCTTGACACCCTTGGTGATGTACTTTTGAATTCCAAAATGTTGTTTTTTAAATCTTTATGGACCAGAAACCCAACTCCACCTTCACTCCTTTCACTGTTTCCCTTGGTGTACAGCAGATTTCCACTTGATAGACTTATAAGTGACTCATTTCTTCTTCTTGTTTCAGCCAAACCGATGATATTCCAATTCACATTTTCTAATCCCTTTTCCAGCTCTAATATATATACCAAGTCCGATATACCATGGTGATGGTATATAGGGCTTAATGTCCAAGTTTGCAGACGATACAAAGGTTAGCAGGGTTGTCAACGACACTACTGACAGTATGCTGCTGCAGCAGGATCTGGAAAGGTTGAGTAGATGGGCTGAGAGGTGGCAAATGAAGTTTAACATTGACAAATGTAATGTACTACACATGGGAAACAGCAACCCCAGAGCAACGTATCAACTCTGTGGTACTACACTGACAGTGGTAGAGAATGAAAGGGACTTGGGGGTGGTTGTGTAGGCAGATATGAAGTTCTCTGAGCAGTGCAGACGGGCTGCAAGAGTAGCTCATGGAGTATTGTCAATGATATACAGGAATTTTTCCAGCAGGGATAAGGAGGTGATTATTCCATTGTATAAGGCGATGGTCAGGCCACACCTAGAGTACTGTATACAGGTCTGGAGGCCTCATTTCAAGAAGGATGTAGAGCTGCTGGAACGAGTACAGAGAAGGGCAACAAGATTAGTGAATGGAACAAAGGGGTGCTCTTACGAAGAAAGGCTTAAGTTTTGCAAATTACAGTGTCTGGAGACTAGGCACCAGCGAGGTGATCTGATAGAGGTGTATAAAGCCTTGAATGGTTTAAGCATGCTCAATGCTGATGGGAGTCTTCCTCTAGCTCAGAAAAATCACCTGAGAGGGCATAATTTCAAATTGAGGAAAGACAGATGTAGGATAGACGTGCGGAAATTTGCCTTTAGCCAGCAGGTGGTTGGTTGGTGGAACAGACTTCCTTCCCTTGTCGTGGAGGTTGATAGCCTAAATAAGTTTAAGGCTCAGCTGGACAGGTATTTTGAACGAACAGAGGGGTGAAGTGGAAATGGGTTTTTTTTTTTTTTGGCTGATGCTGCATAAGCTTGCTTTCTTGCATCAAATGCCTCTGCTAATGCTAATAATCCTTTCATAGCCTTATCACTTCAATCAAATTCTCCCTTATGTGTCTAGCGCCAAGTTTTTCAGATTTAGACCACATCTTCTCATAGGTATAATGCTTAGCATTCTTCACAAATCTTGCCTCTTTCCCTTCAAAACCCTCTCTAAAAGTTCGAGATCTTTCTTTAAATGTGTCCTACAACTGATATTCCAAGTAAGTCTTTCCATCATTTTATAGAGAAGGATAATGATTACCTTCCCTCTCCTTCAAAATTCTGATAAACCTTATATTGAACACCATGTGCCCTTCTTTCCATCTGTTTAAATTGTAAGTTGAAATTTGCTTTCTGTATCATAATTCCCAAGTCGTTCTCTCCCTGAACATTGCTTAATTTTTTTCCTCCCCATCTGTGAACTACTCCTGAGTTTCTGTTCCTTGTGTGCCACACCTTGCACTTGGGCATCATACTTTATCAGCTATTTTTTGGGCCCTACTTGCAGTTAGTTCAAAGTAGTGATGGGAATAATAGGGAGATCTAAATTGAATAATGAATTTTGGGTAATAATCGAAATAATGCATTATGGAATTTGCGTAACAGATTACAGATTTTTGATAATCAAACAGAAAGGTATAATCAGAGGTGTGGCTGATGTGGGCACACATGCCAAGATTGGTCTGTTGCGTAGGACAAGGTAGAACTGAAGCTTTAAGTTTTGATAATATCAGTTTAAGTCCATTCACTGTCACCTTTTTAATTTCATAATTGTTTATTTCAATTACTGAAATAATCAGTTATGGAAATCATTCGATTATGCCCATGGGATAGTTAACCCCACCTCCATTCCAAACTTTGATCAGCAGACTTTGACAGATTACAGAATACAACAGTTCCCCTTGTATTCCCCTCATAATATAGTAAACTAAGAAACAAGAGAGGTCAGAGCAATTATCCCTGAGAGACCCCACTCTAGTCTATTTTGTAGAATACCCATTTATGACCACACTCTCTGTCTCTTATCCTTCAATCAACCCCTAATTCACTGATGGATCTTTCCTGCTATCCCATCCTTTGCTAATGTAACTTCTCATGAGGAACCGCATCAAAGCCCCTTTTTAAAATCAAGGTAAGTGTGTCAAAGCTGTTTCTTGCATCCAACTGATTTAAAACCTCCTTACAGCAGGTTGCTAGATTGTTAGGCATGATCTCTACCTTCATGAAACCATACTGAGAATGGTTTCAATGGTTACATACCAATTTAGGATTCCATTCTTGTTGAGATGGTCCTATATTACATCTTTAACCATAAACTCCATAATCTTACCAACTGCAGAAGTCAAACTCACTTTTCTGAGAGAACATAAAGGTGGAGAGTTTCTAATATTCTTGTCACTTATTTTGTAGTGTTTCAACTTGACTTATTTTTCTTCCATGTGGTTTCAGTAGTAAAGATTGCTGCAAAATACCTATTTAACTTTAATTCAGCTGGATTATTGATTATACTACCTCTTTATCTTGCATCGCTTATCCAGTCTGATTTTTTTTTTTTTTTTTTTTTTTTTTTTTGTCTTATATATGAGCCTTTCATAGTTTTCATTCATAAGGGAAAAAAAAAAAAAAATCAGACTGGCAGTGGTTTCATTGCACATTTGATTATAGTTATTGTATAAAGCATTTTATTTTCAATCAAAAATTTCAAAAATACTTTCAAAAATAATGTCATACAATAGCCTTTACATATTCATGCCTTTTCTTTTTATTTTGCTCAATTAAATCTTTCAGCTTTCTTCTCATCTATTTCAGCAACTTTCTTTTGCTGTACTTCACAGCTAGTACTGTGAACAAGCAGTAAATGTTAACTCTCCATGGGTAACACGCCCAAATGGACATAAATGCTTAGACAATTTCTTTTTATTATAAAGGTATTAATTTTTAACATTTTTATTGAATTGAAAATAGTCTTTTATTAAATATATATATATATATATATATATATATATATATATATAATATACATAATGCATAGAATGAGCAAATTATAAGATGCCATTGGTCACTGAATGACTAGTGTTTGTATATTACAGTTAATACTGAAAAAATAATAAAAAAAGATATGGTTGCTTGCATGATATCTATTAGATGCAAAGCAAACAGATACCTTCTCACTTTATGAGAAGTTAGAATATTGTCTCATTGTTATTCAGAGAAAGGAGAAACATACATGGAAGGATATGATTTCGTTCCCAAATTAAAAAAAAAAAAAAAAAGATTTAAAAAGTGACATCAGTCAGATTGGTACATGACTGACAGAAAGTAAAATGAAAATTGTGAATATAGTGCATTGAAATCATATAAAATTAAAATCTGTATAATACTGTGTAATATTTTAAAAATGATATTCAAAAGTACTGTACAAATAAAAATTAAAAATAGTCTATTTTTCCGTATCATGTCTTCTCATATCTTTAATAGACCTAAAATTGTTGTGGTAAGGCAGAAGGTGAGTGCAGACATTTAAAATCTAAGCATGGGTTTTATTGGTAACTTTGGAGCATCTTGAAGAGGCTTTCCAAACAGATTTGGACTGCTGAGTTCTGCCTGTAGCAGACTTCTCTGTATCAGGTGGTTGTACTTTTCTTGAATGACATCCATGGTTTTATTTAAGTTGAGAACCTTGCCCATCTCACAATTAGCATTAGTAGAGGCATTTGATGCAAGAAAGCAAGCTTATGCAGCATCAGCCAAAAAAAAATAAAGTAAAATAAATAAATAAAAAATAGCCACTTCCACTTCACCCCTCTGTTCGTTCGAAATACCTGTCCAGCTGAGCCTTAAACTTATTTAGGCTATCAACTTCCACGACAAGGGATGGAAGTCTGTTCCACCTACAAACACGCTGGCTAAAGGCAAATTTCTGCACATCTATCCTACATCTGTCTTTCCTCAATTTGAATTTATGCCCTCTCAGGTGATTATTCTGAGCAAGAGGAAGAATCCCATCAGCATTGAGCATGCTCAAACCATTCAAGGCTTTGTACACCTCTATCAGATCACCTCGCTGGTGCCTAGTCTCCAGACACTGTAATTCGCAAAACTTTAGCCTTTCTTCGTAAGAGCACCCCTTTGTTCCATTCACTAATCTTGTTGCCCTTCTCTGTACTCGTTCCAGCAGCTCTACATCCTTCTTGAAATGAGGCCTCCAGGCGTGTATACAGTACTCTGGGTGTGGCCTGACCATTGCTTTATACAAGGGAATAATCACCTCCTTATCCCTGCTAGAAAAATTCCTATATATCATTGACAATACACCATGAGCTACTCTTGCAGCCCATCTGCACTGCTCAGAGAACTTCATATCTGCTTGCACAACCACCCCCAGGTCCCTTTCATTCTCAACCACTGTCAGTGTAGTACCACAGAGTTGATACGTTGCTCTGGGGTTGCTGTTTCCCATATGTAGTACTTTACATTTGTCAATGTTAAACTTCATTTGCCACCTCTCAGCCCATCTGCTCAACCTTTCCAGATCCTGTTGCAGCAGCATAGTGTCAGTAGTGTCCTTGACAACCCTGCCAACCTTCGTATCGTCTGTAAACTTGGACATTAAGCTTGATATAACATCATCAATATCATTTATAAATACAGAAAACAATAAAGGACCCAATACTGAACCCTGAGGGACTCCACTAATAACATTAGTCCACGATGAGCAGTGTCCATTGATTACCACTCTCTGTCTTCTCCCCCTCAACCACCCCTTTATCCATAGCAGCAATTTGCCTCCAATGCCACACTGCTCCAATTTGTGCAGCAGTCTCCCATGTGCAACAGTATCAAAAGCCTTTCTAAGATCCAAGTATATAATATCAAAGTTATTCCCTGCATCCAGTTCTTTTGTGACTGCATCATAGTATCCAATCAAATTGGTCAGGCAAGACTTCCCCTTAACAAAACCATGCTGTGTCCGAGCTATAACTAAACTCTTGTCTAGATGATCCTGCAGTGCTTCTTTAACCAGTGCTTCCGTTAATTTTCCGGGAACAGAAGTTAAACTCACAGGTCTATAATTACTTGTGTCAGCCTTTGATCCTCCTTTGTGAATTGGGGGTCACATTTACACATCTCCAGTCCACGGGTACCTCCCCTGAGTCCCAGGAAGCTCTCATAATTATGGCTAAGGGTTTGCTTACTTCCTTTGCTGCCTCCTTTAATATAACTGGATAGATCCCATCCACCCCAGGTGCCTTTCTTGTGTTTATCTTTAACAATTTCTCCTCCACTTTACTCTCAGTTATTACAAGATTATCTAGCTTACTGCCAGAGTTTAATACACCTCTGGCATTCCCCTCGCTGATTAACTCCTCATGTGTGAATGTCGATGCAAAATATTCATTTAGTTCGTTTAGTATCTATTTAATTCATTTAGTATCTGAGCAGAATCATCAACATTTGACCCATCGATATCAAGTGGACCAATCTGATTCATCCCCTTTCTTCTAGAGTTTACATAAGTAAAGAACTCTTTGCTGTTTTTCTTTGCATCCCTTGCCAAAGATTTCTCGAAATCTGCCTTCGCTTGCCTAACCTCCTTTGTAACTTGGTTACAGATCAACTTGTATCTGTCATAGGCTTCTGTGTCACGTGTGAATTTGTATGTATTCCATGCATTTTTCTTCTGTGCCATATGCCTCATTAGTTCATCTGACATCCATTTAGGCCTAAACCTTGAACAATATTTCTTAGTTGGTATGTAAAGCCTAGTAGCTTCCAAGATACGTTCTTTGAATGCTTCCCATTTTGAATTTGCTGTTGGTAACATCATCAGTTGATCCCACTGTATAGAATTTAAATACTGTCTCAGTCCATCGTAGTCGCCTTTACGAAAGCAATACCCCTTCCCTTTACCCCTAATGGTAGTTACCTCTTTGAGTAAATTTCACTTCAGAACACTGTGATCACTGCCACCTAGTTGTTCTTTTATCTGCAGATTCTTAATGCATGAAGAATCACTACTGATAATCAAATCAAGAGTATTACTCCCTCTATTTGCCTCCCGAACATGCTGATGTAGAAAACAATCATCCAATAAATCCACGAAAGCCTTGCTAGTGTGTGAGTGACCAGCCCCCAAATTCCAGTCAATATCTGGGAAATTAAAATCCCCCCCATTATAAGACTCTCTGATTTACTGGCCCACTATTTTTCTGTACAGTTTCTTATTATACTCATCACAGTCATTAGGGCTATAGCACACTCCTACTCTCAATTTTGATCTCCCAATGCGTATGTCACACCAAACTGACTCGACACTGCTCTGTCCAGCGATATCGACTGGCTTCACTTCCTTGGATTTTGTGTTTCTTAACTAATAGCATAACTCCTCCTCCCTTCCTATCCTGTCTATCCTTTCTGTAGACATTGTACTCCCCAAATTCCAGTTCTGCATTCCTTATATCTGTGTGACACCATGTCTCTGAAATCCCAACAAATCTGCCTTTGATGTTTTGAGCAATACCTCAAATTCATCAAATTTATTTGCTAAACTCCTAGCACTGGTGTACACGCAAGTATACATGCACCTGCTCTTCCTCTTAGCCACCCTAACACAACCCATGTGTTTACTTGTACCCCCATGATTCCCAGCAGTCTCTGAAATATCCTGCATCTTATTTTCCAGGCTGCTGCTCATTCCAATAGAAGCAGTGCAAGAATCACTTTCTCTTCTGCCAGTGGCTACTGTTAATCTATTAGCCCTTGTATCCCCCCAATCTAGCAGTTTTCCGACCCACCTAACACTGCTTTGATAGCATCAGCAAAAATTCTTGCACCCTTTCTATTTAAGTGTATCCCAACCCTGTAGAAGCAGTCTCTCCTGTTAACAGGTACAGAGCAGGCTGAAAAAAGCTCTACCCCTTGAGCGCTGCACAGTCTTTCCAGGGCCGAATTGATTGACAGGGCTCTCATCATATACTCCCTCCTATCGTGTCTGGGCAGAATTGCAGACACTTTCAAATTCAACCCTAATTCACGGCTTTTTTTCATCAGTGACCTGTACTTGTTAAGTAATTCCGACGGTCTCCTACTCTCAATGTTAAGGTTTGATTCTTCGATCTCAATCCATGCTTCACCGATATTCTTGACTGCATAAAAAATGAAGTCCTCATCCAAATTCTTCATAATTAAGCTCTCTTCCTTTTTGATTTCTATGATGGCTTGGGTAAGAGTTTGCCTAAGCTAATAAGTATGAAATGATGCGGTTATTCTCTGGTTCACTGGCTGGTACTTTATGGTGGGATTCGAATCATTCAGAAATTCTTTGAAAGAATGATTCGAATCATTCTTTATATTCTGTGATTCGAATCATTCAGAAACAAATCACCCGATACAATACCCAAAATCAACAATGCCTTAAATGCCAGTTTTTTAATCAAACAGTATTTTTCTGTACAAGGTACAAAATAATCATAGAACCACTCCTTGAATGAACACCATGCTTGCAACTCCAAACTTTTGTATTAGATTTCCATATTCCTGGAAGGGCAGTCCTCACAACTCTTAACAACTCCAGTGTTTTAAGAATGTAAACTAGCACGGATTTCAGTTTAATTACCAATGGCATTAGCACCTAACCATAAAGTCAATCTGCTTAGCCACTTTGAAGCCAGGCATTTCTTCTTTTTCATGGCTGTATAGGTTTCCTGGTTACTCTTCACCATTTGGGAGTAACTGTGTTATATAATATGAAGTTTTCTGAACAATGTAGACAGGCTTCCAGGGCAGCTGGTGGGATATTTTTAATGATTTTCAGCAACTTTGCAAATGGAGATAAAATGATTATTCCATTATATAAAGCAGTGGTCAAGTTGCATCTTGAATATTGCATACAGGTTCGGAGCTCCCATTTTAGTAAAGGTGCGGATGCTGTTGGAAAGTGTACAGAGAAGGGCAACAAGATTGGCTAAGGGCACGAAAAGGGTATTCTTATCCAGAGAGACTTCTGTTTTTGTAAGTTACAGTGTTTTTGAAACCAAGTTTCCACGAGGTGATCTTATCTTGGCATTTATGGCCTTGAAAGGATAGAATAAACAAAATGCCTATGAAATTTTTATGCTTAGTCATGTGACATAAAGGGGGAATAAATTTAAATTGAAAGAAAATAATTGCCGACAGAGTCTGAAATTTTTCTTTACTCAAAGAGTGATTGACTGTTGAAATAAACTCTGACCTACTCACATGGAGGTTGTAAGTTTATCTAAATGAGGGATTGAATAAAAACTTGAAAGAAATAGGTAAATAAGAGGAGGAAAGGACATTGGTTACTTCATTTTTTAATTTAAATTTAAACTTTATTTTTGACAAAGCAATCTTATATGGCTGGTGCTATGTAAGCTTGCTTGTTATATTGCTGATGATAATACCGGTACCAACAAGTTAGTGTTAACAGTGTTTACATTTCAGGTGCATTTGATATTAATTGAATTTTCATTAATAGAAATAAAAATTTCATTTTCTCATTAAAAGAAATAAAAATTAATAGAAATAAAAAATTTCATTAATAGATTAATAGAAATAAAAAGTAAATAACTAATTTGTTCCCAGTTAATTACTAATTAATAAATTAATTAGTAATTGATTGGGAATAAATTAGCTATTTACTTTTAAACCATTTCTCTTCTGTCAAGCAATGTGAGTGATGTCTTTTAAGGGTATGATGGGCATTATGGCTTGATCCAATATTTCTTACAATTTGAGGGTACAGCTCTACAATAGTTTTTGCAGGCCAGCTGCAAGATAGTCCAAACCTATTTGTCTCACAGGAATAGTTGTAGTCGATGACTTGATTTTCAGGGAAACTGAAAATATATTGTGCAAAAAGGATAGGTGGAATAGTACCGGGGTGGGAGGGACTAAAGTTGATAACATTGTAGAGCAGCTGTCATCTTTTAAGGGTACAAAAGGTGATATTGCTATACACATTGTTACCAATGATATTAAGAGTATTAGATCTTAGGCTCTAATTAACAAGTACAGAGCAAAGTTCAGAAACAGTTTCAAGTTAGGATTGAAATTGAAAGTGTTTGCAATTCTGCCCACACATGATAGGAAGAAGTACAGCTGACCCCTGCTCAACGCTGATAATTCGTTCCGGAAAAACAGAGCGCTAAGTGAATCCACATTAAGCGAGCGCCGCATTCCCATAAGGTAACATATGTATTTGTGAGTTGTGGTCGGTGCCATAGGATATTTCCTAATCAATAAGAAACGGTAGTGAAAAGATGCACAAATGTTGGTCAAAATATTTAATATTCAAATATTTGTACATATAAAATATTCTGCATTACATACATATATTTGATATGTAAGTGGTTACTTACGTATCAAAATTAAACTTAATTCCAATTAAAATCATGAATTTAATTGATCTAAATTGATTTAATTTAATTGATGAATTTAATCATGAAAAATGTATCGATTTTGGGTCGTACTTTGGTCCTCTTCCTGGAAACTAAAAGGGGTTTTAATTTTAAATCCCCCGCAGCGTTACCACCCAGCAATAAAGTCAACTGATCCTTCACCGCTTTTAAACATGGCATGTTTTTTTCTTCTTTCAATATGAAACTTCTTTAAGGCATACATTTCCAAAAAAAGTCCTGCTTCATCTATGTTAAAAACTTGTTGAGAAGTATAACACATAATACTCCTCTTCAATAATTTTAACAAGTTCTTTTTTGAAAGTTTCGGATCCTTGATCTGCACTTGCAGCTTCTCCCTGGATTTTAAATCTATTCAACCAGCCCTTGCTAGTTTTAAATGGTTCCACATTTTTTTTTTTTTTTTTAAGTGAGTTTTCTTCAGATATAAGCTAATCTCTCTCTCTTTTTTTTATTTATTTTTTTATAATATTTAACTAAAATATTTAAAGGCAAAGGCCTCGTGCTATGAGGTAGAATTACTAACATCTAGGTTAGTGCAAAAGCATCATTTTAACGTAGCCATCTACCAAAGTAATTAAATTAATTAATTAAATTGGCATCATTTTGGTTATATCTCATATTGTTAATGCCTTCAGAACGAGTTGCCATACTATTATACTACCTTGAATAAATAACACTTCAGTGGAGAAGACTACTGTTATTTATTCTCAGTGAATACCACCACCAAAATGGCACCGTTTCAAAGCTTGTTGCCTTCTCTTTGGTGGGTGGGTGGGCGGGCAGTTATCCAGGTGTTGCAATAGTGACAAGATAGCTACATTAAAATGATGCTTTTGCACTAACCTACATGTTAGTCATTCTACCTCGTAGCATGAGGCCTTTGCCCTTAAATATTTTATAATTTATATCACTGCACACCATCAGGCAATCTCTCATTTGCAACAACAGGGTATCTGCCCACCCACCGAAGAGAAGCCAACAAGCTTTTAGCATTAGTAGAGGCATATGATGCAAGAAAGCAAGCTTATGCAGCATCAGCCAAAAAAAAAAAAAAAAAAAAAAAAACATGCTCCCATTTCACCCCTCTGTTTGTTCCTAGTACCTGCTCAGCCTTAAATTTATTTAAGCTATCAACTTTCACAACAAAGGATGGAAGTCTGTTCCACCAACCAACAACCCGCTGGCTAAAGACAAACTTCCACACATCTATCCTACCTCTGTCTTTCCTCAATTTGAATTTATGCCCTCTCAAATGATTATTCTGAGCAAGAGTTTGAAACGGTGCCGTCTGGGTGGTGGTATCCGCTGAGAATAAATAACAGTAGTTTTCTCCACTGGTGAAGTGTTATTTATTCGAGGTAGTACAATACCATGGAAACTCGTTCTGAAGGCATTCACAATATGAGATATAACCAGAACTATGCCAATTTAATTAACTACTTTGGTAGATGGCTACGTTAAAATGATGCTTTTGCGCTAACATACATGTTATTATTTAACTTAACTGAATTCTGCATTGGATATTATCTTCAATAAAATTATTTAGAAGTCTCTCCATTTCAATCCTAATAGCCGGCCTAGCCCTAGTTGCTTGTAGTGGAGCAGCTGTCTTTCCCTCTGCTAAAATTAATTATTTATTTTTTATAATTGTTCTTACAGTTAAACTTTCCAGTTCTAAAATGTGGCACACTTCCGCTTGTTGTTGACCAGAATCGATTCACTTCGAAACGTCGAATTTCAGATTCAGTCTTTTTCTTACATTTGTAGTCTTCGTACTACATCCAGACATTGTTGCTTTTTTATTCTTATCCACCATTATTAACTCTTCGAAAATGTAACTGTGTTGGTTGCATTAATTATGATACAGTGTTTGAATAAACTGTCCGTTGTGCACAATGTCTAATACTGTACTGAATGATGACTAGAATTTGGATAAATGCATATAACGCAAATATTACAAGCAATATACTTGATCATTTTTTAAAATGTTGATCTCGGAACTACGTAACAAGTCACTGTACTGCAATTAAATTAGCGTGCGAGAAAATTTCACTGAGAGTGGGAATATTTCTCAAGTCGGCGTGGGAAAACATTTTAATGCTGTTTTGCTATTCATTTTCAAGCTGTCGACTCCATCATATGAAACAATTTCGTTAAATATGCCAAAAATGTAATCTGTAAAAGAGCATTATTGATTTGTGACAATATTATAGTCAGATACGGGTTATAATATAAGAACAGCATTATAGCGAATCAGCGTAAAGCAAACCGCGTTATAACGAGGGCCTGCTGTATGTGAATAAGAGCCTCGTCAGTCAGTTTGGCCCTGGAGAGATTGTGCAAGGTTCATGGGGTACAGTTTTTCTCAGCATTGTCTGTGCTTGTTAACAGAAGAAACTCTTTCTACAGGTATTAGATACTTTTAAATAGAAAGAGTGCAAGAATATTTGCTGATGCTATTGAGGCAGTGCTAGATAGGTTGAAAAACTGCTAGCCTTTGGGGGGGGGGGATACATAGTTTAATAGATTGAGTAGCCATAGGCAGAGGTGAAAGTAATTCTTGCACTGCTTCTTTTGGAGCATCCAGAAGTCTGGAGGACAAGTGTTCAGAATTCAAGACCTGATGGGGATCAACTCCCACATGGAACAAGTAAAGACACGGGCTGCGATATAGTTAATAAGAGTAAAAACAGTTGCATGTGTACTTGCATGTACACTAATACCAGAAGCATAGTAAATGAATTTGAAATAAAATGTTCTTGTTCAATTCATCAGATGCAGATAATGTGGGTATATAAGAGACATGGTGACACACAGATATGCTTAAGTTGCTGACAAACTCAAATATTTTGCATCTACACATTTGCATATGGGGAATTTTTTAGGAATGTATGTCAAATTGTAACGGAGTTGAGCAATTTTGTGATAACACAGAAGAAAGTAGAAGCGAAATTGTTGAATTTAAATTTTGTAAAGGCACCTGGGGAGGATGGAATCTGTACAGTTACATTAAAGGAGTCAGCAAACCTTTGGCCATGATTATGATAGTATTTTTGATTTGGGAAAGGTTCCTGTGGGGTGGAGAGGTGGAAAGATATCCCCAGTTCGCAAAAGTGGATGAGAGGGTGACAAGTAATTACAGACCTGTTAACTTGACCTCTGTTCCAGGGAAAAAATAATGCAGTCATTGGTTAAAGATGTGATACAGGGCCATCTAGACAGGAATGCAGTTATATTGCAGTCACAGCATGGATTAGCATTATTATTAGTAGAGGCACATGATGCAAGAAAGCAAGCTTATGACAGCATGAGCCAAAAAAAAAAAAAAATAAACACTTTCCATTTCACCAATCCATTCGAGCCAAACGTTTGTCCAGTTCTTCCTTGAATTTATTTAAGCTATCAACTTCTATGACAGATGGATGTTTGTTCCAGCAATTGACTACCCGTGGCTAAAGGCAAATTTCCTCACATCTATTCTATAGCTGTCGTTCCTCAATTTGAATTTATGACCCCTCAGGTTCATAATCTGAGCAATAGGAAAAATCCCATTAGCATTGAGTCTGCTCAAACCATTCAAGGCCTTATACACCTCAAATAGATCACCTTGCAATTGCCTAGTCTTCAGGTGCTGCAATTTGCAGAACTTAAGCCTTTCTTGATAGGAGAATCCCTTCATTCCCCCTCACCAAGCTTGTTGCCATTCTCTGCACTTGTTCTAGCAACTTTGCATCCTTCCTAAAATGAGGCCTCCAAACCTGTACGCAGTACTCAAGGTATGGCCTGACCATTGCCTTATACAAAGGAATAATCGCTTCCTTATGCCTACTAGCAAAATTCTTGTATGTCATTGACAAGCTTCCCCCCCCCATAACCTGCTCTGGTAGCCTGTCTGCACTGATCAGAAAACTTCATATCTGACTGCACAATTATCCTCAGACCTTTTTCATTCTCTATCACCCTGAGTACAGTACCACACAGTTGGTACGTTTCTTCTCTGGGGTTATTGCTTACTGATTACTGCTATCCATATGGAGTACATTGCATTTGTCAATGTTAAACTTCAGTTTCCACTTCTCAGCCCATCTACCCAACTTTTCAAGATCCTGTTGCAGTAGCACACTGTCATTAACAACCCACTGCCAACCTTTGTATCATTTGCAAACTAGGACATTAAGCCTGATATGCCTTCATCAATATCATTCATAAATATACAAATTTTTGTAAAAGAATAACAGACATTTATCTCTATATGATAATACATAGAACACTTCCGTATGATACTCTCCAGAAATTAAAACGAAAACAATTTTTAAAAAAATCGAAAATCTTAAATTACAGTAACAAATAACTAACAATAATTAAAAATCAAATGAACACAATTAAAAATCAATTTTAATGCAATTAAAAATTAAGTAAAAAATTAATTTAACGAAAAAAATGCAAAGCGATTTTCCTTCCAGAAGCTGACAATGCTTTACGCACATCTGCGTAAAGGACCACGAGTCGTAGATTAGATATGGCCGGCGAACATTAACAGAATTCTCATGTAATTTAATTTTGATGGTTTCTGCAATTAATAGTCTTGTATAATTACGTTGGACACTAAGTATTTTGGCCTCTTTAAACAAAAAAGTATGTTTTTCATTAGTGGCAGAAAAGGCTAATTCTGACGCTGCTGAACTAACTGAGGCCGCATGGTGATTAACACGAAAATTCAGAGAACACTGTGTAGAACCCTGATAAGAGGAGTCACAATCACTACAAGAAATGTATAGGTTATTTATTTGTGGTGTGAACATGAAAAGGACTGAGCGATTGTTCAGTGTAGTGTGTAATTTCCGTATTGGCCTGGCTACAATTTTAAATTCGGTATCTTTAAAGGATCTGTTAAGTTGTTTGTGCCACTGTTCAACATATGGGACAGAAATAAAATATTTTTTGATATTACTATTGTTGGTTGGTGTATTTTTTTTTTTTTTTTTTTTTTTTTGTATTCTATCCTTAGCTTGCACCCTAATTCTGTCTATTGTAGCAAGTGGGTAACTCCTGTTTAAGAATCTGCTGGTTAATATTTGTATTTCTGAGCCCAAAGCAGATTCTGTCGTTGAATATTTATAAGCATTGAAAAATTGATTAAAGAAAATCGGTCTTTTGTAGGTGAGTGGGTTGTAGCTATTAACGTAGAAGCATACCGGTGTTTGTAGGTTTACGATAGATGTTAAATTGGATTTTATTTGCATCCTGAGTAAGCGTGAAATTTAGAAAATTTAATGACTTAGTATCTGTATTCTCCCTCTCCGATGTAAATTTGAGTCTAGTATTTTTTTTATGAATATTATTAAACGAATGTAAAATGTCTTGGATAGTGCTACTATCAGTAATGACTAGAACATCATCTAAATACCTCCCATAATATGTGATATAGGGTAGAAAAGGCATCAAAAATATACGTTCAATCGTTGAAAGGTAGATCTCAGATATTAGGCCACTCAGGCTTAATCCCATTGGTAAACCAAAAATTTGTTTGTGTACTTTGGCATCAACTAACAGTTAAATTAAGTGAAAAATTTCCTTAATAGGAGGCTTCGTATGATGAATCGGTATAGTGTTATTATTTAACATATCCCAAAGAATATCTAATGTGTATTCAACGTTTACATTAGTATATACATAATGAGGTAACATCTAGTGAGAATAAATTATCATTACCACCACGTATACAGTCCTTAAGGTTATTAAATAGTGTATCATAGTTCTTAATCCCAAATTGTATCGCCTTTCTAAAGGGCTCTGGTTCATACTATCAAATTCATTTTTAATCTCTTTTTTTGACTATTTCATTCACTTCCTTTCTCTCCAGGTATATAACCCCAGGGGCTCACATCTGGTGAGTATGGGCCTGGCACACCCAGGGTCCCGAGCTGGATATCATCATTCTTCTCTTTCTTGGTGATTCCCTTGTATTCCTTACTCTTGTACGTTCACTCTGTCTCTCTCTCTCTCTCTCCGGGTAACTAAAATTTTTTTTTTTTTTTTGGCTGGTGCAGCAAAAGCCTCAGGCTTCCTTGCACCATATGGCTAATGATAATAATAATAATAATAATAATAATAATAATAATAATATCCTATCGATACACAATTATGGAGGATTTTTTTTAATACCTTGGTGCAAAATTACATTAGATTGATACTGAGATACTCGGCCCAAGGTTACCTTATTTCTTTTCTAAAGTATTGCCTTCAAAACAACATCGTTCTGAAGTTTGTCAGGGTTAATTTAAATCATAAAATTTCGGGCATTAAGCAACTAGCACTTGCCACATTGTGTAATATAGTTAAGCTTCCCTTAAAATCTCGGTATTCTGATAAACAAAAATACCTTTCCCAAGTGAGGAAACTTTGTGACAAATTAAAAAAAATTATCTGCATCCTAACGATTGGTCTGTATTGAAGACCTCCATAGATTTGCGACGTGAAGCACATTCCTCAGAAATAAAAAAACAGACACATTAACAAATTGAATACATTATCGGGAGGGTCAAGACATGTTCATAAGAGTTCTAATATATTGTTACAAGTTTGTAACTAAATGCATATGAGTTGTATGACAACCACCACCACATACGCACAATGGTCTACCAAAGAATACTTCAGTTAGTTTGCAAACACCCTCCTCGCCCAACATTCAATGAACTGACATATCAACAGGTTACAAATCTTTCCTCATATATGCTATCGCAGGACCAGATTTCACTTCTGTCGAAAGGATTAAATTAGCATTAGTAGAGGCATGCGATGCAAGAAGGCAAGCTTATGCAGCATCAGCCGAAAAAAAACCCTCCCATTTCACACCTCCATTCGTTCCAAATTGCCTGCCCAGCTCAGCCTTAAATTTATTTAGGCTGTTAGCTTCCACAACAAAAGATGGAAGACTGTTCCACCAATCAACTACCTGCTGGCTAAAGGCAAATTTCCAAACATCTATTCTACAACCATCTTTCCTCAATTTGAAACTGTGCCCTCTCAGGTTCTTAGTTTGAGCAAGAAGAAGAATCCCATCAGCATTCAGCTTGCTCAACCCATTCGAGGCCTTATACACCTCAATAAGATCACCTCGTAGGTGGCTACTCACCAGGTGCTGCAATTTGCAGAACCTTTGTGTCACCTTTTAAGCCTTTCTTGGTAAGAGCACCCCTTTGTTCCCCTAACCAATCTTGTTGCCCCTCTTTGTACTCTTTCCAGCAACTCTGGTATAATGGGATAATCACCTACCTGTCCCTGCTAGCAAAATTTCTATATATCATTGACAAGACTCCATGAGCGGCTCTGGCAGCCCGTCTGCACTGCTGAGCGAACTACATATTTGACTGCACAATTACCCCCAGGTCTTTTTCACTTTCCACTTCCCTGAGTGTAGTACCACACAGTTGGTACGTTTCTCTTCAGTTATTCTTACCTGTATGCAGTACTTTTGTCAATGTTAAACTTCAGTTGCCACTTCTTAGCCCATTTTCCGAACTTATCTAGATCCAGTTGGAGTAGCATATTGTCTTTACTGTCGTTAAAAACCATGCCAGCCTTTGTATCATCTGCAAACTTGGACATTAAACCTGATATACCTTCATCAATATCGTTGATAAATATACAAAGCAACAATGGGCCCAACACCGAACAATGGGGAACTCCACTAATAACAGTAGTCCACGAAGGGCAGTGTCCATTGATTGCCACTCTCTGTCGTCTCCCACTCAACCATCCTTTTATCTATTGTAGTAACTTACCTTAATGCCATACCTCTCCAATTTGTGCAGCAGTCTGCCATGTGCAACAGTATCAAAAGCTTTCCTGAAATCCAGGTATATGATATCAAAATTATTTTTGGCTTTCAGTTCCTTTGTGACCACATCATAGTATGAAATCAAATTGGTCAGACAAGACCTCCCTTTAACAAACCCATGCTGTGTCTTAACTATTACTGCAGTCTTGTCTAGATAATCCTGTAATGCTTCTTTAACAGTAATTCCATTATTTTCTCCAGAACATAAGTTCAACTAACAAATCTGTAGATATTTGTGTCACCTTTCGAACCCCCTTTGCAAATTGGTGATACATTTGCACACCTCCAGTCCATGGGGACCTCCCCCCGAGTCCAAGGAAGCTCTCATAATTATGGCTGAGGGTTTGATTACTTCCTTTGCTGCCTCCTTTAATATAACTGGATAGATTCCCTCCACCCCAGGTGCCTTCCTTATGTTTCACTCCAACAATTTCTCCTCCACTTTGCTCTCAGTTATTACAAAATCACTTGGCTCCCTGTTAGCGTTTGATAAACTTCTGGCACTCCCCTCATTGAATAACTCCTCATATGTGCATATAGATGCAAAATACTCATGCAGTTTATCAGCTACCTGAGTATAACCATCAATAGTTAACCCATCTATTTTAACTGGTCCAATCTGATTCATCCCTTTCCTTCTAGAGTTTACATAAGTAAAGAACTCTTTGCTGTTTTTCTTTGCATCCTTTGCCAAAAATTTCTCGTAATTTGCCTTTGCCTGCCTAACCTCCTTTGTGACTTGATTACAGAGTAGTTTATACCTGCCATAGGCTTCTGTGTCACCTGATACTTTATATGCATCTCATACATTCTTCTTATCTGCCACGAGCCTCATTAATTCATCTGACATCCATTTAGGTCTAAACCTTGAACAGTATTTCTTAGTTGGAATGAAAAGCCTAGTAGCCTCCAAAATTAAGTCCCTGAAGGTTTTCCATTTAGAATTCAATGTTGGTAACATCATCAGTTGATCCCACTGTACAGAATTTAAAAACTGTCTGAGACCCCTGAAGTCACCTTTACAAAAGTAAAAGCCTTTCCCTTTAGCCTTGATGGAAGTTACATCTTTTAAGTAATTCCCATATCAGCACATTGTGATCACTGTGACCCAGTGGTTCCTTTATCCTTAATGCATGAATAATCATTGGGGATAATCAGATCTAGAGTATTACTCCTCTGGTTGTCTCTTGAACATGTTTCTATAGAAAACAGGCATCCAATAAATCCACAAAAGCATCAGTTCCAGTTCCATCAATGCACCAGTTCCAGTCAATATCTGGAAAGTTAAAATTCCCCATTATAAGACATTCTGATATACTGGCCCACTCTATTTCTCTGCACAATTGCTCATTGTACTCATCAGATTCTTTATTCCTGTGATCACGAATGTACACTTGCATGTACACGTAGCATTGGTGTACATGCAAGTATACATGCACCTGTTATTCACCATGTATTTACTTGTTTCACTGTGACTCCCAGCAGTCCTGGAAATCTCCATTACCTTGCTTTCCAGGCTGCTGCTCATTCTAATAGAAGCAGTGCAAGAATCTCTTTTGCCTCTGCCTGCAGCCACTGTTAGACTTTTAGTCTGTGCATTCCCCCCCCCCAAGCTAGCAGTTTTCTGATCCACCTAACATTGCATCAATAGCATTAGCAAAATATTCTTGCACCCTTTCTATTTAAGTGTCAGTCTCTCCAGTCAACAAGCACAGACCAGGCTGAAAAAAATCTTGCACAATCTGTCCAGGGCTGAATTGATCGACAAGGCTCTCATCAGTACTCCCTCCTATTGTGTCTAGGCAGAATTGCAGACACTTTCACATTCAACCCTAAATCGCACCTTTTTTCAACATTGACTTGTACTTGACTTGTTAAGTAAATCTGCAGATCTCTTACCCTTAATGTCATTATTTCCGTGTACAACATCATAACTTTTTGTGTCCTTAAATGATGATATCTGCTCTACAACATCAACTTTTGCCACTGGCAGACACACCCCTGGTACTGTTCCACCTATCCTTCTTGCATAGTATGTTCCACATCTACCTGACAATAGAGTTCCACATCTACCAACAATAACTAGTTCCTTTGGGACCAGCACGTTCAGGCTTGCAGAATTACAACTTACCACCTCGAAAACTTCCTAAAATAACAGTGTGTAATTGAAATTATTTGGACTTCGTAATGTTCCACAAAAAGATTTATTTATTCAACAAATTAGCCAGGTGATGAATAACATAAAAGAAACGTGACTGCCATAATTGAATACATGTGACAGTTCAGCTTTATGTGAACTTCGGGAAAATAAAGACATTATTATTCAGAGAGCTTACAAAGGAGATACAGTTGTAATACTCAATAAACCAGATTATATTAATAAGTTAGTCAGTTGTATCAGATACCTCCACTTATCTTGAAGTAGACCTGGCACTATTTACCAATTTGGTCAGTCAATACAATAAAATGTTAACCACACATCGAAAAAATGAATACATTACTATGGCTCAGTTAAAGGAATTGAAAGCCAGAACATACAATATTCTTGCACTTTTTGGTCAGGTAAAATTACATAAGACTGGCTTTCCTATTTGGCCTATTGTTTCTTACAGAAACTGGGCATTTTCATCCTTGGCCACACATGTATATATAGCATCATGAACCCTTTAGACAGGCGATACAATTTGGGTTATTGTTATTTGGTTTTTAGAAGCATTAGCAACTAAGGCCATATTGCTCCGGGAATATGTGGTAGTCATTCCCTGACCTTTCCGCATCCTCCATATTTGGTGGTGACGGGTTCAAACCCCGGTCTAATCAAGAAGCATGTGCTACGCGCTGCTGCTCCTTCCCACCTGGCTACGGAGGCACCCCCTACAATTTGGGATTAAGAACTATGATACACTATTTAATAACCTTAAGGACTGTAGACTTGGCGGTAATGATAATTTATTCTCACTAGATGTTACCTCTTATATACAAATGTAAACGTTGAATACACATTAGATATTCTTTGGGATATGTTAAATAATAACTGTATACCAATTAATTATACAAAGCTATATTAAGGAAATTTTTCACTTAATTAAACTCTTAGTTGAAGCCAACTATATCACCTTTCGAGACAATGTATACAAACAAATTTTTGGTTTGTCAATGGGATTAAGCCTGAGCTTTTTTTTTTTTTTTTTATGTGAACCCCAAACACGAGAGGTATTAGAACCTATAGTACTTAGTACCGTGCTTCGGTTGGAGGTTAAAAAGACGAAAGAAGATATTTGTTGACATTGGACTTGAACTTCTGTAAATTGTAATTTTCAGGAAATACGTATGAAGGAAGGTTGTTCCAGAAAACGGCAGTGGAATGAATAAATGAGGAAGATGAAAAGTTGGTTCTGTGGGTTTGAAGTTGGACAGTAAATGGATGTTGGCTGGTGGTGGCACGTGTTTGGACTGTTTTGAAAGAGACAGTGGGAATTATAGAAGCCAATTCAGAAGAACAGTGCCCATGAAAGTATCTGTAGAAGAGGCATGCAGCAGAAACAGTATGTCTATGAGACAGCGAGTGGACAGACTCTGTTAGAGATGAATCATTAATTAACCTAACTGCCCTCTTCTGAATGGAATCAAGAAGCCTGAGAGAGGTTTTGGGGGCACCACCCCAGATCATTAATTAACCTAACTGCCCTCTTCTGAATGGAATCAAGAAGCCTGAGAGAGGTTTTGGGGGCACCACCCCAGATGTGGGAACAATATTCCATGGCAGGGCGGATTTGCGATTTATACAGAGTGAGCAGCTGTTTGGAAGAAAAGTAATGCCGAGAGCGAAAGAGAAAACCAAGTTTTTTAGACGCAGAGGAAGCAATATTTGTAATGTGCTTGTACCAAGAGAGATTAGAAGTCAGAGTAATCCCCAAAAGAGATATATCATTTTGCCTAGAAATCGGAGTGTCACTAAAGATAAGCATAGGAGCAGAAGAATCCTTTTTGCGAGATATAAGACAAGACTGAGTTTTAGAAGGGTTGAAATCAACTAAGTTGTCTTTGCCCCACTGGAGAAATACCTGAAGATCGGCATTTAAGGAATTGGTAGTAGATTTTTGAGAAGTTGAAGCTGATTGAGCAGGACAAGTGTGAAATGGTTTCTCAAAATGGAAAGTGGAATACAATGTGCTATCATCGGGAAAACTATGGATAGGATTTCCAGTCAATGGAAGAAGGTCATTAATATACAAGAGGAAAAGAGTGGGGGAAAGAAATGAACCTTGGGGGACACCAGCATTAGTGGAGAAGTTGGAAGACAGACAGCCATCTACCATCATCCTCACCGAGAAAACTAGATAACCAATTACGAAAAACAGTTGGCAAACCATAAGATGGAAACCATAAGCTTGTTTAGAAGACCTTTATGCCAAACACGATCAAAAGCCTTTGAGTTGTCAAGAGCAACTACTTGTGTTTCACCAAACCTTTCCATTGAATTAGTCCATAAATGGGTAACGTAAGCCAGAATATCACCAGTGGATCGACACTGACGGACTCCATATTGGTGATCGTTGATCAGACGGAAGGTTTCCAGGTAGTTTAAGAGTTGGCGATTAATTGATTTCTCCATTACTTTAGAAAGAGTTGAAGTAATTGCAATGGGACGATAATTGGATGGGAGGGATTTGTCACCCTTTTTAGGAACTGGCTGGATATGAGCAAATTTCCAAGCAGAAGGGAAAACACCTATGGAATAAGAAAGTGAAAAAAGGCGGCAAAGAATAGGAGTAAGTTCAGGAGCACAGGTTTTGAGAACAAGTGGAGAAATACCATCAGGACCTGGAGCTTTCTTAGCATCAAGATTCATCAAAATCCTTCTGATATCCTTTTGTCGGAAGACCACAGGAGGCATTGAATGGAGCGTATTGGGAATGATGGGAGGTGTTTTACCAAGATCATTTATACATGAGCTGGAAGAAAAATGGGATGCTAGCACATCAGCTTTATCCTTGGCTGAAGTGACAACAGAACCATCTGGTTTGGACAGAGATGGGAACTGAGATGGGCAAAAGTTGTGGCCAATAGCTTTGGCAAGAGACCAGAATGCTCGGCTACCATTAGGGCAAGAAGGAAGTTTTCTACTCTTAGCTTGTTCAAACTCTAGTTTACACCGATTAATAACTGCTTTACAATTGTTGCGAGCTTTGGTGTAGGCAGAAAATGAAACTGAAGAATTAGAAACAAGCCAATTCGATATGCAACATTCTTCTCTTGAACAGCCTTAGCACATTTATTGGAAAACCAAGGTTTAGATAAAGGACGAGATTTTAAAGTGGAGTGTGGGATAAAGGATTCCATTCCTGCAAGAATAATTTCACTAACTCGATCTGAGCAAACGTTGACATCAGAAGTTTGGAAACAGTAATCCGACCAAGGAAAAGAAGAAAAGAAGTCTCACAGGTCATCCCATTTTGCATTCTTGTAATGCCAAACAACACGAGGTTGAGAATAGCCATGAGATAAATCCCATTGGTTCAATTGTTGAAAGGTAGATCTCCGATATTAGGCCTGAGCGGCCTAATATCAGAGATATACCTCTCAACAATTGAATGTATACATTTGATGCCTTTTCTACCCTGATCACATATTATTTGAGGTATTTATACGATGTTCTAGTCATTATCGATAGTAGCACTATCCAAGACATTTTAAATTTGTTTGATAATATTCATTCTAGACTCAAATTTACATTGGAGAGGGAGAATACGGATACTAAGTCATTAAATTTTCTAAATTTCATGCTTACTCAGGATGCGAATAAAATCCAATTTAACACCTATCGTAAACCTACAAACACTGGTATGCTTCTATGTTAATAGCTATAACCCACTCACCTACAAAAGATCGATTATCTTTAATCAATTTCTCAATGCTTATAAATATTCAACGACAGAATCTGCTCTGGGCTCAGAAATACAAATATTAGCCAGCAGATTCTTAAACAGGAGTTACCCACTTGCTACAGTAGACAGAATTAGGGTGCTAGCTAATGATAGAATACAAAAAAATACACCAACCAACGATATTAATATCAAAAAATACTTTATTTCTGTCCCATATGTTGAACAGTGGCACAAACAACTTTAACAGATTCTTTAAAGGTACCAAATTTAAAATTGTAGCCAGGCCAATATGGAAATTACACATTATACTGAACATAATGGACTGAACATAATGTAGATACAAATTGCTCAGTCCTTTCCTATTTTGCAACACAAATAAATGACCTAGTATATAACATTTCTTGCGGTGATTGTGACTTGCCTTATCAGGGTTCTATGCTGTTCCTCTGAACTTTCGTATTAATCAACACATGGCCTCAGTTCGTGCTTCTCGTTCAGCAGCATCAGAATTAGCTTTTAATGAAAAACATACTTTTTTGTTTAATGAGGCCAAAATACTTAGTGTCCAACGTAATTATATGAGACTGTTAATTGCAGAAACCATGAAAATTAAATTACATGAGAATTCTGTTAATGTTCGCCGGCCATATCTAATCTCTGACTCGTGGTCCTTTATGTGGATGTGTGAAGACAAATAATCCCTATTTAAGTTCCATGCTCACCACTATTTGGTAATTTTTATTCCTGTGATCACGACATGCGGTCGAAAAGCATTGTCGGCTTCAGGAAGGAAAATCGTTTTGCATTTTTTTCTTTAAATTAATTTTTACTTAGTTTTTAATTGCGTTAAAATTGATTTTTAATTGTGTTCATTTGATTTTTAATTATTGTTAATTATTTCTTACTGTAATGTTAGATTTTCGATTTTTTTTTTTTTTTTAATTGTTTTCGTTTTAATTTCTGGAGAGTATCATATGGAAATGTTCTCCGTATCATATTGAGGTAAACTTCTATTAAACTTTTACAAATATTGATATCAACGTAGAACTTATTGAGCATTATAGCTCTGGTTCTTACTATAAATATACAAAATAACAATGGTCCCAACATTGAACCCCGGGATCTGAACCCTGGGGGACTTCACAAAGAGCAGTGTATTGATTACCACTTTGCCTTCTCCCACTCAACCATCCTTTTATCTGTTGTAGCAGCTTGCCCTTAATGCCATACTGCTTCAATTTGTACATTAGTCTTCCATGTGCAACAGTATCAAAAGTAACAGTATCTTTCCTGAAATCCAAGTATATGATATCAAAATTTTTTACATCCAGTTCCTTTGTGACCACATCATAGTATCCAATCAAATTGTTTAGACAAGATGCTGTGTCTGAATTATTACTGCAGTTGTGTCCTTATGATCCTTCAATGGTTTTTTAAACAGTGACTCCATTATGTTCCCTGGAACAGAAGTTAAACTAACAGGTCTGTAATTATTCATGTCGCCTTTTGATCCCCGTTTATAAATTGAGAATACATTTGCACATCTAAAGTCCATGGGGACCTCCCTTGACTCCAAGGATGCTCTCATAATTTGTGCTAAGGGTTTGCTTACTTCCTTTGCCACCTCCTTTAATATAACTGAGATATGGATAGATCCGATCCATCCCAGGTGTCTTTCTGATGTTTTTCAACCATTTCTCCTGCACTTCGTTCTCAGTTATTAAAAAATAATTTAGCTCATTGTTAGTTTAACTTTTTCTCCTCCACTTGCCTACAGAATTCCTCATGTGTCAATGTAGATACAAAATTCGAATTTGTTAATGGGCAATCATATTTCATCTTCCTCGTTTATTCATTCAACTGCCGTTTTATGGAACGACCTTCCTTCATACATATTTCCTGAAAATTACAGTTTACAGAAGTTCAAGTCAACAAATATCTTCTTTCGTCTTCTCAACCTCCATCCCAAGCACGGTACTAAGTACTATATGTTCTGATACCTCTCATGTGTGGGGTTTACATAAAAAAAAAAAAAAAGTCTGACCAGTCAGATGATACTATTATGCAGTAACAAAGGAACTGGATGTGAAAAATAATTTTGACATAGATTCAGAAAAGCTTTTGATACTGTTCCATATAAAACACTTCTGTTCAAATTGGTGCATTTGGCATTAAGGGCAAATTATTTTATGAATAATTGGTTGGTTCAGTGGGAAAAGACAGCGAATGGTTGACATTGGACACTGCACCTCTTGGACTAATGTTATTATCGGAGTTCTTCAAGGTCCAGTGATGGGCAAATTGCTGTTTTCTGAATTTATTAATGATACTGATTCAGGTGTATCAGGCTTAATGTCTAAGTATGCAGATGATATGAAGGTAGGCAGATTGGTTTATCACAGTAATCAGGGAATGCTGTTGCATTCCCCGATTACAACAAGATCTATACAAATTACGGTGGCAGAGAAGAGAAATGCATGGGATGCATATAAATTATCAGGTAACACAGAAGCCTATGGCAGATATAAGCTGGTCTGTAACCAAGTCACAAAGGAGATTAGGCAGGCGAAGGCAAATTACAAGAAATCTTTGGCAAAGGATGCAAAGAAAAACAGCAAAGAGTTCTTTACTTATGTAAACTCTAGAAGAGGGGTTGGCAACCATTTATTGAGTGGAATCATTTTTGATATAATTAAAAAAAAATAAACAAGAGAATCCAAGGAGCTGCACCTCAGCTCAAGCTGGGAGGAGGGGGAGTTTTGTTAAGAAACGGAATAGAATGGGAAGGTGTTTTATTAAAAAAAAATATATTTTGAAATATTATTTATTTATTCTGAAAAAAAATGTAGCAAACATCCACTTAGGTACGAGTCTCTCAACATCGGGCAAGTATGCCGTAATTTTCATCTTTAAACATGCTGACAGACTCGCATTTTTCAGACGGTTTCTTGATTTATTTTTAATATTGATCATATGTGGAATATTTCTCTGCAGAAATTTGCCGAACCAAAAACTTAGAGAAGTCCAAATGTAAATATTTTCAAATTTATATATGTGTCCTTATATATTTATATATATAAGCTACTCCACACATCGAACACAATTTGGTTTTGATTTTAAACTCATCTATTGCCATCCATTTGTATAGAATTGCAAGGGCAGCCTTTTGCCTTTCCAAATCCTTAATTTCAGTCTTGCACTCAACATGTCCTTGATTTATAAGTTCATGTGGGCTAAAAGTTGAGCCATAGCTACATGTTCAAAGAGCCACAGGTTGCCAACCTTGCTCTAGAAGGAAAGGGATGAATCAGATTGGTCCAGTTAACATAAGTGGTTTGACTATTGATGATCATGCTCAGGTAGCTGATAAACTGAATGAATATTTTGCATCTACATTCACACATGAGGAGTTATTCAAGGAGTGGAATGCCAGAAGTTTTTAAAACTCTAACAGGGAGCAAAGTGGAGGAGAAATTATTGAAGTTAAACATAAGGAAGGCGCCGGGGGTGGATGGGATCCATCCAGTTATATTAAAGGAGGCAGCAAAGGAAGTAAGAAACCCTTGGCCATAATTATGAAAGCGTCCTTGGACTTAGGGCAGGTCCCCATGGACTGGAGATGTGCAAATGCATCCCCAATTCACAAAGGGGGGGATCAAAGGTTGGCACAGGTAATTACAGACCTGTTAGTCTAACATCTATGCGAAATCACCAATTCTAAAAGCTCTGTGAATATTACTGTCCTACGTTATGAGTGTACGTGATCTACGTGACAAGTTAAATTATTAAGTCATGTAAGTAGTGCTATAATTTACTATAGGTCGACCATCACTAATCCGGCAGCGTTGGGAACCTGTGGGGTGCCAGATTAGTGAGTTTGACAGACCACTGGTGATTATTTTAGCACATACAGTTTACCCAACAGCTAACCACCTCATCCTACCTTTAACACGTTGACTGCCAAGCTAGTTTAAGAAAAAAATTCCCCAGGGGCCAAAAAATATTTAGCAAATAATTTGATCAGTAATTCAAAAATAAATATTGTGATGTCAGTGTTGTCGTTTTTTTGCTTAAAATATCAAAAAAAAGTCCTTTTTTTTTATATCTCATATATGTGGCTGATGTGGCCCAGTAGGTTACTTTATTTCTTGAGAAGCAGTATGTCGGCCACATACATGTGACACTATTACATACATATGAAGGTCGTTTGTGATTAGTTTATTGCACTTGCGGCGAGCGCTGCAATAAAACTAATTGCGATAAAATAAACTCTCAAACGTTGCAATAAGTTTGTCAGTAATGTTAGAGATTTGTGAAAACAAGTTCATTAGTGCACTGTATTATCCATCATATTGTGTTGTTTTTCAGCAAGTGCGTTGTAAAAAAAAAAAAAATCTAAAAAGGAATGGCTAAAAGAAAATTACTAAAATAAGAGGAACTGAGAGAAATTGCTGGAATTTAAAACTAAGCAGAGTTAAACTTCTCACAGATACACCGCTGTTGAATTTTTTCAGGAGTTCAACTTTATATGTTATGGACAATGAACGGTGTTTGTGCTTTACACCTCGAGAGGTACTTCCTTTATGCATTGGAACCATGGCTGGGGCTAAACAACCTCACTGTGTATGAATCTCACATCTACCCTACCATAGAATATTGTCCCACATCTGTGGCGTTGTTCCAGATACCATTTTCGAGGTATTTCAGGTGGCACCAAAGAAGGCAGTCAGGTTAATTAATGACTTGTCTTTTGCAGACTCTCCCCACTCTCTATCTCATAGATATTCAGTTTCTGCTGTATGCCTTTTCTATGGATGCTTCCCTGAGCATTGTTCTTAATTGGCATCTGTAATTCCCCCACTCACTTTAAAATCATTCCAAACATGGGCCTCAACCAGTCAGCATCCATTTGTTGTCTGCCTGCCTGCAAACTCACAGAATCCCCTTCCTCATTTATCCCATCAGCATTTATTTTCTAGAATGATCTTCCTTCAAACGATTTACTGAAAATTGCAATCTACAGAAATTCAAGTTTTATGTCAACATATATCATCTGTTTTCTCAGCGTCTCACCTACATGGTAGATGTGAATTTTTTTTTTTGTTATTTCGGTGCTGTTATTTTGATTTTACCTAGAAAGTTTTATTTTTAATATATTTAATGCAGCAATAATGAGGCTAAATAAGAAACAGAGATTAAGAATACAATTTTATTAACTGAATGTAAAAAACATGAATTCTGTAATACGTAAGCATAAAAAAATATAAAACATGCTTTAATATATAAACATAACTGGGTATGCCAAGCCCATACTCACCAGATGTGAGCCCCCAGGGGCTCACATCTGGTGAGTATGGGCTTGGCATACCCAGAGTCCTGAGCTGGATATCATCATTCTTCTCTTTCTTGGTGATTCCTTTCTACTTCTCTCTGTCAGGGTAAGCCAGCAATTTTTTTTTTTTTTTTTTTTGGCTGGTGCAGCATAAGCCTCAGGCTTCCTTGCACCATATGGCTAATAATAATAATAATAATAAAAAATGGAAAAAAAATTCTACTAGCATTATTAGGGCATATTATGCAAGAAAACAAGTTTATATAGCATGAAAGAAAAAAAAAAAAAAACGCCCTTCCCATTTCACCCATCCATTCACTCCAAATGTTAGTCTATTTCTACCTTGAACTTTTTCAAGCTGCTTACCTCCACTACAACACTTGGAAGTTTGTTCCAATTATCAACCACTCACTGGCTAAAGGTGAATTTCTGCACATCTATTCTACAATTCTTTCTTCAATTTGAATTTATGCCCCCTCAGGTGAGTAATCTGAGCAAGAGGAAGAATCCCATTAGCATTGCATTGAGCTTGCTCAATCCATTCAATGCATTATGCACCTCAATTAGATCACCTCACAGGTGCCTAGGTTCCAGAAGCTGCAATTTGCAGAACTTAAGTCCTTCTTATTAAATAATTAAACTTCACACCAACCGGTACTTGAAAATATTTTAATACTGTAACTAAAAACACTGTATTTACAATAAAATGATTAAAACTAGTTTAAAATATTTAAAATATATAAATAAAAACAATTAAAATATGACTTAAAACAGATATTAAAAATTAAAATATATCGTAACAACTGTAGCTTTCGGAGATGGCAGTCTCCTTTCTCAACAGCGTACATTTTGCTGTATGCAAAATCCTTAAATAGCAGGTCCACAGCATTCATCACATGGTTTCCCAGGAATGCGATTGGTATTTCCCATTTGCGCACCAAAACCAGAAATGGCTCGGGAGCACGCTACTCAAAGCCGTTCGTGTCCCAAGACAACCGTTTCAAAGAGAGGGTGTAAACGTACACCCTTATCTCTATTAATGGTATTACTGGCTGCCCCAATGGTATTATTGGCTGCCACCAATCTTGTTGCCCTTCTCTGTACTCGTTCCAGCAGCTCTACATCCTTCCAAAAATGAGGCCTCCAGACCTGTAATACAGTACTTGAAGTGTGGGCTGACCACCTTATACAAGGGGACATTTACCCCCTTATCCCTGCTAGCAGAATTCCTGTATATCATTCACAACACACAATGAGCTACTCTTGCAGCCTTTTTGCACTGTTCAGAATATTTCATATCTGACTGCATAATTACTCCCAGATCCTTTTCATTCCCTACTACCCTGAGTGTAGTACCACCCAGTTGATAAAGTACCTTGGGGTTATTGCTACCCGTATTCAGTACTTTACATTTGCCAATGTTGAACTTCAGTTGCTACCCCTCAGCCCATATGCTCAATATTTCCAGATCCTGTTGCAGTAACATACATCATTACTGTCATTAACAATTCATCAATATCATTGACGAATACCGAAAAGAACAATGGGCCCAACATTACAGTGTGTTGGACACACTCTCCATGAAGAGTGTGTCCATTGATAACCAATGGACATTTTGTCTTCTCCCATTCAACCATCCTTTTATCCATTGTAGCAACTTGCCATTAATACCATGCTGCTCCAATTTGTACAGTAATCTTCCATGTGCCATGATATCAAAAGCTTTCATAAAATCCAAGTATGTGATATCAAAATTATTCTTTTCATATAATTCCTTTGTCACCACATCATAGTATCCAGTCAAATTTGTCAGACAAGACTTCCCCTTAACAAACCCATGCTGTGTCTGAACTATAACTGCAGTCTTCTCTAGATAATCCTGCATTGTTTCCTTAAGCGGTGACTCCATTATTTTTCCTGTTAGTCAAACTAACAGGTCTATAATTAGTCGTGTCACCCTTTGATCCCTCTTTGTGAATTGGTGACACATTTGCACATCTCCAGTCCATGGGGACCTCACCAGAGTCCAAGGAAACTTTCCAAGTTATGGCTAAGGGTTTGCTTACTTCCTTTGCTGCCTCCTTTAATATAACTGGATAGATTCCATCCTCCCCAGGTGCCTTCCTTATGTTTAATTTATTTCAACAATTTCTGCTCCACTTTGCTCTCTGTTATTACAAAATCATGTAGCTCCCTGTTAGATTGATAAGCTTCTGGCATTCCCCTCCTTAAATAACTCCTCATTTGTGAATGTAGATGCAAAATATTCATTCAGTTTATCATCAGTAGTCAAACCATCTATGTTAAGTGGACTAATCCGATTCATTCCTTTCCTTCTCGAGTTTACAAAAGCCTTGATATTCCAAATATTGACTGGAATATGTGGGTTGGCCACTTGCACACTAGCAAGACTTTTTTGGATTTATTGGATGACTGTTTTCTACAGCAGCATGTTCGAGATGCAACCAGAAGGAGTAATACTCTTGATCTGATTATAAGCAGTGATTATTCATGCATTAAGAATTTGCAGATAAAGGAACCACTGGGTTACAGTAATCACAATTTGCTGATATGGGAATTACTTAAAAGATGTAACTTTCATCAAGGCTAAAGGGAAAGGCTTTTACTTTTGTAAAGGTGACTTCAGGGGTCTCAGACAGTTTTTAAATTCTGTACAGTGGGATGAACTGATGATGTTACCAATGTTGAATTCTAAATGGGAAGCCTTCAGGGACTTAATCTTGGAGGCTACTAGGCTTTTCATTCCAACTATACTGTTCATGGCTCAGGCCTAAATGGATGTCAGAGGAATTAATGAGGCTCGTGGCAGAGAAGAAAAATGTATGGGATACATATAAATTATCAGGTGACAGAAGCCTATGGCAGATATAAGATTGTCTGTTTACAAGTCACACAGGAGGTTAGGCAAGCGAAGGCAGATTACAAGAAAACTTTGGCAAAGGATGTAAAGAAAAACGGCAAAGATTTCTTTACTTATATAAACTCTAGAAGGAAAAGGATGAATTTGATTGGACCACTTAATATAGATGGGTTGACTATTGATGATCATGCTCAGGTAGCTGATAAATTGAATGAGTATTTTGCATCTATATTCACACATGAGGAGTTATTCAATGAGGGGAATGCCAGATGTTTATCAAACTCTAACAGGGAGCAAAGTGATTTTGTAATAACTGAGAGCAAAGTGAGGAGAAATTGTTGAAGTTAAACATAAGGAAGGCACCTGGGGTGGACGGGATCTGTAAAGTTATATTAAAGGAGGCAGCAAAGGAAGTAAGCTAACCCTTAGCCATAATTATGAGAGCTTCCCTGGACTCAGGGGAGGTCCCCATGGACTGAAGGTGTGGAAATGTATCACCAATTCACAAATGGGGTTCAAAAGGTGACACACATCACTATAGACCTGTTAGTTTAACTTGTGTTCTAGGGAAAATAATGGAGTCACTGGTTAAAGAAGCATAGCATGATCATCTAGATAAGACTGCAGTAATAGTTAAGACACAGCATGGGTTTGTTAAAGGCCTTTTCTGACCAATTTGATTGGATACTATGATGTTGTCACAAAGGAACTGAATGCCAAAACTGATTTTGATATTATATACTTGGATTTTAGGAAGGCTTTTGATACTGTTGCACATGGAAGACTGCTGTACAAATTGCAGAGGTATGGCATTAAGAGTAAGTTGCTACAATGTATAAAGGGAGGGTTGAGTGGAAAACGACAGGGCACTGCTTTTCGTGGACAGATGATATTAGTGGAGTTCCCTGCACTGCTCAGCTAACTTCATATTTGACTGCAAAATTACCTACAGGTCTTTTTCACTTTCCTGAGTGTAGTACCACACAGTTGGTATGTTTCTCTTCAGTTATTGCTACCCATATGCAGTACTTTGCATTTGTCAATGTTAAACTTCAGTTTCCACTTCTCAGCCCATTTGGTTTCGGTTCTGTGGGTTCGGTGCTGGGCCCATTGTTGTTTTGTGTATTCATCAATGATATTGATGAAGGTTTATCAGGATTAATGTTGAAGTGTGCATGATACAAAGGTTGGCAGGGTTGTTAACGACAGTAAAGACAGTATGCTACTTCAACTGGATCTAGATAAGTTGGGCAAATAACGGGCTGAGAAGTAGCAACTGAAGTTTAACATTGACAAATGCAAAGTACTGCGTATGGGTAGCAATAACTGAAGAGAAACATACCAACTGTGTGGTACTACACTCAGGAAAGTGAAAAAGACCTGGGGGTAATTGTGCAGTCAAATATGAAGTTTGTTGAGCAGTGCAGAAAAGCTGCCAGAGCAGGTCATGGAGTCTTGTCAATGATATATAGGAATTTTGCTAGCAGGGACATGGAGGTGATTATCCCGTTATACAAGGCAATGGTCAGGTCACACCTAGAGTGCTGTGTACAGGTCTGAGGACTCATTTTAGGAGTGATGTAGAGTTGCGAGAATTAGTACAAAGAAGGGCAACAAGATTGGTGATGGGAACAAAGGGGTGCTCTTACCAAGAAATTCTTAAGTTCTGCAAATTGCAGCACCTGGAGTGCATGCACCTGCGAGGTGATCTGATCGAGTGTATAAGGCCTTGAATGGGTTGAGCAAGCCGAATGCTGATGGAATTCTTCCTCTTGCTCAGATTAAGAACCTGATGGGGCATAGATTCAAATTGAGGAAAGACGGTTGTAGAATAGATGTGCAGAAGTTTGCCTTCAGTCAGCGGGTGGTTGATCGGTGGAACAGACTTCCATCTTTTGTTGTGGAAGTTGATAGTCTAAAGTTAAGGCTGAGCTGGACAGGCATTGGAATGAATGGAGGGGTGAAATGGGAGGATTTTTTTTTTTTTTTCGGCTGATGCTGCATAAGCTTGCTTTCTTGCACCGCATGCCTCTACTAATGCTAAAAGTAAAGAGCTCTTTGCTGTTTTTCTTTGCGTCCTTTGACCAAGATTTCCTGTAATCTGCCTTCACTTGCCTAATCTCCTTTGTAACTTGATTACAGACTAGCTTATATCTGTCATAGGCTTCTGTGTCGCCTGATAATTTATACGCATCTCATGCATTTTTCTTTTCTGCTATGAGCCACATTAATTCATCTAATATCCATTTAGGCCTAAACCTTAAACAGTATTTCTTAGTTGGTATGAAAAGCCTAGTACCCTCAAAAATTAATTCTCATTTAGAATTCACCGTTGGTAACATCATCACTTGATTCCACTGTATAGAATTTAAAAATTGTCTCAGACCACTGTAGTCACCTTTATGAAAGCAAAAACCTTTCCCCTTACCCTTGATTTACCCTTAAGTAAATCCCACATTTGTACATTGCGATCACTGACACCTAGTGGTTCCTTTATCTGCAGATTCTTAATGCATGAAGAATCACTGCTGATAATCAGATGAAGAGTATTAGTCCTTCTGGTTGCCTCTTGAACACATTGTTGTATTAGCATTAGCATTAGTAGAGGCATTTGATGCAAGAAAGCAAGCTTATGCAGCGTCAGCCAAAAAAAAAAAAAAAACCCACTTCCACTTCACCCCTCTGTTTGTTCAAAATACCTGTCCAGCTGAGCCTTAAACTTATTTAGGCTATCAACCTCCACCACAAGGGATGGAAGTCTGTTCCACCAACCAACCACCCGCTGGCTAAAGGCAAATTTCCGCACGTCTATCCTACATCTGTCTTTCCTCAATTTGAATTTATGCCCTCTCAGGTGATTTTTCTGAGCTAGAGGAAGAATCCCATCAGCATTGAGCATGCTTAAACCATTCAAGGCTTTATACACCTCTATCAGATCACCTCGCTGGTGCCTAGTCTCCAGACACTGTAATTTGCAAAACTTAAGCCTTTCTTCGTAAGAGCACCCCTTTGTTCCATTCACTAATCTTGTTGCCCTTCTCTTTTGCCCATGTTGCCCATACTCGTTCCAGCAGCTCTACATCCTTCTTGAAATGAGGCCTCCAGACCTGTATACAGTACTCTAGGTGTGGCCTGACCATTGCCTTATACAAGGGAATAATCACCTCCTTATCCCTGCTGGAAAAATTCCTGTATATCATTGACAATACTCCATGAGCTACTCTTGCAGCCCGTCTGCACTGCTCAGAGAACTTCATATCTGCCTGCACAACCACCCCCAAGTCTCCTTATCCCTGCTGGAAAAATTCCTGTATATCATTGACAATACTCCATGAGCTACTCTTGCAGCCCGTCTGCACTGCTCAGAGAACTTCATATCTGCCTGCACAACCACCCCCAAGTCCCTTTCATTCTCTACCATTGTCAGTGTAGTACCACAGAGTTGATACGTTGCTCTGGGGTTGCTGTTTCCCATGTGTAGTACTTTACATTTGTCAATGTTAAACTTCATTTGCCACCTCTCAGCCTGGCGCCTCCGTAGCCAGGTGGGAAGGAGCAGCAGTGCGTAGCACACGCTTCTTGATTAGACTGGGGTTCGAGCCCGTCACCACCAAATACGGAGGATGCGGAGAGGCCAGGGAATGACCACCGCATATCCCGGAGCAATATGGTCTTAGTTGCTAATGCTCCTAAAAAAAACAACCAAACCAAACCAAACCTCTCAGCCCATCTGCTCAACCTTTCCAGATCCGGTTGCAGCAGCATAGTGTCAGTAGTGTCCTTGACAACCCTGCCAACCTTTGTATCGTCTGCAAACTTGGACATTAAGCCCGATATACCATCATCAATATCATTTATAAATACAGAAAACAATAATGGACCCAACACTGAGCCCTGAGGGACTCCACTAATAACATCAGTTCACGATGAGCAGTGTCCATTGATTACCACTCTCTGTCTTCTCCCCCTCAACCACCCCTTTATCCATAGCAGCAATTTGCCTCCAATGTCACACTGCTCCAATTTGTGTAGCAGTCTTCCATGTGCAACAGTATCAAAAGCCTTTCTAAGATCCAAGTATATAATATCAAAGTTATTCCCTGCATCCAGTTCTTTTGTGACTGCATCATAGTATCCAATCAAGTTGGTCAGGCAAGACCTCCCCTTAACAAAACCATGCTGTGTCTGAGCTATAACTGAAGTCTTGTCTAAATGATCCTGCAGTGCTTCTTTAACCAGTGCCTCCATTAATTTTTCTGGAACAGAAGTTAAGCTCACAGGTCTATAATTACTTGTGACAGCCTTTGATCCTCCTTTGTGAATTGGGGTCACATTTGCACATTTCCAGTCTATGGGTACCTCCCCTGAGTCCAAGGAAGCTCTCATAATTATGGCTAAGGGTTTGCTTACTTCCTTTGCTGCCTCCTTTAATATAACTGGATAGATCCCATCCACCCCGGGTGCCTTTCTTGTGTTTATCTTCAACAGTTTCTCCTCCACTTTACTCCCAGTTATTTCAAGATTCTGTAGCTTACTGCTAGAGTTGAATACACCTCTGGCTGAATAACTCCTCATGTGTGAATGTCGATGCAAAATATTCATTTAGTTTGTTAGCTACCTGAGCAGGATCATCAACACTTGACCCATCAATATCAAGTGGACCAATCTGATTCATCCCCTTCCTTCTAGAGTTTACATACGTAAAGAACTCTTTGCTGTTTTTCTTTGCATCCCTTGCCAATGATTTCTCGTAATCTGCCTTCGCCTGCCTAACCTCCTTTGTAACTTGGTTGCATATCAACTTGTATCTATCATAGGCTTCTGTGTCATGTGTTAATTTGTATGTATCCCATGCATTTTTCTTCTCTGCCATATGCCTCATTAGTTCATCTGACATCCATTTTGGCCTAAACCTTGAACAATATTTCTTAGTTGGTATGTAAAGCCTAGTAGCTTCCAAGATAAGTTCTTTGAATGCTTCCCATTTTGAATTTGCTGTTGGTAACATCATCAGTTGGTCCCACTGTATAGAATTTAAATACTGTCTCAGTCCATCGTAGTCGCCTTTACGGAAGCAATAACCCTTCCCTTTACTCCTAATGGTAGTTACCTCTTTGAGTAAATCCCACTTCAGCACACTTTGATCACTGCCACCTAGTGGTTCATTTATCTGCAGATTCTTAATCCATGAAGAATCACTGCTGATAATCAAATCAAGAGTATTACTCCCTCTAGTTGCCTCCCGAACATGCTGATGTAGAAAACAATCATCCAATAAATCCACAAAAGTCCTGCTAGTGTGTGAGTAACCAGCCCCCAAATTCTAGTCAATATCTGGGAAATTAAAATCTCCCATTATAAGACACTCTGATTTACTGGCCCACTCTATTTCCCTGTACAGTTCCTTATTATACTCATCAGAGTCATTTGGCCTATAGCACACTCCTACTCTCAATTTTGATCTCCCAATGTTTATGTCACACCAAACTGACTCCACACTGCACTGTCCAGCGATGTCGACTGGCTTCACTTCCTTGGTTTTTATGTGTTTCTTAACTAATAGCATAACCCCTCCTCCCTTCCTAACCTGTCTATCCTTTCTGTAGACGTTGTACTCCCCAAATTGCAGTTCTGCATCCCTTATATCTGTGTGACACCACGTCTCTGATATCCCAACAATATCTGCCTTCGATGTTTTGAGCAATACCTCAAATTCATCAAATTTATTTACTAAACTCCTAGCATTGGTGTACACGCAAGTATACCTGCACCTGTTTCTATTCTTAGCTACCCTAACACAACCCATGTGTTTACTTGTACTGCAATGGCTCCCAGCAGTCTCTGAAATACCATGCATCTTGTTTTTCAGGCTTCTGCTCATTCTAATAGAAGCAGTGCAAGAATCTCTTTCACCTCTGCCACTGGCTACTGTCAATCTATTGGTCTTTGTCTCCCTCCAAGCTAGCAGTTTTCCGACCCACCTAACACTGCCTCGATAGCATCAGCAAATATTCTTGCACCCTTTCTATTTAAGTGTATCCCATCCCTGTAGAAGCAATCTCTCCTGTTAACAAGTACAGTCCAGGCTGAAAAAAATTCTACCCCTTGAGCCTTGCACAATCTTTCCAGGGCCGAATTGATCGACAAGGCTCTCATCATATACTCCCTCCTATCGTGTCTGGGCAGAATTGCAGACACTTTCAAATTCAACCCTAATTCTCGGCTTTTGTTCAACAGTGACCTGTACTTGTTAAGTAATTCTGCCGGTCTCCTACTCTTAATATTATTAGTGCCAACGTGTACAACTATATCACCTTTTGTGCCCTTAAAAGATGATATTCGCTCTACGACGTCATCAACCTTTGCCCCTGGCAGACATACCCTGGTCCTGTTCCACCTATCTTTTTTACAAAGCATGTTCCCCGTTTCCCTGACATTAGAGTCACCAACAACTACTAGTTCCTTCGGGACCAGCGCATTCTGCCTTAGGGGTTGTCTCTGTGTCACGCGATGCCCAAGTGCAAACTCTGGCGTTGATGTGGGCAGCTGAGAGCTTAATGGGCCCCTCAATTTAGTTTCTTCGAGGGCATCCACCCTGTCCTTCAAGCTCTCGTATAGGCCCACAAGAACGCCGAGTTGTTGCCTGATATCGATACACTCCTTGCATCGCGCACACACAAAGACATCCCCCTTGGCAGTATCATGTCCCGTACCCGATTGCTCTGCAAACATCAAGCAAACAGTGCATTTTATAAGGCTGTGAGTCAGAGGACAACTGCCCCCCCTCAGTTCTGCTCTGAGCCACAGCACTTCCATTAGCTTGAGCCTTTTGCTTTGCTGCTCTGGTCTGAGTCATGATTCTATTAATTTATTAATTAATTATGTTATGTTATTAATTATATTACGTTTGTAATCTAAGTCGTTATATGTATTTATTTAAACGTACAATTTAACTGCTAACGAAGTTCAACTAACGCTATCTAGTACGGTATATAACCTACGGTATATCTAGTACGGTATCAGAATGGCGGGAAAGTTACTAACGGTAACGGTAGTTACGAACACGTGGAAACCCTTACTGATACTTTTACAAGGCCGAGTAAAGAATAAATACACCAAATTAATCAAAAAATCACAAAATAATGTTATACTACTAAATTTAAATCAAAAGTTTTAGAAAAACAATAATTTCAAATCAATAAATAAGAAAAATCCACTTAGCGGCTTTGAACACGACCGTCACTAGTAGCCTCGTCAGCAGACTCTGTTTGTACAAAACAGTCATCCAATAAATCCACAAAAGTCTTTTTTGTGTGCGAGTGACACTAGCAAGACTTTTGCTAGTGTGCAAGTGCTAGTAATATTGACAGAAAGCGCAAGTTTCAGTCAATATCTGGAAAGTTAAAATCCTCCATTATAAGACATTCTGATTTACTGGCCCCCTCTATTTCTCTGCACAATTGCTCATTTCACTCATCAGATTCCTTAGGATTTTTAGCACACAGCTATTCTCATTTTCCCTTAAATGAAAAGTAACATTCATGATGTTACTTTTCATTTTTTTTTTTTAACAGGGTTTTTTTTTTTTCTTTTACTGCACAAACACTTGTCTTCTGAATTAGCATCTATATTTCCACCTTTCAGTTTTCAGCTAGCCCAAATACATCAATCTGCTATGAAGCATCCATTCACAGTTCAACTCCAGATTTAAGAAACAACTTTTCTTCTTCTTCCTTTGCCCTTTTTACACAGTATACTAAGGAGATTGCCATCCAAGAGAAACTCTCCTCTATCCAAAGATGTATGCTCTTAATGATGAATAATACCTGTCGCACTGTCTCAACAGCTGTGCTTCTTGTTTTAAATGGTTGCCTACCTCTGGACCTCCAAATCGCTTATTGAGGTTTTTGCTATTACCGTAGACATGCCAGTCCAGTTGACTTTTTAGGGTTCACTGTTAACATCCACTGCAATACTAAAATCGAAAAAACTCGTTGCTGGAACCATCTGGTTCAACTCTGGCAAGAACGGTGGTCTTAGTTGAACCAGAGGTATGGTCACAAGAAAGTTTATTCCATCTGTGTCCTTTGCCTTACAAAAGTCTATTCTAAAATGTTTCAGGGCACCTCCGTAGCCAGGTGGGCAGGAGCAGCAGTGTGTAGCACACGCTTCTTGATGTAGACCGGGGTTCGAGCCCGTGCCCACCAAATACGGAGGATGCAGAAAGGTCAGGGAATGACCACCGCATATCCCCGGAGCAATATGGCCTTAGTTGCTATAATGTTCCTAAAAAAAAAAAAAAAAAAAAACCCCAAAAAAAACTAAAATGTTTCAGTCTGAGTCTCCACACTCTTTTTCTTCTAACTGGCCATGGTTCTCTTCGTGCTAAACTTGCTATGTTTATTCTGTCTGAATCTCTCACCTCTGTAACTGTGGCAGCATGCTCTTTTCACCTGCCCATATTACTTGGATCTTCGTCAGCCTCTGTCTGCTATGTGTCAACCATTCTCCCCAGCCAATGAGTCATCTCTCTTTGACTCCAAAGAAAAATTTCATCTTCTGCAAGATTTTGCACATAAAGTCTTTGGCAGATGTGGACAACTCATCAGTAGTGCCCAATTTCAGGAACTACTCCTATTCCAGCTCTACTTCCAGTCCAGACCAGCATCTCTATCGCTACAAAGGCACCTCTGTAGCCAGGTGGGAAGGAGCAGCAGTGCGTAGCATACGCTTCTTGATTAGACCGGGGTTCGAGCCCGTCACCACCAAATACGGAGGATACGGAAAGGTCAGGGAATGACCACTGTATATCCCGGAGCAATATGGCCTTAGTTGCTAATGCCCCTAAAAACCAAATAACAACAACTATCGCTACCATCTTGTGATACCACCATTTTTTAGCTTAAGTACCATCTTCGACTTGGACAGTTAGTTGGTTATTAAACTTGTATGACACTGACATTATCCCTCCAAATAACATTCGATAGACCTCTGGCCTCAGGCTTGTCCTGAGGTGGGACTATCTACTGGCACCACCTTACGGTGGTGCGGGATTTCCCCCCCCCCCATTTTATTAACTTATTTTTATCTTTATTTTTTCCGAATTTTAATTTAATTTTATTTTATTTACTTTTCTGAATTTTATTTTTATTTTATTTTATTTACTTATTTTTTCGGAATTTTATTTACTTATTTTTATCTTTAATTTTTCTGATTATTTATTTTTTTTTTCCAAAGATTTATTTTTACTTTAAATTTTTTATTCCTTTAACGTTTAATTACTTTTATTTTTATAATTTATATTAATTTACTGTTTAAATTTAATTTTATTTGTTCATATTTTTAATGATTTGGACATTCAGTACATGCCACTCGAGGTTTGCTGCGGTTCGTGCTTAGTTGCGGCCTGCCCCCTCATGGCATAGACAGGTTTCAGGATGCACCACCCTGGTGCTTGTTGCTTCCTGATAGCAAAGCAGCCAGAAACAACTAAACAACATAACAAACACATACATGGCACAAACGTAGCATTACACACATTTCTGGCCTTTCTGCAGAGTTTTTGTAACATCACAGTGTACCATGGCAGAGTTGAACTAGCATTCGGGAGCCACCTTACACAAGATACTATTCATGTCTACATGCCCTCTTTACTTCTGTGGAGCAACCTTCCTTCCGTCCGTATGCATTTCCAGAAAATTACCATCTACAGAAATTCACGTCCAATCTTAACAGGCATCTTCTGCCTCTCCAACCATACATGGTACTAGAGTACTATAAGGTTCGATAACCTGGTCGCAGGGCTGTGCAAATGGGGTGTGCATTGCATGCGCTGCACCAGGGCCCCTGATCGAAGAGGCCCAAATCCAGGGAGCCATCAAGTCTCGACATAAATAAATGAGGCCCCTTTAATCGCTTTTACTGCTGGGCCCCAAGTACCTTTGCATGGCCTGCCTGTCCTGTTTGATGTTATTGTGAATTAGTAGTAAACATTGAATAAACAGGCTAAATTTATAGCAGTAATGATAGCAAATGTAATTTCAATATCAAGTAACTTTAAAATAATATTTTGTTCTGTATTATATTAGATATGCAATAGTCTTGGAGATATTTCGTAATCATGCACACACAAAAGAGGCCAAGCTTCAAGTAGCTTTAGCAGAAATCCCTTATCTTAAGTAAGTTTTTATTACTTATGTTACTTAATGCAGTGTGTTATAGTGATATATATTTTTTTATTCATTAATTGTATTATCGTGTGTAGATAATAAAGTAACTAAGCATAGTTACTTTATTATTTACGATCATGGGCTCACATCTTGTGAGCCCATGGGCTTGGCAAATCCAGGGTCCGGAGTTGGATATCATCATCCTTCTCTTTCTTGGTGATTCCTTTCTACTAATTTCTCTCTCTTTCTCTCTCTCTCTCTGTGAGATTTTTTTCTTGGCTGGTGCAGCAATAGCTTAAGGCTTCCTTGCACCATGTGGCTAATAATAATGTGCAAACTGTTTTCGACATTGTTTCCTATTTGTATTGGCCACATTCATTGCAAAATGATTAATTCATTTTCTTATAAGAAGATGGAGGCAGCAACATTTGTATCATGATTGGACTGTTGATTCACCAGGAATTGTTAGCTTTGAGTAGTGATCAACACATTATTTACATAATACAAAAACAAAATTTAAAAACATTTTTTCAACTTTTGATTTGAAAACCAACATGCAGTGTGCAGGCCAAGCACGGCCAACCTGAGATTTTTATATATGTGTATACCCACTGTTTCTCATTATGTGAAATAACAGTAATCTCACGGACTTGATCAAAATGATGTGTCCAATACTAGCAGTTGGACTGTAACTGTATGCTTTGTGTAAATAAAGTTGATTAAACTGTATTTTTGACTGCGTTTTTTTATTACTCCAAAAAAATTTACAAGTTTTGAATGGCTCTACTAACAGGCAGTACATGGCAGTATTATTCACCATAGTGAACTACAAAAAAAATTCATGCAACTTGCATAACATACCGACTTAGATTACAAACGTCACATAATTAATTAATACATAACTGATACGGAAGTTATACAAAGGGAACTCGGAGATAATTAATACTTGACACTAAAAAATATATATCTCGTTATAACTGTGTTGGGAGATAAGTTAGGGTTATAAACTGAAATTGAAATTTTATTTAAATTAAAAGAAAACATGACTCAGACCAGAGCAGCAAAACAAAAGGCTCAAGCTAATGGAAGTGCTGTGGCTCAGAGGAGAACTGAGGGGGACAGTTGCCTTCTGAATCACAGCCTTCTAAAATGCACAGCTTGCATGATGTTTGTGGAGCATTCAGGTACAGGACATGATATTGCCATGGGGGATGTCTTTGTGTGTGCGCGATGCAAGGAGTGTATCGAAATCAGGCAACAACTCAGCGTTCTTATGGGCCTATATGAGAGCTTGAAGGACAGGGTGGATGCCCTCGAAGGAACTAAATTGAGGGCCCATCAAGCTCTCAGCTGCCCACATCAACACCAGAGCTTGCACTTGGTCGTTGCGCAACACAGCGGCAACCCCCAAGGCAGAATGCGCTGGTCCCAAAGGAACTAGTAGTTGTTGGTGACTCTATTGTCAGGGAAACGGAGAACATGCTTTGTAAAAAGGATAGGTGGAACAGGACCAGGGTATGTCTGCCAGGGACAAAGGTTGATGATGTTGTAGAGCAGATATCATCTTTTAAGGGCACAAAAGGTGATATAGTTGTACACGTTGGCACTAATGATATTAAGAGTAGGAAACCGGTAGAATTACTTAAAAAGTACAGGTCACTGTTGAAAAAAAGCCGTAACAAGTACAGGTCACAGTTGAAAAAAAACCGTACTTGTTAACAGGAGAGACTACTTCTACAGGGATGGGATACACTTAAATAGAAAGGGTGCAAGAATATTTGCTGATGCTATCGAGGCAGTGTTAGGTGGGTCGGAAAACTGCTAGCTTGGGGGGAGGCAAAGACGATTAGATTAACAGTAGCCACTGGCAGAGGTGAAAGAGATTCTTGCACTGCTTCTATTGGAATGAGCAGAAGCCTGAAAAACAAGATGCAGTATACTTCAGAGACTGCCGGGAGTCATTGCGGTACAAGTAAACACATGGGTTGTGTTAGGGTAGCTAAGAATAGAAATAGGTGCATGTATACTTGCGTGTACACCAATGCTAGGAGTTTAGTAAATAAATTTGATGAATTTGAAGTATTGCTCAAAACATCAAAGGCAGATATTGTTGGAATATCAGAGACGTGGTGTCACACAGATATAAGGAATGCAGAACTGGAATTTGTGGAGTACAACGTCCACAGAAAGGATAGACTGGATAGGAAGGGAGGAGGGGTTATGCTATTAGTTAAGAAATACATAAAATCCAAGGAAGTGAAGCCAGTGGACATCGCTGGAGTGTCCACTGGCTTCGTCACGCAGTGTCGAGTCAGTTTGGTGTGACATAAGCATTGGGAGATCAAAATTGAGAGTAGGAGTGTGCTATAGGCCTAATGACTCTAATGAGTATAATAAGAAACTGTACAGGGAAATAGAGTGGGCCAGTAAATCAGAGAGTCTTATAATGGGAGATTTTAATTTCCCAGATATTGACTGGAATTTGTGGGTTGGTCACTCACATACTAGCAAGGCTTTTGTGGATTTATTGGATGATTGTTTTCTACATCAGCATGTTCGGGAGGCAACTAGAGGGAGGAATACTCTTGATTTGATTATCAGCAGTGATTCTTCATGCATTAAGAATCTGCAGATAAATGAACCACTAGGTGGCAGTGATCACAGTGTGCTGAAGTGGGATTTACTCAAAGAGGTAACTACCATTAGGGATAAAGGGAAGGGTTATTGCTTTCGTAAAGGCGACTACGATGGACTGAGACAGTATTTAAATTCTATACAGTGTAACCAACTGATGATGTTACCAACAGCAAATGCAAAATGGGAAGCATTCAAAGAACTTATCTTGGAAGCTACTAGGCTTTACATACCAACTAAGAAATATTGTTCAAGGTTTAGGCCTAAATGGATGTCAGATGAACTGATGAGGCATATGGCAGAGAAGAAACATGCATGGGATACATACAAATCAACACATGACACAGAAGCCTATGATAGATACAAGTTGATCTGTAACCAAGTTACAAAGGAGGTTAGGCAGGCGAAGGCAGATGACGAGAAATCTTTGGCAAGGGATGCAAAGAAAAATAGCAAAGAGTTCTTTACTTATGTAAACTCTAGAAAGAAGGGGATGAATCAGATTGGTCCACTTGATATCGATGGGTCAACTGTTGATGATCCTGCTCAGGTAGCTAACAAACTAAATGAATATTTTGCATCCACATTCACACATGAGGAGTTATTTAGTGAGGGGAAAGCCAGAGGTGTATTCAACTCTAGCATTAAGCTAGAGAATCTTGTAATAACTGAGAGTAAAGTGGAGGAGAAATTGTTGAAGATAAACACAAGAAAGGCACCCGGGGTGGATGAGATCTATCCAGTTATATTAAAGGAGGCAGCAAAGGAAGTAAGCGAACCCTTAGCCATAATTATGAGAGATTCCTTGGACTCAGGGGAGGTACCCACAGACTGGAGATGTGCAAATGTGACCCCAATTCACAAAGGAGGATCAAAGGCTGAGACAAGTAATTATAGACCTGTGAGTTTAACTTCTGTTCCAGGAAAATTAATGGAGGCACTAGTTAAAGAAGCACTGCAGGATCATTTAGACAAGACTTCAGTTATAGCTCGGACACAGCATGGTTTTGTTAAGGGGAAGTCTTGCCTGACCAATTTGATTGGATACTATGATGTAGTCACAAAAGAACTGGATGCAGGGAATAACTTTGATATTATATACTTGGATCTTAGAAAGGCTTTTGATACTGTTGCACATGGAAGACTGCTGCACAAATTGGAGCAGTGTGACATTGGAGGCAAATTGCTGCTGTGGATAAAGGGGTGGCTGAGGGGGAGAAGACAGAGAGTGGTTATCAATGGACACTGCTTGTCGTGGACTAATGTTATTAGTGGAGTACCTCAGGGCTCAGTGTTGGGTCCATTATTGTTTTCTATATTTATAAATGATATTGATGATGGTATATCAAGCTTAATGTCGAAGTTTGCAGACGATACAAAGGTAGGCAGGGTTGTCAAGGACACTACTGACACTATGCTGCTGCAACAGGATCTGGAAAGGTTGAGCAGATGGGCCGAGAGGTGGCAAATGAAGTTTAACATTGACAAATGTAAAGTACTACACATGGGAAACAGCAACCCTAGAGCAACATATCAACTCTGTGGTACTACACTGACAGTGGTAGAGAATGAAAGGGACCTGGGGGTGGTTGTGCAGGCAGATATGAAGTTCTCTGAACAGTGCAGACGGGCTGCAAGAGTAGCTCATGGTGTATTGTCAATGATATATAGGAATTTTTCTAGCAGGGATAAGGAGGTGATTATTCCCTTGTATAAGGCAATGATCAGGCCACACCTAGAGTACTGTATACAGGTCTGGAGGCCTCATTTCAAGAAGGATGTAGAGCTGCTGGAACGAGTACAGAGAAGGGCAACAAGATTAGTGAATGGAACAAAGGGGTGCTCTTACGAAGAAAGGCTTAAGTTTTGCGAATTACAGTGTCTGGAGACTAGGCACCAGCGAGGTGATCTGATAGAGGTGTATAAAGCTTTGAATGGTTTGAGCATGCTCAATGCTGATGGGATTCTTCCTCTCGCTCAGAATAATCACCTGAGAGGGCATAAATTCAAATTGAGGAAAGACAGATGCAGGATAGACGTGCGGAAATTTGCCTTTATCCAGCGGGTGGTTGGTTGGTGGAACAGACTTCCATCCCTTGTCGTGGAAGTTGATAGCCTAAATAAGTTTAAGGCTTAGCTGGACAAGTATTTTGAACGAACAGAGGGGTGAAGTGGAAGTGGTTTTTTTTTTTTTTTTTTGGCTGATGCTGCATAAGCTTGCTTTCTTGCATCAAATGCCTCTACTAATGCTAATGCTAACACACAGATTTAGATCATGTGCCCACTATTGGGGAAAAAAAAAACTTGAATGCCTCCTGCCCTAGAAAACTCATTTTGATAAGATTCTCAGATACTAGGATCAAAAAATAATTATTTGTGTAAAGAAGACAAAAATGGTCTAATATTACTGAAACTTACAGAATCAATAAAATCCTGTGATAGTGCACACTGCTAGGATAAAAGGGCATATGATGCTTATATTACTAGTTTCTTCTTTCAGGAAAGCACTTTAATGGGACAAGTCATTCAGAAATTTTTAGAATCCTTTCGAAGAAAAGTATTCACTCATTCATTCTTATTCTTACTTTGGGGGATAGCATTAGATACTGTAGACATAAGATTGCGTAAAGTGATGATGCCTCAAACTTTATTGACCAATAATATAAGTTGGACATCATGTGAAAGTTCAAGACCCACTAACAAAGCCATAACTAGGAACACCAAATAATCTAGGTTATAAAATTATGACTGTTGACCCAATGCAGAAAAAATATTGCCACTCCACATACAGTAGTTTTGGACATTATCACCCACATTATCATTGAGGAGCTAGGTAGACCAGGAAACCCACATGACCTAGTAAATTGGAAGGGGGAGATAAAAATACATTCAACTTTAATAATAAAAACCAAGAAAGTGTCATGTTAAAAGAAACCAAATCATGTTAACACATTAGCTGCTTTTGTATGAGTCCTTTCTGTGTGCCTTTTGGGGTGGCTTTTGTGTGGCACTGGAACAAGTTAGCACTGCTTTTTAGTAAATGGGAAAGGATTTCATCTGTGAAGAAATATCCCTCCAAATAACACTGGCATCTATTATTTCTAGTGTTTTAATATAAAGAGCTGTTTCAATGTCATCAGCTTCAACATAGTATCTACCCCTGTTCTGTTGCAGACCTGATGTCCCACGCTGTGGATCCATTATAACAACCCTTTAGGGTAAAATTTTATCATCCTTAGTGTGTATTGACACATGCTAAGGATGATGATTTTTTTTTTCCCCTTCACAAACTTCTTCTTTTGATGCTGTGTCCTATTGGAGGTTTGCTATCATCACGCTACTTAACATTAGCATTAGTAGAGGTGATGTAAAATAGCAAGCTTATATAGCATCAGCCAAAAAAAAACAAAAAAAAAAAAAAACAGAAAAAACCCTTCTCATTTCACACATCCATTTACTCCAAATGTTTATCTAGAACGTAGGTTGCCTTGAACTTAAGTTGCCGACCTCCACTACGACAGATGGAAGTTTGTTCCAATTATCAACCACCCGCTGGCTACAGGCGAATTTCCGTACAATTGTCCTTCCTCAATTTGAATTTATGCCCCCTCAGGTGAGTAATCTGAGCAAGAGGAGAAATCCCATTAGCATTGAGCTTGCTCAATCCATTCAAGGCCTTATACACCTCAGTTAGATTAACTCGCAGGTGCCTAGTCTCCAGAAGCTGCAGTTTGCAGAACTTAAGCCTTTCTTGGTAACACCAAGAAAGGCTACAATCCTTCATCCCACTCACCAATCTCGTTGCACTTCTCTGTACTCGTTCCAGCAGCTCTACATCATTTCCTAAAATGAGGCCTCCAGACCTGTATACAGTACTCAAGATGTGGCCTAACCATTGCCTTATACATGGGGACAATCACCTCCTTATCCCTGCTAGCAAAATTCCTGTATATCATTGACAAGACACCATGAGCTACTCTTGCAGCCTTTTTACACTGCTCAGAAAATTCCATATCTGACCGCAAAGTTACCCCCAGGTCCTTTTCATTCTCCACTATCCACAGTGTAGTACCATCCAGTTGGTACGTTACTCTGGGGTTACTGTTAACCATATGCAGTACTTTATGTTTGTCAATGTTAAACTTCAGTTGCCACCTCTCAGCCTATCTGCTCAACTTTTCTAAATCTGTTGTAGTAGTGTACTATCATTACTGTAATTAAGAACTCTGCAACCTTTGTATTGTCTGCAAACTTAGACACCAATATCGTTGATAAATAATGAAAGCAGCAATGGGCACGACACCGAACCCTGGGGTACTCCACTAATAACATTAGTCCATGATGTAAAATTAGAGGTGATGTAAAATAGCAAGCTTATATAGCATCAATCAAAACAAAAACAAAAAAAAAAAAAAACAGAAAAAACCCTTCCCATTTCACACATCCATTTACTCCAAATGTTTATCTAGTTCTGTCTTGAACTTAAGTTGCTGACCTCCATTACGACAGATGGAAGTTTGTTCCAATTATCAACCGCCCACTGGCTACAGGTGAATTTCCGTGCACATATTCTACAATTGTCCTTCCTTAATTTGAATTTATGCCCCCTCAGGTGAGTAATCTGAGCAAGAGGAGAAATCGCATTAGCATTGAACTTGCTCAATCCATTCAAGGCCTTATACACTTCAGTTAGATTAACTCGCAGGTGCCTAGTCTCCAGAAGCTGCAATTTGCAGAATTTGTAGCAAACCTTCATCCTACTCGCCAATCTCTTTGCACTTCTCTGTACTCGTTCGAGCAGCTCTACATCATTTCCTAAAATGAGGCCTCCAGACCTGCATACAGTACACAAGATGTGGCCTAACCATTGCCTTATACAAGGGGACAATCATCTCCTTATCCCTGCTAGCAAAATTCCTGTATATCATTGACGAGACACCATGAGCTACCCTTGCAGCTCATGGTGTCTTGTATGTGATAAAATCCAAGTATGTGATATCAAAATTATTCTTTGCATCCAATTCCTTTGTCAACACATCATAGTATCCAATCAAATTTGTCAGACAAGACTTCCCCTTAACAAACCCATGCTGTGTCTGAACCAGTGCTTTTTTTGTAAAAGAATAGGTGCCGGTACTCATTCTTTGCTATTAGAAAAAAACTGAAAATTAAAAGGACATGAAAAGTACAGTACTCTGAAAAATTATTTCCTAATATTGTTACTTTAGTAGTAATGTTTTTGGAATAAGAAGAACAAATTAAGTATATTAACACACAGTTTATTAAGCATAAATTTATTATTCAAATACATATACTTAGGGGACTTCACCCTCCCTCTGCTCGCTGCGCTCGCTTCTTTTGATAAAATAAAATAAAATACTTAACAGAAGCTTTTGACACAGTGTGTGCCTCTCTTCCTTAGCTACGAATACATAAATACGTTACATATGGAAATCAAGAATGGTATCACGTGGTCATGTTGGATAAACAAAGCGCGTGCACTAGGTTTATCTAGCATGTGCACGCTTAAACAGAAGCTTGTTTTACCACAGTAAAACAAGCTTCCGTTACGTATTTTAGTATTTGTTGCGTATTGCTGAGTAACCTGCATCTCTCTTTTCCCATTGGCTAAATAAATATCACTAGGAGGAAACTTATTTTAATGTATATAAAGATAAAAAAATAAGTAAAAAATAATAATTTTCGTAATAAAGTTTTTATAGATTATTTAAAATTTTATTGAGTTGTCATCCACCACACCATGCCGACTTCTTTTCTTGTTTGTGTCTGTTGCTGAATGACATTTTTTGTCATCAATGAAGCTCTGGTTGGGCTGGCAATCAGATTGATTTGTGAAAATCCTCTTTTACATTCACTCAGTGAAATTGGTATCGTACTCAGAGCATCCATCAAATGCTTCAATTCTTCTGAAACCATCTTTTCAATTAGGTATTCCCGAAATCCTCAAATTGTATTTCTTTCATTTAACTGTAACCTCATTGACAATTTTCTAACTTCATTTTCACCAAATGCCAACAATTCATGTTTAGAAGGTTTAATACCTTTGTCGTCTTCGTTTTCCTTCTCTCGTCATCGGTATTGTCACTAGTTCTTAAATTTGAATTTTTTCTTTTTCTTTTTTTTTTTTTTTATTGTCCAAAATGTCGTTATCATTCTGATATTTAGCTACAGTGACCATGTAACCAGAGAAAGGGAAATTTTTTGGAAAAATGTGGATAACGCACTCCTGCTAAACAACAGATGATTAATTGTCAGGGTAAAAGAAAATCACTCTCCCCTAATTCTCGGAGAGGGCACTTACAGTTGAATCACAGCGGTGTCCAACCTGCGGCCCGAGCGCAAAGTGAATTAAAACAGCATTTTAAATTTTGCTAATTATCAAAAATTCTCATTATATGTTTTGTTTAGTAAATGTAATCGTGTATTGTACTTAATAAAATTTTCGAATATTTTCAATTTCAGGTGTATCATTATTTTTATTTATTCACTTTAATATTCACCTTATATTCATCTTAAGCAGTAATCCTTTCAGGTTGTAAAATTAGTGGGGAAACATGCGAAAAAATTTACGGAATATTACAAATTTCAAAGTGTACTACATGCAAATGTCACAAGCCACTGTTAATGAAGGTGCCAGTACGCCGTACCGTTGCGTACTGTCTCAAAAAAAAAGCACTGGTCTGAACTATAACTGTTGCCTTATCTAGATGATCCTGCATCTCTTCCTTAACCAGTGACTCTATTTTCCTGAAACAGAAGTAATACTAACAGGTCTGTAATTACTCATGCCACCCTTTAATATCCCTTTGTGAATTGGGGACACAATTTGCACATTTCCAGTCCATGGGGACCTGACCAGAGTAAAAGGAAACTTTCAAAGTTATGGCTAAGGGTTTGCTTACTTCCTTTACTGCCTCCTTTAATATAACTGGATAGATCCCATCCACCCCAGGAGCCTTCCTTATGTTTAACTTCAACAATTTCTCCTCCACTTTGCTCTCAGTTATTTCAAAATCACTTAACTTCCTGTTCACATTTGATAAACGTCTGGCACTCCCCTCATTGAATAAATCCTCATGTGTGAATGTAGATGCAAAATACTCATTCAGTTTATCAGCTACCTGAGCCTGATCATCAATAGTTAACCCATCTATGTTAAGTGGTCCAATGATTCATACCTTTCCTTCTAGAGTTTACATAAATAAAGAACTCTCTGCTGTTTTTCTTTGCATACTTTGCCAAAGATTTCTCATAATCTGCCTTCTCCTGCCTAACCTCCTTTGTGACTTGATTACAGACTAGCTAATATCTGCCCTAGGCTTCTGTGTTGTCTGATAATTTATATGAATGCCATTCATTTTTCTTCTCTACCATGAGCCTCATTAATTAATCCAACATTTATTTAGGCCTGAATCTTGAACAGTATTTCTTAGTTGGTATGAAAAGCCTAGTAGCCTCCAAGGTTAAGTCCCTGAAGGCTTCCCAATTAGAATTCATTGTTGGTAACATCATCAGTTAATCCCACTGTATAGAATTTAAAACTGTTTGAGACCCTATAGTCACCTTTACGAAAGCAAAAACCCTTCCCCTTATCCTTGATGGTAGTTACATCTTTAAGTATATCTTTACATCTTTAAATATATCCGAAATCAGTGCACTTTGATCACTGTCACAGTGTACTGTGATCACTTTTTCTGCAAATTCTTAATGCCTGAATAACCACTGCTGATTATCATATCAAGGGTATTATTCCCTCTGGTTGCCCCTCGAACATGTTGCTGTAGAAAACGATCCTCCAATAATTCCACAAAAATCTTGCTTGCATTTGAGTGACCAATCCACAAGCTCCAGTCAATATCTGGAAAGTTAAAATCCCCAGGTACAAGACATTCTGATTTACTGGCCCATTTTATTTCTCTGCACAACTGTTCATTGTACTCATCAGAGTCATTAGGTCAATAACATACTCCTACTCTCATTTTCCCTTTTCCAGTGTTTATGTCACACCAAACAGACTCAAAATTGCACTGTCCACCCTTGTCAACTGGATGTACTTCCTTAGATTTTGTTTCTTAACTAACAGCATAACCCCTCTTCCCTTCCTACCCTGTCTGTCCTTTCTGTACACCTTGTACTCCCCAAATTCTAATTCTGCACTGCGTGTATCTGTGTGACACCATGTCTCTGATATCCCAACAATATCTGCCTTTGATATAATGTAACACTTCAAATTCATCAGTTTTATTTACTATACTTCTAGCATTATTGTACATGCAAGTATACATGCACTTGTTCGTACTATTAGTTACCCTAACACAGCCCATGTATTTACTTGTTACACGATGACTCCCAGCAGCTCTTGAAGTCCCCAGCAACTTGCTCTCTAGGCTGCTGCTACCGTTAATCTTTTAGTCTCTGAATTCCCGAAATCTAGCATATTACTCCATTTGAAGTTTTACAATATATTTTTAAATATTGTAGAAAACAACTGCTACATTTGGAAAATTTTATAGAATTTTCCAAATGTAGCAGTTGTTTTCAGAATTTTTCTGACTTTACTAGTTTCAGTTGCCTCAGGTGAATATAGTTTTTCAAAATTAAAATTAATCAAATTATTTACGATCGACATTGTCACAACAACAAGTCTCTAATTTGGCAATAATTTCGATAGAAAATGATCTTTTGGAAAAAATAAACATAAATGAAATAATTGATAAATTCACACATTTTAAAGCAAGGAAACAAATTTTTTTTAACATTATAATTTTCCTTTTATTTTATTATTGTGGGTACAGTTAGTGTGATTTAGAATTTAAAGTTTATTTCCAGGATTTCAGAATGATTTTATTATTTTTGTTTGTTGTTTCATTATATTATATGTGAGATATGTTATAATTCTTTTCTTTTTCAATAAATTATTACTAATTATTAATGCCTTATTTTATTTTTTAATCCAAATATTTTCGGGCAGCAACAATATCTGCCTTTGATATAATGTAACACTTCAAATTCATCAGTTTTACATAAATTTGATTTTGCTTACTGGTGGCACATAGGGTTACAGCGGCCCTGCATGTAGGTATAGTTATACCTCATCAAATCTTTCTCAAGGTGGGCAGAGATCAAACCGTTCTGGGTCGTTAAACATTTCAGTAATTTGTATCTCAGAGCAGTTCTTTTTGGAACAGTGCAAGATCCTAAACAATAATAAGACAAAAAAGAGAGATCCTTCAGGCATTCAGCTGCCCAACATATTGCTGAAGAGCTGAAGATTGCATTCAGGGAAAAGGGGAAATAAGCTTTTTAAAAGAATAGGTGAAGCAGGTCCACACTATGTCTGTTGTGGCAAAAGTTAATGATGTTGTAGAGTTAGCTGTCATCTAATGATATTAACAGTGGGAAATCTGAAGATTCGCTCTACAAGTACAGGGCAATGCTCAGAAAAAGTCATGAGTTAGCATTGAAAGAGACTGTACAAGGCTGATGGGATAGAATTTTTTTTTCAATGTGACCTAAAAAGCTTGTTAACAGGAGAGACTGTGTTTTTACAGGGATAGGATATACTTGAATCAGCAGCAGCCTGGAGATACAGGGTACTTCAGAGACTGCTGGGAGTCATTGTGGTACAAGTAAATACATGGATTGTGTTAGGGTAGCTAAGAATAGGAACAGGTACATGTATACTTGTGTGTACACCAATGCTAGGAGTTTGGTAAATAAATTTGATGAATGTGAGGTATTGCTCAAACCATCAAAGGCAGATATTGTTGGGATATCAGAGACGTGGTGTCACACAGATATAAGGAAGGCAGAACTGGAATTTGGCAAGTACAATGTGTACAGAAAGGATATACAGAATACGAAAGGATGAGGGGGTTATGCTATTAGTTAAGAAACACATAAAATCCAAGGAAGTGAAGCCAGTTGACATCGCTGGACAGTGCAGCTTCAAGTCAGTTTGGTGTGACCTAAGCATTGGAAGATCAAAATTGAGAGTAGGAGTGTGCACTCTGATGAGTATAATAAGAAACTGTACAGGGAAATAGAGTGAGCCAGTAAATCAGAGAGTCTTATAATGGGGGGATTTTAATTTCCCAGATATTGACTGGAATTTGTGGGTTGGTCACTCACACACTAGCAAGGCTTTTGTGGATTTATTGGATGATTGTTTTCTACATCAGCATGTTCTGGAGGCAACTAGAGGGTGTAATACTCTTGATCTGATTATCAGTAGTGATTCTTCATGCATTAAGAATCTGCAGATAAAGGAACCACTAGGTGGCAGTGATCACAGTGTGCTGAAGTGGGATTTACTCAAAGAAGTAACTACCATCAGGGGTGAAGGGAAGGGTTTTTGCTTTCGTTAAGGCGACTACGATGGTCTGAGACAGTATTTAAAATCTACACAGTGGGACCAACTGATGATGTTACCAACAGCAAATTCAAAATGGGAAGCATTCAAAAAATTTATCTTGGAAGCTACTAGGCTTTACATACCAACTAAGAAATATTGTTCAAGGTTTAGGCCTAAATGGATGTCAGTTGAACTAATAAGACATATGGCAGAGAAGAAAAATGCATGGGATACATATAAATTAATGCGTGACATGGAAGCCCATGATAGATGTAACCAAGTTACAAAGGTGATTAGGCAGGCAAAGGCAGATTATGAGAAATCCTTGGCAAAGGATGTAAAGAAAAACAGAAAAGAGTTCTTTACCTATGTAGGAGGGTGATGAATCAGATTGGTCTACTGGATATTGATGGTTCAACTGTTGATGATCCTGCTCAGGTGGCTAACAAACTAAACGAGTATTTTTCATCTACATTCACACATGAGGAGTTATTCAGAAAGGGGAAGGCAGTGAGCTAGATGATTTTATAATAACTGAGAGGAAAGTGGAGGAGAAATCGTTGAGGATAAACATAAAAAAGGCAGCTGGGGAGGATGGGATCTATCCAGTTATATTAAAGGAGGCAGCAAAGGAAATAAGCAAACCCTTGAGCCATAATTATGAGAGCTTCTTTGGACTCAGGGGAGGTACCCATAGACTGGAGATGTGCAAATGTGACCCCAATTCACAAAGGAGGATCAAAGGCTGACACAAGTAATTATAGACCTATTAGTTTAACTTCTGTTCCAGAAAAATTAATGGAGGCACTGGTTAAAGAAGCACTGCAGGATCATTTAGACAAGACTTCAGTTATAGCTTGGACACAGCATGGTTTTGTTAAGGGAAAAGCAAGACCAATCAAATTGGTCTTGCTTGACCAATTTGATTTTTGATATTATATATTTGGATCTTAGAAAGGCTTTTGATACTGTTGCACATGGAAGACTGCTGCACAAATTGGAGCAGTTTGGCATTGGAGGCAAATTGCTGCTATGGATAAAGGGATGGTTGAGGGGGAGAAGACAGAGAGTGTTAATCAATGGACACTGCTCATCGTGTACTAATGTTATTAGTGGAGTCCCTCAGGGTTCAGTGTTGGGTCCATTGTTGTTTTCTGTATTTATAAATGATATTGATGATGGTATATCAAGCTTAATGTCCAAGTTTGCAGACGATACAAAGGTTGGCAGGATTGTTAAGGACACTACTGACAGTATGCTGCTGCAACAGGCTCTGGAAAGGTTGAGCAGATGGGCTGAGAGATGGCAAATGAAGTTTAACATCAACAAATGAAAAGTACTACATATGGGAAACAGTAACTCCAGAGTAACGTATCAACTCTGTTGTATTACACTGACAGTGGTAGAGAATGAAAAGGACCTGGGGGTAATTGTGCAGGCAGATATGAAGTTTTCAGACAGTGCAGACAGGCTGCAAGAGTAGCTCCTGGTGTCTTGTCAATGATATACAGGAATTTTTCTACCAAGGATAAGGAGGTGATTATTTCCTTATATAAGGCAATGGTCAGGCCACACCTTGAGTACTGTATACAGGTCTGGTGGCCTCATTTTAAGAAGGATGTAGAGCTGCTGGAACGAGTACAGAGAAGGGCAACAAGATTAGTGAATGGAACAAAGGGTTGCTCTTACGAAGAAAGGCTTAAGTTTTGCAAATTGCAGTGTCTGGAGACTAGGCACCAGAGAGGTGATCTGATAGAGGTGTATAAACTCTTGAATGGTTTGAGCATGCTCAATGCTGATGGGATTCTTCCTCTCGCTCAGAATAATCACCTGGGAGGGTATAAATTTAAATTTAGGAAAGACAGATGTAGGATAGATTGTGTGGAAATTTGCCTTTAGCCAGCGGGTGGTTGGTTGGTGGAACAGACTTCCATCCCTTGTGGTGGAGGTTGATAGCCTAAATAAGTTTAAGGCTCAGCTGAACAGGTATTTTGAACAAATAGAGGGGTGAAATGGGAGTGGTGTTTTTTTTTTTTTTGGCTGATGCTGCATGAGCTTGCTTTCTTGCATCATATGCCTCTACTAATGCTAAATAGAAGGGGGGTGTTGATGCTGTCAGGGCAGTGTTAGATAGCTCAAAACTGCTACTTTGAGAGGAGGGGGAGATGCTCACACTAATAATCAGAATCATATCCAAAGGAAATTATATAACCTGTAAAAATTTCATTTTATTAAACCTTTAATTTAATAATTCTGTATACTCATGAAGCATTACTAAATAAAGTGTATTTACATTAAAAAAAACTGGGTGAGAAATGGTAAAATATTTCTAGCTGTGATATGCTTTGCTTATAACCTGGGTATTGAACTTGTTGCCTGACACCCACATTATATCGAGGTTGTGCTGTTTATGTCAAAGTCTCTGAATTTTTTTTTTCATATGAAAAAAAAAAAGATGAATACATTTGAACACGTAAGTTCTTCAGTTTTTACTAAAAGTCAATAAAATTTTAGATAAATTTTCTATAGTTAAAGAGAAAATATATATTTTTAAGTTTTTTTTTTTTTTCTGCACATATACGCCTATTAATTAATAGTATTAATCCAAAGAGCAAGGATTACTGAACTACAGCATGGTAAAATACAACAGGGTGGACGTCAGCGCAGTCGTGGCTCTGGTGAAACATTCTTGGAGACCAAGAAGCATGTACTTATGGTAAGTTTGTTTTAAATTTGAAATATAAAGTAAATTTTGTTGATAAAATATCAGTTAATAGAAAGAAGCTGTTTCATGAAGTCATCTTCAGATCCCTTCCCTTTCCATAATATGATCAATCATTCTGTGAATATTGAGTGATGGCCAATAGCTACTGTTTATTTTACAAAGATTTCCTTGTTGCAAAGGGTACTTCATTTGCAAAAAATTAAATTTAATGCTTAAAGAATTTAAAAAACAACATACCATACAAAAAAAACTGATATACCTTTAAAAAACAACATACCATACAAAAAAACTGATATACCTTTAAAAAACAACATACAGTATTCAGGTGATACTTTATATACATGAGTCAGGTGACTCAAGTCATGTGAACCCAATTTCGACAGAGTCTGGTCGATCTGTAACAGCCAAATCCCCTGCTTGCACATTCACAATTGTGGAACTGTTGGTAACCCTGGGTATAAACAACTTTGTGTAAGTCCTGAATTACGGCACCTAACACACTGTAGGAGACTATCTAGGTGCAAACCAATGTAAGAAAAAGTCAAGGTTTGCTACCCACACCACATGCAGGAGTGCTGCCTCTCTGTGTTATCAGGCAATACTAGATGGTAGGTGACTCATCAACTGGTGTAATACTACCACTTTGCTTATTGGAGGCTTGAAGTAGTGGAACCAACGAAAAGATTCAGTAAACCGTCCCCCATCTCTTCCATCATGCAGTATGATTGATGTTTTTTGAAGTTATGATGGACATCATGGCAAGATCCTTTCTTTCTTACCTTTCGAGGCTGCAGCTCTAAAATGATGTTCACAGGCTGGCTGCTAGATAGTCCACAGAACTAAACCTATTGGTAACTCTCTAGGAGGCTTCCGGATCAGCTACTGTATAATATCACTTCCTTTACTTTGTCAGATAGTGATTGGAGGGAGTCCAGGTAGTGTGTATGGGGGGGGGGCATTGTCATGTTATGGCAAGGAGCTTGAGTATATTCTCACCATGTGTATACCATTTCCAAAAATTTCATTACTTCATACAGCATGGCCCCCTCCCACCTTTTCTTACTACTGAATACACCATGAATTTTCAAACCAATAGAAAAAAACTTATATGCAAAAAGATCTAAAACTCCCAAACACTTCCTTGTTCATTTCACAAATTTATGTGATCTCGGTTCTGATCTCAGTGATATCCATTTCCACTTAGAGTACAGTCTGCCACTTGTTTGAGTTATGGGGTTCTTATTAGAATCCCATAACTGGCATTCTGACAGAATCCCAGTTATCGGATGATTCAACCGCTTCGCATCTCAGTTGTTTGAATTATTTGCTGTATGATTCCTTTCTCTTCAAAGGTGGTACTTGTGTATATGACCATTCTGATATTCCTTGTCAGAGACTTAGTAATATGGAATCTCCTCATTTCGATCTTCTCTGTATTTCATTCTGTCAAATTCGTCTGTTGTCCCTATCATTCTTCCAAATCCACTAATCACTTGGAAGTCTTTGACTTCCTCACTTTGAAACTACTTTTTCCAGTTCAACTTTCCTAAGGGTGAGATAATTTTCCTTGGTGATTTAATGCTAATAACTTCAGTTGGCTTCTGTTTTCGGGTCACACCGACTCAGCTGGTCGACATGCTGAGGCTTTTGCAATTACTACTGGCCTCACACAGGTTGTTCATTTATCTACCAGAATACCAGACAATCTTAAGCATGCAGCTAACATGTTTGATCTTTTTCTCACAAACAACCCTTCTAAGTACACAGTTGAGGCTAATGGCCTTCTAGGCACTTCAGATGACAACTTTTGATGATCTCTTCTCCAATGGAGCCTTTCTCTCATGGCCATTCTCAACTTCAGATTGGCAGTGGATATTCGAGAAGTAGAAGCTGTTTGTGCAGGGCAAGGTTTCTCAAACTGAAAGGTGGAATGCAATGTGCTATCATCAGCAAAACTATGGATAGGATTTCCTGCCAATGGAAGAAGGTAATTAATATACAAGAAGAAAAGAGTGGTAGAAAGAACTGAACCTTGGAGAACATCAGCATTAGTGGAGAAGTAGAAGACAGCAAGCCATCTACCATCGCCTGCAGTGAGTGGTCAGAGAGAAAACTGGATACCCATTTACAAAACACATTAAGAAAAAAATAAGATGAAAGCTTATTTTAGTCACGCCAAACATGACTAAAATAAGCTTTCACCTTTGAAATCTTTGTGTGTGTGCGCGATGCAAGGAGTGTATCGATATCAGGCAACAACTCAGCGTTCTTGTGGGCCTATATGAGAGCTTGAAGGACAGGGTGGATGCCCTCGAAGAAACTAAATTGAGGGGCCCATCAAGCTCTCAGCTGCCCACATCAACGCCGGAGCTTGCACTTGGGCATCGCGTGACACAGAGACAACCCCCAAGGCAGAATGCGCTGGTCCCGAAGGAACTAGTAGTTGTTGGTGACTCTATTGTCAGGGAAACAGGGAACATGCTTTGTAAAAAAGATAGGTGGAACAGGACCAGGGTATGTCTGCCAGGGTCAAAGGTTGATGATGTTGTAGAGCGAATATCATCTTTTAAGGGCACAAAAGGTGATATAGTTGTACACGTTGGCACTAATAATATTAAGAGTAGGAGACTGGCAGAATTACTTAACAAGTACAGGTCACTGTTGAACAAAAGCCGAGAATTAGGGTTGAATTTGAAAGTGTCTGCAATTCTGCCCAGACACGATAGGAGGGAGTATATGATGAGAGCCTTGTCGATCAATTCGGCCCTGGAAAGATTGTGCAAGGCTCAAGGGGTAGAATTTTTTTCAGCCTGGACTGTACTTGTTAACAGGAGAGATTGCTTCTACAGGGATGGGATACACTTAAATAGAAAGGGTGCAAGAATATTTGCTGATGCTATCGAGGCAGTGTTAGGTGGGTCGGAAAACTGCTAGCTTGGGGGGAGACAAAGACCAATAGATTGACAGTAGCCACTGGCAGAGGTGAAAGAGATTCTTGCACTGCTTCTATGAGAATGAGCAGAAGCCTGAAAAACAAGATGCATGGTATTTCAGAGACTGCTGGGAGCCATTGCGGTACAAGTAAACACATGGGTTGTGTTAGGGTAGCTAAGAATAGAAACAGGTGCAGGTATACTTGCGTGTACACCAATGCTAGGAGTTTAGTAAATAAATTTGATGAATTTGAGGTATTGCTCAAAACATCGAAGGCAGATATTGTTGGGATATCAGAGACGTGGTGTCACACAGATATAAGGGATGCAGAACTGCAATTTGGGGAGTACAACGTCTACAGAAAGGATAGACAGGATAGGAAGGGGGGAGGGGTTATGCTATTAGTTAAGAAACACATAAAAACCAAGGAAGTGAAGCCAGTCGACATCGCTGGACAGTGCAGTGTTGAGTCAGTTTGGTGTGACATAAACATTGGGAGATCAAAATTGAGAGTAGGAGTGTGCTATAGGCCAAATGACTCTGATGAGTATAAGGAACTGTACAGGGAAATAGAGTGGGCCAGTAAATCAGAGAGTCTTATAATGGGAGATTTTAATTTCCCAGATATTGACTGGAATTTGGGGGCTGGTACTCACACACTAGCAGGGCTTTTGTGGATTTATAGGATGATTGTTTTCTACATCAGCATGTTCGGGAGGCAACTAGAGGGAGTAATACTCTTGATTTGATTATCAGCAGTGATTCTTCATGCATTAAGAATCTGCAGATAAATGAACCACTAGGTGGCAGTGATCACAGTGTGCTGAAGTGGGATTTACTCAAAGAGGTAACTACCATTAGGGGTAAAGGGAAGGGTTATTGCTTCTGTAAAGACGACTACGATGGACTGAGACAGTATTTAAATTCTATACAGTGGGACCAACTGATGATGTTACCAACAGCAAATGCAAAATGGGAAGCATTCAAAGAACTTATCTTGGAAGCTACTAGGCTTTACATACCAACTAAGAAATATTGTTCAAGGTTTAGGCCAAAATGGATGTCAGATGAACTAATGAGGCATATGGCAGAGAAGAAAAATGCATGGGATACATACAAATTAACACATGACACAGAAGCCTATGATAGATACAAGTTGATATGCAACCAAGTTACAAAGGAGGTTAGGCAGGCGAAGGTAGATTACGAGAAATCCTTGGCAAGGGATGCAAAGAAAAACAGCAAAGAGTTCTTTACTTATGTAAACTCTAGAAGGAAGGGGATGAATCAGATTGGTCCACTTGATATTGATGGGTCAACTGTTGATGATCCTGCTCAGGTAGCTAACAAACTAAATGAATATTTTGCATCGACATTCACACATGAGGAGTTATTCAGCGAGGGGAATGCCAGAGGTGTATTCAACTCTAGCAGTAAGCTACAGAATCTTGAAATAACTGGGAGTAAAGTGGAGGAGAAACTGTTGAAGATAAACACAAGAAAGGCACCCGGGGTGGATGGGATCTAACCAGTTATATTAAAGGAGGCAGCAAAGGAAGTAAGCAAACCTTAGCCATAATTATGAGAGCTTCCTTGGACTCAGGGGAGGTACCCATAGACTGGAAATGTGCAAATGTGACCCCAATTCACAAAGGAGGATCAAAGGCTGACACAAGTAATTATAGACCTGTGAACTTAACTTCTGTTCCAGGAAAATTAATGGAGGCACTGGTTAAAGAAGCACTGCAGGATCATTTAGACAAGACTTCAGTTATAGCTCAGACACAGCATGGTTTTGTTAAGGGGAAGTTTTGCCTGACCAACTTGATTGGATACTATGATGCAGTCACAAAAAAACTGGATGCAGGGAATAACTTTGATATTATATACTTGGATCTTAGAAAGGCTTTTGATACTGTTGCACATGGAAGACTGCTACACAAATTGGAGCAGTGTGACATTGGAGGCAAATTGCTGCTATGGATAAAGGGGTGGTTGAGGGGGAGAAGACAGAGAGTGGTAATCAATGGACACTGCTCATCGTGAACTGATGTTATTAGTGGAGTCCCTCAGGGCTCAGTGTTGGGTCCATTATTGTTTTCTGTATTTATAAATGATATTGATGATGGTATATTGGGCTTAATGTCCAAGTTTGCAGACGATACAAAGGTTGGCAGGGTTGTCAAGGACATAACTGACACTATGCTGCTGCAACAGGATCTGGATAGATTGAGCAGATGGGCTGAGAGGTGGCAAATGAAGTTTAACATTGACAAATGTAAAGTACTACACATGGGAAACAGCAACCCCAGAGCAACGTATCAACTCTGTGGTACTACACTGACAGTGGTAGAGAATGAAAGGGACTTGGGGGTGGTTGTGCAGGCAGATATGAAGTTCTCTGAGCAGTGCAGATGGGCTGCAAGAGTAGCTCATGGAGTATTGTCAATGATATACAGGAATTTTTCCAGCAGGGATAAGGAGGTGATTATTCCATTGTATAAGGCGATGGTCAGGCCACAACTAGAGTACTGTATACAGGTCTGGAGGCCTCATTTCAAGAAGGATGTAGAGCTGCTGGAACGAGTACAGAGAAGGGCAACAAGATTAGTGAATGGAATAAAGGGGTGCTCTTACGAAAAAAGGCTTAAGTTTTGCAAATTACAGTGTCTGGAGACTAGGCACCAGCGAGGTGATCTGATAGAGGTGTATAAAGCCTTGAATGGTTTGAGCATGCTCAATGCTGATGGGATTCTTCCTCTAGCTCAGAAAAATCACCTGAGAGGGCATAAATTCAAATTGAGGAAAGACAGATGTAGGATAGACGTGCGGAAATTTGCCTTTAGCCAGCGGCTGGTTGGTTGGTGGAACAGACTTCCATCCCTTGTGGTGGAGGTTGAAAGCCTAAATAAGTTTAAGGCTCAGCTGGACAGGTATTTTGAACAAACAGAGGGGTGAAGTGGAAATGGGTTTTTTTTTTTTTTTTTTTTTGGCTGATGCTGCATAAGCTTGCTTTCTTGCATCAAATGCCTCTACTAATGCTAATGCTAAATGTCAAGAGCAACTGCTTAGTTTCACCAAACTTTTCCATTGAGTTTGTCCATAGATGGGTAATATAAGCTGGAATATCACCAGTAGATTGTCACTGGTGATTATTGTCACTGACAGAATCCATGTGATCATTGATCAGATGGAAGGTTTCTAGATAGTTTAAGAGTTTGCGGTCAATTAATTTCTCCATTACTTTAGAAAGAGTAGAAGTAAGTGCAATGGGATGATAATTGGATGGGAGAGGGATTTGTCACCCTTCTCAGGAACTGGCTGGATATGAGCAAGTTTCAAAGCAGAAAGAAAAACTAATTAGCTGCTGACGAAGTGTGCCTGACAGAAATATCCAGTTTTCTTCCATCAAATTGGAAGAAAATGGTTCATAGTCAGGTGGTTTATTCATCCAAGTAGATTAAAAACCCTATAATGCACATATGAGTTAAAGATCTGGAGTCCCCTTAACACACAGCTAATGTGTTAAGGGGACTCTCCAGATCTTTTTTTATATTAGTTGGTTTAAAGCAGTCTTTTTAGTATGTAATGTCTATCTTTTTTTAGTATGTTTCAAGGGCTTAAAAGGTGATCTTGTTGTACACATTGGTACTAATGTGATATTAAGAGTAGGGCATCAGAGGATTTAATAACTAGTGCAGAGCAGTATTTAGAAAGTTGTGAATTGGGGGGGGGATGAATTTGAAAGTGTCTGCAATTCTACCTAGACACGATAAGAGAATACATGATGAGTGCCTTATCAATCAATTTGACCATGGAGAGACTATGCAGGACTCATGGGGTAGAATTTTCTCAGCATGGGCTGATCTTATTAAAAGGACTGTTTCTACAGCATTAGCATTTTAGCATTAGTAGAGGCATATGATGCAAGAAAGCAAGCTTATGCAGCATCAGCCAAAAAAAAAAAAAAAAAAAAAAAAAGCACTCCCATTTCACCCCTCCATTCGTTCCAAATTCCTGTCCAGCTGAGCCTTAAATTTATTTAGGCTATCAACTTCAACAACAAGGGATCGAAGTCTGTTCCACCAACCAACTACCCACTGGCTAAAGGCAAATTTCCGCACATCTATCCTACATCTGTCTTTCCTCAATCTGAATTTATACCCTCTCAGGTGATTATTCTGAGCAAGAGGAAGAATCTCATTGGCATTGAGCATGCTCAAACCATTCAAGGCTTTATACACCTCTATCAGATCACCTCGCCGGTGCCTAGTCTCCAGACACTGTAATTTGCAAAACTTGCACTGTAATTTGTAAGAGCAACCCTTTGTTACATTCACTAATCTTGTTGCCCTTCTCTGTACTCATTCCAGCAGCTCTACATCCTTCTTGAAATGAGGCCTCCAGACCTGTATACAGTACTCAAGGTGTGGCCTGACCATTGCCTACAGGATTGGGATACACTTGAATGGAAGGAATGCAAGAACATTTAGAATATTTGCTGATGCTATCAAGGCAGTGTAGTGGATTGGAATACTACTAGCCTGGTGGGTGGGATACAAGACTAATATATTAAGAGCAGCCATAGGCAGAAGTGGAAGTGATAATTGCACTGCTTCTATTAGAACATGCAGTAGCATAGAAAGCAAGGTGTCAGGATTTCAAGAACTGCTGGGGATCCTCATGGAACAAGCAAATATGTGGGGCTGTGTTAGGATTATTAAGAGTAAAAAAAAATTACACGTATACTTGCATGTATACAAATGCTAGGAGCATTGTAAATAAATTTGAATTTGACATACTGGTTAAGTCATCAAATGCAGAGATTGTTAGGATATCAAAGACTTGGTGTCATTCAAACATAAGGGATGAGTAATTTGATTGTTGGGAGTACAATATGTACACAAAAGATGGACAGGAGGTGGGGGGAAAGTTATGCTCTTAGTTAAGAAGCAGATCAAACCCAAGGCAATGTGTCTAATTGACATGGGTAGCCAGTGCAATGTTGAGTCAGTTTGGTATGTATATGCACTGGGAAAATAAAAGTGAGAGTAAGAGTGTGCTATAGGTCTAATGACTGCGGTAAACATCTATATAGATTTGGCCAGTAAATCAGGTTGTCTTATAATGGAGGATTTTAACTTTCCCAGTATTGATTATACCTCATGGGTTGGTCAATCACATAGAAGCAAGACTTTTATGGATTTATTGGATGGTAGTTTTTTTACATTTTGTAGAAAGTAGAAAGGCAGCAAGAGAAAAGAATATACTTGATATGATTATCATATGTGTTAAGAATCTGGACATAAAGGACACACTAGATGGCAGTGATCACACTGTATTGGTGTGGGATTCATTATAGATGTAACTACTCTGGAAGCCCATACTCACCAGATGTGAGCCTCTGGGTGATTAATGATATTGATATGAAACATATGTCTTAACATCTAAGGAAGAAGACTTTTGCTTTCATAAAGGTGACTGCAGTGATCTCACACAGTATTTAAATTCTATGCAGTGGGACCATCTGATGACATGTTACCAACAGCAACTTCTAAGTGAGAAGTAATCGTAGTAATCGCTTCTATGATTACTTCTCACTTAGAAGTTGCTGTTGGTAACATCATCAGGCGGTCCCACTGCATAGAATTTAAATACTGTGTGAGATCACTGTAAGTCACCTTGCGAGGTATTTTATACCAACTGAGAGATTCCGTACAAGGCTGAAGCCTAAGAGTGTCAGATCAATTGATGAAGACTTATGGCAATGAAGAAAAGTGCATGGGAAGCACATAAATTATCATGGGATAAAAATACCAACATTAGATATAAACTACTGTAGGCATCAGATATAGATGAAGTCACAAAAGAGGTTAGGCAAACTAAGGCAGATTGAGAAGTTTCTGGCTAAGAATACAAAGAAATGCAGAAAAGATTTTTGTTTATGTAATCGCTTGAAGGAAGGGGGTGAAGAAGGGCAGTTGCCCTCTGAATCACAGCCTTTTAAAATGCACTGCTTGCATGATGTTTGTGGAGCAATCGGGTACGGGACTTGATATTGCCATGGGGGATGTCTTTGTGTGTGTGCGCGCGATGCAAGGAGTATAAAGAAATCAGCCGACAACTCAGCGTTGTTATGCGCCTATATGAGAGCTTGAAGGACAGGGTGAATGCCCTAGAAGGATCTAAATTGAGGGCCCATCAAGCTCTCAGCTGCCCACAGCAACACCAGAGCTTGCACTTGGTCATCGTGCAACACAGTGGCAACCCCCCAGGCAGAATGCACTGGTTCCACAAGAACTAGTAGTTGTTCGTGACTCTGTTGTCAGGGAAACGGGGAACATGCTTTGTAAAAAGAATAGGTGGAACCAGGGTATGTCTACCAGGGGCAAAGGTTGATGACATTGTAGAGTGGATATCATCTTTTAAGGGCACAAAAGGTGATATAGTTGTACAGTTGTAAGAGTAGGAAACCGGTAGAATTACTTAACAAGTACAGGTCACTGTTGAAAAAAAGCTGTGAATTAGGGTTGAATTTGAAAGTGTCTGCAATTCTGCCCAGACACTATAGGAGGGAGTATATGATGAGAGCCTTGTCGATCAATTCGGCCCTGGAAAGATTGTGCAAGGCTCAAGGGATAGAATTTTTTTCAGCCTGCTCTGTACTTGTTAACAGGAGAGACTACTTCTACAGGGATGGGATACACTTAAATAGAAAGGGTGCAAGAATATTTGCTGATGTTATCGAGGCAGTGTTAGGTGGGTCGGAAAACTGCTAGCTTGGGGGGATACAAGGACTAATAGATTAACAGTAGCCACTGGCAGAGGTGAAAGTGATTCTTGCTCTGCTTCTATTGGAATGAGCAGAAGCCTAGAAAACAAGATGCAGGATATTTCAGAGACTGCTGGGAGTCATTGCGGTACAAGTAAACACATGGGTTGTGTTAGGGTAGCTAAGAATAGGAACAGGTGCATGTATACTTGCGTGTACACCAATGCTAGGAGTTCGGTAAATAAATTTGATGAATTTGAGGTATTGCTCAAAGCATCAAAGGCAGATATTGTTGGGATATCAGAGATGTGGTGTCACACAGATATAAGGAAGGCAGAACTGGAATTTGGGGAGTACAATGTGTACAGAAAGGATAGACAGGATAGGAAAGGAGGAGGGGGTTATGCTATTAGTTAAGAAACACATAAAATCCAAGGAAGTGAAGCCAGTCGACATCACTGGACAGTGCAGTGTTGAGTCAGTTTGGTGTGACATAAGCATTGGGAGATCAAAATTGAGAGTAGAAGTGTGCTATAGGTCAAATGACTCTGATGAGTATAATAAGAAACTGTACAGGGAAATAGAGTGGGCCAGTAAATCAGAGAGTCTTATAATGGGGGGAATTTTAATTTCCCAGATATTGACTGGAATTTGTGGGTTGGTCACTCACACACTAGCAAGGCTTTTGTGGATTTATTGGATGATTGTTTTCTACATCAGCATGCTCTGGAGGCAACTAGAGGGAGTAATACTCTTGATTTCATTATCAGTAGTGATTCTTCATGCATTAAGGATCTGCAGATAAAGGAACCACTAGATGGCAGTGATCACAGTGTGCTGAAGTGGGATTTACTCAAAGAGGCAACTACCATCAGGGAGATAGGGAAGGGTTATTGCTTTCGTAAAGGCGACTACGATGGTCTGAGACAGTATTTAAATTCTATGCAGTGGGACCAACTGATGATGACACCAACAGCAAATTCAAAATGGGAAGCATTCAAAGAACTTATCTTGGTAGCTACTACGCTTTACATACCAACTAAGAAATATTGTTCAAGGTTTAGGCCTAAATGGATGTCAGATGAACTAATGAGACACATGGCAAAGAAGAAAAATGCATGGGATACATATAAATTAACATGAGACACAGAAGCCTATGATAGATATAAGCTGGTCTGTAACCAAGTCACAAAGGAGGTTACACAAGCAAAGGAAGATTATGAGAAATCTTTAGCAAAGGATGTAAAGAAAAACTGCAAAGAGTTCTTTACTTATGTAAACTGTAGAAGGAAGGGGATGAATCAGATTGGTCCACTTGATATCGATGGTTCAACTGTTGATGATCCTGCTCAGGTGGCTAACAACCTAAATGAATATTTTTCTTCGACATTCACACATGAGGAGTTATTCAGCGAGGGGAATTCTAGAGGTGTATTCAACTCTGGCAGTAAGGTAGATAATCTTGTAATAACTGAGAGTAAAGTGGAGGAGAAATTGTTGAAGATAAACACAAGAAAGGCACCTGGGGTGGATGGGATCTATCCAGTTATATTAAAGGAAGCAGCAAAGGAAGTAAGCAAATCCTTAGCCATAATTATGAGAGCTTCCTTGGGCTCAGGGGAGGTACCCATAAACTGGAGGTGTGCAAATGTGACCCCATTTCACAAAGGACGATCAAAGGCTGACACAAGTAATTATAGACCTGTGAGTTTAACTTCTGTTCCCGGAAAATTAATGGAGGCACTGGTTAAAGAAGCACTGCAGGATCATCTAGACAAGACTTCAGTTATAGCTCGGACACAGCATGGTTTTGTTAAGGGGAAGGAAGTCTTGCCTGACCAATTTGATTGGATACTATAATGCAGTCACAAAAGAGCTGGATGCAGCGAATAACTTTGATATTGTATACTTCGATTTTAGAAAGTCTTTTGATACTGCTGCACAAATTGGAGCAGTGTGGCATTGGAGGCAAATTGCTGCTATGGATAAAGATGTGGTTGAGGGAGAGAAGACAGAGAGTGGTAATCAATGGACACTGCTCGTCGTGGACTAATGTTATTAGTGGAGTCCCTCAGGGTTCAGTGTTGGGTCCATTATTGTTTTCTGTATTTATTAATAATATTGATGATGGTATAACAAGCTTAATGTCCAAGTTTGCAGACGATACAAAGGTTGGCAGGGTTGTTAAGGACACTACTGACGCTAGGGTGGTGCAGCAGGATCGGGAAAGGTTGAGCAGATGGGCTGAGAGGTGGCAAACGATGTTTAACATTGACAAATGTAAAGTACTACATATGGGAAACAGCAACCCCAGTATCAACTCTGTGGTACTACACTGACAGTGGTAGAGAATAAAAAGGACCTGGCGGTAATTGTGCAGGCAGATATGAAGTTCCCTGAGTAGTGCAGACGGGCTGCAAGAGTAGCTCATGGTGTCTTATTAATGATATACAGGAATTTTTCTAGCAGGGATAAGGAGGTGATTATTCCCTTGTATAAGGCAATGGTCAGGCCACACCTTGAGTACTATATACAGGTCTGGAGGCCGCATTTCAAGAAGGATGTAGAGCTGCTGGAATGAGTACAGAGAAGGGCAACAAGATTAGTGAATGGAACAAAGGGTTGCTCTTACGAAGAAAGGCTTATGTGTTGCAAATTACAGTGTCTGGAGACTAGGGACCGGCGAGGTGGTCTGATAGAGGTGTATAAAGCCTTGAATGGTTTGAGCATGCTCAATTGTGATGGGATTCTTCATCTTGCTCAGAATAATCACCTGAGAGGGAATAAATTCAAATTGAGGAAAGACAGATGTAGGATAGTTGTCCGGAAATTTGCCTTTAGCCAGTGGGTATTTGGTTGGTGGAACAGACTTCCATCCCTTGTTGTGGAAGTTGATAGACTAAATAAATTTAAGGCTCAGCTGGACAGGTATTTGGAACAAATGGAGCACTTTTTTTTGGCTGATGCTGAATAAGCTTGCTTTCTTGCATCATATGCTTCTACTAATGCTAAAATAGGTGTATGAAATCAGTTAGATCATTTGCTCTCATGCTTCAGTTAGAGCTGCCTCTTATTGGAAATTAATAAGGCTGCCAATAAGTTTTTGATTACTAAAAACTTTATTAAAATCACTGTACAAAATAAAAAAATAGCAAGTTGATAATATATACAAAGGGTACTAGGAAAGTTTTGCAATATGACGCAACAATGAATCACAGGAAGCTGCTTGTTGCTGCATGTTGAGACATGTTCATGCGTGCATAGTAGCTGCCGCGCCAAGTCGATGGGCTCAGTTATTCATTAGTAGTGAGAGTGTAAAGTGCTTGCGATGGCATCGTGGTCACGAAATGAGATAAGGACAGTTTTGCAGTATAATTTCGTGCGTGGTTTAACCATAGACCAGTGCTTAGAAGAAATGACTTTTGCACTAGATGATGATTGTCCACATCATACAACGATATTCAGGTGGTATAGAGAATTCCAAAGGGATAATTTCACTCTGGAGGATTCTGAGAGGCCAGGAAGGCCACGAACGTCAGTTACAGAGGAAAACATTACTGCTGTGAGGAAAATGCTTGACGAAAACAGGCGAGTGACCTACCAACAGATAGAGGATACTTTGGGCCTAAATGCACCAGCAATTCGTTCGATTCTGCAAGATCATTTGCACGTGAAGAAACTTTGTTCTCTCTGGGTGCCGCATCAACTGACTGAAGAGCAGATGACACGACGTGTGACTTGGTGCCGGGAGATGTTAAAAAAGTTTGATAAGGGACAATCTCGGTATGTGAACAACATCGTGACAGGTGACGAGACTTGGCTGTACTATTACGATCTGCCGACCAAGGCTCAAAACAAAGTTTGGGTCTTTGATGATGACGACACACCCGTAATTGTCAGAAAATCCCGATCTGTAAAGAAGAAAATGATAGCTGTATTTTTCAAATCGAGTGGAATTGTGGAACGTGTCGTTTTGGACACGCAGAAGACAGTCACAGCTAAGTGGTATACTGAACAATGCCTGCCTAAAGTCATTGGATCTATGAAGAACCTGTGGCCAAAGTCAAGAATGGACACCTGGTACCCCCATCACGATAATGCTCCAGCTTACCGCGCCAAAGCCTACACCGAATATTTGACCACGACAGGACTGAAACTTCTCGAGCACCCTCCCTACAGTCCAGACCTTGCTCCCTGCGACTTTGCACTGTTCGCGCATGTGAAAATGAAGCTAAAAGGGAGGCGGTTTTCCAGTGATGAGGACCTTCTACGGGCTTGGGACAATGAGTGTGCTTTACTCCCTAGTGAAACTTGGCAGAACTGGTTTAAAGATTGGTTTTGGAGGATGGAGAGGTGTATTGAATGTATAGGAAATTACTTTGAAAAAATTAAATAAACAAAGCTGTATTGCAAAACTTTCCTAGTACCCTTTGTATATAATATAATTATTATTGACTATTGAATGGTTTGCACCGTGAATCTTAAGTGTAGTCCCATGCTTCATGCAAAATAATATATAATATAATGTGTGATAAAGTCAATGAAAATGATAAATAAAATAAAATAATGCATAAAATCTGTTAAGGCTCAGTAACTTGTTTAAAAACCCTACAGAAATAGCTGAAAGCTTTATCAGTTTTTACGTATGCTTTTATTTTTTATTTATAAAAAAAAATAAAGGCATGTTTTATTTCATTTTTTATTTTTATTGGAGTTTTTAATAGAGGCTCACATCTGGTTTGTCACACCCAGGGTCCTGAGCTGGATATTATCATTCTTCTCTTTCTTGGTGAGTCCGTTTTCTCTCTCTCTCTCTCTCTCTCTCTCTCTCTCTCTCTCTCTCTCTCTCTCTCTCTCTCTCTCTCTCTCTCTCTCTCAGAGTAACTCAAAAAATGTTTTGGCTGGTGCAGCAAAAGCCTCCCCCTTCCTTGCACCATATGGCGAATAATAATAAATTATATATAGGTCCTTGAGGTTGTCACAGACATTTTCTCAGGTATGACTGAATAAAAACATTAGAGGAAGGAAGATCTGGGAGTTATAATATGGACAGATATGAAGTTTTCTGAGCAGTGCAAATAGTCAGCAGGAAAGCCTATGGTGTCCTATTGATGATTTATTGAACATTATCCTGTAGAGATATGGAGGACATACTCCTACTATATGAGGCAATTGTAAGTCCACATTTGGAATACTGTGTTGGGTATGGAGAAGACCTCATCTGAAAAATGACATTTAGCTTCTTGAAAGGGTCCAAAGAAGGGCAACTCACATGGTGAAATTGGCTAAAGGGAGACCATATGAGGAAGGATTCTATATATGTGTGCTGCAGAGCTTGCCAACCTGATACCTCAGAGGTGATCTGATTGAGGTTTATAAAGCTGTGAGAGGAATTGGTAAAATGAACGAATGCAGAATTCACGCTGTTATAGAGAATTCCAGAACTTGGGGGCATAAATTCAAATTACAGGGAAAGAGGTTAGACAAGATTGTAGGAAGTTTTCTTTTAGCCAGCAAGTCATTAATTGCTGGAACAGGTTGCTTTTACAGGTAGTCAAGGCTGACGTTTGAATAAATTCTAAAGTCAACTTGATAAAAACACCTGTGTGAAGAGGGAAGCAAATAATTTGTATTTTATTATCTACTTTTGTTTCCCCCCCGTGAATGCAGCAAAAGCTTGTAGCTTCCTTGCACTGTATGGCTATTTCTATTACTATGATACACTGGGCTTGCTACCTGGGAGTTTAAAATGTTGATGGAACTGATACAGTCATCTCCCGATTTGTGCGAGGGTTACGTTCTGGGTAAACACCGTGCAGTCCAAATCCAGCAATGCAAAACATAGTTTATATGACATAATGAGGGTTCTGTACCGGTACATACACAAAAAAAAAAAAATAAATAATAAATTGAAAAAATTGTCTTTGTTTGGTAAGAAAAAAAACTTAGAAATATGTCCATAAAATGAATCTTACTTATCTTGCTCTAGATTTTTAATCTAAATTCATTGCTTCTTCATCGCTGTTTTCCTGTGATAAACTTGCAACAGTATCTGGCTCTTTTTGAAAAAAAAATTAGTTAAAATTGTTTGCTTAGAAGCACTCTATAAATTTCTTCATAAGGAACTAAAGCTAATGATAAAGTTCTGCGAAAATTTAAATTCCTCTCCAAATTAGGATCCACATCCAGAGCTTCTTGGCTAAGCTCATTTGCAAGTCTTAAAAACTGAGCTAGTCTCTTTGCGGTCAAATTTTTGTGTGCATCTTCTTCACATTGTGAAAAAATATCACCCACTGATAATTGTTCTCTATGGGATTCAAGGACTTCTGTGATATCTGCTGGTTCCAGTTCTTCAAATCCCTCTCTGCTAATCATTTTGCCAATTATCACAATCTCAACTTCCTCCGACATTTCGACCGTGGCTTCTTCAGTGCACCTTTGTGACCACAGCTTTTTTCCACACTGCATTCATTGTTGTGTTCTTAACTTCACCCCACGAATTCAATATTTTTTACAGCATCAAGAATGTTATAATTCCTTCAATAATCTCGAATTGAAAGACTGCCTATTCCATCAGTACCTTCTATCAATTGTAAAAAAGATCTTAGGTAATAAAGTTTAAAGGAAGCCAATAACACCTTGGTCCATTGGCTGAATCAACGAAGTTGTATTTGCTGGAAGAAAGGTAACTTTCACATTTGGGTGCAGATCAGACATATGTGCAGGATGACTGGGCATATTGTCAAGAATGAGCAAGTTTTGAATGCTATGTTCTTCTTCTTCAGGCAATATCTTTTTGTTTCAACGAAAAAGCAATTTAAAATCCAATCCTCGAAGATTTTAGCTGTCATCCAGGCTTTTTTTGCTCAATTTCCAATGAATTGGTAAGGAGCTTTCCGATATTCCTTTAAAAGCACAAAGATTTTCTGTGGTTTACACTTAAAGTCACCCTCTGCATTGCCACATAACAAAAGTGTTAACCTATCTTTTGCAGCTTTGAAACCTGGGGCAGTTTTCTCTTCTTTTGAAATGAAGCATATACTTCCAAAATAAGCCGATCTCATCAGCATTAAAAACTTGACTTGCTAGATAGCCCTCAGTCACAATAACATCCTTGAAAGTTTTCGGATACAAAGAAGCAGCTCCTGTATCTGTATTGGCTGCTTCACCCGTTAATTTTAGATTGTGAAGACTGACATTTTTTTTAAATTTTCAAACCAACCCTTTCTGGACTGAAAGACATCTGCATTGGATGGACTGGCTTCTTCTTGTAAGCAATTAAAAATTTGCAGAGCTTTGGCACAAATAATATCCGAACTAAGAGGCATTCTCTTTTGATTAAGATCTTCTATCCAGAAAGAAAGTAATTTTTCAGAGAAAACTGAAAAGTTTCTCTATTAATGGATTTCTCACTTTTGTAGTGCTTTTTTGCAGCTGATGATGTGGAGCAGATGAACTTTTAATTTTCTCAATATTTTCCCTAATTCGTCGAATGCTAGATTCATTTATGCTCTATTTCTTGGCCAACGTCACAACCTTTTTGCCATTTTCTAACTCCTTAACGATTTTTAATTTTTCCTCTAAATTTAAAAATTGTTTTGTTGTAGCTTTCTTCATTTTAGGCACTAATTAAACACACACTTTATATAGACAAGAAATATTAAATCAGCAAAAGCAGTGCTTACCGATTAAAACTTTACATTGTGTGAACCAGAAAAAGATTCTGTCCGAACAGCTAACGTAGGATAACTGATGAAGGGGGTTCCTGAATGAGGAAGTTGTTTCAAAAATAACTGGACGACACACCACCGTTTATTGCTAAGTTTGGTTATGAGAATCAGTTTGGAATGCCTTTGTGATATTTTTCTAAAGCACATTTCTGGAGGTCACGACCATAAAGCATTAAAAACAATTTGCACACTCCGGTTTATTGGGCTTTTCTGTAAGTGCAATCTAATTATAAATGGGTCGTAAACTCGATCTTATTGCATTTGCAATAATACCGACAACTGGAATTCGGTGGGATTCTACGTTATTATGATGAAATATATTTCTTCTTCAATGAAATCTTCAATCATGTAAAAAACAAATAAATTTTCAAAATCTGCTCTTCATTCCTATTTTTGAAGCTTTGTAAACAAAACTTGGGCAGGTAGCAAAACTCGCTGCACAATCTAAAATCTAAAATTTTGCTAGTAAATATTTGACTGTGCAATAGCAAAACTGTGCAAATTGAGGGAAGACTGTATTCAGGTTACATTTGAGTCAAAGGACCGAATTCAGCAAAGTCTGTTGTTCTGCAACAACAAAATTCTCTGCTTGTACCTTCACAATGGCGGCACTGTTAGTAACCCTGAATGTAACCCCCATGTGCAAGTCCCTGAAATATGGCACATAGTATAATGGAGGAGACCCAGACATGAACCAATGTAAGTAATGGTCAAGGTATGGCATCCACACCACAGAAGAATGCCACCCCTCTTGTGTTACCAGGCAAAACTAGGTGGTAAATGGCTCCCATCAACCAGTGCAATACCACGACCACTTTGCTTTTTGGAGAATTGAAGTGGGGGGGAACCCATGTTTAGGCTCCAGAGCAAAATCCAACAACCCCCACCCCCTGAAATATGGCACATAGTATAATGGAGGAGACCCAGACGTGAACCAATGTAAGTAATGGTCAAGGTATGGCATCCACACCACAGAAGAATGCCACCCCTCTTGTGTTACCAGACAAAACTAGGTGGTAAATGGCTCCCATCAACCAGTGCAATACCATGACCACCTTTGCTTTTTGGAGAATTGAAGTGGGGGGGGGAAACCCATGTTTAGGCTCCAGAGCAAACTCCAGCAACCCCCACCCCCATCTGTTATGATGGGCATGATATTATAATGGTGAACTTCAATCTTTCTTATATTTCAAGGGTACAGCTCTAAAATGGTGTTCTCTAGATAGTCTACTAGACCAAACCTATTGGTAACTCTTCAGGAGGCTTCGGGCTACTGAGAATTCATTGCTAACATTCTTTCTAATATGCCATTCAATATCACTTCTAATTCTTTGAAATATTGGAGGGAGTTATAGTAGTTTGTTTGGGGAGAGCGGCATTGTGAAAACCACATAATGTCAAGTAGCAAGTGTATTCCATATCCAAAAATTTCATTACTTCGTACATGTCCTCCCTGCCTTTCTTACTACTAATTACATCAACTATAGTCAAATATCATTCATTCATTTCACAAATTCATTCATTTGTCACATCATTCATTTAACAAATTCATTCATTTCACATCATTCATTTCACAAATATATGTGGTCTCAGTTCCAATCTCAGTGATGTCCATTTCCACTTACAGTCTGCCAAGCCCCACCTACTTTTTCTGATAGCATCCCAATTATTGGTTGATTCGACCACTGTTCATAGTGGTATTTTGATTCCACCTTTTTTCTCAAAGATAGTACTTTGTGCCACAGCCAATACTCTTGATCCTTTTCTCACAAACAACCCTTCCAAGTAAATGGTTGAGATGAGTGATCCTCTAGCCACCTCAGATCACAACTTGGTGAGGGTCTCTTTTCCAATGGAGCCTTTTTTATATGGCCATTCATAGCCTCATTGTTTTGGCATTACAAATGCAAAATAGTATGATCCTAAAGATTTCTATTCTTTTTTTGCCTTGGTTGGATTACTGTTTTAAATCTTCAGATGTCGTTGTTTCCTCAGATCTTGTCAGTGAAGTTATTCTTGTTGCACATTTATTTTTGGAAACCCTCCTCTCCCAATAAATATGCTGAGGCCATTTAAGATGTTACGTATGGCAATTAGCTTGCATATAAATCTACAGATTCATTTTCTGTATACACCAAAGCCACAATAATTGTAAAGAAGTTATTAATCAGTGCAAACTAGATTTTGAGCAGACTAAGAGTAGAAAACTTGCTTCTTATCTGAACAGTAGTTGAGCATTGTGGTCTCCTGCCAAAGCTATTTGCCACAACTTTTGCCCATCTCTACTCCCAACTTTGTTAAAAGCTGTTGGTTTTAACAGAATAGAGAAGACAAAGCCAATCTGCTATATTCTACTTTCATTCGAACTCTTTTATTGATAATCTTATAAACTACCTTCTACCATTCCCAATGCACTAAATTCAATACCTCCTGTAATCTTTTGTCATAATTTTGGTGTCTGTTTGGTGTGACATAAACACTGAGAACTACAAAGTGTACAGAAAGGACAGACATGGTAGGAAGGAAGAGGGGTTATGCTGTTAGTTAAGAAACAGAAAATCAAAAGAATTGCATCCAGTTGACATGGGTGGATAGTGCAACCAGTGTGGTGTGATGTAAACAATGGGAAAGGGAAAATGACAGTAGGAGTATGTTATGGGCCTAATGACTCTGATGAGTACAATGAACAGTTGTGCAGAGAAGTAGAATGGGCCAGTAAATCAGAATGTCTTGTAATGGGGGATTTTAACTTTCCAGATATTGACTGGAACTAATGGATTGGTCACTTGCATGCTAGCAAGATTTTGTGGATTTATTGGAGGATTGTTTTCTACAGCAACATGTTCGAGGAGCATCCAGAGGGAGTAATACAAACCCTTGATCTGATAATCAGCAGTGATTATTCATGCATTAAGAATTTGCAGATAAAGGAACGACTAGGTGACAGTGATCAAAGTGTACTGATGTCGGATATACTTAAAGATGCAACTACCATCAAGGATAAGGGATTTTGTTTTCGTAAAGGTGACTACAGAGGTCTCAGACAGTTTTTAAATTCTATACAGTGGGATCAACTGATGATGTTACCAACAATGAATTCTAATTAGGAAGCCTTCAGGGACAGTCTTGGAGGCTACTAGGCTTTCCATACCAACTAAGAAATACTGTTCAAGGTTCAGGCCTAAATGGATGTCTGATGAATTAATGAGGCTTGTGGCAGAGAAGAAAAATGCATGGGATGTATATAAATTATCAGGCAACACAGAAGCCTATGGCAGATATAATCAAGTCACAAAGGAGGTTAAGCAGGCAAAGGCAGATTATGAGAAATCTTTGGCAGATTGGTCCACTTAACATAGATGTTTGACTATTGAATAACCCTGCTCAAGAAGTTGATAAACTGAACGAGTATTTTGCATCTGCATTCACACATGAGGAGTTATTCAAGGAGGGGAATGCTAGAAGTTTATCAAACTCTAACAGGGAGCTAAGTGATTTTTTAATAACTGAGAGCAAAGTGGAGGAGAAATTGTTGAAGTTAAACATAAAAAAGGCACTTGGGGCAGATGGAATCTATCCAGTTATAATGGAGGCAGCAAGGGAAGTAAGCACACCCTTAGCCATAATGAGAGCATCCTTAGAGTCAGTGGAGGTCCCCATAGACTGGAGATGTGCAAATGTATCCCCAATTCAAAGGATGACACAAATAATTATAGACCTGTTAGTTTAACTTCTGTTCTGGAGAAAATAATGGAGTTACTGGTTAAAGAAGTGATACAGGATCACCTAGACAAGACAGCAGTAATAGTTCTGACACAGCATGGGTTTGTTAGGGGAAGTCTTGTCTGACCAATTTCATTGGATACTATTATGTGGTCACAAAGGAACTGGATGCAAAAAATAATTCTGATATCATATCAAACAGAATAATTCTGATATCATATCAAACCAAAAATCATATCAAACAGAATAATTCTGATATCATATCAAACCAAAAATCATATCAAACAAAATAATTCTTATATCATATCTCAAACTATTCAAGGATTGAGGAAAGCCTTGAATGGTTTGAGCATGCTCAATGCTGATGGGATTCTTCCTCTTGCTCAGAATAATCACCTGAGAGGGCATAAATTCAAATTGAGGAAAGACAGTTGTAGGATAGATGTGCGGAAGTTTGCCTTTAGTCAGCAGGTAGTTGATAGGTGGAACAGACTTCCATCTTTTGTTGTGGAAGTTGATAGCCTAAATAAATTTAAGGCTGAGCTGGACAGGTATTTGGAATGAACAGAGGGGTGAAATGGGAGCGGTTTTTTTTTTTTTTTTTTTGGCTGATGCTGCATAAGCTTGCTTTCTTGAATCGTATACCTCTAATATACTTGGATTTCAGTAAAGCTTTTGATACAGTTGCACATGGAAGACTGCTGTACAAATTGGAGCAGTATGGTATTAAGGGAAAGTTGCTGCAAATGCGTGAGACGGTAGAGAGTGGTAATAAATGTACACTGTTCTATGCCTCAACTAATGCTGTATAAGGATTTGAACTATCTCGATACCAAAAAAGCTCCAGTTCCTGATGGTATTTGTCCACTTGTACTGAAAACCTGTGCCTGCCCCTGATCTTACTCATGTTTGGTATTTCCTTTTTTCCCCTTCTACTGCACTAGCTTCTAAACTATTTAGAAATCTTCCATCTCATCAGTGTGATCCACTTGTGATATTACTGGTTTATGATACTCATCTATGGACCAATTTAATGGAAAAGTTTGGGGAAGCTCAAGTAGTTGCTCTTGACATTTGAAACACTATTGATCATGTTTAGTATAAAGGTCTTCTAAAAATGCTTCCATCTTATGGATTGCCAACTTTTTTTTTTTAATTGGGTATCCAGGTTTCTTGCTCACTGCTCGCTGTGGGTGATGGTAGATGGCTTTCTGTTTTCTAAATTTTCCACTAATGCTGGTGTTCTCTAAGGTTCAGTTCTTTCTCCCACTCTTTCCCTCTTCTATATTAATAATTTTCTTCCATTGACCTCAAATCCTATCTATAGTTTTGCTGATGGTAACACTTTGTATTCCATCTTCCAGTTTAAGAAATCTTTCTCCTGCACAAACAGCTTCAACTTCTCGAATATCCACTACCAATTTCTTAAATCCTGATCTTCTGGTAATTCTCCAATAAGGAAAATATAACTTAGTTAATTTCAATCTTTCTACAACTCAGTTTTGTCTTATATCTTACAAAAAAATTATTCTTCTGCTCTATACTTATTTTGATATCACTCAGATTTCTACACAAATATCACATATTTATATTAGGATTACCCTGATTTCTGATCTCTCTCTCTTCGCACAAATGTTGATTACAAATATTGCTTATTCTGCATCTAAAATACTGGGTTTTCTCTTTTGCTGTCAGTAGTAACCTCTCTGTCTCCTAGACTCCGTTCAAAATAGGGCAGTTAAGTTAATTAATGGCCCATCCCTTACAAAGTTTCTCTATTCTCTGTGTTATAGATGTTCTGTTCTGTTGCAACCTTTTCTATAGATACTTCCATAGGCACTGATCTTCTCTATTAGCTTCTATAATTCTCTTTCTCTTCCAGACCAGTTCAAATATGTGCCACGACAATTTAGCTTCCTTTTACTGTCTAACTTCAAACTCACAAGGCCAACCTTTCTTCTACCCCATTTATTCCTTCAACTTTCATTTTCTGGGACAATCTCCCTTCACATATATTTCCTGAAAATTATAATGTTCAGAAATTCAAGTTAAATGTTAATAAGTAAAACCTTTTATAAGTATCTGATAAACTTTCAACCCATGCAAGTACCTAGTACTGTAAGTTCTGATACCTCTTGTATTTGAAGAGTTTTAAAAAAAATATATATATATTGTATACTATTATTTTATTTTAATTTGTACAGCGATTTTTATAAAGTTTTTGTAATCATGAGTTTATTTTTTGTCTTTTTAATCTTCAGTAAGACAGCCAACTCTAATTCAAGGTGGAATGTAAAATTGCATAACATAAAAATGTGTATTTATAATAAAAATAGTTGAATTTAGAATCGTATTTGTATTGTAATTTGATAATTTTTCTAATATGATTATACTTACTTCATTGTTAAAAGTAATATAGACAAATTTAAATATTCATATTTATAATTTTATATCCTTTCATATAGGAAAGAGAACTTAAAATAAAACAAGCTCTGTACCAGTTAAAGAGAAAGCGGTGTTTACTTAAGGTTCAACGTAAAAAAAAAGAAATACCAACAGTTGCTGTTATTGGTTATACTAATGCAGGTAAATATATATATAAGTTACTTTAGAATGATGGTATATATTCTGTTAAGTAACAGGGTTATTAAAATTAAAGTATCCCTATGTACAGGGCTCAGGAGTGAGTTCTAAGGCTTGTACTGAAGAAAAATTTGGGCAACAGGTACAATAAAGAATGCACTCGCCATTTATTGGAAAAAAAAATTAGTTACAAAATTTGTCACTGTATGTCATGTAACTATCTTAGTTATGATTATGCAAATAACTTACGTTATTTGCATAATTAGATAGTATGAATCAGAGCTGTACTACTCAATATGTTCTACGTTGATAATAATATTAGTAAAATAATAAGAGGAGTTTACCTCAATATAGTGCATAGAACCCTTCCGTATGATACCCTCCAGAAATTAAAATGGAAAAAACGAAAAAATCGGCAACTTACCGGTACATTAGAGTAAAATATAAACAATTAAATAATCAATTTAACACAATTAAAAATCAAATTAACGCAATTAAAAGAATCTAACGAAAATATTCAAAACGATTTTCCTTCCTGAAGCTGACAACGCTTTTCGACCGTATGTCGTGATCACAGGAATGAAAATTACCGAATCGGGTTAAACCTGATGCTTAAATAGAGATTATTCTATTTAAGACCTTTCCGCATCCTCCGTATTTGGTGATGATGGGCTCGAACCCCGGTCTAATCAAGAAGAGTGTGTTACACACTGCTGCTGCTCCTTCCCACCTGGCTACGGAGGCGCCTAAACAGAATATACATGCATGCATTTCATTTTTGCAGTCTTCATAACGTAGACACAGATTAATCATATCCAGGATCAGGAAGTGAAGAGAAGAGAACTCAGAATAGAAAAATAAATGTAATAGGTAATTTGATCAGAGGTTAATAACAATTTCCATATATTTTAATGGGCATTGTTGCTCTTCTTTGGAGACTTTTAATGTAGAAAATAAATTAATTTCAATTATAGAACATGCTTCATTACTTATTGCTGAAGATAGCAGCCTTCCAAACTTTCAGGTGTCTTTATTAACATTTGATACCTGAAATTGATGTTAAGTTGCATATCCAGAAAGAGCACCAGCTAATTATCAGGAAACGTTAATCATCTGTGATGATCTCAAAAATTTGTTCGGATAATAACAGCTAATCAGTGATCCATATTGAACTTTGGGGACTGTATTGCTGATTTTTACTGGTGAGGTTTGGTTTAAATGTGCACCCCATAACCCCCTGAAGTGGTTATGGGGCAATTTAATGGCAGAGCATTAAATTTCTGAGCCTTAAGAATGAGATTTGTCAACGAATCTCTCTCTCTCTCTCTCTCTCTCTCTCTCTCTCTCTCTCTCTCTCTCTCTCTCTCTCTCTCTCTCTCACACACACACACACAATGATCCCAAACATAAAATGTATTCAAACTCATAGTATTAGCAATGGCCACATGGTGCAAGGAAGCCTATGACTTATGCTACACTAGCCAAAAAATAATAATAAAAGGAAATAGATAATCTATGCGTTTTCCTCCTCCAGGTAATTATCCAGCTGACCTTTGAATTTCTCCAAACTGTCAGCCTCTATCACATATGTAGGTAACTTATTCCAGTAATTTATAATTCGCTGGCTAAAATAAAACTTCTTGCAATCCAGTCTGTCTCCTCCCATAACTTGAAATTATGGCCCCTTGCTCTAGAATCATTTATAACCATGAAAATGTCATCCTTATTAATTTTGCTTATGCCTCTCAGAGCATTAAATACCTCAATCAAGTCTTTTCTAAGGTGTCTAGTTTCCAAGCTGTGCAACCCACATATTCAAAGTCTTTCCTCGTATATTGACGCCCTTATGCCGATCTCATCAGGCAAGTTACCCATCTTTGGACCCTTTCAAGAAGCACAATGTCTTTAAGTGTGGTGTCCATACTTGAACACAGTATTCCAAGTGTGGTCTAACAATAGCCTTATATAATGGGATTATGACATTCTTATCTCTACTTGCAATTGTTCGATAAATCATCGATAGGACACCATGGGCCTTCCTTGCAACCAGTCTACAATGCTCGGAGAACTTCATGTTTGACTGTGTCATAATACCCAAGTCCCTTTCCTCCCCTACTGGCTTTAGTTCAACTTCGCCAAGTGTATAAGTTATTTTGGGGTTACTGTTCCCCAGGTGCAATACCTTACACTTTGCTGGATTAAAGCATAGCTGCCCTTTTTCTGACCATCCCTGAAGTCTGTCTAGGTCACTCTGAAGAAGCTCTGCTTGGCAGTGATCATTAACTACTCTATCAATCTTTACATCATCTGCAAATTTAGACATCAATCCCTCTATCCTTTCATCAGTGTCATTTATGAAAATAAAAAACAACAGTGATCCTAATACTGATCCTTGGGGAATCCCACTTCCTATGTCAACCCAATCTGAGGAATAACCATTTATCACAACCCTCTGTCTCCTGCCCTGAAGCCATCCAGCTCCTCATCTATGGATGTTCCCTGTGATTCCAACCTATTCCATCTTATAAAGTCAGCAATGTTTTATGTGCAACAGTATAAAAATCTTTCTTGAAATCCAAGTCGATGATATCAAAATTATTTTTGCATCCAGTTACTTTGTTACCGGATGCAAAAATTCAAATTCAAATTAGTTAGAGAATATCGCCCCTTGACAAACCCATACTGTGACTGAAGTATAACTGCATTCCCGTCTAGATGATCCTGCATTACCTCTTTAACCAGTGACTCCATTATTTTCTCTGGAGCAGAAATTAAACTAACAGATCTGTAATTACTCATATCACTCTTTGATCCCTTTTTTGCATTACTGTCATTAACCACCCTGCCAACCTTTGTATCACCTGCAAACAGACATTAAGCCGGACAGACATTAAGCATGGGAGAAGTGTAAAGTATCATCCCGAATCAAACCCTTAACTATAATCATAATTATAGTTAATTACCACCAGGGTTAATTACCATCAGGGGTAAAGGAAAGGGTTTTTGCTTCCGTAAAGCAAAAACTACATCAGCATGTTCGGGAGGCAACTAGAGGGAGTAATACTCTTGATTTGATTATCAGTAGTGATTCTTCATGCATTAAGAATCTGCAGATAAATGAACCACTTGGTGGCAGTGATCACAGTGTGCTGAAGTGGGAGTTACTCAAAGAGGTAACTACCATTAGGGGTAAAGGGAAGGGGTATTGCTTTCGTAAAGGGGACTACAATGGACTGAGACAGTATTTAAATTCTATACAGTGGGATCAACTGATGATATTGCCAACAGCAAATTCAAAATGGGAAGCATTCAAAGAACTTATCGTGGAAGCTACTAGGCTTTACATACCAACTAAGAAATATTGTTCAAGGTTTAGGCCTAAATGGTTGTCAGATGAACTAATGAGGCATATGGCAGAGAAGAAAAATGCATGGGATACATACAAATTAACACGTGACACGGACGCCTATGATAGATACAAGTTGATCTGTAACCAAGTTACAAAGGAGGTTAGGCAGGCGAAGGCAGATTACGAGAGATCCTTGGCAAGGGATGCGAAGAAAAACAGCAAAGAGTTCTTTACTTATGTAAACTCTAGAAGGAAGGGGAAGAATCAGATTGGTCCACTTGAGATCGATGGGTCAACTGTTGATGACCCTGCTCGGGTAGCTAACAAACTAAATGAATATTTTGCATCGACATTCACACATGAGGAGTTATTCAGCGAGGGGAATGCCAGAGGTGTATTCAACTCTAGCAGTAAGCTAGAGAATCTTGTAATAACTGAGAGCAAAGTGGAGGAGAAATTGTTGAAGATAAACACAAGAAAGGCACCTGGGGTGGATGGGATCTATCCAGTTATATTAAAGGAGGCAGCAAAGGAGGTAAGCAAACCCTTAGCCATAATTATGAGAGCTTCCTTGGACTCAGGGGAGGTACCCATTGACTGGAGATGTGCAAATGTGACCCCAATTCACAAAGGGGGATCAAAGGCTGACACAAGTAATTATAGACCTGTGAGTTTAACTTCTGTTCCCGGAAAATTAATGGAGGCACTGGTGAAAGAAGCACTGCAGGATCATCTAGACAAGACTTCAGTTATAGCTAGGACACAGCATGGTTTTGTTAAGGGGAAGTCTTGCCTGACCAATTTGATTGGATACTATGATGCAGTCACAAAAGAACTGGATGCAGGGAATAACTTTGATATTATATACTTGGATCTTAGAAAGGCTTTTGATACTGTTGCACATGGAAGACTGCTGCACAAATTGGAGCAGTGTGGCGTTGGAGGCAAGTTGCTGCTATGGATAAAGGGGTGGTTGAGGGGGAGAAGACAGAGAGTGGTAATCAATGGACACTGCTCATCGTGGACTAATGTTATTAGTGGAGTCCCTCAGGGTTCAGTATTGGGGCCTTTATTGTTTTCTGTATTTATAAATGATATTGATGATGGTATATCAGGCTTAATGTCCAAGTTTGCAGACGATACGAAGGTTGGCAGGGTTGTCAAGGACACTACTGACACTATGCTGCTGCAACAGGATTTGGAAAGGTTGAGCAGATGGGCTTCGAGGTGGCAAATGAAGTTTAACATTGACAAATGTAAAGTACTACATATGGGAAACAGCAACCCCAGAGCAATGTATCAACTCTGTGGTACTACACTGACAGTGGTAGAGAATGAAAGGGACCTGGGGGTGGTGGTGCAGGCAGATATGAAGTTCTCTGAGCAGTGCAGACGAGCTGCAAGAGTAGCTCATGGTGTATTGTCAATGATATATAGGAATTTTTCTAGCAGGGATAAGGAGGTGATTATTCCCTTGTATAAGGCAATGGTCAGGCCACACCTAGAGTACTGTATACAGGCCTGGAGGCCTCATTTCAGGAAGGATGTAGAGTGCTGGAACGAGTACAGAGAAGGGCAACTAGATTGGTGAATGGGACAAAGGGGTTCTCTTACGAAGAAAGGCTTAAGTTTTGCAAATTACAGTGTCTGGAAACTAGGCACCAGCGGGGTGATCTGATAGAGGTGTACAAAGCCTTGCATGGTTTGAGCATGCTCAATGCTGATGGGATTCTTCCTCTAGCTCAGAAAAATCACCTGAGAGGGCATAAATTCAAATTGAGGAAAGACAGATGTAGGATAGATGTGCGGAAATTTGCCTTTAGCCAGCGGGTGGTTGGTGGGTGGAACAGACTTCCATCCCTTGTCGTGGAAGTTGATAGCCTAAATAAGTTTAAGGCTCAGCTGGACAGGTATTTCGAACGAACAGAGGGGTGAAGTGGAAGTGGTTATTTTTATTTATTTATGTTACTTTTTTTTTTTTTTTTTTTTGGCTGATGCTGCATAAGCTTGCTTTCTTGCATCAAATGCCTCTACTAATGCTAATGCTAATGCTAAAGGTGAGTACAGTGGTCTCCGACAGTTTTTAAATTCTGTACAGTAGGATAAACTGACGATGTTACCAACAGTAAATTCTAAGTGGGAAGCATTCAAGGAATTAATCGTGGAAGCTACTGAAAGTTTCATACCTATTAAGAAATATTGTTCAAGGCTTAGGCCTAAATGGTTATCTAATGAACTAATGAGACTCGTAATAGAGAAGAAAAATGCATGGGATGCATATAAATTATCAAGCGACTCAGAAGCCTATGGCAGATATAAGCTAGTCTGTAATCAGGTGACAAAGGAGGTTAGGCAGGCGAAGGCAGATTACGAGAAATCCTTGGCAAAAGAGGCTAAGAAAAATAGCAAGGATTTCTTTACTTATATAAACTTTAAAAGGAAGGGGATGAATCTGATTGGTCTCCTTGACATTGATGGTTCGATTGTTGATGATCCTGCTCAGATAGCAAACAAACTGAATGAGTATTTTGCATCTACATTCACATATGAGGAATTATTAAGGTTTGAAAATGGCAGAAGGTTATCAAATTCGAGCAGGATACTTAATGATTTTGTAATGACTGAGAGCAAAGTGGAGGAGAAATTGTTGAAGTTAAACATAAGAAAAGCACCTGGGGTGGATGGGATCTATCCAGTTATATTAAAGGAGGTGGCAAAGCAACTAAGCAAACCCTTAGCCATAATTATGAGAGCGTCCTTGGACTCAGGGGAGGTTCCCATGGACTGGAGATGTGCAAATGTATCCCCAATTCACAAAGGGGGATCGAAGGGTGACACGAGTAATTACGGACCAGTTAGTTCTTCTTAACTTCTGTTCCGGGTAAAATAATGGAGTCACTGGTTAAAGATGCATTGCAGGATCATCTAGACAAGACTGCAGCAATAATTCAGACACAGCATGGGTTTGTTAAGGGAAAGTCTTGTCTGACAAATTTGATAGGATATATGATGTGGTTACAAAGGAACTGGATGCAAAAAATAATTTTGATATCATATATTTGGATTTCAGGAAAGCTTTTGACACTGTTGCGCATGGAAGACTTGTACAAATTGGAGCAGAATGGTATTAAGGGTAAGTTGCTACAATGGATAAAAGGATGGTTAAGTGGGAGAAGACAGAGGGTGGTAATCAATGGGTGCTGCTCTTCTTGGACTAATGTTATTAGTGGAGTCCCACAGGGTTCGGTTTTAGGTCCACTGTTGTTTTGTATATTTATCAATGATATTGATGAAGGTATATCAGGCTTGATGTCGAAGTTTGCAGATGATACAAGGTTGGCAGGGTTAATGACAGTAATGGCAGTGTGCTACTGCAACAGGATCTAGATAATTTGGGCAGATTGGCTAAGAAGTGGCAACTGAAGTTTAACCTTGACAAATGCAAAGTACAAAGGGTACTAGGAAAGTTTTGCAATACAGCTTTGTTTATTTAATTTTTTCAAAGTAATTTCCTCTACATTCAATACACCTCTCCATCCTCCGAAACCAATCTTTAAACCAGTTCTGCCAAGTTTCACTAGGGAGTAAAGCGCACTCGTTGTCCCAAGCCCGTAGAAGGTCCTCATCACTGGAAAACCGCCTCCCTTTTAGCTTCATTTTCACATGCGGGAACAGTGCAAAGTCGCAGGGAGCAAGGTCTGGACTGTAGGGAGGGTGCTCGAGAAGTTTCAGTCCTGTCGTGGTCAAATATTCGGTGCAGGCTTTGGCGCGGTGAGCTGGAGCATTTTCGTGATGGAGGTACCAGGTGTCCATTCTTGACTTTGGCCGCAGGTTTTTCATAGATCCAATGACTTTAGGCAGGCATTGTTCAGTATACCACTTAGCTGTGACTGTCTTCTGCGTGTCCAAAACGACACGTTCCACAATTCCACTCGATTTGAAAAATACAGCTATCATTTTCTTCTTTACAGATCGGGATTTTCTGACAATTACGGGTGTGTCGTCATCATCAAAGACCCAAACTTTGTTTTGAGCCTTGGTCGGGAGATCGTAATAGTACAGCCAAGTCTCGTCACCTGTCACGATGTTGTTCACATACCGAGATTGTCCCTTATCAAACTTTTTTAGCATCTCCCGGCACCAAGTCACACGTCGTGTCATCTGCTCTTCAGTCAGTTGATGCGGCACCCAGAGAGAACAAAGTTTCTTCACGTGCAAATGATCTTGCAGAATCGAACGAATTGCTGGTGCATTTAGGCCGAACGTATCCTCTAGCTGTTGGTAGGTCACTCGCCTGTTTTCGTCAAGCATTTTCCTCACAGCAGTAACGTTTTCCTCCGTAACTGACGTTCGTGGCCTTCCCGGCCTCTCAGAATCCTCCAGAGTGAAATTTCCCCTTTCCAAATCTCTATACCACCTGAATATCGTTGTACGATGTGGACAATCATCATCTAGTGCAAGAGTCATTTCTTCTAAGCACTGGTCTATGGTTAAACCACGCACGAAATTATACTGCAAAACTGTCCTTATCTCATTTCGTGACCACGATGCCATCGCAAGCACTTTACACTCTCACTACTAATGAATAACTGAGCCCATCGACTTGGCGCGGCGGCTACTATGCACGTATGAACATGTCTCAACATGCAGCAACAAGCAGCTTCCTGTGATTCATTGTTACGTCATATTGCAAAACTTTCCTAGTACCCTTTGTACTGCATATGGGTAGAAGTAACCCCAGAGAAATGTACCAACTGTGTGATACTACACTTAAGGTGGTAGAAAATGAAAAAGACCTGGGAGTAATTGTGCAGTCAGATATGAAGTTTTCTGAGCAATGCAGACAGGCTGCCAGGGCAGGTCATGGGGTTTTGTCAATGGTATATAAGAATTTTGCTAGCATGGAAAATGAGGTGATTATCCCTCTGTATAAGGCAATGGTCAGGCCACGCCCTGAGTACTGCGTACAGGTCTGGAGGCCTCATTTTAGGAAGGATGTAGATTTACTTGAGCGTGTACAGAGAAGGCAACAAGATTGATGAGGGGAACGAAGGGATCCTCATACCAAGAGAGGCTTAAGTTCTGCAAATTGCAGTGGCTGGAGAGCGCGCGGTGATCTGATTGAGGTGTATAAGGCCTTGAATGGGTTGAGCACGCTGAATTCTGATGGGATCCTTCCACTTGTTCAGATTACGAACCCAAGGGGGCATAAATTCAAATTAAGAAAGGACAGATGTAGAATAGATGTACGGAAATTTGCCTTTAGCCAGCGGGTGGTTAATTGCTGGAACAAACTTCCATCTGTCGTTGTGGAAGTTGATAGGTTGAATAAATTTAACGAGGAACTGGACAGGCATTTGGAGGGAATGGTGTGATTTTTTTTTTTTTTTTTTTGGCTGATGCTGCATAAGCTCATACACATGCTTTCTTGCATCACAGGCCACTGCTACTACTACTACACATCAATACAGATATTTTCATCGTTAAGAAGTGAGGTGAAATTATATGAAGCGATATATGTACACTGGCACTGAATCTAAACATTTTATTAGATGCTCTTCTAACAATTAGACCTATTTCAACTCAAAATGAAAGAAATTTTTCTACTTCAGGCTTATTTGTAACTAAGCAAAGATACAGGCTTTCTGGCAAAGCAGTTAATGCACTGTTTTTTTTTAATTTTATTTTAACAATAACTGTAAATGTTAAATGCTAATATTAGTTTTTTTTATTTGTTTTGTTTCAGTATTAGTGTTTATTTATGATTTCTTTAATGCTAATCTCAAACTTATTTTTTTCGAATAAATGTTGCCAATCTGTACGCTGTATGTAATAAAATTTTTTGTTTACTTTCATCAAACCATGAACCATGCGTTGCATTTTTTAATATCTAATTCTCCTTAAATTTTAGTTTTTTTACTTATACAACACAATGTACAGTCATTATTATAGTGTTTTTTGACTAGAATAAGGACAAAAATTCTTATCAAACGGATAGCAAATATTTAATCAATAAAATAAAATTTTTGGGAATTCTTGCGAACTGCAATTTCCCATTCTTGGTTCCTGAAGATAAAAAAATGTCTGGAATTTAGAAACCCTAGTGATGAGTATACTAAACAGCTATACAGTGAAATAGAGTGGGCCAGAAAATCAGAATGTCTCATAATGGGGGATTATTGCTTTCCAGATGTGGACTGGAATTTGTGAATTGGTCACTCAAACACTAACAAGCTTGTTGTGTATTTCTTAGATGACTGTTTTGTACAGCAGATTCTTAGAGAAGTAACAAGAGGAAGCAATATTCTTGATCTGGTTATCAGCATGATTCTTCATGCATTAAGAATCTGCATGTAAAAGATGCATTGGGTGGCAGCAATCACAGTGTAGTAATGTGGAATTTAATTAAATCCATAACTACTGTCAAGGATTAAAGGAAAGGCTTTTGCTTTCGTAAGGGTGACCTTACGAAAGCAAAAACTGTCTCAGACAGTTTTTAAATCTGGTGTTATCAACAGCAAATTCTAAAGGCTAAGTATTTATGGGAGTAATAAAAGAAGCTACTAGGCTTTTCATACCAATGAAGAAATATTGTTCAAGGCTTAGAATTAGAATTAAATGGATGTCAGATGAACTATTGAGACACATGGAAGAGAAGAAAAATGCATGGGATTCATATAAATTATCAGTTGATAGAAAAGCTTATGGTAGATATAAATTAGTCTGTAATCAAGTCACAGAGAGTTATCAGTGGGAGAGGCTATCAGTGGGCACTGCTTTTTGTGGACTAATTCTTCATGGACTAATGTTATTAGTGGATTTCCCTAGGTTCAGCACTGGACCCATTTTTTTTTAGTATTCCTCAATGATGTTGATGAAAGTATATCAGGTTGGCAGGGTGGTTAATGACAGTAATCAGAATGAGCTAATGTAACAAGACTTGGGAAAATTGGGTTGATGGGCTGAGAAATGGCAGATGAAGTTTAACATTGACAAATGCATGGTACAGCATATACCATACATAGCAGCAACCCAAGAGTTTTTTTTTTTTTTTTTTTTTTTGATTTGGTAGTTGTTGGCGCATCGGCTTCTGTGGCCATATTGCACCTCCCAAGGTTTTTTTTTGCAGTACTTTGATCCAAGCCCGAGGCGGGAATCGAACCCGCAACCTTTGGGTTGCCGGGCAGGTACTTTACCCACTCGGCTAGCCCCGTCGGCCAACCCAAGAGTAACGTATCAACTGTGTGGTACTACACTCAGGGTAGAGGATTATGAAAAAAACATGGAGGTAATTGGGCAGTCATGCTGCCAGGACAGCTCATGGGGTTTTGCCAATGATATAAAGAAACTTTGCTAGTTGGGATAAGAAGGTGAGTGCAGTCTGTCCCTGACATATGAAATAGATACATCCCAGGACTTCTTACGCAAGTCGATTTTACGTAACTTGGGAATGGCTAATAAAATATTGCTACTATATCACTGATATGCCAAAATTATAAAAACCATGTAATATCCTCAGAAGAATGAAGAAAAATAATTATATACTAAAATAATTAAAAACAATTATTTGGCAATAGTGCTAGGTTAGCACTATTGCCAATCATGTGGTTAAGCGATAACGGTTCTTGCAGTTGTGATTGAGAGTGGAAAGTACTTCTGAAATGGGAATAGTGAGAACAATCTAAAAGCATATGCTTGACTGTAAGCTGTAGTGTACAATGCGTGCATCGAGGTGGATCATCCCCTATGAGTAGAAACATATGGGTTAGGTGTGTATATCCAATCCTTAGTCTTGCTAGTACAACTTCTTCCTGTCTATTTTGTCTGAAGCTGGAAATCCATAATGCTGGTTCTTCTTTGATTTGGAGCAACTTGTTATGACTTTGTGCCTTCCATATTTCTGACCACTGAAATACACAGACTTTTTTTATATGCTTTAAATAATCTCTATATGGTACTTGGTAATTTGCTGGTGTTGTACTGTTTGGTTTTTTGGTTGCCTGATCTGCTCTCTCATTGCCTAAGATACCAGAATGCCCTGGGATCTAGCAGAATTTCACTGAATGATTCCTACTTCGTAGATGGTTTAAACAGCAAAGGATTTGTTTTTTGATTGGTTGTGATATTGAAAATTGATTGCCCAAAGAAGACACTGCACTCAATGAATCAGTGTATATTATACTGCTAGCATTGTGGAGAGTGTTAATATTCTGTAAGGCTAGTTTGATTGCATATAACTCAGCAGTATAACTGCTACATTCAACTGGTATATGTGATATGGAGACTGTAAAAGATGGAAAGACAGCTGCGGCACCAACGGCAGAACCTGTTTTTAAGCCATCTGTATATATTTGGTAGCTTTGTATATTGTTGAGGGCATGTTCTTTATGTAGTTGTTTGATATTTTCATCTGCCAGGGAGTTCTTTCCCCATTGCTGAAAGTGGGTATCACAGTCAGGGAGATTTACAGACCAGGGTGGATCAGGAATATTGCTCTCTTGAAGTATGTTATCAAAATCAATATTCCAGGTGTGAAGCAAATCTTTTAGTCTCATGCCAGTTGGTCTATTTTCAGTCGGTTTACTGTTATAGAATGCTGTCCACTCAGGGTTGGAAAGCAATGGGCGAACGGGATGGTCTTGGAAGGCTTTGAATTTTAGCTGCATAATTTAGAAGCAACATTTTCCTTCGAAGGTGAAGTGGAGGTTCGTGTGCCTCTACATACAGACTCTGAACAGGGGATGTTCTAAGTGCACCCAGAGCAGTGCGAAGGGCACTGTGTTGAATGGTATTAAGTCTGATCAATGCACTTTTCCTAGCTGAATCATATATGATAGTACCGTAGTCTAAACGAGATCTGATAATAGCACGATACAAATGTAATAGAGTGTATCTATCAGCTCCCCATGTCATAGCAGAAATGGATCTAAGTATATTAAGTTTCTTTAGACAAACAGTTCAGAGGTATGTGATATGTGAAACAAAGTTCAGTTTGGTGTCCAATATTAAGCCTAGGAAACGAAGATTACTGGTGAGAGGGATCAAATGGTTTTTTAATCTGAGTTTCGGTTCTGGGTGTAGCTTAACGTTTTTTGCAGAAGTGAACCGCAATTGTTTTTGGTTCTGATAAACGATATCCATTCTGCATTGCCCATGTCTCCAACTTATTTATGGAGAGTTGCAGCTGTCTTTCAATGGTATGAATATTTTGTGAACGGCAAGATATAGTTAGATCATCAGCATACATATATAGTTCTACAGTATTTGGGATGTTGTGTGTTATGGTATTCAGTCTAAGTGAAAAAAGGGTAGAGCTCAGTACTGATCCTTGTGGGATACTTCTTCTGGAGTGTAGGACCGAGAAAGTACAGATTGATAGCGAACCTGAAAGGTTCTGTGTTGAAGAAAATTTCTAATGAATTCTGGTAAGTGCCCTCGCAATCTATGGAATGAAGTTCTCTCAATATGCCATACCTCCAGGTAGTATCGAAAGCCTTTTCTATATCGAGACTTACCATTACAAGATGTTTATTTCTGACGTAAGCATTGCGGATATTAGTCTCGGCTTTCACCATTAGATCTAAAGTGGATCTGTTTTGTCAGAAACCAAACTGATTGTTGTTCATCAGTTCTTTAGTTTCAAGAATCCAGGTAAGCCGTCTGTGTATCATTCTTTCTAGGATTTTACTTAGACAGCTGGTTAGAGAAATAGGTCGGTAATTTTCTGGAAGTGAGTGATCTTTTCCTGGTTTAGGAAAGGTGAAAATGATGGAATGATTTTTTTTTTTTTTATGTGAACCCCAAACACGAGAGGTATTAGAACCTATAGTACTTAGTACCGTGCTTGGGTTGGAGATTGAGAAGACGAAAGAAGATATTTGTTGACATTGGACTTGAACTTCTGTAGATTGTAATTTTCAGGAAATACGTATGAAGGAAGGTTGTTCCAGAAAACGGCAGCTGAATGAATAAATGAGGAAGATGAAAAGTTGGTTCTGTGGGTTTGAAGTTGGACAGTAAATGGCTGGTGGCGGCATGTGTTCGGACTGTTTTGAAAGAGAGAGCGGGAATTATAGAAGCTAATTCAGAAGAACAGTGCCCATGGAAGTATCTGTAGAAGAGGCATGCAGCAGAAACAGTGCGTCTATGAGACAGCGAGTGGAGAGACTCTGTTAGAGATGAATCATTAATTAACCTAACTGCCCTCTTCTGAATGGAATCAAGAAGCCTGAGAGAGGTTTTGGGGGCACCACCCCAGATGTGGGAACAATATTCCATGGCAGGGCGGATTTGCGATTTATACAGAGTGAGCAGCTGTTTGGAAGAAAAGTAACGGCGAGAGCGAAGAGAAAACCAAGTTTTTTAGATGCAGAGGAAGCAATATTTGTAATATGCTTGTGCCAAGAGAGATTAGAAGTCAGGGTAATCCCCAAAAGAGATATATCCTTTTGCCTAGAAATTGGAGTGTCACTAAAGATAAGCATAGGAGCAGAAGAATCCTTTTTGCGAGATATTTTGCTGTTACGAAGAAAGGCTTAAGTTTTGCAAATTACAGTGTCTGGAGACTAGGCACCAGCGAGGTGATCTGATAGAGGTGTATAAAGCCTTGAATGGTTTGAGCATGCTCAATGCTGATGGAATTCTTCCTCTAGCTCAGAATAATCACCTGAGAGGGCATAAATTGAAATTGAGGAAAGACAGATGTAGGATAGACGTGCGGAAATTTGCCTTTAGCCAGCGGGTGGTTGGTTGGTGGAACAGACTTCCATCCCTTGTAGTGGAGGTTGATAGCCTAAATAAGTTTAAGGCTCAGCTGGAGAGGTATTTTGAACGAACAGAGAGGTGAAGTGGAAGTGGGTTTTTTTTTTTTTTTTTGGCTGATGCTGCATAAGCTTGCTTTCTTGCATCAAATGCCTCTACTAATGCTAATATAAGACAAGACTGAGTTTTAGAAGGGTTGAAATCAACTAAGTTGTCTTTGCCCCACTGGAGAATTACCTGAAGATCGGCATTTAAGGAATTGGTAGCAGATTTTCGAGAAGTTGAAGCTGATTGAGCAGGACAAGGTTTCTCGAAATGGAAAGTTGAATGCAATGTGCTATCATCGGCAAAACTATGGATAGGATTTCCAGTCAATGGAAGAAGGTCATTGATATACAAGAGGAAAAGAGTGGGGGAAAGAACTGAACCTTAGGGGACACCGGCATTAGTGGAGAAGTTAGAAGACAGAGAGCCATCAACCATCACCCTCAGTGAGCGATCAGAGAGAAAACTGGATAACCAATTACTAAAAACAGTTGGTAAACCATAAGATGGAAGCTTGTTTAGAAGACCTTTATGCCAAACACGATCAAAAGCCTTTGAGATGTCAAGAGCAACTACTTATGTTTCACCGAACCTTTCCATTGAATTAGTCCATAAATGGGTAACATAAGCCAGAATATCACCAGTGGATCGAAACTGACGGAATCCATACTGGCGATCGTTGATCAGATGGAAGGTTTCTAGGTAGTTTAAGAGTTGGCGGTTAATTGATTTCTCCATTACTTTAGAAAGAGTAGAAGTAATTGCAATGAGACGATAATTGGATGGGAGGGATTTGTCACCCTTTTTAGGAACTGGATGGATATGAGCAAATTTCCAAGCAGAAGGAAAAACAGCTTTAGAATAAGAAAGTGAAAAAAGGCGGCAAAGAATAGGAGTAAGTTCAGGAGCACAGGTTTTGAGAACAAGTGGAGAAATACCATCAGGACCTGGAGCTTTCTTAGCATCGAGATTCATCAAAATCCTTCTGATATCCTTTTGATGGAATACCACAGGAGGCATTGAATGGAGTGTGTTGGGAATGGTGGGAGGTGTTTTACCAAGATCATTAATACATGAGCCGGAAGAAAAATGGAATGCTAGCAGGTCAGCTTTATCCTTGGCTGAAGTGACAACAGAACCATCTGGTTTGGACAGAGGTGGGAGCAGAGATGGGCAAAAGTTGCGGCCAATAGCTTTGGCAAGAGACCAGAATGCTCGGTTACCATTAGGGCAAGAAGAAGTTTTCTACTCTTAGCCTGTTCGAACTTGTTTGGACTGATTAATAACTGCTTTACAATTGTTGCGAGCTTTGGTGTAGGCAGAAAATGAAACTGAAGAATTAGAAACAAGCCAATTACGATATGCAACGTTCTTCTCTTGGACAGCCTTAGCACATTTATTGGAAAACCAAGGTTTAGATAAAGGACGAATGCCAAATCTCTGATGCTCACCCATATCATAGGTAATAATGCTAATCTGCTGGAGTTTTTTCACTTTATTAAACAGATATTGAACAGATTATATGATTATATTAACTGATGTCATAGCAGTCATGATGCATGTGTAACATTCATACCATTGGTAGGTGCAATATGGCCTATAGCCCTTGCACCAAAAAACAACAATAGAAGCCTGAGGGGGTTTTGGGGCCACTGCCCCAGGTGTGAGAACAATATTCAGAAGCAATATTTGTGACATGCTTCTGCAAAGAGATTAGAAATCAGGGTAATCCTATAGAGATATGTGATTGTGTCTAGAAATCTGAGTGTTGTCAAAGATAAGCACAGGAACAGAAGAATCCTTTTTGTGAGATATGAGACAGGGCTGAGTTTAAGAAGGATAGAAATTAAGTAATATATGCACTATTGGAGAATTACCTGGAGATCAGCATTTATGGAATTCATAATTCCATAAATGCTGATTGGAGATCCAAGAAATTGAAGACGTTTGTGCAGAGCAAGGTTTCTCATACTGGAATGGAATGCAAGCAAAAGCAATTATCAGCAAAAAAATGGGTAGGATTCCCAGTCAGTGGAAGGCTGTCATAAATGTGTGAGAGGAAAATAGTTCGAGAAAGAACTGAACCTTGGGAAACACCAGCATTAGTGGAGAAGTTAGAAGACAACTTGCGGTCAGGAACATAAGACTAAATAAGCTTCCATAAAATGGAAGCTTATTTAGAAGAACTTTATTACACACACGCACGCACTTGCGTCAGAAGCCTTTGAAATGTGTATAGCAACTGCTTGAGTTTCACCAAACTTTCCATTGAATTTTTCCATAGATATTCCATAGGGTAATGTAAGCCAGTATATCACCAATGGATCGACAGTGACAGAATCTATACTGGCATTCATTGATCATGTGAAAGGTTTCTAGATAGTGTAGGAGTTGATAGTTAATGGAATTACCCATTACTTTAGAGAGAGAGAGACAGTAGAAGTAAGTCGAATGGAATGATTATTGGATAGAGTTGATTTGTTATCCTTTTTTAGGAACTGGCTGGATATGAGCATATTTCCAAGCAGAAAGAAAAACAACAGTGGAATATGAATATGTAAAAAGGCAACACAGAATAGGAGCAGAGGTTTTGAGAAGAAATGTAGAAATAACCTTAGGACCTGGTACTTTCTTGGCATCAAGAGTGTTCAAAATTTATGTAACATCCTTTCAGGACGCATAGAATGGAGTGTACTGGGAATGGTAGGAGGTAGTTTACAGAGATTATCGTTACAAGAGTTGAAAGAAAAATAGGATTCTAGTAGGTCAGCTTTACCTTTAGCTGAGGTGGCAATAGAACCATTGAGTTTTAAAAGAGGTGGGCGTAGTAGAGATGACAGAAGTTGTGACCAACAGCTTTGGCAAACAAGAAGAATCTTGACTACTGTTTTGACAAGAAGCAAGTTTTCTACTCTTCGGCTGTTCAAAATCTACTTTTGACTGAATAATAACTGCTTTACAATTGTTTAAAGCTTTGGTGTAGGTAGTAAATTAACCTAGAGATTTGTATATAGGCCAATTTTGCAATATGGACTGCCATAGCTCATTTATTGGAAAGCAAGTTTTAGACTAAGGACGAGATTTTAAGGTGGAGTGTGAAAAAAAAAAAAAAAAAAAAACGAGAGAGAGACCATCACCAAGTTGTGATCTGAGGTGCCTAGATGACCACCCACCTCGACCATGTACTAGGAAGGGTTTTTCTTATGATAAAGATCGAGTGTTTGCTGTGTGGTTAGGAGTACAGGAACTCCCTGACTTACATAATTACTCGACTTACAGAAATTCAACTTAAGTTTTTGCCCACTGGTGCAAACTTAAAAAAAATCGTGGAAATGTATTTTGCAACCCGTAGGAATAAATGGAGGTATTGTGAAAATATCGTAATGTTGAACCCGATAACACTTTTTTTTTTTTTTTTTTGGAATTCATTCCAAGTCCTTGAAGTCTATATTACTAAGCTATTTATCTTTCTAAAACATCATATTTATAATATAAATTGCACTACCCTTTCATCGTTATCATATGTTCCTGTTATAAGAATCAATTTTAAATGCTTTTGTGATATTTTTCTAAAGCACCTTTCGTGGAGGTCATGACCATAAAACAACAAAAACGATTTGCACTTTCTGGTTTATTGGGCTTTTCTGTTAGTGCAATGTAATTATAAACAGGTAGTAAACTCGATCTTAATGCATTTGCGATAACACCGATAATTGCAATTGTGTGGGTTTTTATGCTATTATGGTGAAATGTGTTCCCCTTCACTGAAATCTTCAATCATATAAAAAAAAAACTAATTTTCAGAAACTTCTTTTCATTCCTGTTTACGTATTACAATGATGAAGGGAAAATGACCAACGAAAAGTGCAAGTGGTAGTAATGCCTGGAAACGAAACAAAATTGATTTAGAAATGAAGGTGAAAATGATTAGAAAGTATGAAGCAGGACAAAGTTTATCTGTTGCAAGGGAATTAGGTCTTGCTGCTTCAACAGTGAATACTATTTTAAAGGACAGTGCGCGTATAAAAGAACATGTCAAAGGATCAACGCACTTAAGATCTACAGTAATCGCAAAACAGCGTTCAGGTGCTACATCACAGATGGAATAGCTGTTAATAATATGGATGGAAAATCAGATTCAGAAGCAAGTGCCCCTGAGTTAAGTATGGCGAACCCCTACCCAAGTTCATGGTAAGAAACAGGTGGTTTAAAAGGTTCAAGCATCACGCTGGTTTCCACAAAGTTAAAGTGTGCGGTGAAGTCGCCAGTGCCGATTCTGCAGCTGCAGAGAAATTTTGTGATGTGTTGGAAAAAAATTATTGATGAAAGTGGCTGTTCGACGCAGCATATTTTTAACGTTGACAAGATTGCTCTGTATTGGAAAAAAATACCGGATCGAACATACACTGCCCAAGAGGAAAAGACAATTCCAGGTTTCCAGGTGTCAAAAGATAGGGTCTTGCTTGAGGCTAATGCAGTGGAAGATTACAGATTAAAACCACTGCTTGTGTACCATTCTGGAAATCCTCATGCATTTAAGGGCATTAATAAAGCCACCCTACCGACCCTCTTTGAGGATTGGTTTAAATGCTGCTTCATTTCCCAGGTTGAAAAATATTGTCAAGATAACAACACTCCTTTCGAGATTTTGCTTCTATTGGATAATGCTCCTTGACATCCTAAGCATCTAGATAATTTCAATTCGAACGCGAGAGTCGTATTTCTACAGCCAAACACGACTTCACTCATCCAACCTATGGATTAGTGAAAGTGGTTATTTCGAATTTAAAAGCATACTATTGATGCACAACATTTGCTCAGGCATTGTCTGCAGTAGACGATGAGAAAAATTTTACATTAAGAGACTTTTGGAACTCTTATAATATTTACCACAGCTTATAATATTTAAACATTAATAAGGCTTGAGTGGAAATTACTAAAAGTTGTTTAAATAGCACATGGAAGAAAATATGCCCATGGCACATAAAAGGCTTTGAAGGATTTGAAAAAGACAAATCATATGAAGAGGTTGCTTACTGATGGAGGTTGTTGCCAAAGATGTTGAGGAGTTAATAGAGGAAGACGAGAAGAAATTATCTAACGAAAACTTATTGACTTGCAGGCAGCGATAGTGAAAGAAGGTAATGCTGACGAAGCTCAAGATGAACCAAATGAGGAGCCGAGACGCTTCATCACCGAGAGATGGCAATGCCATTTCATGAAATTGCATCAGCAATGGTGAAGTTTGAGAAGATGGACCCTGACAGCAAACGATTCTTAAAAGTTAAGAGGGGTGAATGATATGCTTGCTTGCTACAAATAAATCTACTATGAAAAGAAAAAAAAGCCACCGTTCAATCGTCCATTAATATGTTCTTTCGTAAGGTTGAGCGGCCGACACCTAAATCTCCACAGCCCTCAACCTCCGCAGCAGCGTACTTATCAGCTGACGATGTCGATTCTGGCAACGATGCTCAAGAGGTAAAACTTACTGATGTTATGCCTGTTTCCTCTCTTTTTTTGTAATTTTATAATTTTGAAATATTTTTAAATTGCATGCTTTTGTAATTATTCCTGTGCATGAAATAAAATTTAATAAATACAATAAATAATTCTATTTACATGTTTGTTGAACATTTCTTTTTTGATTCAATCAATTTAGCGAACACAGTTGCGAGTGCTGCACAAGCATGGGGGAAATTCCGACTTACGTAGCGTTCCGTGGAACGCAACCCTTACGCGAGTTGGGGAGTTCCTGTATCTGGTATTCTTGTAGCTAGATGATTAATCTGAGTGAGGTAATTAGTAATTGAAAAAGTTTCAAATCAAGTTTCAAAGAAAGGAAGCGAAAGAGTTCCAAGTGGTTAGTGGAGGTTGGATAACAGTAGAGGTAACAGATGAATTAGACAGAATGGGGGTAGAGATATTTTAAGCCAGAGAATTGAAAAGAGGAGATTCCAAATTACTAAGTTTCTGACAGGGAATATCAGAACTGACATATGCACAAATATCACATTAGAAGTGAAAGGAATCACACAGCAAACAATTAGAACAAAGTGAAATGAGCAGTGGTTGAATCAACTGATAATTGTGATTCTGTTAGAAAAAATGAAGTGGGGTGTGGCGGACTGTAAATGGAAGTGAACATTATTGAGATTGGAACTGAGGCCAATATATTTGTGAAATGAATGAAGTGTTTAGGACGTTTGGATTTTTTAGCAGATAAATTTGTTCTTTTAATTTGACTATTTGTAATTTATTCAGTACTGATAAAATGTTGGGAGGACATGTATGAAATTCTGAAATTTTTGGGGATGGTGTACACATGCAAGGATATATACCCAGCTTGACATAATGTGGACTTGACAGTGCTCCCTGCATACACACTACTCGGACTCTCTCCAGTCACTATCTGGCAGAGTAGAGGCAGCAGAATTATACACTAGCTGATCCTGAAGCCTCCTAGAGAGTTACCAGTAGGTTTGGTCTGGTGGACTATCTAGGGACTGGCCTTCAAACATCATTTTAGATGTAACCTCAAAATATACAGACAACTGGATCTCTCCATGATATCCATCATGTCCTCAAAAGACATCAATCATACCACATGCTGGAATAGATGGGAGAGGGATTGCCTGAGCTTTGCTCTGAAGACCAAATATGGGTTTCACCACTTCAAGCCTGCAATTTTGTCAATACTAATACTAATATTTGATTTTTAATAAATATTTAACTTTTATTATCTTACTTTTAGTGCTGTGTTTGGTGTAAGCAACATTAATGAGTCAGCCAGGAGTTTAGCATTCCATCATTGTTACTGTGGTAGTTTTGTATTGTTATTGTACTGTATTGTTAACCCCTTCCTGGTACATTTTTTTTCCGAAAAATGTGCCGTAACGGATTGACTTTTTTTATTTTACAGATTAAAAGTATGCATTATGCGAATATCCGAGTTATCTCGGGATAGCCAAAAAGTGTTCAAATTATACAGATTTTTTTAATAAATTAGCACTTGAGCTAAAAGAAAGGCACAGAAAAAGACTTCATTACTCATTATATAAATAAATTTAAAAAATCAAGTGGAACTCACAAGCAGTAACCTCCCGCCACAAGCAATAATTGCGAACTAACTGCATTCTGACCCATGGCTGCCACAAGTGTGGTAAGGTGAGGTAAGTGTCGCTTACAGACCAACCAACAAAAACCAGTCGTCTGCTGACAGGTGTAAAAAAAATCCTGAGAAATCTCGGGATTTATCTGGCTAATGCAAAATTAGCCAGATAAATGCCAGAGAAAATACGTTTCAGTCCTAAATTTGGAGGTATTATTGTTTGCTTCGGGTATTATTGTATTCCGAGATATTTCGTATAGTTCCAAATAACTTTTAAAACTAAAAACGAGATATCTCGGGATAATCCATGAAGGGGTTAAAGGAAGGTTATGTTACTTCAAATATGAAGGTGTTTTGGTTTTTTAGAAGATTTGATTTGCAAAAGAAGATAGCATTATTTTGCGTTTGTTAATTGCTGCTTTAGCAAATTCATGAAATTCACAATGGTGTGCTGTAATTAACTTCAACAAGGTCACGGAATTTAAAGATATTGAATAGTCAATACCACCCACCATTCCCAGTACACTCCATTTACCCTCCTCCCCGTTCCATCAAAAAGATGTTAGGATTTTGACGAATCTTGATGCTAAGAAAGCTCCAGGTCCTGATGGTATTTCTCTACTTGTACTCAAACCTGTGCTCCTGAACTTATTGTTGTGTGTTGCCTCTTTTCACTTTCTTATTCTAAAGGTGTTTTTGCTTCTGCTTGGAAATTTGCTCATATCCAGCCAGTTCCTAAAAAGGATGACAAATCCCTCCTAACCAATTATCATCCCATTGCAAGTAAATTAATGGAGAAATCAATTAACTGCCAACTCTTAAACTATCTAGAAATCAATGATTGCTAGTATGGATTCCATCAGTGTCAATCTACGGGCTATATTTTGGCTTATGTTACCAATCTGCGGACAAATTCAATGGAAAAGTTTGGTGAAACTCACGGAAGTAGTTGCTCTTGACATCTCTAAGGCTTGATTGTGTTTGGCATAAAAGTCTTCTAAAGATGCTTCCATCTTATGGTTTGCCAATTGTTTTTTGCAATTGGGTATCCAGTTTTCTGTCTGACCACTCACTACAGGTGGTGGTAACTGGTTGGTTGGCTGGCTGTCTGTCTTCCAACATCTCCCCTAATGCTGGTGTTCTCCAAGGTTCAGTTCTTTCTCCCACTCTTTTCATCTTGTATATTAATGACCTTTTTCTATTGAATGGAAATTCTATCCATAGTTTTAGCACATTGCTAAATGTGCACATTGCATTCCACCTTGCTTTTTTTTTTGAGAAACCTTGCCCTAAACAAACAGCTTCAACTCCTTCAATATCCACTAGAAATTCCTTAAATGCTGATCTTCAGTAATTCTCCAGTCCTCACTGGAGAATTAACTGGAGATAACTTAGTTGATTTCAATCCTTCTAAAGCTTAGTCCTGTCTTATATCTCGCAAAAAGGATTCTTCTGCTCCTATGCCTATCTTCGATGAGACTCCGATTTCTAGACAAGATCATATATCTCTATTGGAGATTACTCTAACTTCTAACCTCTCTTGTCATAATTACATTACAAATATTGCCTCTAAAAAATATTGAATCTAAAAAACTGGGTTTTCTCTTTCGCTCTCAGCGTTACTTTTTTTCCAAGCAGCTTTTCACTCTGAAAAATCACAAATCTGCCCCACCATAGAATATTGTTGCCACATCTGGGGTAGTGCACTCAGATGTGGCAACACTTAAAATTACTAATTTTAAGCTAACTAAAAATTACCTGTAGCATGTCCATGCTCAATGTACATGTCCTTGAGGGCATTCGTGACATCACCTTATCATAGTTGAGAGTTTTCGTAGCCTTCTCTGCTTTGCTTAATTGTAATTCTTTCTTTGAAATCAAGGCAAACTTGTTGGGCCCAACTGTACAATTTATTTTATTCTTTAGTAAGTCACAAGTTGTGCAAGTATCAGCATGAGGGCTATGAAATGACAACTTAGGGAACTCTCTTTTAAAAACTCTTCGGTAAAATCTGTGATCAATTTTACAATTAGGGTACAATAATTTGAACGCCTGATACATTCTGTGTATGTTGAGATCAGGGCTCAGGTAATGTTTTGATGATTTATGCCGAGAATAATGGCTTTCTTCAGTAGGAAATGACATGATATGAACTTTGATATGCTGTTTATTCTCCTCAATGTATTTTACCTTGTGGGCATGTGAGATAGGGTTTTTTCCCCCGTTGTTTTTGAAAATATTGACCCCCTTCTTTTCTACCAAAGTATAAACACATTTGTCTGGTAGCCATAACATGTCTTTAAACGATCTGCTGCATACTTGCACATGACAACTGTCAGAGGGTAAACTATAAGTAACAGAAACTTGCCTCTTACTTGAAGCGGGATCATCCTATTTTCCACGTCTCCTTCTCTGTATGTTGACAATGTTAATCAAACCCATTAGAAACGTACCTTTCACGACAAATGTCTGTTTCCAAAAATTGGCATGAAGTGTGCTTATTTGCTGTTGAGTGAAGTAACGACACTTACATGTAGCCTGGAAAAGAAAATGTTTGGTTATGTTTATAAAGGTTTTGTAAGTTCGATTATACCCACAACAACAACAACAATAAATTAAGAATCAATATTTAAACGTACTATTTTAAAAGGACAAGGTTTTGGAGGCATGCTGAGAAACACTGAATTATAATACAAACAAACACTACCTTAGTCGGGAAACCTTATGGACGGCATGAGGGAGTTACTACCTTCTCTGTGCCAACTGCCGTGCACTTGACACAGGAGGCATCTAGCAGCAACATTTTCAACCTGTTCTGTATTACTTATGGACTAACTACTTTCTCTGTGCTACTGGCATTGGCATTTACTACCTTTTCCATGCAAAAAATAAAGTCGAATTTTTGGCACTTACTACCTTTCCCATGTCAACGCCTCAATTATTGAATCATCTCTAACAGAGTCTCTGCACTCTGTCTCATAAGCATTCTCTATCTGCCGCATGCCTTTTCTATAGATACTTCCAAGGGCACTGTTCTTCTGAATTGGCTTCTGTAATTTCTCCTCCTCTCTTCCAAAGCAGTCTGAGCATGTGCTGCAACCAGTCAACATCCTTTTACTGTCCAACTTCTATTCTCTGCAACAAATCTTCCTTAACACATATTTCCTGAAAATTACAATCTGTAGAAGTTCAAGTCTAATGTCAACAAATATTTTTTATTTTTCTCATCCTTCAACCCATGCATGTTACTATAGGTTCTAATACCTCTCATGTTTGGGATTTTCATAAAAAAAAATCTAGGAAATCTGGGATTCCATATTGAGAATCTGGGATTCTCAATATGGAATCCCAGCGTAGCAAATTCAGTGACAAGCAGTATATTATAAATGTGAGAAGATTTGAAAGTATTTATGAATTATGGAGTTGTGCTCATCTTTGTAACTTCATTCTATTTTCAGCTATGAGTAACAGAGTAATAAGTGTGTTTACAGTTGGTTATAAGCATTTAAGCACATCATTTTTATATGTGTGTCATGGTAGTTTAATTATATAATATATGGAAAAAATTGGCGTTTTCTGTTATGCTTGTAATTTGATGGATATTTTATTTAAGTTAAGCTAATTAATTTTGTCTTTGTTTTTTTCAAGGAAAAACATCTCTGATAAAGGCATTGACAAAAGATCCTCATCTTGAACCTAAAAATGAACTCTTTGCAACATTAGATGTTACTGTTCATGAGGGAATACTGCCATCATACCAAAAAGTACTTTTTGTAGATACAGTGGGTTTCATATCAGATATTCCTGTCTCTTTAATACAGTCATTTGCTACTACTCTTGAAGATGCACTCCAGGCTGTATGTTAACATTTTTTTTTTTTTTGTTGTTATTGTTGTTTTGTTTTTTCTTTAATCAATTCAGTTTTGCATGATTGATAATTTTGTCTGAGTAATCCCCCAGGGGCTGAAATCTGGTGAGTATGGGCTTGGCACACCCAGGGTCTTGAGCTGGAAATCATCATTCTTCTCTTTCTTGGTGATTCCTTTCTACTTTTTTTCTCTCTCTCTCTCAGGGTAATAGGGAAATTTTTTTTTGGCCAGTGCAGCATAAGCCTCAGACTTCCTTGCACCATATGGCTATTAATAATAATAATAATAATAAAAAAAAAGTTTTAATATTTTTGCTTAGAAACATTTGAAAGGTGGAACATTCAGAAAAGTGGGGGGGGGAGCAATGGAAGATTATTATAGTTGAATGATTGAATTGTTTGATTGCTAAATTGTTAAATATTAAATTTAGTGTGGAGTGATCTTTTCTTCATTGCATCATATTAGTGTGCCTATAAAAAAAATATATATATATATTTTAATATATATATTTTAAAAAATATATATATTTTTTAATTACCATATTCTAGGTCAGTTTCTATTTTCATCCTGAAAATTTATGATTGATTATATATTATGTTTTGTGATTATATAAATTGATATAAGTTGATCCCATTTTTTTATTGTCTTTCATATTTTACATAATGACATGTTATGGTAAAATCTGCATTAATAATCAATTTTTGTTTTAATTCATTTATTCTGCGTTTTGTTTTAAAATTTTGTGAGTTGTAGCATTTTTATTACACTTCACTGTAAAGAAAATTGTAAGTACTCCCTTATGTAGAAGGCCATAAAACCAGCAAGTATGTAGGTTTTTTGTTTCACTTCATGTAAACTTACATATGTGAGTTTTTGACACTGATATTGCTCTTATTAATGCTATAGATACATATATGGAGGGTTTGATTATATAATTGAGCTGTTTCTCGCTGTCCATTTACTGTTGTACTGCACAATGGCTTTTCTGCCTCAATATGGAATCCCAAAAAGCATAACTGATGAATTCTGTGAACTGTTCTCATGTTGTGAAGAAGGTGAACAAATTCTTGGATTTTAAACAGTGAGCAACATTATTACAATAGAAAGCACAAAACTGCAGTTGCTGGAAACATGTTATCGAGGCGTTCATCCTGCAGTGGATCAACAATGACTGAAGACGATGATAATGACACAGTGAGCAACTATACATAGTTTATATAGTTGGTAAGTTTATAATAGAGTTAGCATTAGTAGAGGCATTTGATGCAAGAAAGCAAGCTTATGCAGCATCAGCCAAAAAAAAAATAAAGTAAAATAAGTAAATAAAAAATAACCACTTCCACTTCACCCCTCTGTTCGTTCGAAATACCTGTCCAGCTGAGCCTTAAACTTATTTAGGCTATCAACTTCCACGACAAGGGATGGAAGTCTGTTCCACCTACCAACCACCCGCTGGCTAAAGGCAAATTTCCGCACATCTACCCTACATCTGTCTTTCCTCAATTTGAATTTATGCCCTCTCAGGTGATTATTCTCAGCAAGAGGAAGAATCCCATCAGCATTGAGCATGCTCAAACCATTCAAGGCTTTGTACACCTCTATCAGATCACCTCGCTGGTGCCTAGTCTCCAGACACTGTAATTCGCAAAACTTAAGCCTTTCTTCGTAAGAGCACCCCTTTGTTCCATTCACTAATCTTGTTGCCCTTCTCTGTACTCGTTCCAGCAGCTCTACATCCTTCTTGAAATGAGGCCTCCAGGCCTGTATACAGTACTCTAGGTGTGCCTGACCATTGCCTTATACAAGGGAATAATCACCTCCTTATCCCTGCTAGAAAAATTCCTATATATCATTGACAATACACCATGAGCTACTCTTGCAGCCCGTCTGCACTGCTCAGAGAACTTCATATCTGCCTGCACAACCACCCCCAGGTCCCTTTCATTCTCTACCACTGTCAGTGTAGTACCACAGAGTTGATACGTTGCTCTGGGGTTGCTGTTTCCCATGTGTAGTACTTTACATTTGTCAATGTTAAACTTCATTTGCCACCTCTCAGCCCATCTGCTCAACCTTTCCAGATCCTGTTGCAGCAGCATAGTGTCAGTAGTGTCCTTGACAACCCTGCCAACCTTCGTATCGTCTGCAAACTTGGACATTAAGCTTGATATACCATCATCAATATCATTTATAAATACAGAAAACAATAAAGGACCCAATACTGAACCCTGAGGGACTCCACTAATAACATTAGTCCACGATGAGCAGTGTCCATTGATTACCATTCTCTGTCTTCTCCCGCTCAACCACCCCCTATATCCATTGCAGCAATGCCACACTGCTCCAATTTGTGCAGCAATCTTCCATGTGCAACAGTATCAAAAGCTTTTCTCAGATCCAAGTATATAATATCAAAGTTATTCCCTGCATCCAGTTCTTTTGTGACTGCATCATGGTATCCAATCAAATTGGTCAGGCAAGACTTCCCCTTAACAAAACCATGCTGTGTCCGAGCTATAACTGAAGTCTTGTCTAGATGATCCTGCAGTGCTTCTTTAACCAGTGCCTCCATTAATTTTCCGGGAACAGAAATTAAACTCACAGGTCTATAATTACTTGTGTCAGCCTTTGATCCTCCTTTGTGAATTGGGGTCACATTTGCACATCTCCAGTCCATGGGTACCTCCCCTGAGTCCAAGGAAGCTCTCATAATTATGGCTAAGGGCTTGCTTACTTCCTTCGCTGCCTCCTTTAATATAACTGGATAGATCCCATCCACCCCAGGTGCCTTTCTTGTGTTTATCTTCAACAATTTCTCCTCCACTTTACTCTCAGTTATTAAAGATTCTCTAGCTTACTGCCAGAGTTGAATACACCTCTGGCATTCCCCTCGCTGAATAACTCCTCATGTGTGAATGTCGATGCAAAATATTCATTTACTTTGTTAGCTACCTGAGCAGGATCATCAACAGTTGACCCATCGATATCAAGTGGACCAATCTGATTCATTCCCTTTACTTCTAGAGTTTACATAGGTAAAGAACTCTTTTCTGTCTTTCTTTGAATCCTTGAAGCAGAAGGGAAAACACCTATGGAATAAGAAAGTGAAAAAAGGCGGCAAAGAGTAGTAGTAAGTTCAGGAGCACAGGTTTTGAGAACAAGTGGAGAAATACCATCAGGACCTGGAGCTTTCTTAGCATCGAGATTCATCAAAATCCTTCTGATATCTTTTTGACGGAAGACCACAGGAGGCATTGAATGGAGCGTGTTGGGAATGGTGGAAGAAAAATGGGATGCTAGCAGATCAGCTTTATCCTTGGCTGAAGTGACAACAGAACCATCTGGTTTGTACAGAGGTGGGGGCAGAGATGGGCAAAGGTTGTGGCCAATAACTTTGGCAAGAGACCAGAATGCTCGGCTGCCATTAGGGCAAGAAGCAAGTTTTCTACTCTTAGCCTGTTCAAACTCTAGTTTGGACTGATTAATAACTGCTTTACAATTGTTGTGAGCTTCGGTGTAGGCAGAAAATGAAACTGAAGAATTAGAAAGAAGCCAATTACGATATGCAACATTCTTCTCTTGAACAGCCTTAGCACATTTATTGGAAAACCAAGGTTTAGATAAAGGACGAGATTTTAAAGTGGAGTTGGGATAAAGGATTCCATTCCTGCAAGAATAATTTTACTGACACGATCTGAGCAAACGTTGGCATCAGAAGTTTTGAAACAGTAATCCGACCATGGAAAAGAATAAAAGAAGTCTCGCAGGTCATCCTATTTTGCATTCTTGTAATGCCAAACAACACGAGGTTGGGAATAGCCATCAGATAAAGGTTCCATTGGAGAAGAGACAATCACCAAGTTGTGATCTGAAGTGCCTAAAGGACCTCTCACTTCGACCATGTACTTAGAAGGGTTGTTTGTGAGAAAAAGATCAAGCGTACTGGCTGTATGATTAGAATTGTCCGGTATTCTTGTAGGTAAATGAACAATCTGTGCTAGGTCATTAGTAATTGCAAAAGCCTCAGCATCTCGACCTGCTGGGTCGGTGTGACTAGAAAACGGAAGCCAGCTGGAGTTGTGAACAATAAAATCACCAAGGAAAATTACCTCACTGTTAGGAAAGTTGGACTGGAGAAAGTCAAGTTGCAAAGAGAGGAAGTCAAAGAGCTCCAAGTGATTAGTGGATTTGGGAGAACGGTAGAGACAGCAGATGAATTTGAGACAATGAGGTAGAGAGATTTTAAGCCAGAGAAGATCAAAGAGAGGAGATTCCAAATTGCCAAGTCTCTGACAGGGAATATCAGAACGGACATATGCACAAGTACCACCTTTGAGGCAAAAGGAATCATACAGCCAATAATTTGGGCATCTGAGATGAGCAGTAGTTGAATCAACCGATAAGTGAAATTCTGTCAGAAAAAATACATGGGGTTTGGCAGACTGCGAGTGGAAATGGACATCGTTGAGATTAGAATTGAGACCACGTATATTTGTGAAATGAATTAGGAAGTGCTTGGGAGGTTTAGATTTTTTTGCAGATAAGCTTGCTCTATTAGTTTGACAATTCATGGTGTATTCAATAGTAAGAAAAAGTGGGTGGGACATGCTGTATGAAGTAATGAAATTTTTGGGTATGGCGCACATGTGGTAAGAATATACCCAGATTCTTGACATAACGTGGCCTCGACAATGCTCCCCGCATACACACTACTCGGGCTCCCTCTAATCTGTCAGAGTAGAGGTAGCAAGATTATACAAAAGTTGATCCGGAAGCCTCCTAGAGAGTTACCAATAGGTTCGGTCTGGTGTACTAACTAGCAGCCGGCCTGCGAACACCATTTTAGAGCTGTACCCTCATAAAGGTAAGGAATGTTGGATCTCGCCACGACGTTCATCCTAACCTCAAAAGTCATCAATCATACTGCATGATGGAAGAGATAGGGAAGGGTTGACCGCAACTTAGCTCTATAGACAAAACATGGGTTCCACCACTTCAAGCCTCCAATAAGCAAAGTGGTGGTATTTCACCGGTTGATGAGAGTCATCTACCACCTAGTTCTGCCTGGTGACATAGAGGGGCGGCGTTCTTCCATGTGGTGTGGGAGCCACACCTCGACTCCTGCTTACATTGGTTCACACCTAGGTGGTCACCCACCATGTACTTGTGCATGGAGGTTATACCCAGGATTACTAACAGTCCCACCATCGTGAAGGTGCAAGCAGAGGATGTGGCTGTCACAGACTGTTCGGACTTCGTTGAAATTGGGTCCACTTGACTTGAGTGTCACCCGAATATCAGTTCCATCAGCGTTTTAGACTCCCAGGTAGCAAATACAGCTTGTCTGGCATATCTGAGAGAATGTCTGTGACAACCTCAAGGAGCAGCAGCAGAGTTGTAAAATCTGTTGCACATCATCTGTATACTACAAGGAATATCAGTTCCTGTGGCCACACTAAATTTTTGCAGTCACTCCAAATATTTCCTGGCTGTAGTAACACCATTATGTTTCTATTTGGAAATTACATCGGCCACCATTACTTTAATATGCTGCTGTTTCTCTGCAATAGCACAAACAGTTTGATTTTTAATGTGGTATCCTATGATGTTGGAATTTACATGGCACCCTGTTGGAATTTACCAAGTTCAATGCCTCAACCTATCTACTGTATTATTCATTGATCTGTTTACTTCTAGCTTGAATGTAGTTGCTCTTTTATATCTTTTATGTGAATAGCAGTTGTGGTTAATTTTTCTGCATCCTTCTGACAATATGACATATTTATGTAAAACATATGTATAATAAATTATAAATATATTGTTATTAAATCATGTCTTTCTAACACTAAGCACATACCTTTTTAATTCAGGTTAAGGATTTTACACTTGGCATATAAGTCAACCTTAAAATCTTAGAAGATATTGAATGCTTCAAGAGGATAAAATGGTGGAGATTGAAAGAGGAGGATTTGAGGAAGGAGTTTAAGGAAAAGGTGCTAAAAGGAATAACGTTACCGGAAGACATGCAAGAGTGGTGGAAGTTAAATAGTTGTATCATAAGAAAAGTTGGAGAAGAGTTGTTGGGGAAAACATTAGGAAAGGGGGTGCCGGAGGGAAAGGAGGTGGCAGAATGAGGAAGTGCAATTAGTGATAAAACAAAAGGAGATGAAGAAAAGATGGGATTTAACAGGTAGCCAGGAAGATAAAGAAGCATATAAATTAGCAAATAAGGAGGCAAAAATGGCTGTGACAATAGTAGAGGACAGAGGTCGAGGCCTATGGGGAACTGGAAAGGAAAGATGGAGATAGGCAATTGATGAAAATAGCTTGAGTACACCTTGAGTACTGTATATAGGTCTGGAGGCCTCATTTCAAGAAGGATATAGAGCTGCTGGAATGAGCACAGAGAAGGGCAACAAGATTAGTGAATGGAACAAAAGGTTGCTCTTACAAAGAAAGGCTTAAGTTTTGCAAATTACAGTGTCTGGAGACTAGGCACCGGTGAGGTGATCTGATAGAGGTGTATAAAGCCTTGAATGGTTTGAGCATGCTTAATGCTGATGGGATTCTTTCTCTTGCTCAGAATAACCACCTGAGAGGCCATCAATTCAAATTGAGGAAGGACAGATGTAGGATAGATGTGTGGAAGTTTGCCTTTAGCCTGCGGGTAGTTGGTTGGTGGAACAGACTTCCATCCCTTGTTGTGGAAGTTGATAGCCTAAATAAATTTAAGGCTCAGCTGGACAGGTATTTGGAACGAACGGAGGGCTGAAGTGGAAGTGTTTTTTTTTGGCTGATGCTGCATAAGCTTGCTTTCTTGCATCATATGCTAATAGCCAAAGTGAGAGACAAGGCATCAAAGGACTTCTCATCAATAAAACAGATAAAAGATGAGAGGGGAGTGGTTATACAGGAGAAGGTTAAGGAAAGGTGGAAAGACTATTTTAAGAAGTTATTAAATGAGGAAAACTCAAGACCATTATGCGAGGATGGAGAGACGAATGAAAGAGTAGCGGAAGGCATAAACAGGAAAGAAGTGGAAGACGCGCTCAGAAAAATGAAGAGGGGAAAGCAATAGGTGTTGATCAGATACCAGTAGAGGTATGGAGAAGTCTGGGAGAAGAAGGGATCGATATCCTATGGGACTTTATGGAAAAACTGTGGCAGCAGGAGAGGATACCCAATGAGTGGAGTATGCTGTTTGCTGATGATATTGTACTGTGCAAACCATCCCAAGGAAAGGTAGAGAAGAAATTGGAGGAATGGAGGAAAGCATTGGAAGAGAGAGGCATGCGGATGATATCGTACCGTGCAAACCATCCCAAGGAAAGGTAGAGAAGAAATTGGAGGAATGGAGGAAAGCATTGGAAGAGAGAGGCATGCGGATGATATCGTACCGTGCAAACCATCCCAAGGAAAGGTAGAGAAGAAATTGGAGGAATGGAGGAAAGCGTTGGAAGAGAGAGGCATGAGGATAAGTATACGTATGCCAATCTATAAAGGAAAGGGTGATGTACAAGAATGTGGGAACTACAGTGGAATAAAGTTAATGTCACATTTGATGAAGATCTGGGAAAGAATTGTGGAAGGAAGGATAAGGCAGGAGATGGAAATAGGAGAGGAACAGTTTGGTTTCATGCCGGGAAGAGGAACAACAGATGCGGTCTTTGCTTTAAGGCAGGTGATGGAAAGATACAGGGAGATGCAAGTACAATTGCACATGGTGTTCATAGACCTGGAAAAAGCATATGATAGTGTATGGAGATGCATGAGGGAGAAGGGTGCATCAGAAAAGTATGTAAGGCTTGTGAAGGAAATGTATGAGGGAGCGGTGACTCATGTTAGGAGTAGTGTACGTATGACTGAGGGGTTCTTTGTAGAAGTTGGACTGCACCAGGGATCAGCTCTTAGCCCATATCTGTTTGATCTGGTAATGGATGTGTTGGTGAGAGAAGTGAAGAGTAGAGCACCATGGAGTATGCTGTTTGCGGATGATATTGTACTGTGCAAACCATCCCAAGGAAAGGTAGAGAAGAAATTGGAGGAATGGAGGAAAGCATTGGAAGAGAGAGGCATGCGGATGATATCGTACCGTGCAAACCATCCCAAGGAAAGGTAGAGAAGAAATTGGAGGAATGGAGGAAAGCATTGGAAGAGAGAGGCATGCGGATGATATTGTACCGTGCAAACCATCCCAAGGAAAGGTAGAGAAGAAATTGGAGGAATAGAGGAAAGCGTTGGAAGAGAGAGGCATGAGGATAAGTAGAACAAAGACAGAATATTAGGTATTGAATGGAGAAGATGAGAGTTCTATAAAACTGCAGGAGGAAAAGCTACCATCAGTTTAGAAATTTAAGTATCTGGGATCGAACGTTGAGAGGGATGGAGGATTGAGTGCAGAAATACAGCATAGACTGCAATGTGGATGGTTGAACTGGAGAAAGATGAGTAGGGTGCTGTGTGATAAGAAAGTAAATTGTAGAATGAAGGGAAGAGTGTATAAAACTGTGGTTAGACCCGCATTGATGTACGGTGCTGAGACATGGGCGATTACAAGGGCCCAGGAGAAGAAGATGGAAGTGGCGGAGATGAGGATGCTAAGATGTGTGGTGTGATGAGGAAGGACAGGATAAGAAATTACTACATCAGAGGTATGGTTAAAGTGGGGCCTCTGAGTAAAAAAATGCAGAAATCTAGGTTGAGGTGGCTTGGACATGTGGAACAAAGAAGTGAGGAGTATGCGGGGAAGAAGTGTGAAAAGTTGGAGGTGATAGGGAAGAGGAAGAGGGAGAGACCTAAGCTGAGATGGAAGGAAAAGGTAGCAGAGGATTTAAAAGAGAGAGGATGGAGGAGAGAGGAAGCCCAGTATAGGGAGGAATGGAGGAAAAGAATTAAGGACGGAAATGCTGACCCCATATAAACGTGGGAAGAAGGCGAAGATAAATAAGAAGAAGATTTAATACTTCAAGAATTATATCCCAGAATATATTCGGTTTTAAGTAATTGTAGTCAAATAAGAAAATTATGCAGCATAACTTGCATAGTTTCTGTAGTGATTAAAACACTTCTTGCTATATTGCCTCTTTCAGATCATTAACTGTGTGAGAAGTGGTTTTAAACCCTTATATGTCCCCATATAAAAATATTCATGTGAGTTTAAATTAGTTGACAGAAGTGGCTAAGTGAAACTTCTGTTGTGAACATTAGAAAATCTTCATGGGAGTCCTCTCTTTCTAAATATTTCCTTCAAAAAATTCGAAACAATAGCTGTTGTATAAGACTTGCATGATCTTGTTGGAATCGGTTTTCAGTGGTATCAACTCCATAATCCATGAGAAAAGGACAGTCATTCTAAGAAACTTTTTCTCTCTAAATGGCCACTGTTATGCCACGTGATTTTTTAAAAGTATTAGTTTATTTAGCTTTATTCACTAATTTATACAATTAGGTGATGTTTCTGAACCTCTGCAGAACCCATCCTCACACCATGCTTGAATGTACTAAAGGACAGAAAAACAAATTATTATGAGTTACTGTAAATATTGGATTATCTATAATTTGTAAATTATATACAAATAAAGCTTAAAGTAAAGCTTACCTGTCAACAGCATTCCTCTTGCTGAACGACTAAGTCTCCTTCATTTAGTCAAGGAGAGCTAATAACAGCTCATTTTATACTTATGTTATGTCTGGGTCAGGAGGTTGACTGGCCAAAATAGTAGGTTGCCAGGTCAGTTATCATGGAGTCCAAAGCTCCTTATAGTTCAATTGTGCTTGGGGTTAACTTTTCAAGATGGTTAGTTAAGCCCTGCTCCCAAAAACTTCCCAGGTTGTGGTTATGCTAGTGGTGGTGTGGAGGAGAGGAATCTGCTGTCTTCTTGTCTGGAGCTTTCTTTTTTGTTTTTTGAGAGAGTAAGGCAGTGGTTTTCGACCTTTTTTTAATAACGGCACCACTAAGTAATTTATTTTATTTTGTCACACCCCTACTCAATTTTCTGCCTGTTAGATCCAATTCTCTCTCTCTGTATATATACATAACTAATATTAAAAAAATGTTATATGATAGTTATTACAATAATATAACTATAAACAAAATTACAACTCATAATACAAATTATATATATATATATATATATATATATATATATATAATAATTTTATTCTTTATATAGAGATACTAAATAAACCGATTATAAATCACCACAAAATTAAAAAGATAGCGTATACCTTTTTATAATGTAATAAATATATAAATATAAAAAAAAATAAGTTTAGTAACTTAAACCCAAATTACGTGGCACCCCTGGAATGTTGTTGCGGCATCCCAGTTGAAAACCACTGGAGTAAAGCTTAGCTAACCATTCCATAGAATCAACCTTAAGCACATTTGAACTACAAGAAGCATTGGGCTTCAGGATAACTGATCTGGCAACCTGCTACCAACTATCAGCATCCTGACCCAGGCCCAACATAAGCATAAAAATGAGCTGTTAACAGCCCCCCACCCCCCGACTGAATGAAGGAGACAGCCATTCAGCAAGAGGAAGCTGGATCGACAGAATCCATACTGGCGATCAGATGAAAGATTTCTAGATAGTTTAAGAGTTGCCGATTAATTGATTTCTCCATTACTTTAGAAAGAGTAGAAGTAATTGCAGTGGGATGATAATTGGATGGGAGGGATCCAATTTAAAATGAAGCAATTTTAAAATACATTACTGGTCAATTGTGCCATTAAAATGTTGAGGATGGTGCCCTGCTCACCCCACCGTAGTTCCAGTTCTGGATATTCAGTAATTGAATTCAGGATTTCATTTGTAAAATAAATGATCCTGGCTTGCAAATTTTCAAAAAAAAAAAAAAAAACGGTGTGTGCACCCTATACTTACGAAAGATATTTTATGTGAAAACATCTTTGACGAAAATCAGAACAGTTTTAAAATCAAACAACTAGAACCGAAATTATGAACAATGTAACATTTTATACTTACACCTGCTGCATACTTACTCTACTGAATCAACATTTGGAAGAGTTAGCGAAATCTAATCCAATAGCCTAATTACACATCAATTGTAGCCATTTGTTGAATAGTATGAAATGCAACAATACAATTACTTGTATTGTTGCATTTTCTTTACATTCCATTGTTAGGTGCTGCTATAGATGTTTTCATATCAGTAATTTTCTGAGCAGTGAAAAGGGCTGAATTTGTCACCCTGCCGCACTGCTATTGCCTTTGTGTTGAATGATGCTGAAGTCAAATGCAGAGTGTTGTCGAGAGTATTAAGCACACCAAACTAACAAAATAAAGGTGAAGGTAGCAATGAGCGAGCAAAAATGACAAAGGCTATCGAGTTTGCATAAAAGACAAACAGAAAATCAAGCATTGGATTTAGCACTGCCTTCAACTAGCAATGCCTCTCCTCCATCTAACAGTAATGTACCAGAGGTGAGTATTAATTATGTACAATGGAATGTTTCTCCAATTGCAGAGTAGATGAGTTTAAATGATCGAGCTCTTTTTCCTTACACCAACTACTATTTACATAAGAAAGGCCATCGAGAGTTTGAAAGGATATTGGGCGCCTCTGTAGCCAGGTGGGAAGGAGCAGCAGTGCATAGCACACACTTCTGGATTAGACCGGGGTTCAAGCCCGTCACCACCAAATACAGAGGATGTGAAAAGGTCAGGGAATGACCACCGCATATTCCCGGAGCAGTATGGCCTTAGTTGCTAATGCTCCTAAAAACCAAATAACAAAAACGAAAGAATATTTTTGAAAAATAATTTTTGTTCTGTATGCTACATTTTTGCGATCGACTATGGTTCAAAAATGACACAAAGAAACCAGCTGCTAAAGATGCACCATTGATACGCACTGCATTTTCCAAGGTTGATATTGATGGGATCCTTGTGTGTAATAGCTGCAGAGGATCACTTAAGAACAGCACCATTCCAGCACTATCTAAGTCGAAAGGATTTGTCTACCTAGAAATTACATTGTATTTACCAAAGTTGGTTTTGGTGACAGAGAAGCTTATTTCTCCTCACTTACTGTTCATACAAATAAGGATCATCTAGACAAGACTGCAGTAATAGTTAAGACACAGCATGGGTATGTTAAAGGTAGGTCTTGTCTGACCAATTTGACTGGATACTATGATGTGGTCACAGAGGAACTGAATGTCAAAAATAATTTTGATATCATATACAGGTCGGCCATCACTAATCCAGTTCCACCGCTAATTCGGACATAATTTCCGCAAACGTAATTTCAAATTTCCCAGGTTGGTGCACCAACCTGCCGCTACTGTTTTGGTGTCGTTGGTTGCAGCATCAGCTGTTGGCACGAAATCCTAAACACTGGAAAGCCATTTCTACTTGTTTTTCTGCATTTATTATTATAATCTGCTCACATTTAGCCCCAGCCATGGTTCCAATGGAAACTGAACTTGGCCTGTTATAATGTAAGGTCACTCATCGGTGAAGACAGGATATTAGAGCTTGAAAAGGAATTAGAAAATGTGAATTGGAATATCATCAGTTTGGCTGAAACAAGAAGAAGAAATGAATCACTTATAAGTTTATCAAGTGGAAATCTGCTGTACACCAATTGAAACAGTGAAAGGAGTGAAGGTGGAGTTGGCTTTCTGGTCCATAAAGATTTTAAAAACAACATTTTGGAATTCAAAAGTACATCACCAAGGGTGTCAAGACTAATACTCAAGATTTCTAAGAGGTACAAGCTAAATATTATAATGATTTATGCACCAACATCGAGCCATGATGATGAAGAGGTTGAAGAAATGTACACCGAAATTGAGAGTCTTCTAGATGAGCAGAAAACCCACTACACTATTATTATGGGGGACTTCAATGCTAAGGTTGGAAAAAGACAAAACAGCGTAGAAAGGGGAACTATAGGAAATTTTGGAATTGGTTAAAGAAATGAAAGAGGCGAAAGACTTGTGGAATTTGCAGAATCTCAAGGACTGTCAGTAATGTACACTTTTTTCAAGAAAAGGGTGAACAGAAAGTGGACATGGAAGAGTCCAAATGGATTAACTACTAATGAAATCGACTTCATCCTCACTAACAGAAGATATATTGTGAATGATGTTACCATCCTGAATAAGGTAAACGTTGGAAGTGATCACAGAATGGTAAGATGTACACTTGATATAGATGTAGGAAAGAAAAGGAAAAAACTGACTTGAGTAAATAATACAAAGCGGTGTTTCTTGACTATTTTTTCTTCTTTGGATTTCTTTTTCCCTATAGGTTTCTTGGGCTTTCTCACTTTCTGAAAGTGATAAAGCCACTTTCTGAAAGTGATAAAGCCCAAGAAACCTATAGGGAAAAAGAAATCCAAAGAAGAAAAAATTAGTCAAGAAACACTTGTCATGATGAACCGAAGACGACAAATGAAAAGCTAGAAAAACACTGACAGGGAGAAAATTGAGTATACTGAGTTATGCAAAGCCATTAGAAAGAGACTCAGAGAGGACATAAGATTTAACACAAGAAAATTAGAACAAGCATTAAGGGAAAACAAAAGATTTAAATCAGCAGCCATGAGCAGTAATACAGAAAGACAAATGATACTGAAACTGAAGAATAGTGATGGTGTACTTATAAACAGCAGAGAAGGCATAATTCAAATAGCAGAAGACTACTATAGAGAATTATACAAGGAGCAGGGGAATGATTCCAGAAGTGGGGAAGATGGATTGCAAAGTAGCAACACATACGACATACCCGATGAGGTAGAACATGCATTGAAGAAAATGAAGAATCAGAAAGCCCCGGGGGAAGATGAAGTTACTGCAGAGTTGTTAAAATTGGGAGGAAGAGACATAACACAAAAACTGGCAAGGCTCTTCACAAAGTGCATTAGAAAAGGTGTGACACCTAAGCAGTGGAATAATGCAATCATAGTTTTGCTGCATAAGAAAGGAGATAAATCAGAAATTGAAAATTATAGACCAATTAGCTTGTTATCCCACATGTACAAGTTGTTCACAAGGGTCATTACTAACAGATTAGAAAGAATACTTGATGAGAATCAACCAAAAGAGCAAGCTGGCTTTAGGACAGGATTCTCAACTATGGATCACCTTCACGTAATATCACAGCTAATGGAGAAAGCAAATGAATATAAAACACCATTATGCCTGGCATTTGTGGATTATGAAAAGGCATTTGACTCCATACAGCATAAGGCAATGTTTCAGGCACTGCAAAGACAAGGCATAGATACCCCATATATTATGATTTTGAAGAAAATATATGAGAGTGCTACCTTCTTTATTAGACTAGATGAAGACAGTAGGAAATTTAAAATGGACAAAGGAGTTCGACAGGGAGACACAATATCTCCGAAGCTGTTTACTGCTTCCCTTGAGGAAGCTTTCAGAAAGTTAGACTGGTCGCAGAAAGGAGTCAAGGTGAACGGAGAGTACCTAAACCATTTACGATTTGCAGATGGGGTCATAAGCCACGATCCCAAAGAATTAGAGGAAAATCTTAATCAGTTATGCACAGTTAGTAAGGATTTTGGACTAAAGATGAATATGGCTAAAATAAAAGTAATGACGAACAAGTATGCCACAGAAAGGGAAATAATGATTGAAGGAGCAGTAATTGAAAAGGTGGAGTCATATACTTATCTGGGACAAGTTATTAGCTGTAATAATGATAAATGGCTGGAAGTCAAGAGAAGAATAAATTTTGGATGGATAGCATTCAGGAAATATAGTGACATACTGAAGAGCAATATCCCAGTTTGTCTGAAACGTTAAATAATGAACCAATGTATACTCCCTATCATGACTTATGGAAGTGAAAGAATGGAAGAGAAGCTGAGTACTACACAGCGAAGAATGGAATGAATTATATTGAGAATCAGACTTAGATAAGAAGAGAAACATATGGATTAGGCAGAAACTCAAGTAAAGGACATTCTTAACAAAACTAAAGAACTAAAATGGTCTTGGGCAGTACACATAGCTTGAAGACATGATGACAGATCGACTAAGAAAATAACAGGATGGTATCCAAGAGGAGCTAGAAGAAAACCTGGAAGACAAAGGCGGAGATGGATAGATGAAATTCGTGAGTTTGTGGGTAGTAAATGGATGGCCAGTGCTCAAAACAGAAGGAACTGGAAAGTTGCTGGAGAGGCCTTCATCCTGCAGTGGATTGAAAATGGCTGATGATGATGATGGTTCCAATGCATAAAGGGAGGTCTTGTCTTACCAAGACTATGGTGCATCTCGTGGTGTAAAGCGCAAACACCATACATTGTTCCTAACAGATAAAGTTGAACTTCTGAAAAAACTTGACGGTGGTGTGTATGTGAGAAGTTTAACTCTGCTTAGTAAATTGCAGAAATTTCTCTCAGTTCCTCTTATTTTAGTAATTTTCGTTTAGCTATTCCTTTTTAGCTTTTTTTTTTTTACAACAGACTTGTACAAACTTGCGGAAAAATACAACACAATATGATGGATAATACAGTGCGCTAACGAACTTGTTTTCACAAAAATCTCTAACATTACTGACAAACTTATTGCAACGTTTGAGAGTTTATTTTGTCGCAGTTAGTTTTATTGCAGCACTCGCAATAAACTAATCACAAACGACCTTCATATGTGTGCCTTAATAGCGTCACACATATGTGGCCGACACAGCTTCTCAAGAAATAAACTAACCTACTGGGCCACGTCGGCCACATAAATGCGACATAAAAAAAACTCTTTTCTTTTGATATTTTAAGCAAAAAATCGGTAACACTAACATTACAATATTTATTTTAGAATTACTAATCAAATTATTTGCTAAATATTTTTTGGTCCCTGGAGAATTTTTTCTTAAACTAGCTTGGCAGTCAACGTGTTACAGTTAGGATGAGATGGTTAACTGTATGTGCTAAAATAACCACCGGTGATCCAGCAAACTCACTAATCTGGCACCCCGCAGGTCCCAACGCTGCTGGATTAGTGACAGTCGACCTGTGCTTGGATTTCAGGAAAGCTTTTGATACTTTTGATGCATAGGGAAGACTGCTGTACAAATTGGAGAGGTATGGCATTAAGGGTAGGTTGCTACAATAGCAGGGAATTTTGCTAGCAGAGTGGTAATAAATGCTCTGGACAAATTTGGATTGGAAAAAAAGAGCAGTGGACAAATCATTTGTTCACCGCTCTTTGTGGACAAATGTTATTAGTGGAGTTCCCCAGTGTTCGGTTCTGGGACCATTGTTGTTTTGTGTATTCTTCAATGATATTGATGAAGGTATAGGATTAATGTCTAAGTTTGCAGATGATACAAAGGTTGGCAGGGTTGTTAACGACAGTAAAGACAGTATGTTATTCCAGCTGGATCTAGATAAGGTGGGCAAATGGGCTGAGAAGAGGCAACCGAAGTTTAACATTGACAAATGCAAAGTACTGCATATGGGTAGCAATAACCGAAGAAATACAAACTTTGTGTGGTACTACACTCAGGGAAGTGGAAAGTGAAAAAATGATGGGGTGATTGTGCAGTCAGATATGAAGTTTGCTGAGCAGTGCAGACAGGGCTCTCAGGGCAGATCATGGAGTCTTGTCAATGATATATAGGAATTTTGCTAGCAGGGACAGGGAGGTGATTATCCCATTGTACAAGGCAATGGTCAGGCCACACCTAGAGTACTGTGTACAGGTCTGAAGGCCTCATTTTAGGAAGGATGTAGATTTGCTAGAACGAGTACAAAGAAGGGCAACAAGATTGGTGAGGGGAACAAAGGGGTGCTCTTACCAAGAAATGCTTAAGTTCTGCAAATTGCAGTGCCTGGAGAGTAGGCACCTGCAAGGTGATCTGATTGAGGTGTATAAGGTCTTGAATGGGTTGAGCAAGCTGAATGCTGTTGGGATTCTTTCTCTTGCTCGGATTAAGAACCTGAGGGGGCATAGATTTAAATCGAGGAAAGACAGTTGTAAAATGGATGTGTGGAAGTTTGCCTTTAGCCAGGAGGTGGTTGATTGGTGGAACAGACTTCTATCTTTTTGTTGTGGAAATTTTGAGCTGAACAGGCATTTTGAATGAATGAAGGGGGTGAAATGGGAGGGATGTTTTTATTTTTATTTATTTTTTTTATTTTGGGCTGGTGCTGCATAAGCTTGCTTTCTTGCATCGTAGGCCTCTACTAATGCTAATGTGACTGTTTTAGTCAACACGATGAGCTCAGACAATCTGACTGACATGCCATTACAATGGAAGTAATGCGATTGAGAACGAGAAAATCTGACAGTGGCTTTCAAACATAGGTAAAGATACAAAACTGACCTCGAGTGAGTTGGAATCAAAGAATTCATTAACAGCTGTATCAAAAACAGTTTGGCTGACCTACTACTGGACTCAAATTCGCCGTGAATAGACAGCTCTGTAAACCTACACATTCTTGACTGCTAGTGAAATCACTTGGCCGTGCTTCCTTTGGCTATTGTACAAGCTACAGAATAAGGGATGCAATATTAGTGAGGACGATGTGAGCAACACTGTCTTTATGCAGAAGGGGACGCTAATGAATAAAGATGCTGTAACTTGTGCAATGTACTTCAAGAAGATTAGATGTAATTATGAACATATTGCAGTTGAAATATTATAGCCCATTTGGTAAATTTTTTCAAGCGCATAGCATTTCAATGTCGCAGTAGTCCAAATGCACACATTTTGCTGTGGCTAAATAATGCTCCCAAAGATCCTTTGGATGAGAACAAAGAAGACACCATTGCAATGATCTACAAGTTAGTGTGTCTTTGCTAACAAGACCTCAGGGAGCTTCAAACTCACAAGCATACATTCACATGTTACAAGAAATTAATACCAGTTAAAAAACAGACTGTGCTAGGTTTAACTAGGTTCAAAAGCTTCAACTTCAAAGCAACAGAATAATGGGGAGTGTTTGAACCTCTCTCTCTCTCTCTCTCTCTCTCTCTCCCTCCCTCTCTCTCTCCCCCCCCCTCCATAGCTACATAAATGCTAGTGGAGTCTATTGCTGTTTTAATGTAAAAGGTAAATCATTCATTCAGCTCATTTGTGTGATGAGATTAATTTGATACCTCACTACAATGAAAAGAAGTTGTTTGTTTATTTATTTATTTGTTTTCATTTCAAAAAATTGGAGATTTCTCATTTATTGTTGTCTAGTGCCAGTTTACAGGTAGGTGTTAGCAAATCTCAAAAACAAATTAAGGAGAACTGTAATAGACTATAAAATGCCAGGGTGTTCAGAAACACATGCAGAAATAATGAAAATGTTAATAATTTAGTGAAATATTAATTTAAGGATGATTTCAATGTTTAGTAAACATTAACCCATAGTAGACAAAAATTTCGACATAAAGGCGCACACGCACGCACACATATATATATATATATATATATATATATCCATTATTTTAAATTAAATAAAACATAAGCCAGTAGTATGGCAAAAACTGTAGAGCGAAAATTAACATAAAAATAACCCAAATAAACAATCGAACGAAAAGAAAGAATAGATATAAATAGTAGCCCAGAAACCCTAATATAATTTCGATCTCTAAATCCAATTAACAAAAACTATACAATTTTTAGAATAATGCCAATTAGTTATTAATTTAGCGGTACCCCCCCGAGAGGTACCAGTTCCGAAAGACGTGAAATATCACCCAAAGAGGGTTAAAGGAACTACCAAACGATAACAAAATCAAAATAAACTAAAATAAAATAGAATATTGAAATGCAGCGATTCCATGACCATTATTGGCCTCGTGGTCCTCTGTCGATATGGGGCATGATGGTCAGTCTATTCTATTTTATTTTAGTTTATTTTGATTTTGTTATCGTTTGGTAGTTCCTTTAACCCTCTTTGGGTGATATTTCACGTCTTTCGGAACTGGTACCTCTCGGGGGGGTACCGCTAAATTAATAACTAATTGGCATTATTCTAAAAATTGTATAGTTTTTGTTAATTGGATTTAGAGATCGAAATTATATTAGGGTTTCTGGGCTACTATTTATATCTATTCTTTCTTTTCGTTCGATTGTTTATTTGGGTTATTTTTATGTTAATTTTCGCTCTACAGTTTTTGCCATACTACTGGCTTATGTTTTATTTAATTTAAAATAATGGATGTATTTCAGCTTCATATGGAGGAATTGCATGTCGCTGCCTCTAATGAATGCTTAATTATTTCTTCATTTTATTATAATTTAACTTTATTTAATATATTTCAATGATAGTATGTATTTCGGCTTCATATGGAGGAATTGCAAGTTGCTGCCTCTAATGAATGCTTAATTATTTTAATTTTTTATTATAATTTAATTTTCGTCAACATTTATTATAATTCAATAGTAATGGGTCGATATGCTAATTTAGCAACGCCTGTGCTGCCATCTATTTCCTTTTTTCTTCAATATAAGCTGATTCAGCTTACAGTATGTCAGTAGTGTGGCTCTGCTTTAGAGTGCTGTCTGTTCTATAGTTTATTTTCGCTGCATAAGGACCACCGCCATGCAAATCCTCTGCATTGGTTGATCTATCGGAGAATGGAAGGGTGGTTTGGTTCTTCGATATTTCCGCCTTTGCGATGTTTTGTATGACGATTGAAATGCAGCGATTCCATGACCATTATTGGCCTCGTGGTCCTCTGTCGATATGGGGCATGATGGTCAGTCTATTCTATTTTATTTTAGTTTATTTTGATTTTGTTATCGTTTGGTAGTTCCTTTAACCCTCTTTGGGTGATATTTCACGTCTTTCGGAACTGGTACCTCTCGGGGGGGTACCGCTAAATTAATAACTAATTGGCATTATTCTAAAAATTGTATAGTTTTTGTTAATTGGATTTAGAGATCAAAATTATATTAGGGTTTCTGGGCTACTATTTATATCTATTCTTTCTTTTCGTTCGATTGTTTATTTGGGTTATTTTTATGTTAATTTTCGCTCTACAGTTTTTGCCATACTACTGGCTTATGTTTTATTTAATTTAAAATAATGGATGTATTTCAGCTTCATATGGAGGAATTGCATGTCGCTGCCTCTAATGAATGCTTAATTATTTCTTCATTTTATTATAATTTAACTTTATTTAATATATTTCAATGATAGTATGTATTTCGGCTTCATATGGAGGAATTGCAAGTTGCTGCCTCTAATGAATGCTTAATTATTTTAATTTTTTATTATAATTTAATTTTCGTCAACATTTATTATAATTCAATAGTAATGGGTCGATATGCTAATTTAGCAACGCCTGTGCTGCCATCTATTTCCTTTTTTCTTCAATATAAGCTGATTCAGCTTACAGTATGTCAGTAGTGTGGCTCTGCTTTAGAGTGCTGTCTGTTCTATAGTTTATTTTCGCTGCATAAGGACCACCGCCATGCAAATCCTCTGCATTGGTTGATCTATCGGAGAATGGAAGGGTGGTTTGGTTCTTCGATATTTCCGCCTTTGCGATGTTTTGTATGACGATTGAAATGCAGCGATTCCATGACCATTATTGGCCTCGTGGTCCTCTGTCGATATGGGGCATGATGGTCAGTCTATTCTATTTTATTTTAGTTTATTTTGATTTTGTTATCGTTTGGTAGTTCCTTTAACCCTCTTTGGGTGATATTTCACGTCTTTCGGAACTGGTACCTCTCGGGGGGGTACCGCTAAATTAATAACTAATTGGCATTATTCTAAAAATTGTATAGTTTTTGTTAATTGGATTTAGAGATCGAAATTATATTAGGGTTTCTGGGCTACTATTTATATCTATTCTTTCTTTTCGTTCGATTGTTTATTTGGGTTATTTTTATGTTAATTTTCGCTCTACAGTTTTTGCCATACTACTGGCTTATGTTTTATTTAATTTAAAATAATGGATGTATTTCAGCTTCATATGGAGGAATTGCATGTCGCTGCCTCTAATGAATGCTTAATTATTTCTTCATTTTATTATAATTTAACTTTATTTAATATATTTCAATGATAGTATATATATATATATATATATATATATATATATATATATATATATATATATATATATGAACTTCTTCATATATACAGGGTGTCTCAAAAATATTGGTACAAACATTTAGGGGAGGTAGGTAACATCTAAAGGAATGTGAATCGCATAGGAACCCATAACCGGAAACGTCACGGGAAAGTAGTAGCAGAGGTGCAAGAAGCAGAAATGACACAAGACAGTAATTAGTGGCAAACATTTATTTGACATAATATTAACAATGGAGTATGAGATGGATGCATTTCATGATGTTACAACAGATGCTCGAAGGTTCCACCATGAGACGTGATGCATGCATAACACCGACGCAGCATGGATTGGTGGACACGGTCGAACACACCTCGAGTTTCTTTGACAGTAGCAGCAGCAGCACAGATGAGTCTCGCCATGAGATCCATTTCCGTCTCCACAGGCGATTCATACACAATAGATTTGAGGCCCCCCACAGAAAGAAATCAAGGCTCAATAAATCAGGTGAGCGTGGGGGCCAGGCAACGGGTCCACCACGGCCAATCCATCGACGCCCAAAACGCCTGTTCAAATGGTCACGAACACACTTTCCATAATGGGAAGGCGCCCAGTCATGTTGAAACGAAATGTTGTCTCATACTTGCTGGAAAATCATCAGGTAATCCTGGTTGAACTTGTTCAAGAAAGATCCGATATTTAGCGGAGTTCATGCAGGATGGTAACAGGTATGGGCCGACTAAGCAATCACAGACCATACCTGCCTACACATTTATTGCGAAGCGATGTTGTGCCGCTATTATTATTTATTGTTATTTGGTTTTTTTTTAGGAGCATTAGCAACTAAGGCCATATTGCTCCAGGAATATGCGGTGGTCATTCCCTGACCTTTTCGCATCCTCCGTATTTTGGTGGTGACGGGCTCGAACCCCGGTCTAATCAAGAAGCATGTGCTATGCACTGCTGCTCCTTCCCACCTGGCTACGGAGGCGCCGATGTTGTGCCGCATGGAGGCGCACACCGTGGGGGACCTCTGCTAATCCATACACAAGGTGCATGTGTGCCAGCTCACAGTTCGTATATCAATGCATGCTTTTCGTGCGGCGACTACGGCTTGAATGAGTAAACCAGAAATTTTCCCTCTCGCGAACTGATGAACAGCACCGTGTACCGACTTACGGTGATGTTTCCAGTTATAGGTTCCTATACGATTCACATCCCTTTAGATGTTACCTACCTCCCCTAAACGTTTGTACCAATATTTTTGAGACACCCTGTATATATGAACAGGCTGAACACAAATGATCATCCACAGATATTTGTTGGTGAAGTGTGGGTTACATCATCCCCATCCCCCAAAAAGACATTGGAGCCCATTCTCCAGTTATTCACATGTCACAAGAGAATGCCATAGAGGTGCCATAAACAAAATAACAGTTTTCCCATTTGAATAACAAATGTTAAATAATTAATCCCTTTGAAGGATTTCAGAATAACCAAAAGACTGCCAGTAATGGATTATGTTTGTGAGCAATCTTGGATATTTGGGCCTGTAAGTTTCACATAGTGGTCGAAACAACTTCAAATAGAGCCTTAGCATTATTTGAACTTATTCTTGTTAGTTTTCATTCAAATATATATGCACTTTAATACTCATGTATGGAATTGAGACCAAATGCAAACTGTAATGCTCTCACCCTGCCACCCTATTTATTAGTAACATACTGAATCGTGCAATTCTATTTACGTGAGATATGTCCCCAGAGTTATTTCCCAAACAGAAATACAGTATAATTTATACTTCTTTATCTCTCTGTTAATTTCCAAGTGATCTGCAATTTTTTGGATTTATTTGCTGCTGGCTTTTTTTTTTTTTCTCTTGTGAGTTAGTGAATTTATTTCCTCCACATTGCTGCTATGGACAGTTTGGCAAAAAAAAAAAAAAATTAAATTAAATTTTTTTTGTGGTGTAAGGTGTGTAATTTACCAAACTTTTTGTTAGTGTAAGGAAACTATGATGTATTGATCATTTTTTCTAGCCTGCCTCTGGTGCAGAAGGCTGCTGTTGGAACATCTGTTATCAATAAAGAAGGCAATGAAATTTACGAGAAGTATTGTATCCTGGAAAAGCCTAAGGCATCGGCATTGAAATGAACTCTGAATTATGTCTATGATATTTGATTATGGGTGAAACGTAAAGTGCATCAGAGTGATTATATCTGTAAACTCTTGGAAGATGAATTCAGATTATGATTTCCGCAAAATCTAAAATTTCAGTTGTCTTGGCTGACATAACATAACTGTAGCCCAAGCATGAATGGTGTTTTTGTAAATTTTTGCTTTATTTGCTTCATCTGGTGAAGGATATGGATTGCAGCTGTTGTAAAAGAACATTTGTAAAAGAACCTCTTCAGAAATGGAAAAAAATTAAAAAATAAAAAGATAAAAAACCGTTAATTTTTAAGAAGCATTCAGAGCTATATTGTTAATTTTCTATCAAAAATTGATTACATAATAGTGAATTTTTTAAAAAAATTATAATTCTGGAAATGTCATTGCAGAAAAAATGTTTGATAACATGGAATAGACAACTGATATGAAGTACATATTGATCATGATTGTAAAAATTATTATTTTTTTGTGGGAAAAATAATTTATCCCTCAGAGGATATTGAGATGATAGCAAAATGAAACCATACTCAGGTATGCATGAAGCCATAATGAAGCTATATTCAGAGAAGTATAGACACAGTATACCAAATGCAATCTTACAATTGCTTTGTACAGTGGGATTATGACCTTCCTATTTATGCAGGATATTGTTTAATAAATCATCACTAGAACACCATGAGATTTCCTGGGCACCTGTTTAGACTCCTCAGAAAAATTCATATTGCCTGTATCATAACTCCCAGATCCCTTTCTTCAAGAGTGGTCAGAAAAGTGGCATCTCATTAAAACAGAGATGCCACTTTTCTGACCACTCTTGAAGTCTATTCAAGTCACCTTGAAGGAGCACTTCTTGGCACTGATCATTAACAACTCTTTCAATCTTTACGTCATGTGCAAATTTTGATGTTATGCCCTTTATCCCTTCGAGGTAGTTTATGAAAATCAGAAACAGCAGTGGTCCAAGGAATGATCCTTGGGACATCCCACTTCTGAAGTTAGACCCAATCTAAAGAATAACCATTAATCACAACTCTCTGCCTTCTGTTCTGCAGCCATCCTACAGTCCATCTTAGTTTTTCTGGTAATCCCAAAATTTTTCAGCTTATACTGTAATGTCTCATGAGAGTCTGGCTCAAATGCCTTGCTAAAATCAAAACAAGCTATGTCAAGATTGTTCCCTACATCTAGCTCATGAACTAGATGTAAGGAACAATCTTGTTAAACATTATTTTTCCTTAACAAACCATGTTGTGTTGTGCCCTTTAGAATGCCTTATCTAAATGTGCCTGGATTGCACTCTTAATCATTGTTTCTAAGATGTTCTCTATCACTGGAGTCAGATTTGTTGATCTGTGGTTGCCAACTTCACTCTCAGAACCGCCTTTATTCATTGGCACTACATTGGCATTCAATCCAAAGGAATCTCTCCTGATTCCAAATATGCCCTCATAATTGACCTCAGTGGACACTTCTCTCAAAATTACTGGGTATATGCCCTAGTTGTCTTTAGGCTTGAAAGCTTTTCTAATAAAGTCATTTGTAATTTCAAAATCACTAATTTCATATGGCTCAGCCCCACTCATGCAGCCTCTCCTCAGCGTAAAAGATTGGTAAGACTTCATATCGGTCTTCAGTAAAGACTGATATGAAGTACATATTCAATTTATCAGCTGGGTTATCTAAGACTTTCCCCACACCCAGTGCACAAGGATCCATCCAGTTTGTTTTTTTCTTTGTATTCACCTGCATGAAATCTCCTTTTCCCGATTCTTTGCTGTCTTACCCAGTACTTTCTTATACTTGGCCTTGGCCTCCCTATCTGTGATACTATTATCAACTTGTAACTGTTGAGGCTTCAGTACTTTCATCAGCTCTGTAAATTTTCCATGCTGTCTTTTTCTGCTCTATTAGACCAGCCAGTTCTGCATTCATCCATCCCGGCATCCACGTTATTCTATATTTTCTTAATAGTATATACGAGGGCTGTCCGGAAAATATCCAGCCATGTAACATAAAAAAAAAAAAGTATCTTACCTATAACAATGGCACATTTGTTCCCTTTAAAGTACTCCCCTTGGGGCATTACACACTTATCCCAGCATTGTTTCCACTTTTCAAAACAATCTGCAAAGTCCCTTTTTGGGATCACCATCAGCTGCCTAGCCACATTCTCCTTAATCTTGCCTGTGGTCTGAAGTCTCCTCCTTTTCAACTGATTTTAGCTTTGGGAAAAGCCAAAAGTCATAGACCCATGACTTATCTCCGGTTATGATCTTCTTGAGGAAATCTCAAGATCATAACCGGATCTTGAGGAAATCTGGGTCATTGTTAGTGGTTTCAAGCAAGTCCTGTGCAACTTCAGCACGAAATTCCTTCCGACCTTGTGACAGCAGCCGCAGAACAAATTTTGCAGCCACACGTTTTGTGCCAAGATCCTCCGTCAAAATCTCTGAAACAATAGTCTGTGGAATCCCCACATCTTCTTCTAATCTCTCACTGTCAATCGCCGATTTTCATTGATTGCAGCCTGCATGCGTTCAACATTTTCGGGTGTTCTGCTTGTTGAAGGCCTTCCAGATCGTGGATTGCTTTCAACGGATTCCCGCCCTTCTTTGAAGCATCATTACCACATTTTTATCTGGGCTTCACTCATTGAATCATCTCTGAATGCCTTCTTAATCATTCAAATAGTTTCTGCAGACGAATGTCCAAGTTTGAAGCAAAACTTGATGCAGATTCGCTGATCTACTTGCTCGGTCATAGTGAATGCGATGGTCACACAGTACACAAGCTCACTCAACGGCGTCTCGTTGCCGACTGACTAGCCCCAAGCGAGAGTGACTGTTCATGCATGCGCAGTAATGTCTTCTCTAACGAGCTGCCAAGTTACATCAAGGTCACATGACCGATTCTCAAGATATTCAAAATAGCTGGATACTTTCTGGACAGACCTTGTATGCATTTGTGGCTTCCATGATTATTGCTTTGAAGGTATTTTGTGATTCTAATGTATTTGCTGTCCCCCTACAATCTGCCTAATTAATAGATGTTATATAGTGCCTTGAACTACCATAGTTCCCTTGTTCCCTTTTCTGAAATTAAATCCCATGCCTTTACCTTTAAATTATTATTATTATTATTATTAATAGCCATATGGTGCAAGGAAGCCTGAGGCTTATGCTGCACCGGCCAAAAAAAAAAATTCCTTATTACCCTGAGAGAGAGAGAGAGAGAAGTAGAAAGGAATCACCAAGAAAGAGAAGAATGATGATATCCAGCTCAAGACCCTAGGTGTGCCAAGCTCATACTCACCAGATGTGAGACCCTGGGGGATTACTTGGACAAAATTATCAGTCATGCAAAACTGAATTGATTAAAGAAAAAACAAAACAACAAAAAAAATGTTAACATACAGCCTGGGATGCATCTTCAAGAGTAGTAGCAAATGACTGTATTAAAGAGACAGGAATATCTGATATGAAACCCACTGTATCTACAAAAAGCACTTTTTGGTATGATGGCAGTATTGCAAACAGTTCTTTAGGTTCAAGATGAGGATCTTTTGTCAATGCCTTTATCAGAGATGTTTTTCCTATTACATTTATTACATCATAGGAATCGGCATGTTTGCTGTGTGCTACGACCTGTGAAAACTTGGAAAGGGGGATCCTGGCAGTTGAAGGGCAATTGCAGGCCTATTTACAATTGCAAGCACTCGGGATAACATTTGCTAAAGTTGTCCGTCAAAACATCTTACACTCAAGAGCTTCTTTCCCTCAAGCAAAAATCTGAGAAACAGTAATTGAAGCTGCTCTCAAATGGTTGCGAACCCTACAGTCAGCCATTTACATAATAGGAATTGAAAGAGCAGTGCTCTCTTTCCCAGATGAGTGCTGTTGGGAAGATGACATCCATTATATGATTAAGCATCTTTCATTAGAATCTATGGATTGACTGCTCTGTCTTTACAACAGAATCTATCTCGAAGAGCAGTTTCCAAATTCCTTTCACAAGGCAATTATACTTGTCTATCCTAAACCAAGAAAGAATCCAAAAATACCAAATAATTATTATTGTCCTATAGCTCTGACTAGCTGCTTGTGCAAGATCCCAGAATGAATAGTCAGTTATTGAATGATGTGGTATTTAGAAGCTTAATAACCTTTGCAGGACACAGTGTTACTTTTGAAGAAACAAGTCAACACTTGATCATTTAATCTTAATGGAAACATCGATTTGTAATACTTTCCTGAAACACGTGCACCAGATGTCATTTTCTTTGATATGGAAAAAGCATGTGACATGTCTTGGAGATTCGGAAATTTAAAAGATATTTACAGCTTGTGTCTTAGCTATCAAAGTTAATTCTATTCAAATTGTCTTCTATAAGTAGATTATAGACCTAGTCAGGATCCTTAGTTTATTCTAAATTGAGATAGAGAGATTTTGAAGCTAATCAACACTTACGAGTCCGTAGAAGTACCGTTCGAGATTCCCGACATTTTTACACGATAGCATAAGCTTAGTGTAGTATAGTGCATAATATAATATTGTCAATTAATCAGTAAATCTATTAATCTTGATAAACTTTATTGTCAATTAAATTGTATTTTTAACTCTATATATATATATATAACGACTTAATCGTAACAAATAATTAATACATAACTATAGTGGTACACGTGATACGGAAGTTGTATAAAGGGAACTCGTAGAAAACACTAGATACCGAAAAAAAATATATAACATAACTGTTTTGGGATATAACTTAAGGATTTAATTTTTGTTTTGAAATTTTATTGAATTAAATCGGAATCATGACTCTGACCAGAGCAGCAAAGCAAAAGGCTCAAGCTAATGGGAGTGCTGTGGTTCAGGGGAGAACTGAGGGGGGCAGTTGCCCTCTGAATCACAGTCTTTTAAAATGCACTGTTTGCTTGATGTTTGCGGAGCAGTCGGGTACGGGACATGATACTGCCAAGGGGGGGATGTCTTTGTGTGTGCACGATGTAAGGAGTGCAAGGAAATCAGGCGACAACTCAGCGTTGTTATGGGCCTTAATGAGAGCTTGAAGGACAGGGTGGATGCCCTCGAAGGAAATAAATTGAGGGGCCCATCAAGCTCTCAGCTGCCCACATCAACGCCAGAGCTTGCACTTGGTCATCAGGCAACACAGAGGCAGCCCCCTAGGCAGAATGCGCTGGTCCCACAGGAACTAGTAGTTGTTGGTGACTCTATTGTCAGTGAAAAGGGGAACATGCTTTGTAAAAAGGATAGGTGGAATAGGACCAGGGTATGTCTGCCAGGGGCAAAGGTTGATGACGTAGAGCGGATATCATCTTTCAAGGGCACAAAAGGTGATATAGTTGTGCACGTTGGCACTAATGATATCAAGAGTAGGAGACCGGCAGAATTACTCAACAAGTACAGGTCACTGTTGAAAAAAAGCCGTGAAATAGGGTTGAATTTGAAAGTGTCTGCAATTCTGCCCAGACACGATAGGAGGGAGTACATGATGAGAACCTTGTCGATCAATTCGGCCCTGGAAAGATTGTGCAAGGCTCAAGGGGGTAGAATTTTTTTTCAGCCTGGACTGTACTTGTTAACAGGAGAGATTGCTTCTACAGGGATGGGATACACTTAAATAGAAAGGGTGCAAGAATATGTGCTGATGCTATCGAGGCAGTGTTAGGTGGGTCGGAAAACTGCTAGTTGGGGGGGATACAAGGACTAATAGATTAACAGTAGCCACTGGCAGAGGTGGAAGTGATTCTTGCACTGCTTCTATTGAAATGAGCAGAAGCCTGAAAAACAAGATGCAGGATATTTCAGAGACTGCTGGGAGTCATTGCGGTACAAGTAAACACATGGGTTGTGTTAGGGTAGCTAAGAATAGAAACAGGTGCATGTATACCTGCGTGTACACTAATGCTAGGAGTTTGGTAAATAAATTTGATGAATTTGAGGTATTGCTCAAAACATCAAAGGCAGATATTGTTGGGATATCAGAGACGTGGTGTCACACAGTTATAAGTAATGCGGAACTGGAATTTGGGGAATACAATGTGTATAGAAAGGATAGACAGGACAGGAGGGGAGGAAGGGTTATGCTATTAGTTAAGAAACACAAAGTCCAAGGAAGTGAAGCCAGTCGACATCGATGGACAGGGCAGTGTCGAGTCAGTTTGGTGTGACATAAACATTGGGAGATCAAAATTGAGAGTAGGAGTGTGCTATAGGCCTAATGACTCTGATGAGTATAATAAGATATTGTACAGGGAAATAGAATGGGCCAGTAAATCAGAGATTCTTATAATGGGGGATTTTAATTTCCCAGATATTGACTGGAATTTGTGGGTTGGTCACTCGCACACTAGCAAGGCTTTTGTGGATTTATTGGATGATTGTTTTCTATATCAGTATGTTCGTGAGGCAACAAGAGGGAGCAATACTCTTGATCTGATTATCAGTAGTGATTCTTCATGCATTAAGAATCTGCAGATAAATGAACCACTAGGTGGCAGTGATCACAGTGTGTTGAAGTGGGATTTACTCAAGGAGGTAACTACCATCAGAGGTAAAGGGAAGGGTTTTTGTTTTCGTAAAGGCGACTATGATGGTCTGAGACAGTATTTAAATTCTATACAGTGGGACCAACTGATGATGTTACCAACAGCAAACTCAAAATGGGAAGCATTCAAGGAACTAATCTTGGAGGCTACCAGGCTTTACATACTAACTAAGAATTATTGTTCAAGGTTCAGGCCTAAATGGATGTCAGATGAACTAATGAGGCATATGGCAGAGAAGAAAAATGCATGGGATACATATAAATTAACATGTGACACAGAAGCCTATGATAGATATAAGTTGATCTGTAACCAAGTTGCAAAGGAGGTTAGGCAGGCGAAGTCAGATTACGAGAAATCTTTGGCAAGGGATGCAAAGAAAAACAGCAAGGAGTTCTTTACTTATGTAAACTCTAGAAGGAAGGGGATGAATCAGATTGGTCCATTTGATATCGATGGTTCAACTGTTCATGATCCTGCTCAGACAGCTAACAAACTAAGAATATTGTTCAAGGTTTAGGCCTAAATGGTTGTCAGATGAACTAATGAGACATGTGGCAGTGAAGAAAAATGCATGGGATACATACAAATTAATGGGTAACATGGAAGCCTATGATAGATATAAGTTGCTCTGTAACCAAGTCACAAAGGAGATTAGGCAGGCAAAGGCAGACTACGAAAAATCCTTGGCAATGGATGCAAAGAAAAACAGAAAAGAGTTCTTTACATATTTAAACTCAAGAAGGAAAGGGATGAATCAGATTGGTCCACTGGATATTGATGGTTCAACAGTTGAGGATCCTGCTCAGGTGGCTAACAATCTAAACGAGTATTTTGCATCTACATTCACACATGAGGAGTTATTCAGGAAGGAGAATGATGTAGGTAAAGTAAACATTGGCAGTGAGCTGGATGATTTTGTAATAACTAAGAGGAAAGTGGAGGAGAGATTGTTGAGGATAAACATAAAAAAGGCACCTGGGGTGGATGGGATCTATCCAGTTATATTAAAGGAGGCAGCAAAGGAAGTAAGCAAACCCCTAGCCATAATTATGAGAGCTTCTTTGGACTCAGGGGAGGTACCCATAGATTGGAGATGTGCAAATGTAACCCCAATTCACAAAGGAGGATCAAAGGCTGACACAAGTAATTATAGACCTGTTAGTTTAACTTCTGTTCCAGGAAAATTAATGGAGGCACTGGTTAAAGAAGCACTGCAGGATCATCTAGACAAGAATTCAGTTATAGCTCAGACGCAGCATGGTTTTGTTAAGGGCAGGTCTTGCCTGACCAATTTGATTGGATACTATGATGTAGTCACAAAAGAACTGGATGCAGGGAATAACTTTGATATTATATATTTGGATCTTAGAAAGGCTTTTGATACTGTTGCACATGGAAGACTGCTGCACAAATTGGAGCAGTGTGGCATTGGAGGCAAATTGCTGCTATGGATAAGGGGATGGTTGAGTGGCAGAAGACAGAGAGTGGTAATCAATGGACACTGCTCAACGTGGACTAATGTTATTAGTGGAGTTCCTCAGGGTTCAGTGTTGGGTCCGTTGTTGTTTTCGGTGTTTATGAATGATATTAATGATGGGATATCAAGTTCAATGTCCAAGTTTGCAGATGATACAAAGGTTGGCAGGGTTGTTAAGGACACTACTGACGCTATGCTGCTGCAACAGGATCTGGGAAGGTTGAACAGATGGGTTGAGAGGTGGCAAATGAAGTTTAACATTGAAAAATGTAAAGTACTACATATGGGAAACAGTAACCCCAGAGCAACGTATCAACTCTGTGGTACTACACTGACAGTGGTGGAGAATGAAAAGGACCTGGGGGTAATTGTGCAGTAAGATATGAAGTTCTCTGAGCAGTGCAGACGAGCTGCAAGAGTAGCTCATGGTGTCTTGTCAATGATATACAGGAATTTTTCTAGCAGGGATAAGGAGGTGATTATTCCCTTGTATAAGGCAATGGTTAGGCCACATCTTGAGTATTGTATACAGGTCTGGAGGCCTCATTTCAAGAAGGATGTAGAGCTGCTGGAACGGTTACAGAGAAGGGCAACAAGATTAGTGAATGGAACAAAGGGTTGCTCTTATGAAGAAAGGCTTAAGTTTTGCAAATTACAGAGTCTGGAGACTAGGCACCGGCGAGGTGATCTGATAGAGGTGTATAAGGCTTTGAATGGTTTGAGCATGCTCAGTGCCAATGGGATTCTTCATCTTGCTCAGAATAATCACCTCAGAGGGCATAAATTCAAATTGAGGAAGGACGGATGTCGGATAGATGTGCGGAAATTTGCCTTTGGCCAGCGGGTGGTTGGTTGGTGGAACCGACTTCCATCACTTGTTGTTGAAATTGATAGGCTAAACAAATTTAAAGCTCAACTGGACAGGTATTTCGAACGAACGGAGGGATGAAATGGGAGTGGTGTGTGTGTTTTTTTTTTTTTTTTTGGCTGATGCTGAATAAGCTTGCTTTCTTGCATCATATGCCTCTACTAATGCTAATGCTATTACTGAACAGTTTCCTTCAACTGCAAAGAGCACCCATTTCATTGATTACTTTAGCTCTTTTCATTGTCATGCAATATGAAGGTTATTGAAATGCAATTTCAGCATGTCATTGACAATATCAGTTCTTGGTCAATGGCTGGTAGGCTTGGGTTTTCATCCTAGGAGACTGTTTGTAACTACCTTTGTCAGAAGCGGAACCTTTGCCCTGAACCAGAACTAAAACTTGGACAAAACATGATCCCAGTAGTACCTGAAAAAAAATTTTAAGGAACTTATATTCAATAAAAAGTTGACATTTTTACAACAAGTCTGTCAACTTTGAACACAGTGCAAGGAGGTCCTGTACACATTATGGGCCATATTCTCCAATAAGTGGAGTGCAGATCATTGTACATTACTTCAACTTGATCGTGCACTCATTTGTTCATTAATTAGATTATGAGTCATAAGTGTATGCATTGACTAGAAACAGCCTACTGCAATGGATTTACCCAGTCCACCATTAGACCATTCACATTGCTACTGGAACATTCCAAATATCTCCTGTCCAGAGTATATATGACAAAGCAGCCTAACCATCCTTGTTTCTTCAATGAAAGCAGTTGTCATTACAGTATAATGACATATAGTATATGTCATTACAGTTACACATTTAAACTAAAATCCTTGCCGGACCACCCCACATGGGCATCAGTTTTTTAGCCATCAGAGTGCCAACTATCCCTTTGGTATTCTTGTCTAAGAGCTTCTCAGAGAGCTTAATGTAAATGGTGAATAATGCTGCCCAATCACCAAGGTAACCCCTTCCTGCCATGCCCACTATTCACCATATAACTTCTCCATTAAAAAGTGGGAGAGAAGGCCGCCACTCCAGAATCTGTCTACCAACTGCTCTGTGCTGCCCATCGAATTGAATACTCTGACTTCTTGCCTGTATTCACTTATGGCTCGAAGTCAGAGTCACATGTCAGGTTGGTTGCTATTCTTTGCAGATAACACTATACAAAGGATACTAGGAAAGTTTTGCAATACAGCTTTGTTTATTTAATTTTTTCAAAGTAATTTCCTCTACATTCAATACACCTCTCCATCCTCCGAAACCCATCTTTAAACCAGTTCTGCCAAGTTTCACTAGGGAGTAAAGCACACTCGTTGTCCCAAGCTCGAGAAGGTCCTCATCACTGGAAAACCGCCTCCCTTTTAGCTTCATTTTCACATGCGGGAACAGTGCAAAGTCGCAGGGAGCAAGGTCTGGACTGTAGGGAGGGTGCTCGAGAGGTTTCAGTCCTGTTGTGGTCAAATATTCAGTGCAGGCTTTGGCGCGGTGAGCTGGAGCATTTTCGTGATGGAGGTACCAGGTGTCCATTCTTGACTTTGGCCGCAGGTTCTTCATAGATCCAATGACTTTAGGCAGGCATTGTTCAGTATACCACTTAGCTGTGACTGTCTTCTGCATGTCCAAAACGACACGTTCCACAATTCCACTCGATTTGAAAAATACAGCTATCATTTTCTTCTTTACAGATTGGGATTTTCTGATAATTACGGGTGTGTCGTCATCATCAAAGACCCAAACTTTGTTTTGAGCCTTGGTCGGCAGATCGTAATAGTACAGCCAAGTCTTGTCACCTGTCACGATGTTGTTCACATACCGAGATTGTCCCTTATCAAACTTTTTTAACATCTCCCGGCACCAAGTCACACGTCGTGTCATCTGCTCTTCAGTCAGCTGATGCGGCACCCAGAGAGAACAAAGTTTCTTCACGTGCAAATGATCTTGCAGAATCGAACGAATTGCTGGTGCATTTAGGCCCAAAGTATCCTCTATCTGTTGGTAGGTCACTCGCCTGTTTTCGTCAAGCATTTTCCTCACAGCAGTAACATTTTCCTCCTTAACTGACATTCGTGGCCTTCCCGGCCTCTCAGAATCCTCCAGAGTGAAATTTCCCCTTTGGAATTCTCTATACCACCTGAATATCGTTGTACAATGTGGACAATCATCATCTAGTGCAAGAGTCATTTCTTCTAAGCACTGGTCTATGGTTAAACCACGCACGAAATTATACCGCAAAACTGTCCTTATCTCATTTCGTGACCATGATGCCATCGCAAACACTTTACACTCTCACTACTAATGAATAACTGAGCCCATCGACTTGGCGCGGCGGCTACTATGCACGTATGAACATGTCTCAACATGCAGCAACAAGCAGCTTCCTGTGATTTATTGTTGCGTCATATTGCAAAACCTTCCTAGTACCCTTTGTATCTGAGAGGATCTCTGACCAATGCAGCATATACCTTTGCAGCATAACCCACAATTACCTTTGGTGATTGTGGGTTTTAATGTGGCCCAAGATGTGTACTGCCTCTTTAAGTTTAATGCAGGTTTTCTTGCAGATGAGATATAATACTCATCCCTTCCTGACCCAGGTTCAGCAGGTATTACATTCTCTTTCTGAATGCTCATTCAACATCAATTTCTGCTAAATCCCAAGACACATTGGGATCAAGGGTAATGAACTGGCTGATGCTGCAGCCAGGTCACCACAACCCCAGAACAACTGTAACTTGTTGGTCCCCAATGCAGACTAGAAGCAAGTAATACACAATAGATTACTCTTCCAAGGGCAGAAATCTTGGTATCGGCAGGTTTTGAACAAGCTTTATGAAATAAAACACATGATCGAATACTGGCAGTCTAGTCTGCCCAGGAACACAGAGAAGTTGTCTTGCTCGCCTCTGCATAGGACACAGTAATCTTATGCATTTATTTCTGCTAAGGGCATATGACTCCCCTGTGTGTGAGCACTGTGACACCTTTTTAACCATATAACATATTTATCTGAGTGTCCATGGTATATAGACACCAATATGGTTTATATTTTACAGCTTTTAGTCATCTGACAATGTCAGGGTCTGATAACAGTGACTATGTGTCAAATGTTTTTGGTTATCTAAAATCATTAAACCTTTTTTACTCTTTAAAATTTACCTTTTTATACATCTTTACATATTTTTGTTGCAATTTGCTTTGGCATAGTGACCTAACCTAATTGGTTAGGTCACTAAAATGTTATCTTTTATATAACCTGATTTTGGTACATTATAGCCTTAGCTGATAATGGGCCAATAAAACCCAAACCAACCAACCTGCTATGGTTCCTGTACTTTTAGTCCTCTAATGTCATCTGATTTGTGAGTAATGATGAGGTCAAGAATATTCCTATCACTAGCATTTCCTCTAATATACTGATACAAATAATAATCGTCTAGTTTTTAAAAGGTTTGTTCCCCATGGTGAGTTTCACTCCCACTTATTCCACTTCATCTGGGGCGAATTGAAGTCACCGCATTTAATATAAGGCATTTGCTCTTTCTTGCCCATTCCATCCGCATGTAGAGACTCTTGTCATACCCTTCACAATTTTCTGGTCTGTGGATTACTCCCACTCTCACTACACCCCCTCTTTCAACCAACTCACCCCACACAGATTCTACGCTGGTGGATGTAACTTGGGCAGATGGGCTGAGAAGTGGCAACTGAAGTTTAACCTTGACAAATGCAAAGTACTGCATATGGGTAGAAGTAACCCCAGAGAAATGTACCACACTTAAGGTGGTAGAAAATTAAAAATACCTGGGGGTAATTGTGCAGTCAGATATGAAGTTTTCTGAGCAACACAGACAGGTGGCCAGGGCAGGTCATGGGGTTTTGTCAATTATATATAGGAATTTTGCTAGCAGGAAAAAGGAGGTGATTGTCCCTCTGTATAAGGCAATGGTCAGGACACGCCTTGAGTACTGCGTACAGGTCTGGAGGCCTCATTTTAGGAAGGATGTAGATTTACTTGAGCGTGTACAGAGAAGGGCAACAAGATTGGTGAGGGGAATGAAGGGATCCTCTTACCAAGAGAGGCTTAAGTTCTGCAAATTGCAGTGGCTGGAGACTACGTACCTGCGCGGTGATCTGATTGAGGTGTATAAGGCCTTGAATGGGTTGAGCACGCTGAATTCTGATGGGATCCTTCCACTTTTTCAGATTATGAACCTAAGGAGGCATAAATTCAAATTGCAGAAAGACAGATATAGAATAGATGTGCGGAAATTTGCCTTTAGCCAGTGGATGGTTAATTGCTGGAACAAACTTCCATCTGTCGTTGTGGAAGTTGATAGGTTAAATAAATTTAAGGAGGAACTAGACAAACATTTAGAGAGAATTGTTTTGTAAATTTTTTTTTTGGCTGATGCTGCATAAGCTTATAGCATACATGCTACTACTCCATCCGCATGTAGAGACTCTTGTCACACCCTTCACAATTTTCTGGTCTGTGGATTACTCCCACTCTCACTACACCCCCCTCTTTCAACCAACTCACCCCACACAGATTCTATGCTGGTGGATGTAACTTGGGCAGATGGGCTGAGAAGTGGCAACTGAAGTTTAACCTTGACAAATGCAAAGTACTGCATATGGGTAGACTACTACTACTTTGGACTCAGCAAAAGCTCTTTTCACACTCAGGCCTCCTTTGATAAGAACCATGACACCACCATGCTTCTGTCTTCCCTACGTTTCCTAAACACATTATACATACCATAGTGGAACTTTTGGTTGCCAGCATGTTTCTGTTAGCCCTATTATGTCAGCATTAGCTGACCCAACCAGGAGTTCAAACTCAGCCACTTCACTGACAATACCCCCGACATTACTGTAGACACAGTTGAGATCAAGGATTCTTTTACAGTTTACTATCATGACACACCCCTTGAAGCTATCCAGGCCCGCCTCCCCATCTCAATCATCATGCTCATTTGAAATATTGCTACCCTCAGAAAATCCTGCCAACATGAGCTGCTAAGGCAACAAACAAGAATTCCTGAGATGTATGTGCAAGCATGGGAGAATGAGAGTAGCCTTGTGCAGGCGAAGTTTTTACTGCTTCTAGAATAGAGAAATTTTTTCTGTTTTATTAGCTTAAATTGGTATATTAACTTATTTTCTAGAGTAGCTTTATATTCCTAGTTATGATACTTAGTTTAAAGTTTAACTTAGATAGAGACTTTGTAGGTATTACTTAGTATCGCTAAGTGTATCAAATCCACGTGTTACAAGTTGCAGTTCCGCTGAACGAGAAGTTTTTTAGCCATATTTAGCCGCTTTATTGACCAATTGTTATATTAAATTATTTTCTATAAGTAGCTTATAGACCTAGTCAGGATCTTTAATTTATTCTGAAGTGAGACAGTGAGATTTGGAAGATAATTAATACTTAAGTGTCCATAGATTTACCATTCGTAACTTGCTGCCATTGTTACACGATACGTTATATTTCGAACTAGATAGCATAAGCTTAGTATAGTATATAATATAATATTGTCGATTAATCAGTAAAATCTATTAATCTTTTCAAACTTCATTGTAAATTAAATTGTACTTTTTAACTAAATACATATAACGACTTAGATTACAAACGTAAAATAATTAATTAATACATAACTTGATACGGAAGGTATATAAATGAAACTCGTAGATAATACTCGATACTGAAAAATATATATAGTGTTATAACTGTGTTGGGATACAAGTTTAGGTTTATAATTTTGTACTGAAATTGAAATTTTATTAAAATTAAATCATGACTCAGACCAGAGCAGCAAAGCAAAAGGCTCAAGCTAATGGGAGTGTTGTGGCTCAGGGGAGAACTGAGGGGGGGGGACAGTTGCCCTCTGAATCACAGCCTTTTAAAATGCACTGATTGCATGATGTTTGTGGAGCAATCGGGTACGGGACATGATATTGCCATGGGGGATGTCTTTGTGTGCACGCGCAATGTAAGCAGTGTAAGAAAATCAGGCGACAACTCAGCACTGTTATGGGCCTATGTGAGAGCTTGAAGGACAGGGTGGATGCCCTCGAAAGATCTAAATTGAGAGGCTCATCAAGCTCTCAGCTGCCCATATCAACGCCAGAGTTTGCAGGTGGTCATCACGCAACACAGCGACAACCCCCAAGGCAGAATGCGCTGGTCCCAAAGGTACTGGTTGTTGTCTGTTACTCTATTGTCAGGGAAACAGGGAACATATTGTGTAAAAAGGATAGGTGGAAAGGTGGAACAGGATAAGAGTAAGAATGCCAGGGGCAAAGGTTGATGACGTTGTAGAGTGGATATCATCTTTTAAGGGCACAAAAGGTGATATAGTAGTAGTAGTGGCATGTGATGCAAGAAAGCAAATGTATGAGCTTATGCAGCATCAGCCAAAAAAAAAAAATCACACCATTCCCTCCAAATGCCTGTCCAGTTCCTCCTTAAATTTATTCAACCTATCAACTTCCACAACGACAGATGGAAGTTTGTTCCAGCAATTAACTACCCGCTGGCTAAAGGCAAATTTCCGCACATCTATTCTACATCTGTCCTTTCGTAATTTGAATTTATACCCCCTTAGGTTCGTAATCGGAACAAGTGGAAGGATCCCATCAGAATTCAGCGTGCTCAACCCAACGGGTACAATATATAGTTGTACACGTTGGCACTAATGATATTAAGAGTAGGAGACCAGTGGAATTACTTAACAAGTACAGGTCACTGTTGAAAAAAAGCCAGGAATTAGGGTTGAATTTGAAAGTGTCTGCAATTCTGCCCAGACACGATAGGAGGGAGTATATGATGAGAGCCGATCAATTCAGCCCTGGAAAGATTGTGCAAGGCTCAAGGGGTAGAATTTTTTTCAGCCTGGTCTGTACTTGTTAACAAGAGAGACTGCTTCTAAAGGGATGGGATACACTTAAATATAAAGGTTGCAAGAATATTTGCTGATGCTATTGAGGCAGTGTTAGGTAGGTCGAAAAACTGCTACTTGGGGGGGGGGGGATACAAGGACTAACTGATTAATAGTAGCCACTGGCAGAGGTGAAAGTGATTCTTGCACTGCTTCTATTGGAATGAGCAGCAGCCTGGAAAACAAGATGCAGGATATTTCAGAGACTGATGGGAGTCATTGCGGTACAAGTACTTATGGGTTGTGTTAGGGTAGCTAAGAATAGAACAGATGCATGTATACTTGTGTTACACCAATTCTGGGAGTTTGGTAAATAAATATGATGAATTTGAGGTATTGCTCAAAACATCAAAGGCAGATATTGTTGGGACATCAGAGACGTGGTGTCACACAGATATAAGGAAGGCAGAACTGGAATTTGGAGAGTACAATGTGTACAGAAAGGATAGACAGGATAGGAAAGGAGGAGGGGGTTATGCTATTAGTTAAGAAACACATAAAATCCAAGGAAGTGAAGCCAGTCGACATCACTGGACAGTGCAGTGTCGAGTCAGTTTGGTGTGACATAAGCATTGGGAGATCAAAAATGAGAGTAGCAGAATGCTATAGTCCTATTGACTCTGATGAGTATAATAAGAAACTGAACAGGGAAATAGTAAATCAGAGAGTCTTATAATGAGGGATTTTAATTTCCCAGATATTGACTGGAATTTGTGGGTTGGTCACTCAGATACTAGTAAGGCTTTTGTGGATTTATTGGATGATTGTTTTCTACATCATCATGTTTGGGAGGCAACTAGAGGGAGTAATAGTCTTGATCTGATTATCAGTAGTGATTCTTCATGCATTAAGAATCTGCAGATAAAGGAACCACTAGGTGGCAGTGATCACAGTGTGCTGAAGTGGGATTTACTCAAAGAGGTAACTACCATCAGGGGTAAAGGGAAGGGTTTTTGCTTTCGTAAAGGCGACTATGATGGTCTGAGACAGTATTTAAATTCTATGCAGTAGGACTAACTGATGATGTTATCAACAGCAAATTCAAAATGGCGAGCATTCAAAGAACTTACCTTGGAAGCTACTAGGCTTTACATACCAACTAAGAAATATTGTTCAAGATTTAGGCCTAAATGGATGTCAGATGAACTAATGAGACATATGGCAGAGAAGAAAAATGCATAGGATACATATAAATTAATGGGTGACATAGAAACCTATGATAAATATAAGCTGGTCTGTAACCAAGTCACAAAGGAGATTAGGCAGGCAAAGGCAGATTATGAGAAATCCTTTGCAAAGAATGCAAAGAAAAACAGAAAAGAGTTCTTTACCTATGTAAACTCTAGAAGGAAAGGGATGAATCAGATTGGTCCACTGGATAATGACAGTTCAACAGTTGAGGATCCTACTCAGGTGGCCAACAAACTAAATGAGTGTTTTGCATCTACATTCACACATGAAGAGTTATTCAGGAAGAGGAACGCCAGAGGTAAAGTAAACTCTGGCAGTGAGCTAGATGATTTTGTAATAACTGAGAGGAAAGTGGAGGAGAAATTGTTGAGGATAAACATAAAGGCACCCAGGGTGGATGAGATCTATCCAGTTATATTAAAGGAGGCAGCAAAGGAAGTAAGCAAACCCTTAGCCATAATTATGAGAGCTTCTCTGAACTCATGGGAGGTACCCATAGACTGGAGATGTGCAAATGTGACCCCAATTCACAAAGGAGGATCAAAGGGTGATACAAGTAATTATAGACCTGTGAGTTTAACTTCTGTTCCAGGAAAATTAATGGAGGCACTGGTTAAAGAAGCACTGCAGGATCATCTAGACAAGACTTCAGCTAAAGCTCGGACACAGCATGGTTTTGTTATGGGAAAGTCTTGTCTGACTAATTTGATTGGATACTGTGATGCAGTCACAAAAGAACTGGATGCAGGGAATAACTTTGATATTATATATTTGGATCTTAGAAAGGCTTTTGATACTGTTGCAAATGGAAAACTGCTGCACAAATTGGAGTTGTGTGGCATTGGAGGCAAATTGCTGCTATGGATAAAGGGATGGTTGAGGGGGACAAGACAGAGAGTGATAATTAATGGATACTGCTCATCGTGGACTAATGTTATTAGTGGAGTTGCTCAGGGTTCAGTGTTGGGTCCATTGTTGTTTGGTTTTTAGGAGCATTAGCAACTAAGGCAATATTGCTCCAGGAATATGCGGTGGTCATTCCCTGACCTTTCTGCATCCTCTGTATTTCGTGGTGACGGGCTCGAACCCCAGTCTAATCAAGAAGCATGTGCTACGCACTGTTGCTCCTTCCCACCTGGCTACGGAGGCACCATTTGTTGATTTCTGTATTTATAAATGATATTGATGATGGTATATCAAGCCTAATCCAAGTTTGCAGACAACACAAAGGTTGGAAGGGTTGTAAAGGACACTACTGACGCTATGCTGATGCTACAGGATATGGAAAGGTTGAGCAGATGGGCTGAGAGGTGGCAAATGAAGTTTATCATTGGCAAATGCAAAGTACTACATATGGGAAACAGTAACCCCAGAGCAACGTATCAACTGTGTGGTACTACACTGACAGTGGTAGAGAATGAAAAGGACCTGGGGGTAATTGTGCAGTCAGATATGAAGTTCTCTGAGCAGTGCAGACGGGCTGCAAGAGTAGCTCATGGTGTGTTGTCAGTGATATACAGGAATTTTTCTAGCAGGGATAAGGAGGTGATTATTCCCTTGTATAAGGCAATGGTCAGGCCACACTTTGAGTACTGTATATAGGTCTGGAGGCCTCATTTCAAGAAGGATGTAGATCTGCTGGAACGAGTTCAGAGAAGGGCAACAAGATTAGTGAATGGAACAAAGGGTTGCTCTTCTGAAGAAAGGCTTAAATTTTGCAAATTACAGTGTCTGGAGACTAGGCACCAGCGAGGTGATCTGATAGAGATGTATAAAGCCTTGAATGGTGTGAGCATGCTCAATGCCGATGGGATTGATCTTGCTCAGAATTATCACCTGAGAAGGCATAAATTCAACTTGAGGAAAGACAGATGTAGGATAGATGTGCAGAAATTTTCCTTTAGCCAGCGGGTAGTTGGTTGGTGGAACAGACTTCCATACCTTTTGTGGAAGTTGATAGCCTAAATAAATTTAAGGCTCAGCTGGACAAGCATTTCAAACGGATGGAGGGGTGAAATGGGAGTGGTTTTTCTTTTTTTTTCCCCTTTTTTTTTTTTTTTTGGGTGATGCTGCATAAGCTTGCTTTCTTGCATCATATGCCTCTACTAATGCTAATGCATTATCTGACTTGCATTGTCAGATAAATGAGTGTCTACATTGTCCTTTTCCCCTCTTAAGTGGCAGTTTCACTGAACCCTCTGAAGGTGTCTTCAATATTATTGTCAAGTATCCTTGTTCACCTTTGTTCAAATGAATAGTCTTTACAAAATAAATTTCTTCTACCTGCAAGTGCCACCATGCTGATAAAAGAATTCCCCCCAAGAGTCTTTCAGACTCCCTCAAGTTTTGAGTTAATCCACAAGGCTTTCCGCATATAATGCCTTTTGCCCAGACATGACAGAATTGCAGATACACAGCATTTTTGTCAGATCATGTTCATTTAATATTGTTCGTACCCACATGAATAATGGTGCTCTCGTTACCCCCACACCCCTCTAAAATATATGTTGTTACCAATAGTTTCCACAGGGAAACTGTTGTTTCCCTCTGTTTGCCAATAAAATTTAATTTACTTCAAATTCTGGGACCCAGACCAGGGTTCCAGATCCCACTTGATGGGTTATGAGATACTTGAGTTATTGATGAGCTCAGTTACATTTGTTTCTAGGATGAGCACCTTCAATGAATAGAATTCTTCTAGTAATGCACCATGTTTTAATTTGAGATCAGTATGCAACTTATGTCAGTTGCAAAGAAAAGAATTGTCAGTTGTGCCTGGTTTGTCTGCTAGACCGATGTTTCAATACATGCCACAGGATATACAAGCAACAAGTTCATGACTTGCACTGGAAATGCCTGCAGGCATTTCCATCTGGGTCATGATGTCCTTGGACTTTGTATTGAAAGTGTATTTTGTAACAACCCTTAAGAAAATTACAAAATTTCAGTATATTACAGAAATTAAACTGATGTGTAAGTTAGTGCAATGCATCAATTCTACATGCAGCCAGCTACTAAGTTACTAGGAATTGGCTTCATTAAGTACATCTCATTTGTGAATACCTTCAAAACGAGTTGCCATGGTATTGCACTATATATGCAATATATAGTGCAATATATATATGCAATATATAGTGCAATATATAATACCATATGATATATGCAATATCACATGGTATTGCACCTCAAATAAGTGATGCTTCACCAATGGAGAAGACTACTGTTACTTATTTTTGCATTCTTAGAGCTTGTTGGCTCCTCATCGGTGGGTGCCATCTGGGTGGTGGTGGTGTCTCTGTCGAGAATAAGTAACAGTAGTCTTCTCCATTGGTGAAGCATTACTTATTTGAGGTAGTGCAATACTGTGGCAACTCATTGTGAAGGTATTGACAATATGAGACATACTTAATGATGCCAATTCCTAGTTACTTAGTAGCTGGCTGCATATAGAAATGATGCACTTGCACTAACTTACATGTCAGTTAACTATTTTGCAGAGGCTTATAGACTTAAAGTGCTCTAAGAAATTAAACTGTTAACAGAACTTTATCTACTAGTGAAGTTAAATTTAAGCTACCAAAGTTATCAGAAGGATTTAGCTTAGCAGAAATACTTTAGTAAAGTTAAGGATTAAATTTACAAAAAATTTTGTCTTCGAGACACCCGATGTTAACCCTCTTCAGTAAATCTGCTTGAGGTGCTTAAAACTTTGAGTGGATTGAGTAAGTTAAATGCTGATGGCACTCTTGCTCAGATAACACACAAGGAGTTATAAATTTAAATTGAGGAGGATGATTGTAGAATATATATGTGGAAATTTGTTTACTGCCAGTGAGTAGTTGATTATTTCTTGGAACAAATTTCCATCGGTATTTTGGAAATGGATGTGGATAATTTGAAAAATTAAGGAAGAACCACACAAATTATTAGAAGTGTTAGACAGGTGATGCAGGAAGTGGTGTGTGTGTGTGTGTGTGTGTTGGCCGATATAAGCTTACCTTCTGCATCATTTGACACTAAGTGATGATCAATCATTTTGATATATATAATCTTATTGGCAGATACAATTCAAATCTGAGTGTATTCTGCCAGTGTATTGTATGAATTTTGAACCAAATATTTTATCTACTGTTGGAGCTTTTTTTTTTTTTTTTTTTTTTTTGTTTGATGTAAATTGGCACTTGGCTGTATTACCCTTACACTCAACTGCTTAATCACATTGCCAAAAGTCATGTTTTCTTTGGTGTAAAGAGGATATCATGTATAAAGTTTTACATAATTAGTGTTAATTTTACTGTTATATATAGTGAATTTTTTTTGGTTTGCTGTCAAAAATTTTGTGTGACATATTGCTAATCTGGTGGTGCTGGCACAATGCTTTAAAGCCCCCCCCCCCCCAAAATGCCTGTTCATTAATTTCCAATAATTAGTAGTTGTGCCTCTGTCGAGCATCCTAAATATATTCAATGTTTTACTTTTGAGTAGAATTGGAAGTAATGTGTTGTTTATGCCAGATTATTAAGTGAAATTGGCAGTAATACACGTACATAGTTTTGTTTGAATTTTTATCTTTCTAAAAGTCCTAATTGCGAAGCAGCAGTTTTCAAGCAATTACTCTATATGAGTATTAGCACCATCCTAATTTTCATTCCACTCACAACATTATCGCTGACTGCTCAAATTTTACGCTGATGCTGCATCATATCCATACTACAACCATGTTAGTAATATCTTGTACCTGCTAGCAATGTACTTTCTCACTTGTAGGTAGAAGGAATCTATTTTAGTTTGGATACACTCAGACAAAAGTGGTTTTTGCCAATATCACCAAGGGTACCTTAACAATTCAGGGAAATTGCTAATTGGGGTGGGGGCAGAGATAAGTGTTTATCTGATGATATTGATAAAGGTAATACTTTCACACATTTCAAGAATTCTTGTTCATTTCCATTATAGCCAATATTGGCAAGATGTTTGGATGATATTGATGTTTCAAATAAGCAGGAAGGTCAAGCTAGGGAAATAAGCTTCATTAACTCCGAGGGTGTGTCAGGGCAGTAAACTATACAAGAACATTTAGTCTTCACCGTGTATACACTGTGTTAGGAATGTTGTCAATAAAATAAATGAATTTGAACTCTGGTCAGGACAACTAATGCTGACATAATAAGACTATTGGTGCCACCCAGAAATATGGGATGCTGAGTTTTTAAAATGGTATTTACAATGTATTTTGGAAGGATAGGTAAGGTACAAGGTGTTGGGTTCATGCTTCTTATCAAAAGCAGCCCAAGCATGACAAAAGCTGTCCCAGATTCAGAAGTTTTTACTCATGCTAGTACAAAATCTGTGTGGTGCAAGTTAGCTGGAAGCAAAGGTATAATGAGAGTAGGAATAATCTACAGATTGGAAGGTTATGATTAGGACCTCTATATGCAAATGGAATGGGCAAGCAATTGTGAATGTCTTATTTGTGCATTCAGTTTGTCCCTAAATTGATTGCAGCAATTGGAAGGGCAGCAATTACAGCAAATCAACTAGATGATTGTTATTTGTATCAGTATGTTAGAAAAACTACTAGGTTAGTAAATATTCTAGATCTTATCATCTACAATGAACCAGATTACATCATAATACTTGACAGTATGGGAACTGTTAATCAGCAGTGATCACAGAGTGCTAAGCTGGATGATGATGAGGGGAAGGGGGGGAGAGAGAGATTGAGAGGCAAGTAGCAATTGTTAAAGATTGTTAAAGTTAAAGGAATGAGTTTCAATTTCAGAAAAGGAATTATGATAGTTTAAGGTTGTACATGGCTTTTGTGAACTGGCAAATTCAAGGTACTGTATATGGGTGCAAATACATTAGAATTATTATATAACTTTTTTGCTGCTATGGATAAAAGGATGGTTGAGTGTGAGAAGACAGAGAGTGGTAATCAGTGGACACTGCTCTTTGTGGGCTATTGTTATTAGTGGAGCTCCCCAGGGTTTGGTGTTGGGTCCATTGTTGTTTTCTGTGTTTATTAATGATACTGATAAAGCAGTGGTGGGAATAAAAAAAATTTAAAAACCGGTTCTCTATCACCTTACTCCTCCTTTTAAAGGTAAAAAAGAAAAACCAAACAGTATTTTTATTTTTCCTTCAAGTACAAGCATCCCTGGCTTGTAATACAGTGAAACTTCCCTTTAACAGACATCCATGGGGAATGAGAATGTGTCCGTTAGAGAGAAGTGTCCGCTAACAAGAAGTCTGAGGGAGAAAAAAAAAAGAAAGAAAGAAAAATCGTTAAACATTTAATGTAAAATTAAATTAAAATTTATACAGATTTTGAACAATATTTTTGTAAATAATATACAATTACATACACAAGAGATAAAGAAAAATCGTTAAACATTTAATGTAAAATTAAATTATATACAGATTTTGCACAATATTTTTGTAAATAATATACATACAATTGTGCTATGCATATTATGACATTATCTTAAGAAAAATACATACAGTAATCACTTATTTTCTTCTGCACCTTCTTCCGGCCTATAATTTTGTTTTCAACATTTGTTTGGAGTGAAGAAACCATCGAAAGTCCTTCAGTATCTTCTTCAGCGGCGAAAAACATTTTTAAATGATTGATTTGTATGAGCGCTTCTTCTATTTTCATCGGTGGTTCGTCTTTAATATGTTCTTCGACAGAATGACCTCCTTCCATTTCTTCATCCTCATGAGGAACTTCTTGAAAAATATCGATGATAATGTCGTTGATATCTAGAGCACCATCTTCTGTAGTGAGGTTTGAGTCTATATCTTTGTAGCCAGGGTCACACTTGTAGCGGAAGTATCGTACATTATCAATAGATGTTGTTCTTGTTCTTCTTGGTGCTCCACATTGCTGTTCACAACTTCAATTTTTTCCTTTGAGAAGCCAGACTTTATAAAACAGTTCACGACAGTTTGTTTTCTAATTGGGTTTACTGAAGAGGAAATCCATTGCATCACATCTAGGATGCTGAGTTTCTTTGCAAGGTCACTCACACATGTTGCATCGTTCATGTTTGCAATGAGATGTCTTAAAACACGTTTTCTGTAGTGAAGTTTAAAATTTTTTTATTATCCCTTGATCCAAGGGCTGACACTCTGCAGATGTGTTTGGTGGCAGAAAAACGATTTGGATGATGCAATTCAATGTGCAGGTGAGATGCAGCATTATCCATGAAAAGAATAATTATTCTGTTTTCCTCATGATATCTATTCGCTCATGATATCTCGTGTCATCCACGCTTTTTTATTAGACTTCTAGTCAACATTCAAAAGATTCAATTTTATGCCCTTGAAACAACGACGATTTTGTGGTTTTCCTATAACAAGAGGTTGTTCAAAGTCTCCCAACATATTTGTACACAATAGTACAGTCAAGCGTTCCTTAGAAATTTTTCCGCCCTGGCACTTTTCGTTTTTTAGACTCATTGTTTTTTCAGGAAGAGCTTTAAAAAACAACCCTGTTTCATCACAGTTGTAAATATCCTTAGCTTCAAAATCACGACATAAATCTTCCAATTGGCGGTCCACTCTGTTACAACCCCAGTATCAACAGATCCACCTTCACCACTTATGGTTTTCCAAGAAATTTTATGCCAAGTTTTGAACTTGTCTAGCCATCCCACAGAAGCTTTGAACTCATTTATTCCCATAGATTTCGCAACCTCCAAAGCCTTTTCCCTAATAATAGGCCCATTAATGGGAATATTTTTAGCACGTGCGCGACAAACCACTCATGCGTAACATTGTCAATTTGAAGTCCAACAGTTTTCGGGAATGATTTTTGAACCTGATCATTTACATGTTGCCAAAATTGTTTGAGCAGTTCATTTTTTTTTCTTTAGGATGTCGCTTACCTGCATCTTCCCGATTTTGAATTTTGCAGCGAGATTGTGAACACTATTTTTTTGCCGATCATACGCATTAATGAGTTCGACTTTATCTTTTAAAGTTAAATGCTTACGAGAAGACATTGTGCACTTCACATGACACTGAACAAAACTGAAAAATGAAACTCAAAGATGAAAGGCCAACAAAATCCCCCCCCCCCCTGCACCCACCGAATTCATCAGAAGTTTTACACGTGCCTTAAAATTCTGAAAATGGGTTTAGAACCGTGATGTAAACCTTGATAAAATTCAGAGAATCGGAAATAGAAAATAAACACACGATTGAGGCAATACGTGGAAGAAACGTTCCTAGAAAAGGGCCGTGAGCTCGCCCACTGTCCGTTATGGGGAGATCAAATTAACTGCTAATCTAAACGAAACAGTGCAGATTGCCTGTCCGCGTCCGTTACAGAGAATGTACACTAGACAGAAGCTGAAAACACGTTAAAACCAATAGAGGAGAGTTGGGGAATTTGAAAATGTCCGTTGTAGAGCGGTGTCTGTTAGGAGAAGTTTCACTGTATTCGACTTTACGGAAGTTTTTGTGGCTGGTGCAAACTTAAAAGAATCGTGGAAATCTATTTTGCATCCCGTAGGAATAAATGAAGGTATTGTGAAAATATCGTAATGTGAACTCAATAACACATTGTTTTTTTTTTTCGTAATTCATTCCAAGACCTTGGAAGTTAATTTTCGCTATATGCAACTAAGCTATTTATCTCTCTCTAAAAGGTAATTTTTATAATGGAAATTGCACTACACTTTTATCATTATCATACACCAATAAGCCAAAACATTATAACCAAAAAGTTGTTATGCAAATTGAAGCAACTGCAGGTGAACTATGCCGCATGCGTAGGTCGAGACATGGTATAAAAATATCTGATACTGAGCTCCGTTAATCAATGTTACTCTTGTTCTTCAGATGGGAAAGACAGCGGACTTAAGCGAGTTTGACAAAGGCCAAATTGTAATGACCAGATGACTGGGTCAGAGCATATCCGGCACGGCTGGTGGGGTGCTCACCGTCAGCCGTGCTTAGTATCTACCGAAAGTGGTCCGAGGAGGGGAAACCCACGAACTGCTGGCGAGGTGTTGGACGACCACTGCTCATCGATGCTCGAGGTGAGCGAAGGCTCTGCCAGATGGTACATGGCAACAGAAGGGTGACTGTGGTGCAAATCACCAGTAATTGGAATGCTAGTGACGGGAGTAATGTGTCACAACACACAGTACATTGAATCCTGCTGAAAATGGGGCTGCATAGCCTCAGGCCGCTCTTAGTGGCTATGCTAACCATGGTTCAAATTTAGGAAAATTCTGACACACAGAGTTCTGTGAAATGCAACCCTTACAGAAGTCGGGGAGAGGCTGTACTTCCAAATTACAAGTTGATTATCATCATACAGTTTATTTCCTCCATCTTTCATTCTCGTATCATAGGCTGTGTGGCCGTGTCTCATAGCCACGTTTGAACAGAGTGGGGTCTCAGAAATCCAATGGAAGGCCAATCAGGTTAATCGTCATCAAATTTGCAGAATTCTGGACTGGGAGGTAGCTTCTTTTACCTGAATATACAATATTCATCCTAGAAAAACCTCTTTCTGCCTCCGCAGAACTAATAGCAACTGTATTGATAATATTTTTCGCCTTTTATAGTGCTTGGAATTTCATGATTGTGGCAGTTTTTTAGAAATCCTAGAAGGAAGGGGATGAATTAGATTGGTCCATTTAACATAGATGGTTTGACTATTGATAATCTTGCTCAAGTGGCTGATAAACTAAATGAGTATTTTGCATCTACATTCACACATGAGGAGTTATTCAAGGAGGGGAATCCCAGAAGTTAAGTTAAAACTCTAACAGGGAGGTAAGTGATTTTGTAATAACTGAGAGCAAAGTGGAGGAGAAATTGTTGAAGTTAAACATAAAAAGGCACCTGGGGCAGATGGAATCTATCCAGTTATAATGAATAAGGCAGCAAGGGAAGTAAGCAAACTCTTAGCCATAATTATGAGAGCTTCCTTGGACTCGGGGGAGGTCCCCATGGACTGGAAGTGTGCAAATCTATCCCAATTCACAAAGGGGATTCAAAGGGTACACAAATAATTATAGATCTGTTAGTTTAACTTCTGTTCCGGGGAAAATATTGGAGTCACTGGTTAGAGGTGATACAGGATCACCTAGACAAGACAGCAGTAATAGTTCAGACACAGCATGGGTTTGTTAAGGGGAAGTCTTGTCTGACCAATTTAATTGGATACTATGATGTCGTCACAAAGGAACTGGATGCAAAAAATAATTTTGATATCATATACTTTGATTTCAGTAAAGCTTTTGATACTGTTGCACATGGAAGACTGCTGTACAAATTAGAGTGGTATGGCATTAAGGGCAAGTTACTTCAATGGATAGAGGGCTGGTTGAGTGGAAGACGGCAGAGAGTGGTAATAAATGGACACTGCTCTACTTGGACTACTGTTATTAGCGCAGTCCCCCAGAGTTTGGTACATTGACAAATGCAATGTACTCCATATGGGTAGCAGTAACCCAAGAGAAACATACCAACTGTGTAGTACTACACTCAGGGAGGTGGAGAATGAAAAAGACCTTGGGGTAATTGTGCAGTCAGATATGAAGTTCTCTGAGTAGTGCAGACGGGCTGCCAGAGTAGGTCATGGAGTTTTGTCAATGATATAGGAATTTTGCTAGCAGAGACAGGGGGGGGGGGACTATCCCTTTTTATAAGCAATGGTCAGGCCACATCTTGAGTACTGTATACAGGTCTGGAGGCATCATTTTAGGAAGGATGTAGATTGCTAGAATGAGTACAGAGAAGGGCAACAAGATTGGTGAGAGGGAATAAAGGGGTGCACTTACGAAGAAAGGCTTAAGTTCTGCAAGTTGCAGCGTCTGGAGACTAGGCACCTGCAAGTTGACCTGATCGATGTATATAAGGCCTTGACTGATTTGAGCAGGCTCGATGCTGATAGGATACTTCCGCTTGCCCAGATTAAGAACCTGAGGGGACATAGATTCAAATTGAGGAAAGACAGTTGTAGAATCCATGTGCAGAAGTTTGCCTTTAGCCAGTGGGTAGTTGATTGCTGGAACAGAGTTCCATCTGTTGTTGTGAAAGTTGACAGCTTAAATAAAGTTAAGGCTGAAATAGACAAATATTTGGAGTGACCGAATGGATGAAATGGGAAGGATTTTTTTTTTTTTTTGCTGATGCTGTATAAGATTGCTTTCTTGCCTCATATTCCTCAACTAATGCTGTTTAGTTCAGGATATACATTGTATTTTATAACAATGGTGGCAAGTTATGAACGGTAAATCTACAGACACTAAGTATTAATTAACTTTCAAAATCACTATCTAATTTCAAAATAAACCAAGGAGCTTGACCAGGTCTGTAAGCTACTTATAGAAAATAATTTAATATAACAATTAAGTCAATAAAACAGCTAAATATAATTAAAAATTTAGAGTTTGATGGAGCTACAAAATCTTGTCCAACACGTGGATTGGATATCCTTTCTCTCATAAATAATTCTCATACTCCATCAGATACAGCAAAATCAAAAGATTCGGCTATAATAAGAAGGACCAGTTTGCACAATGCCTGTGGATATAGATATTGACACCAGTCAAGACAAAGCAATCCTAGTCTTTCGTGTGGGAGGACACTGGGTATCCAGATTGCCCAAAAAAAGAAAAAAATTAAATCCAGCTGCTATAAACTCTCTGGACTCAAAACCAAAACCCATATACAATCTCTGAAACCAAACGATGGAGCATATTATTCAGTAGAATTGTAGAAGCTTACTTACCAGTATTAACATGTATGATGTAATCAAACAGTAACACATGAATCATCCATTTATCTGTAGTCTGAATTAATGCACTTTAAATAGAAAATGTGTTATATGTTTTGTCTCATTTTAAAATGAGTGATTTTACTCACCATTGAATTTGCATCAAATTTGGGAAGTACTTATTTGCCCATGCACCATAAAAAACCAAAACCAAACCAATCAGAGAAGATGCCGAGTGTTCGAAGACTTTTCAGTGGTTTTCAGAGTTTAAGTAGGTCTCTTGTTTGTCAAAGATGATATTTACTTTGGCTGCCCTTCACTTTTAAACATCAACCATTCAGTTACTTGTCTGTGACCTGAGCAGGAGTAATTAACATTTAATTATCGATGAAGTTTGTTATGGGATATGACAATTAATTTGAAGACAAGATTTGGGAATGTGATGCATTTCCCAAGTTTGTGCCTCACTGGTGAACTGAGTGTGGAGAGTTCTCACATGTCAGGATCTTTGTGATATGCTGCTGTTGACCCACACTTTTTCTTTCATCATCACTGCATATGGACTGATGTTGTGTGTATGGCTGTGATCCAGAAACAAAGGCTCAATGTTCTTTGTGGAAGATAACATCTTTTTCAAAACAAAAAAAAAGCAAGACAATCTTAATCAAATATGAAGATTGTGCTTATTGTCTTTTTTGATTCACAGGGCATTTTTCACTATGAATTTGTCCTTAATGTCAAACAGTGGACTAGGATACTGCAAAACAGTTCTGTGACAGTTGTGCCATGATGTATGAAAAAAAAGGCCAAAAAATGACAGGCTTCAGAAAATGGGTACTTGCATTATGGCAAGTACTCATGTGCAGTATGCAAAGAGTTTTCCCCTGCAAACTCTTTGCTTTTCATTCAAGAATTTCTTTCAAATCATTCCATCACTGTGCCCCCCCCATCTATTATATTCCCTGCCTTTAGCAAGTTAACAATCCCTTGAAAGGTCAAAGATTTGCAATAACTGAGGAAATTATTCATAATGCAACACAGGAACTGTTATTTCCAAAAAGAAGCCTCTCAGGATTGTTTCCAGAAGTTGTGGAAGGAATCAGTGTTTAGAGTGTCATGCAGACTACTTCAAATGAGATCCATCCAAAAACTTAGTAAATGTCATCATTTCCCAAATATTAGCTTGGTACCAAACTATGACCACTTATAAATTTGCTTTCTGTCACTCTACAATAACAGGTACAATTTGGCTGTAGAGGCCTTGCTCAAATAAGCTTCTGCTTCAACAACAACAGTGCTTTGATCAGTTTCATGAACTTGAAATTGGAAGTGACTGATAGTTTCATGTTTATATTTTATGTTTATATATATAATATCAGTGTAGATGCACCATAGATAGCTCCTAAATAAAAATCTATGATAGTAGTGTAAAGGGCATCATTTCATCTGTATCTCATTTTGTGATTATCCTTCATAATGAGTTACCATAGATTGCACTGCCTCGAATAAGTAATGCTTCACTAATAGAGAAGACTATTATTACTTATTCTCGATGGGCACCACCACCACCCAGATGGCACCGTTTCAAGGCTTGTTTGTATATGTGTGGGATAATAACTCTACTATTCCTATTAGACTTAGAAGAGCAAAAAGTAGGGGGAAAGTTATAGTAGGAGTGGAAGAAGAAGAAAAGAAATGGTGTAGAAGAATGAAAGGGACAGTAACTCCTTCAACTCACCCCACTCAAAAACTCATAAATTAGTATTAGTATTAGTAATGGCCGCATGGTGCAAGAAAGCCTATGGCTTATGCTGCACCAGCCAAAAAAAAAAACCCAAATAAAACAATGATAAAAAAAATAAATAAAATAAATAATAATAATTAATAAAAGAAATGGAAATTAAACCTATTATCCTATGTGCTTCCCTGACCCGAAGGTACTATCCAGATGACCTTTGAATTTCCCCAAACTGTCAGCCTCTACCACCCATGTAGGCAACTTATTCCAGTAATTTATAACTCGCTGGCTAAAATAAAACTTCCTGCAGTCCAATCTAAACAGTTCCCCTGTAACTTGAATTTATGTCCCCTAGTTCTAGCATAATTTATAATCTTGAAAATTTCGTCCTCATTCATTTTACTGATGCCTCTCAGAGCCTTAACACCTCAATGAAATATCCTCTAAGGTGTCTCGTTTCCAAACTCTGAAAACACATATTTGAAGTCTTTCTTCATAAGGACGCCCTTTTGCTGATCTCACCAGGCGAGTTACCCATCTTTGCACCCTTTCAAGAAGCTCGATGTCTTTCTTTAGGTGCGGTCTCCATACTTGAACACAGTATTCCAAGTGTGGTCTAACAAAAGCCTTATATAATGGGATTATCACGTCCCTACCTCTACTTGCAAAAGTTCGATAGATCATCGATAGGACACCATGGGCATTCCTTGCAACCTGTTTACAATGCTCAGAGAATTTCATGTCTGACCTTATCGTAACACCCAAGTCCCTTTCCTCCAGTACTGGGTTTAGTTGAACTCCACCAAGTGAATAAGTTATTTTGGGATTACTGTTTCCCAGGTGTAATCTTCCTCGCAGACACTCAAAAACTGATCGCCACGTGTGCCAACTACAATCTTCTGTCAGCCGTTCTCGACTTTGAGCCCTCACCAATTTCACTGACCAGCCTATTCCTACACAGGAGGTTGCTAATGCAAAGACCAGTGTATATTTCATCTCTGAAAATGATTTTTCCATAAAGTAACTTTAAAACCACTTTAATGCCTTATCATCATTGCCATGTCTTCTCGATTTTATCATTAAAAAATCTTTTATACTCAGCCATCAACAGTCTTTTAATTAACATTTGAATCATTTACTTTATAAATTCCATAATCTCCTGATGATTTTGACACAACCAGCTTTAGAACACGCATGCACATTTTTTTAGAAATATGTAACAATTAAGTTCTCTAAATCTGGGGGTTTCCCCAATGAAATTGGCCCTTTTTGCGATATCTTTATTATTTTTTTTTTAATGTACACTGGAATTCCATTTACGCGTAATGACATATCTCTTCTTACGTAAGTGTTTTAATTAAAACCCTGAGAGAAATTCTTCATTAACTACGCAGGAAATACCGCATTTCTTTTTTGAAATGGTAATTTGTATACAGAAGCCATTATTTAACCTACACAGGGCGGCAAAAGGTAGGAAATTAGGACACAGGCGACCAGTTCTGAAAAATTAGCGTGTGACATCATTAGCGTGTAGTGACAGTTGTAGACCAACCCTCGGAAAATGTGTCACCTTTATTCTCTTTCTCCTACTCAGCACTTCAAGGCCACCCACCCTTTAATCATCCCCGGCAACTGGTGGCCAGACATATACTGTTTACGCGCATTTGATATGCGCAGATTAAAAATAAGTGTTGACGATCATAGGTGGTTGTTTTCCTCCAGGGACACCAAGACGAATAGAAACACTTGTTATGAAATAGGTCCTTGAGTTGGGGTCAGAATAGCCGTGATTATCTCAATAAATACTATTAAGAAATATCCAATTAAAGGTACAATTGCAAACCTATTTCAATAGCAATAATAATCATAGAAGCTAATAACAATAGTTTTATTATGAATCATAATAATAAAGACAGTTGTCACATCTGTTTTAGTAAAGTTAAAAGATAAATACATGTTGTTGTTGTAGGGCTTTGGGAGCATCGGAGACTGGGGCCATATTGCTCCCTGTCTGTCTGTAAATTGCGTGTGTTCTGAGGTCAATTTTCTGTCTGCTGGATGAAAAGCCCGAGTTTCCAGGATATAAAACCATGCTACCCTCCCCTGAGACCGGCTAACTCAGCCACGTTGTGAAAAAGACCTATCAAAATTCCTGGCGGGATTCCAGTTCAGGTCTTTTCCACTCGCTTTGAGTAGCACAGTTGGTAGAATAGCTGTCTACCAACTGTGCTACTCACGAGGGCCAACAACTTGGTCTAATGACTGTAGTGTGTACTGAAGTTTAAGGTAACCTAACAGTCATCCAAGTTCAAAATATAATCTTATAAAGGTGAATCTGGTAAGGGCCCTAAACAATTGTTTATTTGTTTATAAATTGCAAAGTTAATAGACCTCAACATGAATAGAGGGACTATTGATTGAATTTTAACGAACATCTGAATACGAAGAAAGTCTGTACCAAGATCCTGCAGAAAAATCTCAGCTACTAGCAAAATCTGAGAAGAAATGAAATGCATTCGGACTTTGCAAAAGGGATTTGAAAAGGACCTTACTATTTTTAAAAAAAACTAACTCTTAACATTTGAATCTCCCGCTGTGACGCTAAAAATACCAGTCTTTGGGGTCTTCCAGATAAAAAAAAAAAAAGAAACACGAATGTGAAAATCCAAGGTTATGTCCTTTTTAAATATCAAAGGAATTGTTTATCACGAAGTTGTTCCTCCTTAAATGTTCAACCAAATATCCTAACTTAACGGTTGGTAACATTTAGGCAGAGACTGGAAAACGCTGGTCGAACAAAAGGATTTTATATTTTGACAGTGCATATTCCCACTTATCTTTTTGGGTAACAAAGTTTTTTTTGTAAAAAAGTCTGAGTATGGTCCGGGATCTCAAAGCCGCACTCATTGCTTGAGTGCGCCTTTGAGATCTTGGACCATACTTGGACGTGACAGACTTGTGAGCAGGTGGGTTATCCTTGTGGGACAAGGCTCCTTTGCTGAATTTTCGGCATTTGTCGGCGTTTGTCTTTTAATGTTTCACACAAACGTCCCATGGTCTGCGTAGCGTGCTCCTCTGATTGTGTAGTCTTTCTAAAGGTAATCCACTAGCAACACTCCATCTGCATCCCAAAAAACCGATGCCATCCCCTTGCCAACTGAAGAAGAAATCGACTTGACTTTCTTTGTAGTGGGATAAAAGCTGTGCTTTCACTTTAGATTGCTCCTTTGTCTCTGGATGAAAGTGATAGAACCACGTCTCATCCATGGTCATAAACCTTGCAAGGATATTTGTTGAATGTGGTTGAAAACGAAGCAGATGTTCACTTGACATGACAACTCTTCTGCGTTTTTGATCTGCTGTGGGATCCATCGTAGTGACACCTTTTTCATAACGCAGACCTTTCTTATTATGTGGTACACACGTACAAATGATTCCCAAGACGTTGGCAATGCACCGAACACCAGATCATGCACGCTGTCAACAACTTCTGGAGTGAAGGACATTGCAGGTCTTCCACACCGTGGGTCATCTTCCAGGTCTCCCTCCCTCGTTTAAATTCCACTGCCCACTTTTTCAACATGGAACAGGAAGGGAAATCTTCCCCCAATGTTGTAACCATATCCTCTTGAATTGCCTTTGGCGTTAGTCCTTTTCTTCCCAAACATTGGATGACTTCGCGGTGATTGATTTCGTTTGTTTTTCATTTTCAGTGGAAGCTGACTGCATACCGCTACTCCAGTCAACAGTGTTTGAGAATTGTGTATATTGGACAAAGTGCATGCCGGCCCCGAAAGAAAATAAAAATTCCATGATTACTGTAATAAAAGTAGCAGTGCTGTTCGTTGTATGATGTTATAATTGTCATTCATTAGTTGAAATAAAATACCTTGAACTTTTCCAATATATTTCAGGAACTAAATGATAGAAATATCCACGTTCGTGGTTTACATCTTCCAGCGCCCCCGTGTTCCTCCCCTGCTTTTACAGCTAGCAGTGAATGTTAATGTACGCCTTGTTAATTTGTGTGCCTCCAATTTGAATGGGAAAGCAAGCTCCCCTTGGCTATCAAGTTACCGACAGCGATGTACCTCGACTCCCATTTCCTAAGCAATTAAACTATGAAAGCAAGCTGTCCCTCCAGCTGCTATTTAATTGTCATTCAAGGCGTGCTATCGCCTCCTACCAGAATAAACAGTCCATACGGTAGCATCATTAGCAGCTTTTATTGATCAGCGCAGCATTGATAAGTCGCGAGAAGTTTAAAGTTTAGTTGAAACCAATTTTTGTTTTTTTGGCTGCCGTCACACACTTTGATTGGCTTATTTCAAATTATACCAAACCACTTTCGCTATTTATATTTTATAATTATTTTATTATTGTTTTTAAAAGACAGCTGTTTATAACCGGTACCGAAATTCCAGTTCCCATTCCATTGTTTTGGGCGCTCGTGGGTGGCACAGTTGGTAGAGTCGCCGTCCTCCCCGCACCGGGTGGAAAAGACGTGAGGAACGTTTAATGGCCTCTCTCACAACGTGGCTGGGTTGGTCGGTCTCGGGGGAGGGTGGCGTGGTTTTTTCTCCCGGAAACTCGGGTTTTTTTCGTTGAGCAGGCAGAGGATCGTCTTCAGAGCGCGTTTACAGACGGTGTACACGGAGCAATATGGCCTTAGTTGCTAATGAAAAAGGCCCATAAAAGTTCCTCACGTCTTTTCCACCCGTTGTGGGGAGGACGGCGATTCTACCATCTGTGCTACCCACGAGGGCTGTCGTTTATCCAGTAACAAAGTAACATCTTTCAAGAGTTGAGTGACGAAACTTGCGCTTGGTAACAGAGAGACTATAGTTAATCAGATAACAACCCAGTATCCCAACGATAACCAAAGAGGTATTTTAGAACGCACAACTGGTACTTTATCTCGGATGGGGTATGGCAGCCGACAACTGAACGAAGTTCTACTCCTGCCAACGAAACCCAAGGAGGTACTCTTACGGGGAAGATTGAGAAAACGTTGCCTGGTCTAATTATTAATATTATTAATTATTAATTGAATCCCACTTACTGTTAGTTTCATGCCAATGGGAGGAGGAGCTGCAGATTATGGAGAACACAAGGCAAGTCCATGGACCCATTATGCCAGGTGTCAGCAGTGCAGGCTGACGGAGACGTTGTATTGGTGTGGAGAGTATTTTCGTGGTGTATATTGGGTCCCTTGGAATTTGTCTCATTATAGGATGTAACGTATAACAAATTATTTACACTTTCAAAAACTCATTAGTTAAGTATTTAAAATTTTTGAAGTGTTGAAGGCATTTGTTTCTTCTATCAATTAGTCATCACCATTAATGAAGCTCAATTTTATATTATACGTTGTGTGCGCTTGGCATATTCAATAAGCAATTACGAAAAATCGAATATTCCTAGAATTTCATAATAGGGGTCATAAATTACGGGAATCAAACGATCGAAATGCTTAAATTAGGCATTGAAGAAAACTTGGTTTCTTTTAAGAGGTTGCAAAATTTTAACATCTTCGGGGAGAAGAAATTATATCACTTAAAAACGAAAAATTTATGTACAGAACGTATAAAAAAGATGTGAATACCTAGAGAGATGGGTTGAACACTACAATAGATTCAATCTGGATGATGTTGGGTTTTAGGAGCATTAGGGACTGAGGCCATATTGCTCTGTGTATGCTGTTTGTAAAATGCGTGTTCTGTGGTCGATTTTCTGTTTGCTTGGCGAAGGACCGAGTTTCCGGGAGAAAGGAGCTGTGCTGCCCTCGCCTGGGACCGACTAACTGGGCCGCGTTCTGAGAGAGGCCCACAAAAGTTCCTCACGTAATCGACAAAATTCGAACTCAGGTATTTTCCACCAGGTGCGGGGAGGACGGCAGTTCTCAACTGTGCTACCTAGGAGGGCCATGGAATGGATGTTTTGGGAAAATGCACCAATTTGGAGGTAACGAATGTGTAAAAATATTATTGATATGGTATTTTAAACTGATTATTTATTCAGTTTTCTTTACTCAAGAATTTCATTTTAGAGGAATTAAAAAAGACGAATGGTCATGTCTTAAGAGTTTTTTTTTTTTTTTTTTTTTTCCCAAAGTTTGTATTTCAAGAGCAGACCCCGGGAACAGAAAAATTGCTGGGCTTTGTGTTTGCCATTCGGGTACAAAATGGAAACGTTGAAAGAATATTTCTGGAGATTCGTGAATCGTTATTCAAAATTTTTATAATTGGCCACACCTCAGTTCTACCACACAAGCATTGAATTCTCAATTATATTTGAGAGAAATTAAATATTGTATATAATTTTAGGATTCAAAACTTATTGAGCTGGCCTGTATTATTCAGTATTTCAATTTAAAAGCGCTATTCTTTTCTATTCATATAACGGTTGGTTGAAATTGAAATTTAAAGTTTAATGGAAAAAATTTTGGAAAACCTTGGAAAAAGTTAAATAATTTTTTTTGGAAAAAACTGGTGGATTGAAAATTTAAAAAATTTTAAATGCAATTTTGAAAATTAATTTGTAACTCATTGTACTGCTTTTAATGTAAATATTCTTGTCTTCTGTATTGAATCCCAATTAGTATACACTGTGCAAAGTTCATGTATAATAAGTATTGCTACCACTTTGAATATGTGATTTTTTAATTTTTTTTAAATTTTTTATTTTAATAGTTAGCAGGGAAAGCAGTTTTATAATTAACTTTGGTGTGGTATTTATTCGAAAAGATCGGCCTTTCTCTTTGGTACTACTACGGAAAAAAATATTTATTAAATTTTTCAAATAAATATTTTCTGAGGAGTTTTTTTCTTTTTTTTTTTAATGCGCAAATAATTCCAATTTTTTAGAGGGGCTTATTCTGATGTTAAGTTCTTTATTCGCTCAATACAAAGGGTTAACATTTTTCAGGTTCAAATAATCATGCTTGGTCTTTTATCTCTATTCAGTGAACTCCTTAATCAGAATCAGCCAACTCGCCCTTTAGAAGAACCATGCCAAAAATGGCATCCGTGTCTGCATCGCTGTGGTTCAAATTCTCAAAGTATTTATAAGTACTGTCTCACTTAGCATAAGAACCTTATCTTTCGATATAGCTTCTCTGATCTCAAGAATAAATTTTATGTAATGCATTCTGTTTTCTGCCATTACAAACCAAAAGAAATCTCGTCTAGGAGTTTCAACGAGTTAATCCTGGCTGTCTTATAGTATTGGACGATGAGAAGTCTAAATCTTCAGTTGAACAATCCTCTCCCGATATCGAGATCACTTCTCTTTGATTTGAACAATAAAATCAAATATACTCCTCCATTGAGTTGCCTTGATATGGCACTACTCAATGGAGAAATATATTAATTTTTATTATTTAAAATACTGATGTTTTATGTCCTAAGTTGCCTGTCGTTGGCTGAAACTGACGTAGCCGAACCAAAACTGTAAACTTAATAATATGCGATTTTATTTTTAAATCCGTGGCCTCGATGAAACTACTAGTTATCTCCAGGCAGAACAATTTCAGCAAAGCTCGCTTTGCGTAAAACGAGAGAACAAATGTTGGCGTTCCTTTGACCTTGAACAGATGACTCTCCAAGCAAGCTTGTGTCTGTTGTAGTCACGTGCAGTACGCTTTAATATTACCTCAATAATGTAACGTGGATTCGGTGACAAACAAGACATGATTACCATCTGATTTGTCTACGTAACAATAGACCTTGACTGGTGGCGTACCTGTCTACGCCACCTTGTGTACAAATACGATACACAGGTGTGGTCCTGAAAATGTTCCGACCTTCAAAGTGCGCTGCCTTCTGAAATTTGTTGAATAAAAATTTCAATACGGATGGTATCGTGGCCTTCTTGATAGTGAATACTTCAAGGTTTTTTCGATATTGGTTGCAAAACAAACCTTATTGCGCATGCTCAAACCTAAAAGTTTACCCTTGTTGATATACTGTAAGATATAAGAGGAAATGAATTCAATTAGGTACAGTATTTAGAATAGGATTCGACTTAAGGGACATCGAGTACCCACCCCATTTGAGCTCCAATAATTAATCAAAAAATTGTACTCTTTTTTTTTTTTTTTTTTTTTTTTTTTTTCCAAAAATTTAATTCATGGAATTTACCAAAATGTGACCTTACCAATTACTTCAAAGGCAGTGCCTAGCTCTTCCCCCAAAATATTAAATGGATCTTGTACATCGACAACTGTCCACTATTGTGGTTTAAAATATATTTCGCTTGCATCAGAGTTCGTTAAGTGCAAATTTAGGCAACATATTTAGGAAACACATTGAGCATATAAAAGGAATAGAAGCCAGCATGACCATCTCATGTAAATAGAAAAGTCGTCTGAAGGCCCTTGAGCCATAAATAGAAGGCCGAGCGTGTAATTAGGCAACATTAAGTAGTCGGCACGGATGAATGGAGGTTGCAGACATGCCGGTGGCCATTTTTACTTCCTCCGAAAATGACGTCAAATACGTACTTTTGGGAGCCTTGGTGTTTATGTTGGCATCCTCCTGCAGGGGTTGTTTACGGCTCTACCGATCTCCTCACGGCTATTCGTGCGGCATGTAGGCACTTCCAGTAAATTCTTTCCAAACCCCTCCCCATCTGGGTCTGCAGTGGCGCCATCTGTGTTCTGTGAAACAACAGGCAGCCTTTGACGTTTTATGGGACACCTGAATGCAGTGACTTGGAACATTCAGTTTCCAAGAAGGGCTGTCTGTAATTCCAGTCGATTATCACCTGCATCTCATGATCTCGATTCCTGGTACCCGGTCCTTTGTTGGCAGCATAATTACTTTTTAGTGAGCTATCTTTTAGACCAAAATGCATTTAGAGATAAGTGTTATTTACTTTGAATGTGTAACTCTGCGGATGACGAACTGGAAACTTATCAAAATATTTAGAATTGAATGCGTATTATTTTTAACATTACGAAATTTTAGCCACCTCAACTTTACAAACTTCAAAATCTGAAAGTGAAGAAGTTTTATAAGAAATGTGAATATTTGAAATGTCTTATGTGGTCTTTGAAAAATGGCAGACAATAGAATCGAAAACAAATTTAACCTCAAATTTTTAACAAAACTAAAGAAAACACCAACTGAAACTTATGAGTTGCTACGTCAAGTTTATGGGGAAGATCCTATGTCAAGAGTTTGCCTGTTTGAATGGCATAAAAGATTTTGAGAAGGAAGAGGGGATGTGGAAGACGATGTACGACCAGGCCCTCTGGTATCCATGAAAACTGTTGAAAATGTGGACCAGCTAAGGACATTGATTAGAATTTATTGTGGTTTAAGCATTAGAATGGTTGTGTCGGAACTCAATATGGACAAAGAATCACAAAAATTTTAACTGAAAATTTAGGCATGAGAAAAGTACGTGTGCTGAGATGGTGCCAAAAATATTGAAGATCAAAGAAGACTCCACGTTTGTGAAGATGTTTCGAAAATTGAATATCCAGACTTTCTGAGCATTATAATTAATTGCGATGAAAGTTGGCTGTTCCAATACGACACAGAAGCTAAAAGACAGTCAATGCAATGGAAAACAAAACAAACCCCAAACCAAAAAGGCAAGAGTGTCAAAATGAAAAATGAAAATCATGCTTCTTGTTTTCTTCAATATTAAAGGAATTATTATGGTTGAATACGTCCCACCAAAACAGACTGTCAATCAAATATATTACATTGAAGTTCTGACAAGGCTACATGAAAAAATTCGAAGGAAGAGACCTGAATTGAGGAAGGATGGTTGGATGCTCAATCATGACAATGCTCCACCACACAACGCGCACTCTGTTCGCCAGTTTCTGATCAAAAAAATCCCTGTGTGTGAACGTGCACTCTACTCTCCATAATTAGCCCCCTGTAACTTTTTCTCTTCCCTAAACTGAAACGTGTACTTAAGGGAATCCATTTTCAGTCCATTGAAGACATACAGCAAAAAAAGACCAAACTTCCGGATATGTTTCTGTGCTTGGAAGAAACGTATGGAATGGTGTGCATGCAAGAGTCCAAGTTTTGAAGGGAATAACATGGTAAGGTACGAAATATTTCATTACAGTATATTTATTTTATTGTAACAGACTTCGTTATTTATTAGACACATTCGTACCTATTTCCACCCATCTCCATTTGGGTTTCCATATCGACATATATTCTACGACTTTCTTTCGTCAACTTAAATTTATACCCCCTCAGGTGCGTAATCTCATCAAGACAAAGAATCTCATCAGCATTAAACTTGCTGAAACCATCCAAAGCCTTAAACACCTCAATTAGATCTCCTCGCAGGTGTCTAGTCTCCAGACAGTGAAACTTGCAGAACTTAAGCATTTCTTGGTAAGAGAACCCCTTTGTTCCCTTCAGCAGTCTCTTTGCCATTCTCTGTACTCATTCCAGCAGCTCTACATCCTTCCTAAAATGAGGCTTCCAGACCTGTAAGCAGTACTCAAGGCGTGGTCTGACCATTGCTTTATATAATGGGATAATTACTTCCTTATCCCTGCTAACAAAATTCCTGTATATCGTTGACAAGGCACCATGAGCTGCTCTTGTAGCGTGTCTGCTCTGCTCAGAAAACTTCACATCTGACTGCACAATTACCCCAGGTCTTTTTCATTTTCCACTACCCTGAGTGTAGTTCCCCACAGTCTTTATGTTCCTCTGGGGTTATTGCTCCCCGCATGCAGTACTTTTAATTTGCCAATGTTAACTCTGGTTGCCGCCTCTCAGCCCATCTGCCAACTTTTTTAGATCCTGTTGCCCTAGCGTCATTAGGGGGCCTATTGGATTTATCCTTTACATTAGGAGAATTATCCACGTTCTCTTTGCTAGTGCTTTGTACCAATCTGCTTTCGCCCGTCTAATCGCATCAGTGGCTTTTTGTTATAATGCTCACACAAACGGGAATCACGTGATTGTTGGAATCATCGTAATTGCTCCATGCTGGCTTCTTTTGCTTAGTAGTTATTATTGTTAATTGGATAGATTCTATCAGCCCTAGGTGTCTTTTTTACTTTTAGCTTCAACACTTTTTCTTTTACTTTCCTCTCAGTTATCACAAAATCACTTAGCTACCACTTAAAATTAGATTTAGGATGGCTGCACTGGACAGCCAATGTCCTGTAGCTTGATTTGTTTGTCTAAAAATAGGCTAACCTGTCCCTTAAAATTGCACAATATGCTGGGAAAATATGGCTTTGTTTGTTGGTATGTGGGGGAAGAGATTGTTATACACTTTATCAGTGGTTGGTATCTGGAAGGTACACTCACCTTGAAGGACAGGTTGCTGTCCGCAAATGCCTCCGGGATAGAGAGAAAATTAAACACCGAAGAAAAACCACCGGAATGGATTTCGTGTGTTGTTCAGAGTAACATAAAAATAAAAAATAAACGATTTCTTTTTTTTCCTCCTTTTTTTGCTACACCAAGACGGTCACTTGAGGTCAGAGAAGTTTTAAGGTTAGAAACTACAAGGCTACAAAATCAGAGACAAGATTATTATTGAATCCTAAGCGTTCAGGTTATCAAATATGTTGATTTTATGATTTTTTTGTAATTGTAGAAAAGAATGATGTTTTCCTGAAAGATGTCTCTTAAGCTGGGGGCTCTCGTGGATAGCACAGTTGGTAGAATCGGCGTCCTCCCCGCACCGGGTGGAGAGGATCTCAGTTCGAGTCCCCCTCGATCACGGGAGGAATTTTTATAGACCTTTTTCACAACGTGGCTCAGTTAATCGGTTCATGCGAGGGTAGCATGGATTTTTCTCCCGGAAACTAGGTTTTTCTTCCAGCAAACAGAAAATCGACCACGGGATACAAGCCATTTGCAGACAATATACACGGAGCATTATGGCCCTAGTTGTAGGTGCTCCTAAAACTCTTACAATAGCTTAAGTTGGGAAAATAATAAATGAGGACTACACTGTATTGCTGAAAGTATCCTTACATCTTCCACACCGGATTTGGTAAAAATGAACCATACCCACCATCCACGTGATATAAAAGCAATTGGGTTCAACCTAAAAGTAAGCATCGGATTTTACGGAAGATCATCAAACATTAAAGAAACATGGAAGCACACATTACACAGCGACTTCTCTGGGGAATAATCCATCGTAATTGGTTCCTGGAATGTTGGAAAGCTGTGTTATGGAGCGACAGATCGCCGGCATGGTTTTCGAATAGAATGTCCAGAAGACGTTATTTACTAGAGTGTGTCATCTGACCTGTGAGGCTGCTGAAGATGCTGTCATCGACTGGAGTTGTTCCTCATTGGTTAGACTTGGACCACTGACTCTCGTTCCTGAAACAATGAATTTCATTTGTTACATTGGCATTCTCGACAATTCCACCATTTCTACACTGTGGAGAGAATTTGGGGATGGGGTCTTTTTTTGTATCAGCAGCACAGTGCACGATGTCGTATACTTCATAGCCCGTAGTGACTTGATTTGGTCAATAAGACGCAATCAATCCGCAATCAATATCTGAAGTGACTGCTGTGTCAAAAGAGGGATGGACCAAAATCCCGCTTTCCTGTTGCCAAAATTTAGTTCAGAGAGCGCCGAAGAGGATACACTGAAAAAGCACATAAAAATTCCTCACGTCACAACGGGACTTGAACTCAGATCTTTTCCGACCGGTGCGGGGGGGGGGACGGCGATTATACCAACGAGGACACTCGTATATTGAAATTTCTTTGATTACATACATTGGCAGGGCCTTCAGTTGTTTTGGATGTTGATCATTCCAGTTGTGCAGACGAAAAATCTGTAATGGACACTTAGTATTAGTATTAATATTAAGCCACATCACTGGTTTTTATTCGCCAAAATACGGATTTTTTTATCCAGAAAACAGTTACCCAAAAGATTGTGCAAGGCTCAAGGGGTAGAATTTTTTTCAGCCTGGACTGTACTTGTTAACAGGAGAGATTGCTTCTACAGGGATGGGATACACTTAAATAGAAAGGGTGCAAGAATATTTGCTGATGCTATCGAGGCAGTGTTAGGTGGGTCGGAAAACTGCTAGCTTGGGGGGAGACAAAGACCAATAGATTGACAGTAGCCACTGGCAGAGGTGAAAGAGATTCTTGCACTGCTTCTATTAGAATGAGCAGAAGCCTGAAAAACAAGATGTATGGTATTTCAGAGACTGCTGGGAGCCATTGCGGTACAAGTAAACACATGGGTTGTGTTAGGGTAGCTAAGAATAGAAACAGGTGCAGGTATACTTGCGTGTACACCAATGCTAGGAGTTTAGTAAATAAATTTGATGAATTTGAGGTATTGCTCAAAACATCGAAGGCAGATATTGTTGGGATATCAGAGACGTGGTGTCACACAGATATAAGGGATGCGGAACTGCAATTTGGGGAGTACAACATCTACAGAAAGGATACACAGGATAGGAAGGGGGGAGGTGTTATGCTATTAGTTAAGAAACACATAAAAACCAAGGAAGTGAAGCCAGTCGACATCGCTGGACAGTGCAGTGTGAAGTCAGTTTGGTGTGACATAAACATTGGGAGATCAAAATTGAGAGTAGGAGTATGCTATAGGCCTAATGACTCTGATGAGTATAATAAGGAACTGTACAGGGAAATAGAGTGAGCCAGTAAATCAGAGTGTCTTATAATGGCAGATTTTAATTTCCCAGATATTGACTGGATTTTGGGGGCTGGTTACTCACACACTAGCAGGGCTTTTGTGGATTTATTGGATGATTGTTTTCTACATCAGCATGTTCGGGAGGCAACTAGAGGGAGTAATACTCTTGATTTGATTATCAGCAGTGATTCTTCATGCATTAAGAATCTGCAGATAAATGAACCACTAGGTGGCAGTGATCACAGTGTGCTGAAGTGGGATTTACTCAAAGAGGTAACTACCATTAGGGGTAAAGGGAAGGGTTATTGCTTCCGTAAAGGCGACTACGATGGACTGAGACAGTATTTAAATTCTATACAGTGGGACCAACTGATGATGTTACCAACAGCAAATTCAAAATGGGAAGCATTCAAAGAACTTATCTTGGAAGCTACTAGGCTTTACATACCAACTAAGAAATATTGTTCAAGGTTTAGGCCAAAATGGATGTCAGATGAACTAATGAGGCATATGGCAGAGAAGAAAAATGCATGGGATACATACAAATTAACACATGACACAGAAGCCTATGATAGATACAAGTTGATATGCAACCAAGTTACAAAGGAGGATAGATTGATGATCCTGCTCAGGTAGCTAACAAACTAAATGAATATTTTGCATCGACATTCACACATGAGGAGTTATTCGCGAGGGGAATGCCAGAGGTGTATTCAACTCTAGCAGTAAGCTACAGAATCTTGAAATAACTGGGAGTAAAGTGGAGGAGAAACTGTTGAAGATAAACACAAGAAAGGCACCCGGGGTGGATGGGATCTATCCAGTTATATTAAAGGAGGCAGCAAAGGAAGTAAGCAAACCCTTAGCCATAATTATGAGAGCTTCCTTGGACTCAGGGGAGGTACCCATAGACTGGAAATGTGCAAATGTGACCCCAATTCACGAAGGAGGATCAAAGGCTGACACAAGTAATTATAGACCTGTGAGCTTAACTTCTGTTCCAGGAAAATTAATGGAGGCACTGGTTAAAGAAGCACTGCAGGATCATTTAGACAAGACTTCAGTTATAGCTCAGACACAGCTTGGTTTTGTTAAGGGGAAGTCTTGCCTGACCAACTTGATTGGATACTATGATGCAGTCACAAAAGAACTGGATGTAGGGAATAACTTTGATATTATATACTTGGATCTTAGAAAGGCTTTTGATACTGTTGCACATGGAAGACTGCTACACAAATTGGAGCAGTGTGACATTGGAGGCAAATTGCTGCTATGGATAAAGGGGTGGTTGAGGGGGAGAAGACAGAGAGTGGTAATCAATGGACACTGCTCATCGTGGACTGATGTTATTAGTGGAGTCCCTCAGGGCTCAGTGTTGGGTCCATTATTGTTTTCTGTATTTATAAATGATATTGATGATGGTATATCGGGCTTAATATCCAAGTTTGCAGACGATACAAAGGTTGGCAGGGTTGTCAAGGACACTACTGACACTATGCTGCTGCAACAGGATCTGGAAAGGTTGAGCAGATGGGCTGAGAGGTGGCAAATGAAGTTTAACATTGACAAATGTAAAGTACTACACATGGGAAACAGCAACCCCAGAGCAACGTATCAACTCTGTGGTACAACACTGACAGTGGTAGAGAATGAAAGGGACTTGGGGGTGGTTGTGCAGGCAGATATGAAGTTCTCTGAGCAGTGCAGACGGGCTGCAAGAGTAGCTCATGGAGTATTGTCAATGATATACAGGAATTTTTCCAGCAGGGATAAGGAGGTGATTATTCCATTGTATAAGGCGATGGTCAGGCCACACCTAGAGTACTGTATACAGGTCTGGAGGCCTCATTCAAGAAGGATGTAGAGCTGCTGGAACGAGTACAGAGAAGGGCAACAAGATTAGTGAATGGAACAAAGGGGTGCTCTTACGAAGAAAGGCTTAAGTTTTGCAAATTACAGTGTCTGGAGACTAGGCACCAGCGAGGTGATCTGATAGAGGTGTATAAAGCCTTGAATGGTTTAAGCATGCTCAATGCTGATGGGATTCTTCCTCTAGCTCAGAAAAATCACCTGAGAGGGCATAAATTCAAATTGAGGAAAGACAGATGTAGGATAGACGTGCGGAAATTTGCCTTTACCCAGTGGGTGGTTGGTTGGTGGAACAGACTTCCATCCCTTGTTGTGGAGGTTGATAGCCTAAATAAGTTTAAGGCTCAGCTGGACAGGTATTTTGAACGAACAGAGGGGTGAAGTGGAAGTGGTTTTTTTTTTTTTTTTTTTTTTTTTGGCTGATGCTGCATAAGCTTGCTTTCTTGCATCAAATGCCTCTACTAATGCTAATGCTTACACTTTGTTGGATTAAAGCATAGCTGCCATTTTTCTGACCATTCCTGAAGTCTATCTAGGTCACTCTGAAGAAGCTCAGCTTGACAGTGATCATTAAGTACTCTACCAATTTTAACATCATCTGCAAATTTAGACATCACGCCTTCTATCCCTTCATCGATGTCGTTTATGAAAATTAAAAACAACAGTGGTCCTAATACTAATCCTTGGGGAACCCCACTTCTTACATCAACCCAATCTGAGGAATAGCCATTTATCACATCCCTCTGCCTCCTGCCCTGAAGCCATCCTGCTATCCATCTAAGGATTTTCCCAGTGATTCCAACCTGTTCCAGTTTATAAAGCAACCATTCATGTGGGACTGAGTCAAAAGCTTTGCTGAAATCTAAATAAACAATGTTGAAATTATTCCCTAAATCCAGCTCGTGAGTGACCCTTTCAAATTGGCGAACTAGGTTTGTTAAACATAATTTTCCCTTTACAAAATCATGCTGAGTATCCTTGAGAATTTCAATTCAATCCAAATGATCCTGAATTCCACGCTTGATCATTGACTCCATGATTTTCCCTGCCATTGAAGTCAGACTGACAGGTCGATAATATCCCACTTCACTCTTAGTAGCCACCCTTATGTATGGAAGATACATTGGCACTTTTCCAATCCAAGGGAATCTCCCCAGGTTCTAGTGATGCTCACATAATTAGCCTCAATGGTTCAATGCACTCACTTGCCGCCTCCCTTAAGATTATAGGGTATATTCCATCAACTCCAGGAGCCTTACTGGCCTGCAAGTTTGAAAGTTTTTTCATTAAATAATCTTGCGAAATTTCAATATCATTAATTACATATTTTTGAACTTCGCTCCCACAATTTCCCATTGCCACAAACGATGCAATTCTTCGAATAGGCAACGCTTCTCCAGTAGAGTAGACTGTTGTTACCTATTCTCGGAAATTCCATGACTATCAGGCCCCCCTGGGGTGACCATTTTAAGGCTTGTTGGCTTTTCATCATTGGGTGGTCAGATACCCTGGTATTGCAAACATGACAACCCAGTTGTTGTTTTGGTTTTTAGGAGCATTAGCAGCTAAGGCCATATTGCTCCGGGATATGCGGTGGTCATTCCCTGACCTTTCTGCATCCTCCGTATTTGGTGGTGACAGGCTCGAACCCCGGTCTAATCAAGAAGCGTGTGCTATGCACTGCTGCTCCTTCCCACCTGGCTACGGAGGCGCCACAACCCAGTTGTGAAGTTAAGCTCACAATATGAGAGATGCCAAAAGGTATATGTGATACTACTAAAATAAAACTAAGTACAACTAGGCATAATATTTTAAGAGCTTAAAAATTATCTATATAATATTGGTGTAGTTACACCATAGATAGCTCTTAAAGAAAAAAAAACTATGATAGTTAGTGTAAAGGGCATCATTTCATCTGTATCTCATATTGTGATCATCCTTCACAACGAGTTACCATGTATTGCACTACCTCGAATAAGTAAGGCTTCAATAATAGAGATGACTATTTTTACTAATTCTCGGTGGGCATCACCAGCCAGATGGCACTGTTTTAGGGCTTGTTGGCCTTTCATCGGTTAGATCATTTTTAAGCTCTTAAAATATTATGCCTAGTTATGTTTAGTTTTATTTTAGTATTTATCGCATACACCTTTTGGCATATCTCATATTGTATTAACTTCAGAACTGGGTTGTCATGTTTGCAATACCAGGGTACCTGACCACCCATCAATGAAAGGCCAACAAGCCCTGAAGCGCTGCCTATTCGAGGAGTTCATGAGCTTTTGAGTGGTGTGAGTTGAAGGAGTTACTGTCCTTTTCTTTTCCTCTTCCACTCCTACTATTACTTTCCTTCTATCTTTTTGCTTTTCTAAGTCTAATAGGGACAACTGGATAGTTGAGTTATTATCCCACACAAATACAAAATAGCCCTGAAACGATGCCATCTGGGTGGTGGTGCCCACTGAGAATAAGTAACAATAGTCATCTCTATTAGTTAAGCGTTACTTATTCGAGGTAATGCAATACATGGTAACTCATGAAGGATGATCACAATATGAGGTACAGACGAAATGATGCCCTTTACACTACTATCGTAGTTTTTTCTTTAAGAGATATCTATGGTTTATCTACACCAATATTATATAGATAATTTTAAGCTCTTAAAATATTATGCCTAGTTTAGGGTGACCAGATTTATAAAACAAAAAAAACAGGACACTCATGGCAAGTTGACATGTTTCGGCTGTCATACTAGTTAAGACGATCCTCTTCTACTCGTTTCATGCCAACTAGCCATAACTGTTTAGCTTGATTAAAATTAATGTAGGTTACTTACATATTTATTGCTGTCTTAGTCTCACATTAACATTGTCAAATGACACAAATCTTTATTGAGCAGATTAATATACACTATTAATATTTTTGTCATATATTTTAGTATGACTGAATTTCTTCCAAAAGGTTTGGCCGTTCCTTTATGAAATTGTAAAAGTCCATACATGAAATGTCTTTAAAATGTATTTTTGTTATTCGTATTGCCTGTACAGTTTGAACAGACAATTGGTTAGTTTAATCAGTCCAAAATGTGTTCATTAAAAAAAACAACCTCTCTCACGGTGCATTTGTGCCCAGTTATCGCTAACACAGAACTTACAATGTGTGTTATGATCCCAAATCTAATGTCTTCATTTTTCATTGTCTGGATTGTCTCAGTACACCTGTCAGTGGTCTTCACACCACAATTCTTCCAATGATCAATCTTAGATTCACATATATTCTTTACATGATTCACTTCATTGAATAGTTTATCTTCATCTATTACTTTTAGTATGTTGGTTTCAATTTTGGATATGTTTTGGACACACTGTTGAACAACACACCAAGATGGAGGGATATTTAACAAAACCCATTTAAAGTCACACAGCTCTGCAAAAGGCTTGGCCCAGTTTTCCACATATTCTAGGAAAGTATCATATAAATTGGTGACAGTTTCAGCAAATTCAACATCTCTGATGACACTATCCTCTATTGGTTGGTTTCTGAGGTCGTGGACGGCAGATGTAAAAAAATGCTCCTTTCTATTGAGCATTTGTTCTGGCAGGGCAATCAGTTCTTGTGCCACTTCACTGCCACAAATGTCCTCTCATTCAATATTTTTGATAGTGTTATTACACATTTTAAGTTGGCTGTGAATGAACTTGAACCAGAGAAGGGACTGTGGATTATTAAAAAAAATCCCTCAAGAGTTTGGGGCTTTTATCTTGTGATATAAAATATGACTTGGGATCATCAAACGTTTTGATTATTCTTTCCACTGCCGGTAGCAAGGAAAGCCATCGCGTCTTCACACTTCCTAAAAGTTGCTTGTATTCCACTTCAACAGAATTGCAGGATTTCAGTGCCTCGACTCTAATAGTGAAAACATGAAAATGTTGAAACACTTTGTTAATAATTGATTTCCATCAATTGACAACATATCAGCACTTGTTTGCAAAGCATTATGCATGATATATGCAGCACAGCCTACTCTCAAGATGTTAATGTGTAAATATCCAACCTCTTAGAGAGGGTCTTGGCTGAGAGAGTGTTAGTTGAAGTAGAAACTAATACCCCTAGCCTGTGCTATATTTTAAAATGCCAAAAAATAAAAATATATAAGGTAAAAATGATGAATAATAGAGAACAATTAAATACCTGTTATTCATTAAGTTAGGTTACATCAAGGTAGGCAAAAATGTATTACTAAGAAAGGCATGAATATTTCATCAAGATCATCACCATCAGCCATTTTCAATCCACTGCAGGATGAAGGCCTCTCCAGCAACTTTCCAGTTCCTTCTGTTTTGAGCACTGGCCATCCATTTACTACCCAAAAACACATGAATTTCATCTATCCATCTCCGCCTTTGTCTTCCAGGTTTTCTTCTAGCTCCTCTTGGGTACCATTCTGTTATTTTCTTAGTCCATCTGTCATCATGTCTTCGAGCTATGTGTCCTGCCCAAGACCATTTTAGTTCTTTAGTTTTGATAAGAATGTCCTTTACTTGGGTTTGCTGCCTAATCCATGTGTTTCTCTTCTTATCTAACAGTCTGATTCACAATATGATTCGTTCCATTCTTTTTCTGTGTAGTTCTCAGCTTATCTTCCATTCTTTTGGTGAGTGCCCAAGTTTCACTTCCATAAGTCATGGTGGGGAGTATACATTGATTCATTATTTTACGTTTCAGACAAACTGGGATATTGCTCTTCAGTAGGTGACTATATTTCCTAAATGCTATCTGTCCAAAATTTATTCTTCTCTTGACTTCCAGCCATTTATCATTATTACAGCTAATAACTTGTCCCAGATAAGTATATGACTCCACCTTTTCAATTACTGCTCCTTCAATCATTATTTCCCTTTCTGTGGCATACTTGTTCATCATTACTTTTGTTTTAGCCATATTCATCTTTAGTCCAAAATCCTTACTAACTGTGCATAACTGATTAAGATTTTCCTCTAATTCTTTGGGATCGTGGCTTATGACCACAATGTCATCTGCAAATTGTAAATGGTTTAGGTAATCTCCGTTCACATTGACTCCTTTCTGCGACCAGTCTAACTTTCTGAGAGCTTCCTCAAGGGCAGCAGTAAACAGCTTTGGAGATATTGTGTCTCCTTGTCGAACTCCTTTCTCGATTTTAAATTTCCTACTGTCTTTGTCTAGTCTAATAAAGGAGGTAGCACTCTCATATATTTTCTTCAAAATCATAATATATGGGGTATCTATGTCTTGTCTTTGCAATGTCCGAAACATTGCCTTATGCTGTATGGAGTCAAATGCCTTTTCATAATCCACAAATGCCAAGCATAATGGTGTTTTATATTCATTTGCTTTCTTCATTAGCTGTGATATTATGTGAAGGTGATCCATAGTTGAGAATCTTGTCCTAAAGCCAGCTTGCTCTTTCGGTTGATTCTCATCAAGTATTCTTTCTAATCTGTTAGTAATGACCCTTGTGAACAACTTGTAGATGTGGGATAACAAGCTAATTGGTCTATAATTTCCGATTTCTGATTTATCTCCTTTCTTATGCAGCAAAACTATGATTGCATTATTCCACTGCTTAGGCGTCACACCTTTTCTAATGCACTTTGTGAAGAGCCTTGCCAGTTTTTGTGTTATGTCTCTTCCTCCCAATTTTAACAACTCTACAGTAACGTCATCTTCTCCTGGGGCTTTCTGATTCTTCATTTTCTTCAATGTATGTTCTACCTCATCAGGAAGAATATCGGGTATGTCGTATGTGTTGCTACTTTGCAATCCATCTTCCCCACTGCTGGCATCATTCCCTCGCTCCTTGTATAATTCTCTATAGTAGTCTTCTGCTATTTGAATTATGCCTTCTCTGTGTTTATACGTATACCATCGCTATTCTTCAGTTTCAGTATCATTTGTCTTTCTGTATTACTGCTCATGACTGCTGATTTAAATCCTTTGTTTTCCCTTAATGATTGTTCTACTTTTCTTGTGTTAAATCTTCTTATGTCCTCTCTGAGTCTCTTTCTAATGGCTTTGCATAACTCAGTATACTCAATTTTCTCCCTGTCAGTTTTTTTCTTGCTCTTCATTTGTCGTCTTCGGTTCATCATGACAAGTGTTTCTTGACTAATTTTTTCTTTGGATTTCTTTTTCCCTATATGTTTCTTGGGCTTTATCACTTTCAGAAAGTTGTAATATTCCTCGTCGATATCTTGGTCCTGAGCAGTCTGCAGAAGCTCAAACTTGTTCTTAAGTTCCAGTACATACTGCTTTTTCTCCTCCTCTGTTATCTCAAAGACCTTTGTATTATTTACTCGAGTCAATTTTTTCCTTTCCTTTCCTACATCTATATCAAGTGTACATCTTACCATTCTGTGATCACTTCCAACATTTACCTTATTCAGGACGGTAACATCATTCACAATATATCTTCTGTTAGTGAGGATGAAGTCGATTTCATTAGTTGTTAATCCATTTGGACTCTTCCATGTCCACTTTCTGTTCACTCTTTTCTTGAAAAAAGTGTTCATTACTGACAGTCCTTGAGATTCTGCAAATTCCACAAGTCTTTCACCTCTTTTATTTCTTTCACCAATTCCAAAATTTCCTATAGTTCCTCTTTCTGCGTTGTTTTGCCTTTTTCCAACCTTAGCATTGAAGTCCCCCCCCATAATAATAGTGTAGTGGGTTTTCTGCTCATCTAGAAGACTCTCAATTTCGGTGTACATTTCTTCAACCTCTTCATCATCATGGCTCGATGTTGGTGCATAAATCATTATAATCTTTAGCTTCTTCTTGTTTCAGCCAAACCGATGATATTCCAACTCACATTTTCTAATTCCTTTTCCAGCTCTAATATCCTGTCTTCACTGATGAGTGATCGTACATTATAACAGGCCAAGTTCAGTTTCCGTGCATGGCAGCCTGGCCGTACATTACATTATATGAAATCAAGGCATTTATTATTCTTTTTTTAATTCATTTATACTTTAATTTCTTAATTTAATTTCTTTAATTTAATTACATACACTGCATTGGGGCTACCTTACTTATATTTTTTTTTTAAGAGAAAAGTTCTTTTTCTCCCTCTTTTTTCTGTATTTTTTTATTTTTTTTATCTTTAATCTTTCCTCCATTAACATAAGTTTGTATAGAAATGGAGTGGTTTGGTACAAGATCAGGTGTAATCTGCCGATGAAATGCCTGATTTATGTACCAACTTTGTTTAATTTTCATCAACCTTTTTTTTTTTTTTTTTTCCCCTTTTTTTTTTACCGTCCTCCCACCCTCAGTTTGATGCTCACTATTTTTTGTATTAATTACTCATATATTTCGTCTTTTCCTTTCAGTTTATCTGTGTTTGATTGGCTCGTTGATTCAGCCTTTAATTTTATATATATATATTTTTATTTTTTTATTTGTAGGTTCTTAATATTCTTTTTCTTTATATTTCTCTTTCTTACCTTTCTTCTATTAGGCTCGGCACCTTGTGTTTAATACTTTTCCATCTTTTTTGTATTTTCGATTAGTTCTTTCTAATTTTATCTATATATATATATATATATAATATTAAAGATAATATAAAATAATAGAAAAAGTAAATCAATCAAATAATACATTCAGGGATTTAAGAAAACGGAAAAAAAAAAATATATATATATATATATTATCGCTTTTTACCCACAATCCAGATGACTTCAACTGGGGCCAACCACCCAGACTGAAGACAAAAAATGACAGGTTCTCTGTTTCTGTAATGATCAGTATATGCTAAGTATTTTAAATCTAAATCAACGAGCCAATCAAACATAGATAAACTGAAAGGGAAAGACGAAATATATGAGTAATTAATACAAAAAATAGTGAGCATAAACCAATATAGGCCAAATATAAATAAAATATAGTAATTAAAAAGTTAAGGAATTTTAGAATCAAAAGTAAGAAAATATAAGTAAATTATAAATGTAAGCATATATTAATCATCGTTGACCTGACAGAGAACATAATTTAATGATTAAAATAAGATTAAATATATAATACATACTACATATTTACCGTATCCAGGACATAATGTAATAGTTGTCAAAATAATATGTGGTGCCCCCTATGTGATGGATATGGTAAAAATAAATATAAATAAATAATTAATCAATTAGCCAATCAAATCTAAGTTAAAGCAAAGAGAAACATGCAGATAGTAAGAAGAAAAACCAAAGGAGGAAGAATAATAGAACCTGAACTCCACAACGGCAAAAAATAGTGGTATAGATAAGAAATAGTTTCTCCTACGTCCTTGGATTGCCCTAATAATTTCGGAGAAATAAAAAAAAAAATAAATAGTGTAGGACAGCTTAAAGACATTACAAGATATAAGTTGTTGATATAATTTCTTAACTTTTTAATTACTATATTTGGCCTATATTGGTTTATATTTGGTTTAGATTTAAATTACTCAGCATATATTGATCATTACAGAAACAGAGAACCTCTTGTCGTTTTTTGCCTTCAGTCTGGGTGGTTGGCCGCGGTTAAAGTCATCTGGATTGTGGGTAAAAAGCGATAATTTTTTTTTTTTGCTTTTTCTTAAATCCCTGAATGTATTATTTGATTGATTTACTTTTCTATTATTTTCTATTATCTTTAATATTTTATAGACATTATGGGTGTAATGCATGATTGCTCTGCAACTGCATTGACCCATAAATATTAGTTACAGTTACAGTCATTATAATTATTAACTTTCTTTTTTATCACTAATATATATATATAGATAGAAGGAGGACCACAATATGAAATACAGATAAAATGATGCCCCTTCAAACTACAAACGTAGCTTTTTCGTTTAAGAGTTTTCTATGGTGTATTTACACCAATATTATATGGAATATTTGCACTCTTAAACATATGATGCTTTATTGCATCAATCTTTGTTTTAACATTATCATGTACACCTTCTGGCATCTCTCATATTGTGTGATTATCTTCACAACTGGATTGTCATGTGTGCAATACCAAGGTGCTTGCCCACCCACCGATGAAGGGCGAACAAGCTCTGAAACGGTGCCATCTTGGTCGAGGTAGTGCAATACATGGCAACTCGTTGTGAAGGAGGAGCACAATATGAGATACAGATAAAATGATGCCCCTTCAAACTACAAACGTAGTTTTTTTTGTTTAAGTATATATTTGTAGTTTTTTGAATATATATATATATACATACAGACAAACGTATATTTTCAGTGTATTGGGTAGGGGTGCTGACCTGTCAAGTGTAATTGCCATGGAAAAAATTGATAAAGCCAGGTAAAAGCACAGACAACCTGAAATTAAATTAGATTAACATAAAGATAATAATGATAACCACGATGGTACCTAAATCAGTGGATCCTAGGGCTTTAACTACTCTTCGAGGGGTCGGCTACCAAAACCATAGAGCCACCACAATAAGCAGGGTCTCTGTTTCTGTTATGATCTATATGTATGAAATGCACATATCATAGCCGACCTGATGGAGACCAAAAAGAAGGAATAAAATTCAAACATAAATAAAAATATTGGACTGGATAAAATATAGTCTGGATAAAATACAATCTATTTCACTGATTCTGGCCCAAGCAGACAGTAAGTTGGCATTAACCTGACTTTATTCTGTAATCTAAAGTTACTTTGTTAAATTGCATAGTGTATTTTTATCTTTTTGAATTCAAACCTTTCATTCATTCATTTTTACCTTAAAAAGATTTAATTGGCATTATTTTAGCTTTAAATTGTTATTTTTATTTATGTTTGAATTTTATTCCTTCCTTTTGGTCTCTGTTGGGTCGGCTGTGATTTATGCGTTTAGTACGTAGAGATCATAACAGAAACAAAGACACTGCTTATTGCGGTGGCTCCTACTATTTTGGCTGCCGACCCCTCTAAGAGCAGTTAAAGCTCTTATTATTATTGCACTGCATTATTGTTTTTATGTTAATCTAATTTAATTTTGGCTTGTCTGTGCTTTTACCTGGCTGGCTTTATTAAATTTTTTTCCATCATAATTACACTGACAGGTCAGCACCCCCTACCCAATACATTGAAAATATACATTTATCTATATTTCATTATGGTTGCTGGGTATTTCTGCTATAACTAGTAGTGCCCTGGATCCATAACCCAGTTCAATACCTTTTCTTGCTTGCTTAGTCGTTCGGTAATGTGATCATATCCTATTATTTTTATCAATATTATATATATATATATGTGTGTGTGTGTGTGTGTGTGTGTGTGTATAGTACATGGATGTGTTTAATTTAATAAAGACAAATATATATTTTAAAAAAAATGCATATGTGGCATTAATTTTCTGTGCATAGTAATTCCTCTCTTAGGAATTTCAAAAGTGAGTAGCTTGTTTATAAGAAAAATTTCTTTAGAATGAAATTTTGTGGTAATTTAGGCACTTTGTTAAGAAGTGGGGTGTGACTGTGCTTCACAAACTAGATACAAGAGTTATCTTCCTGTGATCTCTCAGCTTTGTGTGCATATTTATGACTACAAGTACGCACTTTTATTTCAAATTATGCACTTTTTTTTTTAATATAGATCCAAAAAAACTATCAAATGATATGAATAGACTTTTCCTTAGTAGAAACTTGAATCGGCTTTTGACTTATTGAGTGCACATACCCACAGTGGCATGCAGAAAAACCAGTGTCTATAACAGAAATTTTAAAAGTCAGTGTTGCTTCAATTTACATTTAGTCTCAGCCAGAGGTTATGCATTAGCATGTCCATGGAAGCTGAAACAACAGGTTTAAGTAAACACCTCAGCTCTGTACCATTCTCAATTTGGTTCTCTAATATTCTTGTGCAGTACAACATGATAGTCTTAAATTATATATATATATATATATATATATATATATATATATATATATATATATGCGCCAAAATCTTAAGTTTAGTAATCCCAAAAAAATTAAAAATGAAGTTAATAGTATTCAAGATCCTTCTTTTCTGAGATCAAGAGCTGAAAGATGCATGCCCCATTCTTTAGAAATCCTCCAAGAATGAGCTGAAATCCCCATTAGCTGAAAGTAAGATAGAGAAATTACAACTTAAGTCATATAATTATAACAATTTGGAACATTCTTTCATCTCTGATGACATGAAAAAAGCAGAGTAGGCTCCACCTACTGTCAACCCCACCCACCCTCGCATCAAAACTAGTTTTGACATTCATGATAAAGTCAAAAATAACCTTACTGTAAGCTGTTTTATATATACTATGAAAAAACAAATATTTGATGATATGATGTGTTATTGTTTACGTACTCATAGCAGAAGCTGTATGACTTTGTGAATAAATTTGGTTAATTTAGATGTAGTTTTGCAGCTCCACGGACTTTAAATCATGAATTCCTGATACCAAAACAGAATTCATAAATAGCAAGTTTTCAACTATTACTGGAAGTGTTAAGTTAAATATTATTTAACTTAAATATAATCTTATTTAGTTAACCAATTTCCATCCAATAATGCTCTTTAGGGAAAATGTTTTTTGAAATCAGTTTTGCAAAAAAAACTTTCAGTACTTCTTAATATCACTGAAGGTAAAGAAATAGATATATTTTTCAGATCAGTTCTGCCAGTTTCAAGGTGAGCACCTAGCAGACACTTATGTAAGAAGAAAGAATTTATGTACAGTGGTCAGGTTACTGATGAGTGCCCAAGGAAGCATGAAATATAACAAGTCATTCCAAGTCACTCTTGGCATTTTAATAATTTGTCACAGCAATGCTGAGTGCTAGAGAATATTCAACACCAACAAACTCACTCAAACACTGGGTGACAGGGTAAAGAAAAACTGATATTGGATCTTCTCTTTCTGGTGTAGTTTTGGAAATGTTGTCACAGCCACATGTGAATAGCAGTGCCATTGTTATGAACAAAACTTTTGAGTCAATATTTCCAAAGAAATATTATTTAACTTTTTAAATATAAAATATATATTAAATATATTTAATACTTTTGACTCATTTATGAATATGTGCTTTCTTTCTTGAAGCAGTTATAGCTAGTTGCTGTCTAATAGACAATCAAAACAAAATTCCACAGACAAAGAAAAATGTTATAATCTAATGTTTAAATGCAACTGTACTGCTAGACTATCCTGTCTCTGTATTTTTAATGTAAAATGTGTGTTTTGGCAGCGAAATTTAATTTCTAGTTCAGTGTGGACTAGAAATTAAATAGGAAATTATTTGTCGGCAATAGGAAAAGAGAAGATTTTTTGAAAAAAAAATCTTCTCTTTTCCTATTGCCGACAAATAAATTTCGTCAGCTTTTTGAAGGTCAAATGTTGGCATCTGTGATCTCCAGAAATGCTGGAGAAACCTCATCTATTGTTAAAAGAAGTTATCACGGACTTTAAATAAGTTGATATTAACTGTAAGAGAGTTCTAGCTTTACCGAGGGTTTATGAATCTAGTTATGCACCACAAATTTAATTAAAGACTTATGCAGGAGATGATTTACAAATCCACATTTGGGTCTCTAAAGGGAACCCAGTGTTTCCTTCCCAACCACCCAGAATGTTTTCAGAATTCCAAGATTGTTACCCAATACATAAATGGTATCGGAAATAAAAGTTGCCAAGACTGCAAATAGATGGCATTCTAAAACACATTTGGTCAAACAGATAAAAGTCACTGATATGATCATCAAATGGCATGTTAAATGCAGAGTGAAATTAGCTATATAAAGAAAACTTCTCTACCTTCTTTGGCTATTTTAGAAACTAAGCAGCTGCATCAGCTGAATTTAAATGGTATTTAAAACACTGAAAGAGGGTTATCTAGACAACCCAGAACATGTGGCTATGCTTTAGTTTCGATTTAAGCAATGAGCATTGGGTAGGATTCAATAATGGAAATCATTAAATCCTAATCTCTCTTAATCCCAAAATTATTAAGTTGAATATACAGCCAAAATGTTTACAAAACACACACACCCTACAAAACTGTGTATGCTGGAATTGGGTATATCTGTGGGAAGTTGACATTCAATTTTTAATTTTTATTTTATTTTTTTATATAGAATTTAATCATTCATGTTCGAGATATCAGCCATCCTGATACAAATGCCCAGAAAGCCAATGTCCTTGAAACTTTAAAGAGCCTTAATATTTCTTACACATTAATGTCAAGCATGATTGAGGTTGGAAATAAAGTGGACCTCAAAACAAGGTAAAAATTGTGTTCATTGTATATTTTTGTAATAATAGAAAGATATTTTTAATAGAAAATAAAATAGATTATAGAATGATATAGAAAGGTAAAAGACCCTCTAGGTGGCAGCAACAACAGTGAGATTTTCTTTTGTAAAGGGCTTTTGTTTTCGTAGGGGTGACTACACTGGTCTCAAACAGTTTTTAAATTCTGTATAGTGGCACCACCTGATGATAGTGTTACCAACAGCAAAAGGAGGAATGGAAAGCATTCAGGGAAGTAATCATAAAAGATACTAGGCTTTTCATACGGACTAAGAAATACCGATCCAAGTTTAGACTTAAAAGGATGGCAGATGAACTGATGAGACTTGTGGCAGAAAATAAAAATGCAGATGTACAGAAATTATCAGGTGACACAGAAACCTATAGTAGATATGAACTAATTTGTAATCAAGTCAAAAGTATGTTAAGCAAGGTAAGGCAAATTATGAGAGTCTGAAAATGAATGCTAAGAAAAGCAAAAGCAGCAAAGACTTCTTAACTTATTTTAACAGTAGAAAGAAGGGGTTAAATCATATTGGTCCACTTTATGCAGATGGTTTAACTGTTGGTCCTGCTCATTTGCTGACAAACTGAATAGGAATTTTGCATCTACACTCATGAATGAGGAATATTTTAGGGAAGAGGACACCAGAAGAAGTTTCTCAAACTTGAACAGCAACTAAAGGATTTTGTGATAACTGAGAACAAAGTGGAAGAGAATTTAACAAATACAGGTCACTGTTGAAAACAAGCCATGAATTAGGGTTGAATTTCAAAGTGTCTGCAATTCTGCCCAGACACGATAGAGGGGAGTATATGATGAGAGCCTTGTTGATCAATTCGGCCCTGGAAAGACTGTGCAAGGCTCAAGGGTTAGAATTTTTTTCAGCCTGGTCTGGGTCGGAAAACTGCTAGCTTGGGCGGATACAAGGACTAATAGATTAACAGTAGCCACTGGCAGAGGTGAAATTGATTCTTGCACTTCTTCTATTGGAATGAGCAGCAGCCTGAAAAACAAGATGCAGGGTATTTCAGAGACTGCTGGGCATCATTGCGATACAAGTAAACATGTGCATACTTGCACATGTTTACATTATAAGTAAACATACTTGCATGTACACCAATGCTAGGAGTTTGGTAAATAAATTTGATGAATTTGAGGTATTGCTCAAAATATCAAAGGCAGATATTGTTGGGATATCAGAAACTTCATATCATACAGATATAAGGAATGCAGAACTGGAATTTGGGGAGTACAATGTGTATAGGAAGGAAGGAGAGGTTATGTTATTAGTTAAGAAACACATAAAATCCAAGGAAGTGAAGCCAGTCGACATCGCTGGACAGTGCAGTGTTGAGTCAGTTTGGTGTGACATAAGCATTGGGGGATCAAAATTGAGAGTAGGAGTGTGTTATAGGCCTAATGACTCTGATGAGTACAATAAGAACCTGTACAGGGAAATAAAGTGGGCCAGTAAATCAGAGTCTTATAATGAGGGATTTTAATTTCCCAGATATTGACTGGAATTTGTGAGTTGGTCACTCACACACTAGTAAGGCTTTTGTGAATTTATTGGATGATTGATTTCTACATCAGCATGTTCGGGAGGCAACTAGAGGGGGTAATACTCTTGATCTTATTATTAGTAGTGAGTCTTCATGCATTAAGAATCTGCAGATAAAGGAACCACTAAGTGGCAGTAATCACAGTGTGCTGAAGTGGGATTTACTCAAAGAGGTAACTACCATCAGGGGTAAAGGGAAGGGTTATTGCTTTCGTAAAGGTGACTACGGTGGTCTGAGACAGTATTTAAATTCTATATGGTGGGACCAACCGATGATGTTACCAACAGCAAATTCAAAATGGGAAGCATTCAAAGAACTTATCTTGGAAGCTACTAGGCTTTACATACCAACTAAGAAATATTGTTCAAGGTTTAGGCCAAAATGGATATCAGATGAACTAATGAGGCATATAGCAGAGAAGAAAAATGCATGGGATACATACAAATTAACACATGACACAGAAGCCTATGATAGATACAAGTTGATATGCAACCAAGTTACAAAGGAGGTTAGGCCAGCGAAGGTAGATTACGAGAAATCCTTGGCAAGGGATGCAAAGAAAAACAGCAAAGAGTTCTTTACTTATGTAAACTCTAGAAGGAAGGGGATGAATCAGATTGGTCCACTTGATATTGATGGGTCAAGTGTTGATGATCCTGCTCAGGTAGCTAACAAACTAAATGAATATTTTGCATCGACATTCACACATGAGGAGTTATTCGCGAGGGGAATGCCAGAGGTGTATTCAACTCTAGCAGTAAGCTACAGAATCTTGAAATAACTGGGAGTAAAGTGGAGGAGAAACTGTTGAAGATAAACACAAGAAAGGCACCCGGGGTGGATGGGATCTATCCAGTTATATTAAAGGAGGCAGCAAAGGAAGTAAGCAAACCCTTAGCCATAATTATGAGAGCTTCCTTGGACTCAGGGGAGGTACCCATAGACTGGAGATGTGCAAATGTGACTCCAATTCACAAAGGATGATCAAAGGCTGACACAAGTGATTATAGACCTGTGAGTTTAACTTCTGTTCCAGGAAAATTAATGGAGTCACTGGTTAAAGAAGCACTGCAGGATCATTTAGACAAGACTTCAGTTATAGCTCGGACACAGCATGGTTTTGTTAAGGGAAAGTCTTGCTTAACCAATTTGATTGGATACTATGATGTGGTCACAAAGGAACTGGATGCAGGGAATAACTTTGATATCATATATTTGGATCTTAGAAAAGCTTTTGATACTGTTGCACATGGAAGACTGCTGAACAAATTGGAGCTGTGTGGCATTGGAGGCAAATTGCTGTAATAGATAAAGGGATGGTTGAGTGGGAGAAAACAGAGTGGTAATCAGTGGACACTGCTCATCGTGGACTAATGTTATTAGTGGAGTCCCTCAGGGTTCAATGTTGGGTTCATTGTTGTTTTCTGTATTTATGAATGATATTGATGATGGGATATCAAGTTTAATGTCCAAGTTTGCAGATGATATGAAGGTTGGCAAGGTTGTTAAGGACACGTGGGCAAATGTAAAGGACTACATATGGGAAGCAGTAACATAGAGTGACGTATTAACTCTGTGGTACTACACTGACAGTGGTAGAGAACGAAAAGTAGCTGGGGGTAATTGTGCAGGCAGATAATAAGTTTTCTGAGCAGTGCAGACGGTCTGCAAGAGTAACTCATAGTGTCTTGTCAATGATATACAGGAATTTTTCTAGCAGGGAGAAGGAGGTGATTATTCCCTTGTATAAGGCAATTTTCAGGCCACACCTTGAGTATTGTATACAGGTCTGGAATCCTCATTTTAAGAAGGATGTTGAGCTGTTGGAAAGATGACAGAGAAGTCAACAAGTTTAGCGAATGGAACAAAGGGTTGCTCTTATGAAGAAAGGCTTAAATTTCGCAAATTACTGTGTCTGGAGACTAGGCACCTGTGAGGTGATCTGATTGAGGTGTATAAAGCCTTGAATGGTTTGAGCATGCATCAATGCTGATGGGATTCTTTCTCTTGCTCCAAATCATCACCTGAGAGGGCATAAATTCAAATTGTGGAAAGACAGATGTAGGATAGATGTGTGAAGTTTGCCATTAGCCAGCAGGTAGTTGGTTGGTGGAACAGACTTCCATCCTCTGTTGTGGAAGTTGATAGCCTAAATAAATTTAAGGCTGAGCTGGACAGGCTGTTGCTGGAACGAACGGAGGGGTGAAATGGGAGCGTTTTTTTGTTTTTTTTTATTTTGACTGATGTTGCATAAGCTTGCTTTGTTGCATCATATGCCTCTACTAATGCTAATGCAGGGCAGACCTAAAGAGGAATACAATTATATTACAGTAACAAAGGAATCGGATGCTAAAAAAAATTTTTATATTTTATACTTGAATTTCGGAAAACTTTTGACTGGTGAACATTAAAGAATGCTCTAGAAATTGGAGCAGTATGGCATTAAGAGCAAGTTGCTGCTGTGGATAAAGGGATGGATGAGTAGGAGAAAATGGAGTGGTAATCAGTGGACAGTCTTCTTTGTGGACTAATGTTATTAGTGGAGTCCTATAGGATTCGGTGTTGGACCCATTGTTGTTTTCTGTATTTATCGATGATATTGATGAGGCTATATCAGGCTTAATGTCCAAGTTTGCAGATGATACAAAGGTTGGCAGGGTTGTTAATGATAGTAATGATGGTATGCTACTGCAACAGAATCTAGAAAAGTTGGGCTGGCGGGCTGAGAAGTGTAAATTGAAGTTTAACATTAACAAATGCATAGTACTGCATATGCGTAGCAGTAATGTACCAACTGTGTGGTACTACACTCAGGGTAGTGGAAAATGAAAAAGACATGGGAGTAATTGTGCAGTCAGATATGAAGTTCTCTTAGCAGGGCAACACGCTGTCAGTGCAGCTCATGGGGTTTTTTTTACCATGATATACAGATATTTCGTTAGCAAGGATAAGGAGGTGATTATCCCCTTGTATAAGGAAATGGTCAGGCCACACCTTGTGTACTGCAAACGGGTCTGGAGGCTTCATTTTAGGAAGAATTAGTAAATTAATAAGAGGAGTTTACCTCAATATAGTACGTGGAACACTTCCGTATGATACCCTCCAGAAATTAAAACGGAAAAATCGACAAATTACCGGTACATTAAAGTAAAATATAAATAATTAAAGTAAAATATAATTAATTAAATAATCAATTTAACACAATTCAAAATCAATTCAAAACAATTAAAATTCAAATTAACGCAATTAAAAGAATCTAACGAAAAGAATCTAACGAAAATATTCAAAACGATTTTCCTTCCTGAAGCTGACAATGCTTTTCGACCAACTGTCGTGATCACAGGAATGAAAATTACCGAATCAGGCTAAACCTGCAACTTAAATAGTGATTATATGTCTTCGCGCATGCGCGTAAAGGTCCACGCATCGGAGATCAAATATGGCCGCCGAACATTAACAGAATTCTCGTGTAATTTAATTTCAACGGTTTCTGCAATTAATAGTCGCGTATAATTACGTTGAACGTTAAGTATTTTGGCCTCGTTAAATAAAAAAGTATGTTTTTCGTTAATGGCATGAAAGGCTAATTCTGACGCTGCTGAACGAGAAGCACGAACTGAGGCTTCGTGTTGATTTACACGAATATTAAGAGAAAACCGCGTCGAACCCTGGTAAGACGAGTCGCAATCACCGCAAGAAATGTTGTATACTAGATCATTAATTTCTTTTCTTTTCTTTTAACTTGTTGAATAAATACATCTTTTTCTGGAACACTAGTGTTCCACAAAAAGATGTATTTGAAAAAAATACATCTTTTTGTATTTTTTAAGTTAACCAAGTAGTAAATAACATAAAAGAAACGCGACTTCCTAAATTGAATACACATGACAGTTCAGCTTTACGAGAACTTCGAGGAAATAAGGATATTATTATACAGAGGGCAGATAAAGGAGATACAGTGGTAATACTAGAGACAAACATGATTATATTAATAAGTTAGATTCAGTTGTGTCTGATACCTCCACTTATCGTGAAGTGGACCCGGCACTGTTTACCAATTTGGTAAATCAATACAATAAAACGTTAACCACATATCGTAAAAACGACTACATTACTATGGTTCAGTTGAAGGAATTGAAGTCCAGAACATACAATATTCCTGCACTTTTTGGTCAGGTAAAATTACACAAGCCTGGATTTCCGATTCGACCTATTGTTTCCTACAGGAACTCGGCATTTTCAGCCTTAGCCACACATGTATATAATATTATAAAACCTTTTAGACAGGTTATAAAATTTGGGATTAAGAATTACGATACATTATTTAATAATCTTAAAGACTGTAGACTCGGCGACAATGACAATTTATTCTCATTAGATGTTACCTCATTATATACGAATGTAAATGTTGAATACACATTAGATATTATTTGGGATATGTTAAATAAAAACTCGACACCGATTAATTATACGAAGCTGCCCATTAAGGAAATTTTTCACTTAATTAAACTATTAGCTGAGGCTAACTACATCACCTTTCGAGACAAGGTGTACAAACAAATATTTGGATTACCAATGGGTTTGAGCCTGAGTGGCTTAATATCAGAGATCTATCTCTCAACGATTGAACAGATACATTTGACACCTTTTCGTCCCCGTATCACATACTATGGGAGGTATTTAGACGATGTTCTAGGTATTACTGATAGTAGTACTATCCAAGACATTTTACATTCGTTTAATAATATTCATTCTAGACTCAAATTTACATTGGAAAGGGAAGATACGGATACTAAGTCATTAAACTTTCTAAATTTCATGCTTACCCGTGACTCGAACAAAATACAATTTAGCATCTATCGAAAACCCACAAACACCGGTATGCTTCTTCATTATAATAGCTACCACCCGTTCACCTACAAAAGATCGATTATCTTTAATCAATTTCTAAATGCCTATAAATATTCAACGACGGATTCTGCTTTGGACTCAGAAATACAAATATTAACTAGCAGATTCTTGAACAGGGGTTATCCCATTAACACAATAAATCGAATTAGGGTACAAGCTAAGGATAGGATAAAAAATACTACACCAATCAACAATAGTAATATCAAAAAATACTTTATTTCTGTCCCATATGTTGAACAGTGGCACAAACAACTTAACAGATTCTTTAAAGATACCGAATTTAAAATTATAGCTAGGCCTATACGGAAGTTACACACTATACTGAACAATCGCTCGGTTCTTTCCGCGTTCGCAACACAAATTAATGATCTAGTATACAACATTTCTTGCGGTGATTGCGACTCGTCTTACCAGGGTTCGACGCGGTTTTCTCTTAATATTCGTGTAAATCAACACGAAGCCTCAGTTCGTGCTTCTCGTTCAGCAGCGTCGAATTAGCCTTTCATGCCATTAACGAAAAACATACTTTTTTATTTAACGAGGCCAAAATACTTAACGTTCAACGTAATTATACGCGACTATTAATTGCAGAAACCGTTGAAATTAAATTACACGAGAATTCTGTTAATGTTCGGCGGCCATATTTGATCTCCGATGCGTGGACCTTTACACGCATGCGCGAAGACATATAATCACTATTTAAGTTGCAGGTTTAGCCTGATTCGGTAATTTTCATTCCTGTGATCACGACAGTCGGTCGAAAAGCATTGTCAGCTTCAGGAAGGAAAATCGTTTTGAATATATTCGTTAGATTCTTTTAATTGCGTTAATTTGAATTTTAATTGTTTTGAATTGATTATTTAATTAATTATATTTTACTTTAATTATTTATATTTTACTTTAATGTACCGGTAAGTTGTCGATTTTTTCGTTTTTTCCGTTTTAATTTCTGGAGGGTATCATACGGAAGTGTTCCACGTACTATATTGAGGTTTAACATTGACAAATGTAAAGTACTACACATGGGAAACAGCAACCCCAGAGCAACGTATCAACTCTGTGGTACTACACTGACAGTGGTAGAGAATGAAAGGGACTTGGGGGTGATTGTGCAGGCAGATATGAAGTTCTCTGACAGTGCAGACGGGCTGCAAGAGTAGCTCATGGAGTATTGTCAATGATATACAGGAATTTTTCCATCAGGGATAAGGAGGTGATTATTCCATTGTATAAGGCAATGGTCAGGCCACACCTAGAGTACTGTATACAGGTCTGGAGGCCTCATTTCAAGAAGAATGTAGAGCTGCTGGAACGAGTACAGAGAAGGGCAACAAGATTAGTGAATGGAACAAAGGGGTGCTCTTACGAAGAAAGGCTTAAGTTTTGCAAATTACAGTGTCTGGAGACTAGGCACCAGCGAGGTGATCTGATAGAGGTGTATAAAGCCTTGAATGGTTTAAGCATGCTCAATGCTGATGGGATTCTTCCTCTAGCTCAGAAAAATCACCTGAGAGGGCATAAATTCAAATTGAGGAAAGACAGATGTAGGATAGACGTGCGGAAATTTGCCTTTAGCCAGCGGGTGGTTGGTTGGTGGAACAGACTGCCATCCCTTGTGGTGGAGGTTGATAGCCTAAATAAGTTTAAGGCTCAGCTGGACAGGTATTTTGAACGAACAGAGGGGTGAAGTGGAAGTGGGTTTTTTTTTTTTTTTTTTGGCTGATGCTGCATAAGCTTGCTTTCTTGCATCAAATGCCTCTACTAATGCTAATGCTAATGTAAACTCCTCTTATTAATTTACTAATATTATTATCAACGTAGAGCATATTGAGTATTACAGCTCTGATTCATACTATCTAATTTTAGGAAGAATGTAGAGCTGCTGGAATGAGTGCAGAAAAAGGTAGCGAGTTTGGTGACTGGAACAAAATTGCAGTGACTAGGCAATTGCGAGGTGATCTGATTGAGGTGTATAAGGGCTTGAATGGTTTGAGCAAGCTCATTATTATTATTATTATTATTATTATTATTAATAGCCATATGGTGCAAGGAAGTCTGAGGCTTATGCTGCACTGGCCAAAAAAAAATTTCCCTATTACCCTGAGAGAGAGAGAAAAAAAGTAGAAAGGAATCACCAAGAAAGAGAAGAATGATGATTTCCAGCTCAAGACCCTGGGTGTGCCAAGCCCATACTCACCAGATTTCAGCCCCTGGGGGATTACTCAGACAAAATTATCAATCATGCAAAACTGAATTGATTAAAGAAAAAACAAAACAACAATAACAACAAAAAAAAAATGTTAACATACAGCCTGGAGTGCATCTTCAAGAGTAGTAGCAAATGACTGTATTAAAGAGACAGGAATATCTGATATGAATTGCTTTTGCTGATGGGTTCTTTCTCTTGCTCAGCTTACACACTTGAGGTGGCATAAATTCAAATCGAGGAAAGTAGTAGAATAACAGATGTGCAGAAATTTGCCTTTAGCTGGTGGTTGATTGCTGAAACAAACTTTTGGAGCGAATGGATGGGTGAAATGGGAATTTTTTTTTTTTTTTTGGCTGATGCTGTATAAGCTTGCTTTCTTGCATCAGAAGCTTTTACTAATGATAATATTGTGTCATGAATTCATGTTATTAAAAACATGTTTTTTTTCCCTAAATTATAGTTTATATGCCTCTTCTGATACTGATTACTCTGCTACAAAGCGGACTGGAAAATCTCCTGTATTATCATTCTATTATGTTCTTGTCGACCCAACACAAAGGCAGCAGAAGTCGATTGGTATCCTTAAGCATTTCCAAAGGATAAGTAACAAATAGATTTATTAAATTAATCAGAGAATCACAAATAATAACTATACTACTAATTTTAAATTAAAAGTTGCAAAAAAAACCCAGTTTTTAAGTAACAAGTTCTACTTAGTGGCTCTTGAGATAGCCTAATCAGCAGGATGTATTAAACTTTTTCATATAACACTGGTCAAAGGAAAGAGAAACAAGAAGGGGTTGTGCACAGAACCCTGTCACCAATGCATCAGTTATGAAACTTATGGTTTGTCCATAACTAATAGGTAAAGGCTACATTACCTTATTACCTATTTCAAGAACTGCTGTAACATAGATTTGTAGCTAGTGCATCTACAAATAAAGGAAATGCCAATGAACTGGTCTGCTCAAGTGAAGAAAGTAGTAATGGGAGATTTAACCTTCCAGATAGTGACTGGAACTTGTAGGTTGGTCAGTCACAAACTAGCAAGGCTTTTGTGGATTTATTGGATGGCTGATTTCTACAGCAATATGTTCGAGAGGTAAAGAGGGAGTAATACTGTTGATCTGAGAGGGAGTAATACTATTGATCTGATTATCACCAGTAATTATTCATGCATTAAGAATTTGCAGATAAAGGAAACACTGAGTGGCAGCAGTCACAATGTACTGATGTGGGATTTAATTAAAGATGTAACTACCATCAGGGGTAAAGGGGGAAGGGCTTTTGCTTTCAAAAAAGTGAATATGGTGGTCAGACAGTATTTTTAATTCTACGCAGTGGAACCCATTGATAATGTTACCAACAGCAAATTCTAAATGGGAAGCATTCAAGGAATTAATCTGGGAAGCTACTAGGCTTTTCCTACCAACTAAGAAATACTGTTGAAGGTTCAGGCCAAAATGGATGTCAGATGAACTAATGAGACTAATTGCAGAGAAGAAAAATGCATGGGATGCATATAAATTATCAGGTGACACAGAAGCCTATGGTAGATATAAGCTAGATATAGTCTGTAGTCAAGTCACAAAGGAGGTTAGGCAAGTGAAGGCATATTATGAGAAATCTTTGGGAAAGGATGCAAAGAAAACCACCCAGGAGTTCTTTACTAAACCCTTGAAACATGAGGTTGGTTCACTTGATATCGATGTTTCGATTGTTTATGATTCTGCTGACAAACTGAATGAGTATTTTTTTTTATCTGCATTCACACACGAGGATTTCTCTAGGGCAGCAGTTCTCAAACTGTGTGTCTTGACACCCTGGGGAGGTGCCATAATTTACCAGGGGCATTGTGGACGATGTAATCACTTATGTAAGATTTCCATTGCAAATATTAAAAATGTATTTAGAACGATTTTTTTTTTTACTATTAGATATCTATTACTATTTGATCTGTATTATTAATGTAAATAATTAGAGAAAATATTTGGGGTATTTTTGACAAAGGGAATGCAGTGTTCACTGACCGCATTCTTGGTATCAGATTATTATGAGTCATTGGTTCAGGTATTTTCACATGTTATTTTACATTGCATGAGTCTGAACATATTAAAAATAAGAAACTGCACAATTATAGATGTGATACTTCACATCTATAACTGTGCTCAGAAAGTTTGAGAACATTACTTTCCTTCCAAAGAGCTGTTCACTCTGTACATATTTCAAATTTGCCCTACCATAGAATATTGTTCCCACATCTTGGGCAATGCCCCCAAAACTTTTATCATGCTTCTAGATTCCATTCAAAATAGGGCAGTTAGGTTGATTAATGACTCATTTCTAACAGAGCCTCTACACTCTTTGTCTCATAGACATTCTATTTTTGCTGTATGCATTTTCTATAGATACTTCTATGGGTACTGTTCTGAGTTAACCTCTATAATTCCCCTTCCTTCTTCCAATGTGGTCTGAATGTGTCTTGCAGCCAGTTAACATTCTTTAATGCCCATCTTCAAACTCATAGAACCAACTTTTCTTCATCATTATTTATTCATTTAACTTCCATTTTCTGGAACAATGTTCCTTCATACATATTTCCTGAAAATTCCAATCTACAGAAATGAAGTCTAATGTTAACAAGTACCTTCTTTTATCTTCTCAACCTTCAGTCCATGCACGGTACTAAGTGTTATAGGTTCTAATACTTCTCATGTTTGGGGTTTTCATTAAAAAAAAAAAAAAAAAAAAAAGAGAGAAAAGGGGAGGTGTTATCCCTTTGTAATGCTCAGGCCACACCTTGAGTACTGCATAAAGCACTGTAGGCCTCAATTAGGATGGATGTAGAGCTGCTAGAATGAGTACAGAAGGGCAACAAGATTGGTGAGGGGAACAAAATGGTGCTCTTACCAAAAAAGGCTTAAATCCTGCAAATTTCTGCATCTGGAGACTAGGCACCTGCAAGGTGATCCGATTGAGGTTGCTTAGATTTACACTCTTGTGGGGGCATAGATTGAAATTGAGGAAAGACAGTTCCAAAATAGATGTGCAGAAATTTTCCTTTAGCTAGCAAGTGGTGGATTTCTGGAATAAACTTCCATCTGCCATTGTGGAAGTTGATAGCTTAAATAAATTCAAAGAATAATGGATAGCTGAAATGGGAAATGTGTGTAAGCTTTTTGCATCATATGCCAGATGCTGTAATGTAACTGAGTATAATTTGTGGGAGGAGTAGACCGGTTACATCAAAAAATTCGAACCATATGAGTGCCTCAGAAAAGTGTCAGGTGGTACAAGAAACTTTTCTTTTGCCTGCCCAGTGGTCATTGTAATAGTAAATGCACAATTTATATTTGAGAAAAGTAGTGGGCAAGAGGAATCCCTCCTGGAATTAAATGGTTTTTTAGAGAAGTATGAAAAGGAGACACCTTTACAGGGAGGAAGGTGACAGAGATTGATATCTATCTCTTCTCATAGAAAGGCACTTGCCTGCTCATATTCCACCAACTTCAAAGATGTTTCGAAACTGAGTGTGCCATTTGTGTGTCCAGGAAGGAGGGAAAAAAAATAGAAAAATAAGTGTGGCATTCGTCTGCATCCAGAAGGTTGTTTTGAGGTGTATCATGCCAAAGCATGAGAGTGCAGTAATGCACACACATTTAGTGGACGATGGTTCAAGTCCACAAGTCCATTGTCAAAATAATAATGAATACTATCCTTAACTGTATTCATTATAGGACTTTGAACATTCTTGTTGACAATCCTATGACCTAGTGATCGTGCTGGATTGTTAACAAGATTTTTTTTTTTTTAATTTCATTTCACAATGTTTGTAGCACAGTGACAATTTTCTAGAATTGTACATTACCAATAAAACTTTTTAATGCACTGGAATGTCAAAATTGTAAATTGTATTTTGTTAAATACAAAATTTACCCTCTGGGGCACAAAAAGTTAATTTTAAGTCACCACTGAAGGGGTTACTTAATTTTATTTATTTATTTATTTTTTTTTTTTTTTTGGTTCCACTTAGTGAATCAGTTACGTTGTGTGGACAGGTCACATACTGACTTAGGTTCATAGTAGATAATCAGTGCTGCACCAGTGGATGATGATTACACTCTTGAATATGTACATGAATTGAATATATATTAAATAATTGAATGTATACGAAAAAGTTATTTAAATTTTTATTGTTCCATGTTTACCAGGTATATATTTTTATATTTTTAGTTTGGATATAGGTTATTTAAAAGATATCCATCTTGTATCAGCTATTAATTACACTGGTCTTGGAGAATTAATTCATGAAATAGAGAAAAAGTTGATACAAAATACAGGACGTTTGATCCATGTGTACAGAGTTGCATCTGGAGGAAGAGAAGCAAGGTAAGTAAAGCATTATTAATTTTGGAAGTGAGAAAAAGACTAAGAATGATAAGTAAAGAAATTAGAAGAATATTATATTTTAATGATGTTGTGATTTTGTATACTAGGAATAGCTTGTAATGGTGTACATTGAATATTCTTTCACACGGTGGAAGGGTGTTATATGCATTTCAGTATGAATTATTTGAAATACATATACAATACTTTTAACTTAAAGGCTGAATAATTGAGTCCTGTGACTTAGTACTTCTAGGGGGGGGGGGTGCAAATAATGCAAAAAAGCAAGCTTATAAACCATCAGCCAAAAAACAAAAAAAAAATAAAATAAAATAAAATAACAAAAAAAAAACCTATATCTTTTACCCATCCATACCCTCAAGAATTTGTCCAGTTCCTCACTGAAATTATTAAAATCACCCACTTCCAGAACCATTGATGGGAGGCAAACTTCCATGCAGCTATCCTGAAACCATCCTTCCTCAATTTGAATTTATGCCCTGATGTGTGTAGTCTTGGTAAAAGAAAGAAAGAATATCATCAATAATTAGCTTTTCCAATCCATTCAAGGCCTTTAACCACCGTCAGATCTTCCCACAGGTGCCTAGTTTCCAAATGTTGCAATTTGAGAACTGAAGCCTTTCTTGGTAAGAGCATGCTTCCTCCATCCATTCCAGCAGATTAACATCCTTCCTAAAGTGAGGCTTCTAGACCTGCAGTACTTAAGATGCAGCCCAACCATGGCCTTGTACAAAGAGATAATCACCTTATCCCTGCTAGCAAAATTTTTGTATATCATCGACAAAACCCCTTGAGCTGTCCTAGCAGCCATTTTGCACTAACCTGAGTATAGTACCACGTTGATATTTTAGTCTGTGATTACTGCTACCCATATACAATACCTGTATTTTGTCAATGTTAAACTTTAACTGCTATTTCACACACCTTCAACCTCATTTTCCTAGATCTTGTTGCAGTTGCTCACCCTAATCACTATCAATAACCACCCTGCCGATTTTTTGTATCATCTGCAAACTTGGACATTAAGCCTGATATACTTTCATCAGTATCATTAATAAATATTGAAACCAACAATGGGCCCAGCACTGAACCTTGGGGGACTCCACTAATAACATCGTTACAAGAAGAGAAGTGCCCATTGATAACCACTCAGTCATGCCTTTATCCATAGAAGTAACTTGCCCATAATGCCAAATTGCTCAAATTTATACAGCAGTCTTTTATGTGCAACAGTATCAAAAGCCTTCCTCAAATTGAAGTATCAAAATTATTTTTTTCAACCATTTCTTTGGTTACTGCATCATAGTATTCAATCAGATTGGTCAGACAAGACTGTCTCTTAACAAATCTGTGCTGTGACTGCAGTATAATTGCATTTCTGTCTAGATGGTCCTGCATGACTTCTTTAACCAGTGATTTCATTATTTTCCTGGGTACAGACATTAAATTAACAGGTCTGTAATTACTCATGTCAGCTATGATCCCCTTTGTGAAATAGGGATACATTCGTACATCTTCAATTCAGAGGAATCTCCCAAGAATCCAGAGATGTTCTCATATGTTTAAGGATTTTCTTATCTCCTTTGCTTCCTACCTTGATAAATTGGACAGATTCTATCTAATGCAGGCAACTTTTTTTTTTCTTTGTTTAGCTTCAACAATTTCTCCTCAGCTTTCCTTTCAGTCAACACAAAATTGTTTATCTGTCCAGTTAGATTTTGAAAAACTTCTGGCATCCTCTTCCCTAAAGCATTCCACATATGTGAATGTAGATGCAAAGTACCTGTTCAGACAACCTGAGCAGGGTCATCACAAGTTAACCCATTGACACGAAATGGCCAAATATGAATCATTAACCCCTTCCTTCTACTGTTAATATAAGCATAGAAGTCTTTGCTGCAGTTCTTTGCATTCTTTGCCAGAGAGTTCTCCTAATCTGCCTTAGCTTCCTAACCTTAGTTGTAATTTGATTACAGACTAATATATATATATTGGAATTATGTCTAATGACAATTAGATTTAAATATTAAATTTTCAAATAGCGTAAATGAGGGTATAAGTTCCTACATTAATGCTATTGTACAGTGACAATTAGACATTATACTTGCACGAGTTATATATGTACTTAACTTATTTATACATTATTACTTTTTAAAATTATGGTACTACTTGGGAGCATCAGGTTTGTAGTAACCCAACCAACCCATTAGTTATCTAGCCCTGGTATAGCCTTATATATAAATATATAACATAGATACTTATAAAAACAACAAAATTAATGTAAATTTAAAGAAGATTAGAGCCTTTTAGAGAAAGTTGGAGAATTAGAGAATACTGGAGAAATTGGGGAAAATTAGCGAAAGTTAGTGAAAATTAACATTCTTCTTTATTGCCATACATCTGCTACTTCTTCATGGACTTTGAGGAAGTAGCAGATGTATACTTCCTCAAAGATGTATATATAGTATAGAGGAATACATTATACATACCCATTTCTGTAATCTCCATCCAAGTTTTGCTAGATTAGCTTTAGGTAATTACTTGGTGAATAATTTGGAATAATGAGTGTGTATTTTTTTTTTTTTGAATATATGTACTTAATTTTAAATAAACAGGGTGGTTTATGCATATCACAGCAAATTGTGATAGAAGATTCAAAGCCCTATGGGTATGTATCAGATTAAATATCATTGTACCTCACTTCCATATCCTCTGGTGGTCAGTCTGAAAATGTTCAATTTTCCTGCCTTCTTTAAAGTTTTTTTTATATATATATATATATATATATATAATAAAAGAATAATAGTATTAAGAAGCTAAGTAATCATAGAGGGAAGATAATGTTGATTATGGATCAGGGACACTGCATTACCAAAACATACCCTACAGCCATAATGTCTATATATATCGTATGTAGAAAAGTGTGGAGAATATTTTTGTTTAATCCTATTGAATCTATGGTATACATGAGAAGTGAATTCGACGAAAAGGATTAGAAATGTAGCGATATATGTTAGGATGACGTGACCAAGTAAGATATATGAAAAAGAGACCGATAGTTGGCAAAAACTTAAAATAAGAAATGAAAAGGCGACCAAAAATAAGACTACATTGCAGTGTTTTTCACAATTTCAGTGTCTTCATTAGAGGCCATCCATCAAAATTATGAGAAAGATGGCAATGTTCTCGCTTCTGTATGCTATGGTGCATGGGAATGAAATTTGAAATTTTGCGGCAAGAATACGGTCTAAATTGTGCCAATAAATGTAATTATATTATGTAGGGCATAAAGATCATGGATGACCTTACAGAAGCAAGTAAAAAGAATTGAAAAAAAACTGAAGTAATGATATCGGAATGTAGGAATAGTCAAGAAGAAAGGAACTTACCGTTACCTTGTAAGACTGAAAATACCAAATGACCAAGATGGCGGTGTGCCAGTATATTTATGTATAAGTACGCTAGTGGTTCATGGTGTGAAAAAAAAAAAAAAAAATTGCATGGTGTGGTGTCTGTAGGCTAGTTGGATGTATAAATTGAAATGCAATATGTGGTGATGAATGCTGTTAAATACATGGTTCCCAAACTGCCCAGGATAGTTGAGAGATATAATAGCTCACAAAGTAGCGGTGAAAAGTAGCTAAACTTTGTTAAGGTTAAAAATAGATTGGGTAAAGTAAGAAGGTAGTATCCCGCATATTGCGTTCGATAAACTAATGGCTCACAGGACACAAGAAATAGGGACAAGTAAAGCAGAAAGATGAATGAAGTAGAGGTAAGTAGTTGGGCTCAGGTAGTTCGGGGTTGCAAACCTGTTCCTATAGTTAAGACCCTGAACAAAGGTCTGGGAGTGAGTACATGTATTTAAGGTCAGTTGTGTGAGTGAGAAAATTATGATGGATAGATAACGAAATGAAAATTAAATTATATACATCAAGATCCAGAAAATAGGGTGTAATATCATTTTCGTTTTCGCTAGTTTGGACACTTTTACCCCAGTGAACTCATATTCCTTGATGAAGTTTGGGAAGTTAATAACTATGAGGTCATCTATATATCTGAAGAAGTTAAGCTCTGTGGAAATGAGTTTTCAGACCAATATAGATATAGGTTTGCTATTATGCATGAAGCTGGACTTCCCATAGGTGTTCCTGCATAATAGCAATATAGATATAGGTTTGCTATTATGTTTCATGTATAATAGCAAACCTATACCTATATTTGTCTGAAAACTCATTTCCACAGGAGCTTAATTTCTACAGATATATAGATGACCTCATAGTTATTAACTGCCCAAACTTCATCAAGGAATATGGACACTTATACCCCAATGAACTCAAACTAGCGAAAACAAACAACAATGATATTACAGCCTATTTCCTGGATCTTGAAATTACAGTGATAAACAATCAACCTGTACAACAAATGTGATGCATTCAATTTTAATATAGTCAACCTCACACAGTGGCATTCCAGAATATATAGAGGAGTGCATGCCAATGTTATACTAGTGCAACACATCAGGATAGCAACCATCTGCAACAATAAGGAAATAACCATCAATAACATCAAGATACTATACAAAAAACTGACAAACCTTTTTCCTACAGCATATCTTCGCTACCACTTCTGTAAAGCTCTCAACATCATTAAACATAAAAAACTATGTGACATCAATATAGACAACAAAATCAGCAATAATTGATGACAAAAACCCATATACAATACACTAGGCCTCTTACAGCTTAGAAAACCTGTACCCACCAATTGGCCTAACACTGTATTAACCATGTATATAATTTAATTTAATTTTTAATTTTCATTTCATTATCTATCTATCATAATTTTTTCACTCACACAACTGACCTTAAATACATGTACTCACTCCCAGACTTTCATTCAGGGTCCTAATTATAGGAACGGGTTTGCAAACCCGAACTCCCCGAGTTGAACAGCTTACCTCTACTTCATTCATCTTTCTGCTTTACTTGTCCCTACTTCTTATGTCCTGTGAGCCATTAGTTTATCGAACGCAATATGCAGGATACTACCTTCTTACTTTACCCGATCTATTTTTAGCCTTAACAAAGTTTAGCTACTTTTCACTGCTACTTTATGAGCTATTATATCTCTCAACTATCCTGGGCAGTTTGGGCACCATATATTTAACAGTGTTCATCACCACATATTCATTTCAATTTATACATCCAACTAGCCTACAGACACCATACCATGCAATTTTTTTTTACACCATTTTCTAACACTGGGAACCGCTAGCGTACTTATACATAAAGATACTGGCATGCCACCATCTTGGTCATTTGGTAATTATCAGTCTTACAAGGTTAACGGTAAGTTCCTTTCTTCTTGACTACTACATTCTGATATCATTACTTCAGTTTTTTTTTTAATTCATTTTACTTGCTTCTGTAAGGTGATCCATGATCTGTATGCCCTACATAATATAATTACATTTATTGGCACAATTTATTAGACCGTATTCTTGCCCCAAAATTTCAAATTTCGTTCTTAACACGTGTCTACAGCACACGTGCACCATAGCATACAGAACATGTTGGAAACAGAAGCAAGAACATTGCCATCTTTCTCATAATTTCGATGGATGGCCTCTGACGAAGACACTGAAATGGTCAAAAACACACTGCAATGTAGCCTTATTTTGGGTCGCCATTTCATTTCTTATTTTAAGTTTTTGCCAACTATCAGTGTCTTTATCATATATCTTACTTGGTCACTTCATTCTAACATATATCGCTACATTTCTTATCATTTATGTCAAATTCACTTCTCGTGTATACCGTAGGATTAAACAAAAATCTTCTTCACACTTTCTACATATTATATATATCTATATATATATATATATATATATATACACTGGTGTTCAAAGAAAGTGCATCACCTAGGAATTTCGTTTCTAACCCTTTTTGCAATGGTATGTTACATTAATGACTAGCATCACAAATAGAAATATAAACAAAAGATATTTATTAATAGTTAGGAAGGTAGTTTGCCAATTAATGGGCAAAGCTAAGTAATATTTGACTGGTGCTCTCAAACTATTCCAACATGAGCATTTGCAACCTTTATACAATTTTGGTAAACACGACAATTATGGCTCAAATGTTATCATGAGTCCTCAGTTTTATTCAGTTTATCATTTTAAATGGAAAACAAAGTTCACCATGGTCAAACTAATATTTAGTTGAACCGCCTCTGGTCCTGATGACAGCAGCATCCCGACGAGGCATTGACAAGATCAATTTCGGAAGATAAATAAATGATAGTTCGTGGTTCCAAACACTAGTTATGGCTTCCTGAAGTTCACGAAGGGTCTTTAGTTTCTTTCTGGCAACTGCAGATTCCACGTGATGCCAACAGTTCTTTATAGTATTCAGGTCCGGGCTGTTTCCTGGCCAGCTAACAGTTGCAATGGACCATTCTTCCAACCATTTTTTCACCTGTAACAAATGTAAACATATTATTGTCGAACCTCTAATGCAGAAATGAAGTTAAGTAACTACAGAAGTGCCTACTTACACTTTTTGCCTAATGACAAGGAGCAGAGTCATCCTGAAAGATGAAGTTACTTGGCAGGTTGAAATGGTCTCTAATGGTTGGCAGCAATTTGCCTTCCAATACAGCAAGGTATCCATTGGCATTTACAGAACCTTTTATAAACTGCAGGTGATTTACTCCGCGATATAAAATGCACCCCGACATCACATTGATGAAAAAAAGCCGTGAATTAGGTGGCAGTGCGTAACACATGCTTCTTGATTAGACCGGGTTCAAGCCCGTGACCACCAAATACGGAGGATGCAGAAAGGTCATGGAATTATCACCGCAAATCCCCGGAGCAATATGGTTTTAGTTGCTAATGCTTCTAAAAACAAATGACAACAACAACAACCATGAATTAGGACTGAATTTGAAAGTGTCTGCAATTCTGCACAGACACAATAGGAGGGAGTATATGACGAGAGCCTTATCGATCAATTCGGCGCTAGAAAGATTGCGCAAGGCTCAAGGGGTAGATTTTTTCAGCCTGGTCTGTACTTGTTAACAGGAGAGACTGCTTCTACATGGATGGGGTACACTTAAATAGAAAGGGTGCAAGAATATTTACTGATGCTATCGAGGCAGTGCTAGGTGGGTCAGAAAACTCCTAGCTTGGGAGGATACAAGGAGTAATAGATTAACAGTAGACACTGGCAGAGGTGAAAGTGATTCTTGCACTGCTTTTATTGGAATGAGCACCAGCCTGGAAAACAAGATGCAGGATATTTCAGAGACTGTTGGGAGTCATTGCGGTACAAGGAAACACATGGGTTGTGTTAGGGTAGCTAAGAATAGGAACAGGTGCATGTATACTTTTGTGTACACCAGTGTTAGAAGTTTGGTAAATAAATTTGATTAATTTGAGGTATTGTTCAAAATATCAATGGCAGATATTGTTGTGTCACACAGATATAAGGAATGCAGAACTGGAATTTGGGGAGTACAATGTGTACAGAAAGGATAGGAAGGGAAGAGGGGTTATGCTATTAGTTAAGAAATGCATAAAATCCAAGGAATTGAAACCAGTCGACATCGCTGGAGAGTGCAGTGTCGAGTCAGTTTCGGGTGACATAAGCATTGGTAGATCAAAATTGAGAGTAGGAGTGTGCTAGAGGCATAATGACTCTGATGAGTATAATAAGAAACTGTACAGGGAAATAGAGCGGGACAGTAACTCAGGGAGTCTTATAATGGGGGATTTTAATTTCCCAGATATTGATTGGAATTTGTGGGTTGGTCACTCACATACTAGCAAGGCTTTTGTGGATTTATTGGATGATTGTTTTCTACATCAGCATGTTCGGGAGGCAACTAGAGGGATTAATACTCTTGATCTGATTATCAGTAGTAATTCTTCATGCATTAAGAATCTGTAGATAAAGGAACCACTAGGTGGCAGGGATCACAGTGTGCTGAAGTGGGATTTACTGAAAGAGGTAACTACCATCAAGGGTAAAGGGAAGGGTTTTTGCTTTCGTAAAGGCGACTACGATAGTCTGAGACAGTATATAAATTCTATACAGTGGGACAAACTGATGTTAGCAACAGCAAATTCAAATGGGAAGCATTCAAAGAATTTATCTTGGAAGCTACTAGGCTTTACATACCAACTAAGAAATATTGTTCACATTTTAGGCCTAAATGGATGTCAGATGAACTATTGAGACATATGGCAGAGAAGAAAAATTCATGGGATACATATAAATTAATGTGTGATATGGAAGCATATGATAGATATAAGCTGGTCTGTAACGAAGTCACAAAGGAGATTAGGCAGGCAAAGGCAGATTATAAGAAATCCTTGGCAAAGGATGCAAAGAAAGACAGAAAAGAGTTCTTTACCTATGTAAACTCTAGAAGTAAAGGGATGAAACAGATTGGTCCACTGGATATTGATGGTTTAACAGTTGATGATCCTGCTCAGGCGGCTAACAAACTAAACAAGTATTTTGCATCTACATTCACACATGAGGAGTTATTCAGGAAGGGGAATGCCAGATGTGAATTAAACTCTGGCAAGATAATTTTAAACTCTGGCTAGATAATTTTGTAATAACTGAGAAGAAAGTGGAGGAGAAATTGTTGAGGATAAACATAAAAAAGGCTGCTGGGGCGGATGGGATCAATCCAGTTATATTAAAGCAGGTAGCAAAGGAAGTAAGAAAACCCTTAGTCATAATTATGAGAGGTTCTTTGGACTCAGGGGAGGTACCCATAGACTGAACATGTGCAAATGTGACCCCAATTCACAAAGGAGGATCAAAGGCTGTCAAAAGTAATTATAGACCTGTGAGATTAACTTCTGTTCCAGGAAAATTAATGGAGGCACTGGTTAAAGAAGCACTGCAGGATCATCTAGACAAGACTTCAGTTATAGCTCGGATAGAGCATGGTTTTGTTAAGGGACAGCCTTGCCTGACCAATTTGATTGGATGCAGTTACAAAAGAACTGGATGCAGGGAATAACTTTAATATTATATATTTGAATCTTAGAAAGGCTTTTGATACTGTTGCACATGGAAGACTGCTGCACAAATTGGAGCAGTGTGGCATTGGAGGCAAATTGCTGCTATGGATAAAGGGATGGTTGAGGGCAGAAGACAGAGTGTAATGAATGAGAGGTAATCAATGGACACTGCTCATCATGGACTAATGTTATTAGTGGAGACCCTCAGGGTTCAGTGCTGGGTCCATTGTTGTTTTCTGTATTTATAAATAGTAGTAGTAGCGGCATGTGATGCAAGAAAGGAAGTGTATGAGCTTATGCAGCATCAGAAAAAAAAAAAAAAAAAATCACACCATTCCTCCCAAATGCCTGTGCAGTTCCTCCATAAATGTATTTAACCTATCAACTTGCACAACGACAGATGGAAGTTTGTTCCAGCAATTAACCATCTGCTAGCTTAAGCCAAATTTCCACACATCTATTCTACATCTGTCTTTTCTTAATTTGAATTTATGCTCCCTTAGGTTCGTAATCTGAACAAGTGGAAGGATCCCATCAGAATTCAGCGTGCTCACCCCATTCAAGGCCTTATACAACTCAATCAGATCACCGTGCAGGTGCCTAGTCTCCAGCCACTGCAATTTGCAGAACTTAAGCCTCTCTTGGTAAGAGGATCCCTTCATTCCCCTCACCAATCTTGTTGCCCTTCTCTGTACATGCTCAAGCAAATCTACATGCTTCCTAAAATGAGGCCTCCAGACCTGTATGCAGTACTCAAGGTGTGGTCTAACCATTGCCTTATACAGAGGGACAATCACCTCCTTTTCCCTGCTAGCAAAATTCCTATATATCATTGACAAAACCCCATGACCCACCCTGGCAACCTGTCTGCATTGCTCAGAAAACTTCATATCTGACTGAAAAATTGATCCCAGGCCTTTTTCCTTTTCTACCACCTTAAGTGTAGTACCACACAGTTGGTACATTTCTCTGGGGTTATTTCTATCCATATGCAATACTTTGCATTTGTCAAGGTTAAACTTCAGTTGCCACTTCTTAGCCCATCTGCCCAGATTATCTAGATCCTGTTGCGGTAGCACACTGCCATTACTGTCATTAACAACCCTGCCAACCTTTGTATCATCTGCAAACTTCGACATTAAGCCTGATATACCTTCATCAATATCATTGATAAATATACAAAACAACAGAGGACCGAACACCGAAACCTGTGGGACTCCACTAATTACATTAGTCCAAGAAGAGCAGCACCTATTGATTACCACCCTCTGTCTTCTCCCACTTAACCATCCTTTTACCCATTGTAGCAACTTACCCTTAATACCATTCTGCTCCAATTTGTACAATAGTCTTCCATGCGCAACAGTGTCAAAAGCTTTCCTGAAATCCAAATGTATGATATCAACATTATCTTTTGCATCCATTTCCTTTGTAACCACATCATAATATCCTATCCAATTTGTCAGACAAGACTTTCCCTTAACAAACTCATCATCATCAGCCATTTTCAATCCACTGCAGGATGAAGGATGTCCAGCAACTTTCCAGTTCCTTCTGTTTTGAGCACTGGCCATCCATTTACTTCCCATAAACTCACGAATTTCATCTATCCATCTCCGCCTTTGTCTTCCAGGATTTCTTCTAACTCCTCTTGGGTACCATTCTGTTATTTAGTCCATCTGTCATCATGTCTTCGAGCTATGTGTCCTGCCCAAGACCATTTTAGTTCATTAGTTTTGATAAGAATGTCCTTTACTTGAGTTTGCTTCCAAATCCATGTGTTTCTCTTCTTATCTAACAGTCTGATTCCCAAAATAATTTGTTCCATTCTTCTCTGTGTAGTTCTCAGCTTCTCTTCCATTCTTTTGGTGAGTGCCCAAGTTTCACTTCCATAAGTCATTGTTAGGAGTATACATTGGCTCATTTTGGAGGCTTGAAGTGGTGAAACCCATGTTTAGTCTCTAGAGCAAAGTTTCCGGTATCCCCCTCCCCCCATATTTCTCCTTCAACCCATGCACGGTACTAAGTACTATAGGTTTTGATACCTTTCGTGTTTGGGGTTTTCATAAAAAAAAAAAAAAAAAAATTATTTTACGTTTCAGATAAACTGGGATATTGCTCTTCAGAATGAGACTATATTTCCTGAATGCTATCCATCCAAAATTTATTCTTCTCTTGACTTCCAGCCATTTATCATTATTAGGGCTAGAGCCTCAAGCTGCGAACAAATTTAGACTATGTATATAAAGTGCTTAGCATCATAATACACAGCCATTTCTGAATAAACAGAAAATTTTAAGGTTTAACGATGCCACCTTAAAAATTTTCTGTTTATTCAGAAATGGCTGTGTATTATGATGCTAAGCACTTTATATACATAGAGCTAATACCTTGTTCCAGATAAGTATATGACTCCACCTTTTCAATTACTGTCCTTCAATTATTATTTCCCTTTCTGTGGCAGACTTGTTCATCTTTACTTTTGTTTGAGCCAAATATATCTTTAGTCTTAAATCCTTACTAACTATGCATAACTGATTAAGATGTTCCTCTAATTCTTTGGGATTGTGGCTTATGACTACAATGTCATCTGCAAATCGTAAATGGTTTAGGTACTCTCCGTTCACATTGACTCCTCTCTGCGACCAGTCTGATCTTCTGATTTTTTTTTTTTTTTTTTTGATTTGGTAGTTGTTGGCGCATCGGCTTCTGTGGCCATATTGCACCTCCCAAGGTTTTTGCAGTACTTTGATCCAAGCCCGAGGCGGGAATCGAACCCGCGACCTTTGGGTTGCCGGGCAGGTACTTTACCCACTCGGCTAGCCCGGTCGGCTGATCTTCTGAAAGCTTCCTCAAGGGCAGCAGTAAACAGCTTCACAGATATTGTGTCTCCTTGCCGAACTCCTTTCTCGATTTTAAATTTCTCACTGTCTTTGTCTAGTCTAATAAAGGAGGTAGCACTCTCATATATTTTCTTAAAAATCATAATATATGGGGTATCTATGCCTTGTCTTTGCAATGTCCGAAACATTGCCTTATGCTGTATGGAGTCAAATGCCTTTTCATAATCCACAAATGCCAGGCATAATGGTGTTTAATATTCATTTGCTTTCTCCATTAGCTGTGATATTACGTGAAGGTGATCCATAGTTGAGAATCCTGTCCTAAAGCCAGCTTGCTCTTTCGGTTGATTCTCATCAAGTATTCTTTCTAATCTATTAGTAATGACCCTTGTGAACAACTTGTAGATGTGGGATAACAAGCTAATTGGTCTATAATTTCCAATTTCTGATTTATCTCCTTTCTTATGCAGCAAAACTATGATTGCATTATTCCACTGCTTAGGCATCACATCTTTTCGAATGCACTTTTTTTTTTTTTTTTTTTGTTTTTTTTATGAGTACCCCAAACACGAGAGGTATTAGAATCTATAGTACTTAATACCTTGCTTGGGTTGGAGGTTGAGAAGACGAAAGAAAATATTTGTTGATATTGGACTTGAACTTCTGTAGATTGTAATTTTCAGGAAATACGTATGAAGGAAGGTTGTTCCAGAAAACGGCAGTTGAATGAATAAATGAGGAAGATGAAAAGTTGGTTCTGTGGGTTTGAAGTTGGACAGTAAATGGATGTTGGCTGGTAGCAGCATGTGTTCGGACTGTTTTGAAAGAGAGAGCGGGAATTATAGAAGCCAATTCAGAAGAACAGTGCCCATGGAGGTATCTGTAGAAGAGGCATGCAGCAGAAACAGTGCGTCTATGAGAAAGCAAGTGGAGAGACTCTGTTAGAGATGAATCATTAATTAACCTAACTGCCCTCTTCTGAATGGAATCAAGAAGCCTCAAAGAAGTTTTGGGGCAGCACCCCAGATGTGGGAACAATATTCCATGGCAGGGCGGATTTGCGATTTATACAGAGTGAGCAGCTGTTTGGAAGAAAAGTAATGCCGAGAGCGAAAGAGAAAACCAAGTTTTTTAGATGCAGAGGAAGCAATATTTGTAATGTGCTTGTGCCAAGAGAGATTAGAAGTCAGGGTAATTCCCAAAAGAGATATATCATTTTGCCTAGAAATCGGAGTGTCACTAAAGATAAGCATAGGAGCAGAAGAATCCTTTTTGCGAGATATAAGACAAGATTGAGTTTTAGAAGGGTTGAAATCAACTAAGTTGTCTTTGCCCCACTGGAGAATTACCTGAAGATCGGTATTTAAGGAATTGGCAGCAGATTTTCGAGAAGTTGAAGCTTATTCAACAGGACAAGGTTTCTCAAAATGGAAAGTGGAATGCAATGTGCTATCATCGGCAAAACTATGGATAGGATTTCCAGTCAATGGAAGAAGGTCATTGATATACAAGAGGAAAAGAGTGGGGGAAAGAACTGAGCCTTGGGGGACACCGGCATTAGTGGAGAAGTTAGAAGACAGAGAGCCATCTACCATCACCCTCAGTGAGCGATCAGAGAGAAAACTGGATAACCAATTACTAAAAACAGTTGGCAAACCATAAGATGTAAGCTTGTTTAGAAGACCTTTATGCCAAACACGATCAAAAGCCTTTGAGATGTCAAGAGCAACTGCTTATGTTTCACCGAACCTTTCCATTGAATTAGTCCATAAATGGGTAACACAAGCCAGAATATCACCAGTGGATCGACACTGACGGAATCCATACTGGCGATCGTTGATCAGACGGAAGGTTTCTAGGTAGTTTAAGAGTTGGCGGTTAATTGATTTCTCCATTACTTTAGAAAAGTAGAAGTAATTGCAATGGGACGATAATTGGATGGGAGGGATTTGTCACCCTTTTTAGGAACTGGCTGGATATGAGCAAATTTCCAAGCAGAAGAAAAAAACACCTTTGGAATAAGAAAGTGAAAAAAGGCGCAAAGAACAGGAGTAAGTACAGGAGCACAGGTTTTGAGAACAAGTGGAGAAATACCATCAGGACCTGGAGCTTTCTTAGCATCAAGATTCATCAAAATCCTTCTGATATCCTTTTGACGGAAGACCACAGGAGGCATTGAATGGAGCGTGTTAGGAATGGTGGGAAGTGTTTTACCAAGATCATTAATACATGAGCTCGAAGAAAAATGGGATGCTAGCAGGTCAGCTTTATCCTTGGCTGAAGTGACAACAGAACCATCTAGTTTGGACAGAGGTGGGAGCAGAGATGGGCAAAAGTTGCAGCCAATAGCTTTGGCAAGAGACCAGAATGCTCGGCTACCATTAGGGCAAGAAGCAAGTTTTCTACTCTTAGCCTGTTCAAACTCTAGTTTGGACTGATTAATAACTGTTTTACAATTGTTGCGAACTTTGGTGTAGGCAGAAAATGAAACTGAAGAATTAGAAACAAGCCAATTACGATATGCAACATTCTTCTCTTGGACAGCCTTAGCACATTATTGGAAAACCAAGGTTTAGATAAAGGACAAGATTTTAAAGTGGAGTGTGGGATAAAGGATTCCATTCCTGCAAGAATAATTTCACTGACTCGATCTGAGCAAACATTGATATCAGAAGTTTTGAAACAGTAATCAGACCAAGGAAAAGAAGAAAAGAAGTCTCGCAGGTCATCCCATTTTGCATTCTTGTAATGCCAAACAATACGAGGTTGGGAATAGCCATGAGATAAAGGTTCCATTGGAGAAGAGACAATCACCCAGTTGTGATCTGAAGTGCGTAAAGGACCTCTCACTTCAACCTTGTTCTTAGAAGGGTTGTTTGTGAGAAAAAGATCAAGTGTATTGGCTGTATGATTAGGATTGTCCGGTATTCTTGTAGGTAAATGAACAATCTGTGCTAGGTCATTAGTAATTGCAAAAGCCTCAGCATCTCGACCTGCTGGGTCGGTGTAACTAGAAAACGGAAGCCAGCTGGAGTTGTGAACGTTAAAATCACCAAGGAAAATTACCTCACTGTTAGGAAAGTTGGACTGGAGAAAGTCAAGTTGCAAAGAGAGGAAGTCAAAGAGCTCCAAGTGATTAGTGGAGTTAGGAGAGCAGTAGAGACAACAGATGAATTTTACACAATGAGGTAGAGAGATTTTAAGCCAGAGAAGATCAAAGAGAGGAGATTCCAAATTGCCAAGTCTCTGAGAGGGAATATCAGAACGGACATATGCACAAGTACCATCTTTGAGGCGAAAGGAATCATACAGCAAATAATTTGGACATCTGAGATGGGCAGTAGTTAAATCAACTGATAACTGAGATTCAGTCAGAAAAAGTACGCTTGGTTTGGAAGACTGCAAGTGGAAATGGACATCATTGAGATTAGAATTGAGACCACGTATATTTGTGAAACGAATTAGGAAGTCCTCGGGAGGTTTAGATCTTTTCGCAGATAAGTTTGCTCTATTATTTTGACAATTCACGGTGTATTCAATAGTAAGAAAAAGTTGGTGGGACATGATGTATGAAGTAATGAAATTTTTGGATATGGCGTACATGTGGTAAGAATATACCCAGATCCTTGACATAACGTGGCCTCGACAATGCTCCCCGCATACACACTACTCAGACTCCCTCCAGTCACTATCTGGCAGAGTAGAGGTAGCAAGATTATACACTAGCTGATCCGGAAGCCTCCTAGAGAGTTACCAATAGGTTTGGTCCGGTGTACTATCTAGCGGCTGGCCTGCGAACACCGTTTTAGAGCTGTACCCTCGAAATGTGAAGAACTTGCCAATTTTTGTGTTATGTCTCTTCCTCCCAATTTTAACAACTCTACGTAACTTCATCTTCCCCCGAGGCTTTCTGATTCTTCATTTTCTTCAATGCATGTTGTGCCTCATCAGGAAGAATATCAGGTATGTCGTATGTGTTGCTACTTTGCAATCCATCTTCCTCACTGCTGGCATCATTCCCTCGCTCCTTGTATAATTCTCTATAGTAGTCTTCTGCTATTTGAATTATGCCCTCTCTGCTGTTTATAAGTACACCATTGCTATTCTTCAGTTTCAGTATCATTTGTCTTTCTGTATTACTGCCCATGGCTGCTGATTTAAATCCTTTGTTTTCCCCTAATGCTTGTTCTACTTTTCTTGTGTTAAATCTTCTTATGTCCTCTCTGAGTCTCTTTCTAATGGCTTTGCATAACTCAGTATACTCAGTTTTCTCCCTGTCAGTGTTTTTCTTGCTATTCATTTGTCGTCTTCGGTTCATCATGACAAGTGTTTCTTGACTAATTTTTTCTTCTTTGGATTTCTTTTTCCCTATAGGTTTCTTGGGCTTTATCATTTTCAGAAAGTTGTAATATTCCTCGTCGATGTCTTGGTTCTGAGCAGTCTTGCGAAGCTCAAAGTTGTTCTTAAATTCCAGTACATACTGCTTTTTCTCCTCTTCTGTTATATCAAAGACCTTTGTATTATTTACTCGAGTCAGTTTTTATCATTCCTTTCCTAGTCTAATAAAGTCTAATAAAATTTACCTTATTCAGGACAGTAACATCATTCACAATATATCTTCTGTTAGTGAGGAAGAAGTCGATTTCATTAGTTGTTAATCCATTTGGACTCTTCCATGTCCACTTTCTGTTCACCCTTTTCTTGAAAAAAGTGTTCATTACTGACAGTCCTTGAGATTCTCCATGGACTGTCATTCATTTCTTTCACCAATTCCAAAATTTCCTATAGTTCCCCTTTCTGTGCTGTTTTGTCTTTTTCCAACCTTTGCATTGAAGTCCCCCATAATAATAGTGTAGTGGGTTTCTACTCATCTAGAAGACTCTCAATTTCGGTGTACATTTCTTCAACCTCTTCATCATCATGGCTCGATGTTGGTGCATAAATCATTATAACCTTTTGCTTTTATCTCTTAGAAATCTTGAGTATTAGTCTTGACACCCTTGGTGATGTGCTTTTGAATTCCAAAATGTTGTTTTTAAAATCTTTATGGACCAGAAAGCCAACTCCACCTTCACTCCTTTCACTGTTTCCATTGGTGTACAGCAGATTTCCACTTGATAAACCTATATAAGTGATTCATTTCTTCTTCTTGTTTCAGCCAAATTGACGATATTCCAATTCAAATTTTCTAATTCCTTTTCCTGCCCTAATATCCTGTCTTCACCGATGAGTGATCTTACGTTATAACAGGCCAAGTTCAGTTTCCGTGTATGGCAGCCTTGTCGTTCCCAGAGATTCTTAGCACCCTCTGCTTACACTCTGATCCTCTTGCTGCCGTAAGAGGGGGACTGAGGGCCATTTGTTTTGTCGTGCTGTCATATGCTGGAGGGTTTGGTCTTTTCCTCTTCACGCTGACCAGGCGTCTTGAAGAGAACCACTCTAGACGTTCGTTGCCACCTTAGTGACGTAACAGGGCTTACCATCGAGAAGGTGTGCATGAGTGGATTTTAGGGAGTCAGGCCAACCGGACTTCTCCTAAATCTTCTGTAATAGAGAGATATTGGATCCATCAGTGTTTTAGGCTGAGTGTCTGATAACACACAAGATACCTGTTTCCCTCTAAGCCCCTAACAAACCCATGCTGTGTCTGAATTATTGCTGCAGTCTTGTCTAGATGATCCTGCAATGCTTCTTTAACCAGTGACTCCATTATTTTACCCGGAACAGAAGTTAAACTAACTGGTCTGTAATTACTCGTGTCACCCCTTCGATCCCCCTTTGCGAATTGGGGATACTTTTGCACATCTCCCATCCGTGTGGACCTCCCGTGAGTCCAAGGATGCTCTCATAATTATGGCTAAGGGTTTGCTTAGTTCCTTTGCCGCCTCCTTTAATATAACTGGATAGATCCCATCCACCCCAGGTGCCTTTCTTATGTTTAACTTCAATAATTTCTCCTCCACTTTGCTCTCAGTTATTGCAAAATCATTAAGCACCCTGCTACAATTTGATAACCTTCTGCCATTTTCAAACCTTAATAACTCCTCATGTGTGAATGTAGATAACAAAATACTCAACGAGTTTGTTTGCTCTCTGAGCAGGATCATCAACAGTGGAACCATCGATATCAAGTGGACCAATCAGATTTATCTCCTTCCTTTTAGAGTTTATATAAGTAAAGAAATTCTTGCTGTTTTTCTTAGCATCTTTTGTCAAAGATTTCTCATAATCTGCCTAACCTCCTTTGTGACCTGATTGTAGACTAGTTTGTATCTGCCATAGGCTTCTGAGTCGCTTGATAATTTATATGCATCCCATGCATTTTTCTTCTCTGTCACGAGTCTCATTAGTTCATTTGATAACCATTTAGGCCTAAAACCTTGAAAAATGTTTCTTAAAAGGTATGAAACTTTTAGTAGCATCCACGATTAATTCCATGAATGCTTCCCACTTAGAATTTACTGTTGGTAACATCGTCAGTTGATTCCATTGTACAGAATTTAAAAATTGTCTGAGACCACTGTATTCACCTTTATGGAAGCAAAAACCCTTTCCTTTATCCCTGATGGTAATTATATATTTAAGTAAATCTCACATCAGTACACTGTGATCACTGCCACTTGGTGGTTCCTTTATCTGCAAATTCTTAATACACGAATGAGCAGATCAAGAGTATTACCCTCTCTGGTTGCCTCTCAAACATGCTGCTGCAGAAAATAATCATCCGATAAATCCAAAGAAGTCTTACTAGTGTGTGAGTGACTAATCCACAAGTTCCATTCAATTTACTAGCCCACTCTATTTCTCTGTACAATTGTTCATTGTACTCATTCGAGTCATTAGGCCTATAACACACTCCTACTCTTATTTTTGCTTTCGCAGTGCTTATGTCACACCAAACTGACTCAACAGTGCACTGTTCATCTATATCAACTGGATGCACTTCTTTTAATTTTATGTTTTTCTTAATTAACAGCATAACACCTCCTCCCTTCCTACCCTGTCTATCCTTTCTGTACACATTGTACTTCCCAAATTCCAATTCTGCTATCCTTATATCTGTGTGACACCCCATCTCTGCTATCCCAACAATATCCGCCTTTGATGTCTTGACCAACATTCAAATTCTTCAAATTTATTTACTATACTTCTAGCATTGGTATAAATGCGCCTCTTGTTATTCTTAGTTATCCTAACATAAATGATATTGATGATGGTATATCAAGCTTAATGTTCAATTTTGCAGATGATAGAAAGGTTGGCATGGTTGTTAAGGACACTACTGACAGAATGCTGCTGCAGCAGGATCTGGGCAGATGGGCTGAGAGTTGGAAAATGAAGTTTAACATTGACAAATGTAAAGTACTACATATGGGAAACAGTAACCCCCAGAGCAACGTATCAACGCTGTGGTACTAAACTGACAGTGGTAGAGAATAAAAAGGACCTGGGGGTAATTGTGGAGGCAGATATGAAGTTCTCTGAGTAGTGCAGACGGGCTGCAAGAGTAGCTCATGGTGTCTTGTCAATGATATACAGGAATTTTTCTAGCAGGGATAAGGAGGTGATTATTCCCTTGTATAAGGCAATGGTCAGGCCACACCTTGAGTACTGTATACAGGTCTGGAGTCCTCATTTCAAGAAGGATGTAGAGCTGCTGGAACGAGTACAGAGAAGGGCAACAAGATTAGTGAATGCAACAAAGGGTTGCTCTTACGAAGAAAGGCTTAAGTTTTGCAAATTGCAGTGTGTGGAGACTAGGCACCGGCGAGCTGATCTGATAGAGGTGTATAAAGCCTTGAATGGTTTGAGCATGCCCAATGATGATGGGATTCTTTCTCTTGCTCAGAATAATCACCTGAGAGGGCATAAATTCAAATTGAGGAAAGACAGATGTAGGATAGATGTGCAGAAATTTGCCTTTAGCCAGCGGGTAGTTGGTTGGTGGAACAGACTTCCATCCCTTGTTGTGGAAGTTGATAGCCTAAATAAATTTAAGGCTCAGCTGGACAGGTATTTGGAACGAATGGACGGGTGAAATGGAAATGCTTTTTTTTTTTGTTTTTTTATTTTGGCTGATGCTGCATAAGCTTGCTTTCTTGCATCATATGCCTCTGTTAATGCTAATTTGGCTGGTAGGGAATTTCACTGTAGACACCATACAGTCTGGATGGTATTCTTCACCAATTCTACGGCGAATCGTTTGTCTCCCATCAGAGCCATGCAGATTGAATTTCTTTTCATCTGAAAAAATAACTGACTTCCACTGCTTGGGGGTCCATTTAACATGCTCCTTACACCAAATTAATCTGGCCTTTTTCATTATTTGTGTGAGGAAGGGCTTCTTCTTAGGACAATAGGCCAAACGTCCATTTTTGAAGAGGCGTTTTCTGACTGTTACTGCACTTGCTACCACTCCTGTATGATCTTCCCATTGTCTTTTCTGCTCAGATTAAGAAGCTTTATGGTTTTTAAGGCATATGCGCTTCAAAACATGGTCCTGTTTTCCATAGAGACTCGTTTAAATCTGGTTCCTTTTTTCCTATCAGAAGAACCAGTATTCTTGATTTTGGAAAGAAATCTGACACTCTTTAAGCAATATGACAGGAAGAACATCCTTCCTTATGTAAAGCAACAGTAGCACTCTTTCTTCGTGGTGTCACCTGCACGTAACTCTCCATCCTGACACAAGCAAGAAATGATTGCAACTATTGCAGAACGTGCTTATATATATAGCTGAAAGTAACAGCTGATGTAATATTACGTCATCAGCTAGGCGTGTCAATCTTATCTGATGCAATCTGTAAGAAATATTGCCAATACTTACACTATTTGGATGACAATTACAATTTTAAAGGGCTATGCACTTTCTTTGAACACCAGTGTGTATATATATAATTATTATTATTATTATTAGCCATATGGTGCAAGGAAGCCTGAGGCTTATGATGCACCAGCCAAAAAAAAAAAAAATACATTTTCTGAATTACCCTGAGAGAGAGAGAGAGAGAGAGGAATCACCAAGAAAAAGAATAATGATGATATCCAGCCCAGGGTGGGCCAAGCCCATACTTACCAGTTGTGAGCCGCATCCCATGCATTTTATTTCTCTGTCACAAATCTCATCAGTATATGTTATATCCATTTAGGTCAGTGTTTCTTAGTTGGTATGAAAAGCCTGATAACTTCTACAATTACTTCCCTTGAATCCTTCCCAATTAGAATTGGTAACATCAGTTGGTTCCACTGCACAGTAGTTAAAAATAACTGAATGCACAAGGCATAATATGTTAAGAGTTTATTATCTATATAATATCAGTGTAGATACACCATAGACAACTCTTAAGAAACTACGAAGTAGTTGTTGTAGGCATCATTTGCTCTGTTTCTCATTGTGCTTTTCCTTCATGACGAGTTGCCATGATATTGCACTACCTCGAATAAGTAGCGCTTCACTAATAGAGAAGACTATTGTTACTTATTCTCAATGAGCACCACCACCCAGATGGCACCGTTTCAAGGTTATTGGCCTATCATCAGTGGATGGGCAGGTAGCCTCGTATTGCAGACATGACGACTCAGTTGTGAAGAGAATCACACAATATGAGAGATGCCAAAAGGTGTATATGACAATATTTAAAAATAACTAAAAGAGTTGTCTATGGCGTATCTACACTGATATTATATAGATAATAAACTCTTATGCCTTGTGTATTAAATTATTTTTAAATATTGTCATATACACCTTTACAACTGGGTTGTCATGTCTGCAATACCAGGGTACCTGCCCATCCACTGATGATAGGCCAATAGCCTTGTTTGGTTTAATAGATCTGGTCCAATGGGTTATTTTTCACATTAAATTCACAAATAGCTTTGAAACGATCGTCTCAATTAAAATTTTTCATGATTTAGGTTTGGATTTTATAATTCATTTGTTTGGTTTAATAGATCTGGTCCAATGGGTTTTTTTTTTTTCACATTAAATTCACAATAGCCTTGAAACAGTGCCGTCTGAGTGGTGGTACTCACTGATAATAAGTAACAGTAGTCTTCTCTATTAGTGAAGGGTTACTTATTCGAGGTAGTGCAATATCATGGCAACTCATCGTGAAGGAAGAACACAATATGAGAAACAGAGCAAATGATGCCTACTACAACAACTACTTTGTAGTTTCTTAAGAGTTGTCTATGGTGTATCTACACCGATATTATATAGACTGCATAGTATATAAAAACTGTCTGAGAGTACTGTAGTCACCGTTATGAAAACAAAAGCCTTTCCCTTGACAGTATTTGTCTTTAATTAAATTTCACATTAATACACTATGTTCACTGGCACTCAGTGGGTTTTTTAATGCAGATTCTTATTGCTTGAAGAATTGCTGATAACCACATCAAGAGTATTCTTGCCTCTCGAACATGCAGCAATTAATCTACAAAACTCTTGTTGGTGTGTGAGCGACTAAACCACAAATTCCCCCGACATCTGGAAAATTAAAATCTAGTATAAGACCGTCTAATATACTGGCCCACTCTGTTTCTCTGTATAATTGTTTGGTATACTCGTCACAGTCATATTTAGGCCTATAGCACACTCCTCTCATTTTTGTTTTCCCCACTGCTTATGTCACACCAAACTGATAACCCATGTTGATTGGATGCATCCCTTAGATTTAATATTCTTCTTAATTTAAAAAAGTAACCCTCCATTTTATCCTGTCTGACTAAATTGCATTGTACTCCCCATATTCAAATTCAGCATTGCATATATACAAGTGACACCATATCTCCAATATCCCTACAACGTCTCCATTTGATGACTTAATCAGTTTTTCAAATTTATTTTCAATGCTCCTAGCATTAGTGCACATACATGTTGTTGTTATTTAGGAGCATTAGCAACTAAGGCCATATTGTTCCGGGGATATGCGGTGGTCATTCCCTGATCTTTCCGTATTTGGTGGTCACAGACTCGAGCCCCGGTCTAATCAAGAAGAGTGTGCTATGCTCCTGCCCACCTGGCTACGGAGGAGCTATACATGCACATGTTCTTATTCTTTGGTACCCTAACATAGCTCATGTATTTACTTGTTCCATGATGACCAACAGCAGATCTTGAAATCCCCAACCCCTTGCTTTCCGGGCTGCTACATGTTCCAATAAAAGCACATAGAAGAACACTACAGTAGGGCCCCACTCGTACAGCGGGTTAGGATCTGGATCCCCGCCAAAAAGTGGAACATAGCTTTTTTTTTTTTTTTTTTTCACTTGTGAATGCAAATAAAAGCCTAATAACATGCTTACACTATCATATGCTGTAAACAGACTGAATCACCGACATTAAAATGGCATCCGACACCCTTTTTAGACTCGGCTGCTGAGCGCATCATGCCAAAAAAACACGGAACAGGCACTGAACATAAAGAAAATGGATATAATGAAAACCTCTGTATTAGTTGAATGCCGAAAAGTGGTGCACTACTGAACAAGAATGACTTTCATCTTTCTGCATTAATATGTTAATCTCCCCAAGCTAGCAGTTCTCAAACCCCTCTATCACTGCCTTGATAGCATCAGCAAATATTCTTACACTGCTTATATTTAAGTATATACTCTCCCTGTTAAAAGTCTCTCCTTTTAATATGCACATACCACACTGAGGAAAATTGTACTCCACGAGCCTTGCACAGACTCTTCAGGGTGTTATTGATTGACAAGGCTCTCAACATGTACTTCCTCCTATCATGTCTGAGCAGAATTGCAGACCCTTTCAAATTCATTCCTAACTTGCAACCGTTTCCCAACATTGCCCTTTTCTTATTACCTTTTATGCCCTCAATTAGCATCATCTTTTGTGCCCTTAAAACAGAGGTTCCCAAACTTTCTCAGTTCACGCTGCCCTTGGTGTCCCAGTAATTTTTTCACGGCACCCTTGGGCCAAAAGAAATACCTAACACGGTGGTTTTCAACGTTTTAATAATCCGATTCTGTCTATGTATATATATATATAATATTAAAAAAAAATGTTATATGATAGTTATTATAATAATTTGTAGTTATATAATAATTTTAATTTTGTAGTGATCTATAATTGATGTTTATTTAATACCTCTATATAAAGAATAAAATTTATTTCATTATTTCAAAATTAAAAATTTATTTCATTATAAAAAGGTGTACAACATGGTACAATGGATATCGTACACCTTTTTATAGTGAAATAAATATATAAATTTCAAAAAAAAAAAAAAAAAAAAAATTAATAGCTTAAACCCAAATTACGTGGCACTCCTGGAATGTTGTTGTAGCACCCCAGTTGAAAATCACTGCCTTAAAAGATGATATCTGCTCTATAACATCATCTACTTTTTATAATATATTTCATATATTATTATTATTAGCTATATGATTCAAGGAAGCCTGAGGCTTATGCTGCAACAGCTGAAAAAAAATTTGAGTACCTGAGAGAGAAGTAGGAGGGAATCACCAAAAAAAGAGAGAAGAATGATGATATCCAGCTTAGGACCCTGGGTGTGTCAAGCCCATACTCACCAGATGTGAGCCCCTTTATAATATATGAAAATATAATATATTTTCAATTTCCATGACAATAGTGACACTAACAGTAACTACCTCCTGTGGGATTAGCACATTCTGCCGAGGATTGCTGCTGCGGTGTTGGTGTTGAGCAGCTGAGAGCTTGGACCCCCATTTTAATTCCTTTGAGGGCATCCACCCTACTCTTCTAACTCTCATAAATGCCATGAGAACACTGAGTTGGTGCCTAATTTCTTCACACTTTCTGCACCAAAAACACACACAAAGACATCCTCCTTGGCTCTATTATGTCCTCCTCCAGAAAAGTTGACAAACATTGCTTAAGTAGTAGATTTCATTAGGCCATGATTTGTAGGAGAATCGCCACCTTTGGTTCTCCTTTGAGCCATATCACTTGCATTACTTTGTGCCCGTTACTTTGCTGCTCTAATCTTGGGCATGATTTCCATTTAAATATAGTTTAATTGATTAACAGTGAAAATTAATAAATTCGTAAATGCAATGATGTCAAGTTTACATTACCTTGCACTAACAAGTTTAAGTTATATCCTTATTAAAGTGAAATTTCTTAGCTAAAACAAAAAAAATATATGCCAACCTACATGATTTAGAACCTTCGAGTTACTTATTAAACACTACAATTTCACTGCACTGCTAGTTACATACTATTGATATTCGCACCAATCACCATGCAAAATATAAGTACTGTGAACAGCTTGTCTAATTTGAAAAGATTGCCAAAACCATCTACACACAAGCATCATTATAACGAAATTTATTTATTATTTTTTTAATTAAAACGCCAAGCACGAGAAGTTTTAGAACCCATAGTACTTAGTACCACGCATGACTTGAAGGTTGAGAAGATGTAAGAAGATACCTGTTGATATTTATTTATCTATAAAGATTTATTTATTTCATTTTAATTTCCGTAGATTGTAATTTTCAGGAAATACATATGAAGGCAGGTTATTCCAGAAAACAGAAGATGAAGGAATAAATGAGGTAGAAGAAAGGTTGGCTCTGTGAATTTGACGTTGGACAGTAAAAGGATGCTGACTGGTTGTGGCACACTTTTGGGACTGGAGGAATTACAGAAACCAATTCAGAAGAACAGTGTCCGTAGAAGTATCTATAGAAAAGGCATGCAGCAGAAACAGAACCTCTGTGAGACAGAAAGTGGAAAGACTTTGTTAGCGATGGGTCATTAATTAAACAAACTGCCCTCCTTTGGATGGAATCTAGAAACTTGTGAGAGTGGCTTCTGGGCCACTGCCCCAGATGTGGAAATAATAATCCATGGTAGGGTGGATTTGCGATATGTACAGAGCAAGCAGCTGTTTGGAAGAAAAGTAAACCCATGTGAAAGAGAAAACCCAATTTTTTAGATGCAGAGGAAGCAACACTTGTGATGTGCTTATAGAGATATATGATATCATCTATATAATATCGGTGTAGTTACACCATAGGTAGCTCTTAAAGAAATACGATAGTAGTGTAAAGGGCATCATTTCATCTGTATCTCATATTGCGATCATCCTTCACAAGTTGTTTGTTATTTTGGTTTTTAGGAGCATTAGCAACTAAGGCCATATTGCTCCAGCGATATGAAGTGGTCATTTCCTGACCTTTCCGCATCCTCCGTATTTGGTGGTCATGGGCTCGAACCCCGGTCTAAACAAGAAGCGTGTGCTACGCACCGCTGCTCCTGCCCACCTGGCTACGGAGGTGCCCCTTCACAAGTTACCATGTATTGCACTACCTCAAATAAGTATGACTATTGTTACTTATTCTTGGTGGGCACCACCACCCAGATGGCACCATCTCAAGGCTTGTTGGCCTTTCATCAGTTAGATAATTTTTAAGCTCTTAAAATATTATGCCTAGTTGCATTTATTTTTATTTTAGTATTATCAAAAATAATACTAAAATAAAGAGATTAACTTCACAACTGGGTTGTCATGTTTGTTTGCAATACCAGGGAACCTGCCTACCCACCGATGATAGGCCAATAAGCCTTGAAACAGCGCCATCTGGGTGGTGGTGGTGCCCACCGAGAATAAGCGATAATAGTCTTTTATATTAGTGAAGCGTTACTTATTCGAGGAAGTGCAATACATGGTAACTTGTTGTGAAGGATGATCAGAATATGAGATACAGATGAAATGATGCCCTTTACACTACTATGATAATTTTTTCTTTAAGAGCTATCTATGGTGTAACTACATCGATATTATATAGATAATTTTTAAGCTCTTAAAATATTACACCTAGTTGCATTTAGTTTTATTTTAATATTATCATATACACCAGGAGTCGGCATCCTGCAGCTCGCACGCTGCATGTAGCTCTTTGAACTGCGGCTCTTTTATGGCAGATGTGTCTTCACATTTAAATGTGTTAAATAAGAAATTACAAAGAAAAGGCAACAGCAGGTATGCTTTTGGAAGAAGTGCTTTGTTTGAATATAGACTGCGTTTTTGAAGGAGACAAAGGAAGTGGCAAATTACTACTTTTTCCAATGTTAAAAATATATCAAGAAGGTACTAAAAATAATCCCAATCCTATTAATTTGCCATTTTTTCAACGTATGATTATCAAAATGCGTACCAAATTTAGCTGTAGATTTGAGGATTTTAGACAGGAAAAGGTGACATCATTTTTAATCAAACCTCTTGAACTTAGTACTTCTCAGTTAAATTTTTCTCCATTCTCTGAAATTGATGAAGCACAATATGAAATAGAGTTAGAGTACTTAAAAATCAAGGACTTGTGGAGTGCAAGACTTTTAGCCTTAAAACTGAAATTGAGGATTTGGACAGGCCCTTGCAATTCTACACAAATGGACAGCAATAGATGAGTTGAAAAAGCAAGACCAAATTGTGTTCGATGCGTCATACAAATAGCTTACCGGACACACATATAAATTTGAAAATACAGTGGATTCCGGTTATTTAGGCCAGCCATTTATTTGGGGCAAATCGAGAAAATAGCCAGGGTTTACTTAGCTTAATTGGGACAACATGCCGTTTAATCGGGGCAGGAGACCGCAGCACTGGAGATCACCCTACGATTGTCTCCGACTTTACCACGTGGTTCGGTCTGATTTCTGGAGGTCACAACCATAAAACAATAAAAACAATTAGCAGTCATCTGTTTATTGGGCTTTTCTGTTAGCGCAATCTATCATAAACGGATAGTAAACTCGATCTTATTGAATTTGCGATAATACCGACAGCTGGAATTCTGTGGGTTATTATGGTAAAATGTGTTTACACTTCCATGAAATCTTCAATCATATAAAAAAATTAATTTTTATAATCTAATCTTCATTCCTATTTTTAAAGATTTGTAACTTGTTATTCCGTTCTCACTTGCGCGTACAGTATCGTGTTACTTGCAATTTGTGTGTGCCGTGTTCTTTGTTATCGATTGCTTATCTTTTTACTGTTTTGAATTTTAACCCCCACCCACAAATGTCAGTGAACAGAAATGTCAACTAGTTAGTACGTACATATTACAGTACGTATTAATTCAGATTTTCATGTATCATTTAATTTTTTAATTGGTAAGGTAATAAAGGGTAAATTTGTGCTTAATATATTTTTTACTTTTATAGCCTGTGGGTAATATTCCTCCTATTTTCGCTAATTAGAATCGCTGTTTAATAGAACTAAAATTCAATTCACAAACGTGATCACAATGAACAGCGCTTACTACACATCCTATAGTGAAAGGTACTTTACTTAGGTGACTCCATCCTAACGTGATTTGATTGTACAGTGAACCAATTGTAAAGGGGGGGCCTACACTGTATAACTATTTACGTGAAACTTCGGATAATTGGGGCAGCCGCTTAATCGGGCCAAAATGCACTGGTCCCGATGTGTCCCAATTGACCGGAATCGACTGTATTTGCGTTTGGACTTCTCTCAGTTTTTGGTTTGATGAATTTCTACGGGCAAATATTTTTGAACATGAACTATATTAAAAATAAATCAAGAAACTGTCTAAACAATGCGAGTCTCTCAGCATGTTTAAACATGAAAATTACAGTATACTCACCTGATGTTGAGACTCACTCAAGAAGTTCAGCAGCCAAAGTCACATTAATTCATGCCTAACTGGATGTTTGTTGCATCTTTTTCAGTATTAATAAATATTTCAAAATATACAGCAATACCTCCCCTAGCACGGCTTCAAACAGCACAGGTTTCATTATAACATGGTTTTCAATTAAGTTTAAGTCTGTGAAAAGGCCTTTGGTATCAGGTTCCATAATAGTCATACAATTTATTGCTTTATGACTATAATGTTCCATTGCCCTGAAAGTTCCTGTTTGTTTATATTTTTGTATCTTAACTTATAAATTTATTAGTTTTCAGAGGAAGCAATAAACTTTGACTAAATGACTTTATGACTTAAGTCAAATTTACACTAATAGCCTAGACATGTACTCTACATAATTAGATCCCCCAGGGGCTCGCATCTAGTGAGTATGGGCTTGGCACACCCAGGGTCCTGAGCTGAATATCATTATTTTTCTCTTTCTTGGTGATTCCCTTCTACTTCTCTCTCTCTCTTCAGGTGGTTCAGAAATTGTTTTTTTGGCTGGTGCAGCATAAGCCTCAGGCTTCCTTGCACGACATGGCTAATAATAATAATAATAATAATAATAAAAATAATATGCTGCATTGTCATATGTACCTAGGCTAGGTACGCGTACATATATGCTGTGGTGCCAACTCTGTTCTCTCACATGCACATGTGCCAATAGCTCCCCTCAGGCAGTCAGCGGCAATGTGCAACAGTGTTCCATCCTGATGAGACAAGGTGATAGCTTTTCAAACTTTATTTCACAACTTATTTTTTACCCCTTTAAATATGAGTCAAAATAGGAAAAGTGATTAAAGCAGTGGAGCTACTAAACATATATGGCTTACATTAGAAAAAAAACTTGATATTATCAAGTGCCATGAAGGTGGTGCATCATATGCTAAAACTGTGCAGGAAAATGGAATGAATGAAGCATCAGTGTGAACGATAATTTGAAAGAAGGATCAGGTTAAAGAGCAGGGAATTTCTACAGCATCTTACATGATGAAAGCGATAACTAAGCAAAGAAGTTCGCTATTGATTAATATGGAACGTCTTTTATTAATATGGAGAGAAGATTGTAATAAAAAGAGAATTCCTTTGGGTCAAAACATCATTCAAGTGAAAGCCATGAGCCTTTATAATGCACTCAAGGAAAAAGAAGAAAATGAAGAGGAGGAGACTAAAGAAATATTTACAGCCAGTTGTGCTTGGTTTTTCCGATTTAAAAACTGCGTTGGGCTCTTCACAATGTTCGTTCTCAGGTGAAAGTGCAAACAAAGTCGCTGCTGCAATATTTCCCAGTGAATTGAAAGACATCATTGAAATATATACAGCCATACCCCACATAGGGGTATGGCTGTATATATTTTTTAATGAACCGCCTTCCCACCCTATTCCATTTCTTAAAAAACTCCCCTCCCCCTCCACCCAGCTTAAGCTGAGATGCTGCTCTTCAGATCCTCTTTTTTTTTTTTTTTTTTTAATTAGATCAAAAATGGCTCCTCACTCAAAAAAGGTTGCCAATCCCTGATATACACCTTTTGATATCTCTCATATTGTGAGATTAACTTCACAACTTGGGTTGTCATGTTTGCAATACCAGGGTACCTGCTCGCCCACCGATTAAAGGCCGACAAGCCTTGAAATGGTGCTATCTGGGTGGTGGTGATGCCCACTGAGAATAAGTAACGATAGTCTTCTCTATTAGTGAAGTGTTATTTATTCGTGGTAGTGAAATACATGGTAACTCATTGTGAGGGATGATCACAATATGAGATACAGATGAAATGATGCCCTTTACACTACTATCATAGTTTTTTCTTTGAGATACCTATGGTGTAACTACACCGATATTATATAGATAATTTTTAAGCTCTTAAAATATTATGCCTAGTTGCATTTAGTTTTATTTTAGTGATATCATCTAGAAATTTGAGTGTCATTGAAGATAATCATAGGAGCAGAAGAATCATTTTTGTGACATGGGTTTTAGAAGGATTAAAATTAACTAAGTTGCCTTTGCCCCATTGGAGAACTACCTGGAGATAAGCATTTGGGGAATTCATAGTGGATATTTGCAAAATTGAAGCTGTTTGTCCCAGGGAAGTTTTCTCAACTGGAAGATTGAATGCAATGTTCTATCGTCAGCAAAGCTATGGATAAGATTTCTGATCAGTAGAAAAAGGTCATTAACATGCAAGAGGAAAAGAGTGGGAGATAGAACTAAATTTGAGGGAACACCTGTATTAGTGAAGAAGTTAGAAAACAGAGAGCTATCTACCATCGTCAGCAGTCAGAGAGAAAACTGAATACCCAATTACAAACAACATTTGGCAAACCATAAGATGGAACATTATTTAGGTGACCTTCATTTCAAACACAAATCAAAAGCCTGTGAAATGTTAAGAGCAACTGCTTGAGTTTCACAAGACTTTTCCATTGAATCTGTCGATAGATGTGTAATATAGGCCAGTATATCACCAGTGGATTAACACTAATGGGATCTATACTGGCAATCATTGATCAGATGGAAAGTTTCTAGATAGTTTAAGAGTTGGCGGTTAATTGATTTTTCCAATACTTTAGAAAGATTAGGGGCTTGTCACCCATTTTAGGAACTGGCTGGATATGAGCAAATTTCCAAGCAGAAAGGAATAAGAAAGTGGAAAAAAGTGACATAGAACAGGAATAAGCTCAAAGCAAAGGTTTTGAGAATACGTGGAAAAATACTATCCATCAGGGCCTGGTGCTTTTTTTGGCATCAAGGCGATTCAAAATTCTTCTGACATCCTTTACAGGGAAGACAACAGGAGGCATTGAATGGAGTGTACTGGGAATGGTGGGAGGTGGTTCAACAAGATCATCAATACATGGGTTAGAAGAAAAGTGGGATGCTAGCATGTCAGCTTTAATTTAAGCTGAGGTGGCAATATAACCATCCAGTTTTGACAGAGTTAGGAATAGCTATGGGCAAAAGTTGTGGCCAGTAGTTTTGGTAAGAGACCAGAGTTCTTGATTACTGTTTGGACAAGAAACAAGTTTTCTACTGTTAGCTTGCTCAAAATCTAGTTTTGACTGATTGATAACTGCTTTACAACTTTTGTGAGTTATGGTGTAGGTAGAAAACGAACTGTGGATTTGCAATGATCTTAGCTTGAACAGCATTAGCGCAATTATTGGAAATAAATGTGCTAATGCTGTTCAAGGTTTAGATAAAGGATGAGATTTTAAGGTGGAGTGTGGAATAAACGATTTCATCCCTTGAATAATAATTTCACCGACATGATCTGAGCAATGTTGACATCCGAAGATTTGAAACAGTAATCCAACCAAGGAAAACAAGAAAAGAAACCTTGCAGATCATGCCATTTTGCATTCTTATAATGGCAAACATTATGAGGTTGAGAATGGCCATGAGAGAAAGGATCCATTGGAGAAGAGACTATCACCAAGATATGGGAATAGAAATCATTGAGATTGGAAATGATATTTGTGAAATGAATGAGGAAGTGTTTCAGAGGTTTAGATGTTTTCTGAGGTAAGTTCGTTCTGTTAGTTTGACTATTTGTGATGTATTCAGTAGTAAGAAAAGGTAGGGAGGACATGTATGAAGTTTTTCGATATTAGCATTAGTAGAGGCATGTGATGCAAGCTTATGCAGCATCAGCCAAAAAAAAAAAACACTTCAATTTCACCCCTCCATTTGTTTGAAATACCTGTCCAGCTGAGCTTTAAATTTATTTAGGCTATAAACTTCCACAACAAGGGATGGAAATCTGTTCCACCAACCGACTACCTGCTGGCTAAAGGCAAATTTCCACACATCTATCCCACATATGTCTTTCCTCAATCTGAATTTATGCCCTCTCAGGTGATTATTCTGAGCAAGAGGACGAATCCCATCGGCATTGAGCATGCTCAAACCATTCAAGGCTTTATACACCTCTATCAGATCACCTCGCCGGTGCCTAGTCTCCAGGCACTAATTTGCAAAACTTAAGTCTTTCTTCATAAGAGCAACCCTTTGTTCCATTCATTTATCTTGTTGCCCTTCTCTGTACTTGTTCCAGCAGCTCTACATCTTTCTTGAAATTAGGCCTCCAGACCTGTATACAGTACTCAAGGTGTGGCCTGACCATTGCCTTATATAAGGGAATAATCACCTCCTTATCCCTGCTAGAAAAATTCCCATATATCATTGATAAGACACCATTAGCTACTCTTGCAGCCCGTCTGCACTGCTCAGAGAACTTCATATCTCCCAGGTCCTTTTCATTCTCTACCACTGTCAGTGTAGTACCACAGAGTTGATACGTTGCTCTGGGGCTGCTGTTTCCCATATGTAGTACTTTACATTTGCCAATGTTAAACTTCATTTTTCACCTCTCAGTCCATCTGCTCAACCTTTATAGATCCTGTTGCAGCAGCATAGCGTCAGTAGTGTCCTTAACAACCCTGCCAACCTTTGTGTCGTCTGCAAACTTGGACATTAAGCTTGATATACCATCTCGCAATGTGTACACCATATCCATATGGTGTACACATTGTGAGAATATACCTAGCTGCCTGACATAACTTAGCCTCGACAATGCTCTCTGCGTACACACTACTCAGACTCTCTTCATTCACTCTCTGGCAGAGTAGAGGCAGCAAGATTATTCACTAGTTGATCTGGAAGCCTCCTGTAGAGTTACCAATTGAAACTTTAGTAGACGCTTTTGCTGCTGGCCTGCAAGCCTCATTTTAGAGCTGTATTCTCGAAATGCAAAGAAGATTGGGTCTGTCTATCATACCATCAAAAACATCAATCACAATGCATGATTGAAGAAATGGGGGTTTCTGGTGCTTTGCTCTGGAGACTAAACTTAGGTTCCTCCTTTTTAAGCCTCAAATAAGCAAAGTGGTAGTAAGGAAATCAGGTGACAACTCAGCATTGTTATGGGCCTATATGAGAGCTTGAAGGACAGGGTGGATGCCCTCGAAGCATTAAAAGTGAGGGGCCCATCAAGCTCTTAGCTGCCCACACCAATGCCAGAGCTTGCACTTGGTCATCGCGCAACACAGCGGCAGCCCCCAAGGCAGAATGCGCTGGTCCCAAAGGAACTAATAGTTGTTGGTGACTCTATTGTCAGGGAAACGGGAAACATGCTTTGTAAAAAGGATAGGTGGAACAGGACCAGGGTATGTCTGTCAGGGGCAAAGGTTGATGACGTAGAATGGATATCATCTTTTAAGGGCACAAAAGGTGATATAGTTGTACACGTTGGCACTAATGATATTAAGAGTAGGAGACCGATGGAATTACTTAACAAGTACAGGTCACTGTTGAAAAAAAGCCGTGAATTAGGGTTGAATTTGAAAGTGTCTGCACGATAGGAGGGAGTATATGATGTCGATCAATTCGGCCCTGGAAAGATTGTGCAAGGCTCAAGGGGTAGAATTTTTTTCAGCCTGGACTGTACTTGTTAAAAGGAGAGATTGCTTCTACAGAGATGGGATACACTTAAATAGAAAGGGTGCAAGAATATTTGCTGATGCTATCGAGGCAGTGTTAGGTGGGTCGGAAAACTGCTAGATTGGGCGGATACAAGGACTAATAGATTAACAGTAGCCACTGGCAGAGGTGAAAGTGATTCTTGCACTGCTTCTATTGGAATGAGACGCAGCCTGGAAAATAAGATGCAGGATAGTTCAGAGACTGCTGGGGTACAAATAATCAGTCTACCACTGTCAGTTGATGTCTCTGGCTCACATAGTGTAGTTAGTAAGAGCTTAGCTACAAAGTTTACTTCAAGCAATAATGCAGAAAATAGAGAAATGTTACCCATTTTTATATATATATATATTTTTTTTATAAAACCTCAAACACGAGAGGTGTTAGAACTTATATTACTTAGTACCGTGCGTGGGTTGGAGGTTGAGAAGACGAAAGAAGATATTTGTTGACATTAGACTTGAACTTCTGTAGACTGTAATTTTCAGGAAATACGTATGAAGGAAAGTTGTTCCAAAAAACGGCAGTTGAATGAATAAATGAGGAAGATGGACAGTAAATGAATGTTGGCAGCACATGTTTAGACTGTTTTGAAAGAGAGAGCGGAATTATAGAAGCCAATTCAGAAGAACAGTGCCCATGGAAGTATATATAGATGGCATGCAGCTGAAACAGCATATCTATGAGACAGAGAGTGGAGAGACTGTTAGAGATAAGCACCTCTGTAGCCAGGTGGGCAGGAGCAGCAGTGCATAGCACACGCTTCTTGATTAGACTGGGGTTTGAGCCCATGACCACCACTGCATATCCCCAGAGCAATATGGCCTTAGTTGCTAATGCTCCTAAAAACCAAATAACAAACTTTTAGAGATGAGTCATTAATTAACCTAACTGCCCACTTCTGAATGGAATCTAGAAGCCTGAGAGAGAGAGAGAGAGAGGTTTTGGGAGCACCACCCAAGATGTGGTAACAATATTCCATGGTAGGGCAGATTTGTGATGTGTACAGAGTGAACAGCTGTTTGGAAGAAAAGTAATGCCGAAAGCAAGTAAGTTTTTTAGATGAAGAGGAAGCAATATTTGTAATGTGCTTGTGCCAAGAGAGATTAGAAGTCAGGGTAATCCCCAAAGCAGATATATCATCTTGCCTATACCAAAGATAAGCATAAGAATCCTTTTTGCGAGATATAACACATGACTGAGTTTTAGAAGGATTGAAATCAACTAAGTTGTCTTTGCCCCATTGGAGAATTACCTGGAGATCAGCATTTAAGGGATTGGTAGTGGATATTTCAGAAGTTGAAGCTGATTGAGTAGGGCAAGGTTTCTCAAACTGGAAAGTGGAATGCAATGTGCTATCATCAGTAAAACTGTGGATAGAATTTCCGGTCAATGGAAGGTCATTAATGGATTACATATGGATTACACATATTAAACAGTAAATAAAATCTGAAGGTATGGTACCATCTCACTTTATCAGGTATGTACACTTTTACATAGTGACAAACTAATACTTCTTTTAACACACAGTTTGTATACATGAACTGTATGACTAGGAATGGTGGCAAAAATGAAACTTGGCAATATATCATCACATGCCATGAAGTAATTTGTCGAATTTGCACTGTTGAGAAATTTATTGAACTTTTCCCATGGTGCAGTTATTTATCTTTCTAATATTCACAAAATTAATGCATTAACTGTCTATTCCTGAATGTTTACCAAAATGAAACTAAAAGATTATTACTGCAAGTGGTGGCCTTTTAACATTTTCTCTTTATAAGAGGCCTGGTTTACATTTGTTTTCACATATCACAAAACCTGTTAGGCTTTCTTATTATTTTAACATGTTTGACTTCCACTGGGATGACCATAATTTCATTTTTGTCATCCATGTTTTATCACCAGTTACAATGCAATTTCACAATTGCATTGTAACTGAAATTGCATTGTAACTCATAATAAAGTTCTTGACAGTGAACCTTTGGGTCATCATTCAACAGTCTCGAAACAAATTTTGCTGATGCTCAACGCATGTTAAAGTTTACAAATCAAATTGTCTGGTATGATCCAAAGATTCCCAGTTCATTACAATTCCCCAGATGGTTAATTGCTGATCACAAAGTTTTTATGCTTAAAGTTGAAAGTTACTCTGTACCTTCCCTATAGCAGATTCTAAACCATTTTGGAAATGTTTCATCCACTGATGATAAGGCTGTTATTTATAACAGCCTTTTTAAACAAGTATCACTAAATGAAATTCTTAACATTTGGAAAATCTTTAACTCTGTTTTTTGTAGTCTTCATGAAAAGAAATGGAACAATGCACATGCATTGTTCCATTTTCACATCCATTACAATCTCAACAGAAGTCTGAACACATTTGAACTTCAATATGTGCTACTTATTGCTGATTTCATGGAGCAAAAAGTTGCTCAAACCAATGATATGGTGATTCCTCCACTACACTTAGTCATCACCTTGGCCCTCTGCCTCAACTACATCATTTGTAACACTCTTGGAACTTTTTGATCATACCTCATATATGATGGAATTACATCCTTCTTCCTACATAAGATGGAGGCGTATGATGCAAGAAAGCAAGTGTATGAGCTTATATAGCATCAGCCAAAAAACAATTTCACACATCCATTCCCTCTAAAATTTTGCCCAGTTCCTCCTTGAATTTATTTAAGCCGTCTACTTCTACAACAACAGATGGAAGTTTGTTCCAGCAATTAACCACACGCTGGCTAAAGGTAAATTTCTGCACATCTACAACTGTCTTTCTTCAATTTGAATTTATGCTCCTCTCAGGTTCGTGATCTGAGCATGATCCCATCAGAATTAAGCGTGCTTAACCAATTCCAGACCTTATTCACCTCAATAAGATCACCTTGCAGGTGTCTAGTCTCCAGCTGCTGCAATTTGCAGAACTTAAGCCTTGGTAAGAGGACCCCTTCGTTCCCCCTCACCAATCTTGTTGCCCTTCTCTGTACACGCTCAAGCAACTCTACATCCTTCCTAAAATGAGTCCTCCAGATACAGTACTCAAGACGTGATCTGACCATTGCCTTATACAAAGTTATAATCACCTCCTTTTTCTTACTAGCAAAATTCCTGTATTGACCCTTTGGCAGTCTGTCTGCATTGCTCAGAAAACTTCATATCTGACTGCACAATTACTCCCAGATCTTTTTCATTTTCTACCACCCTAAGTGTAGTACCACACAGTTGGTATGTTTCTATGGGGTTATTTCTACCCATATGCAGTACTTTGCATTTGTCAATGTTAAACTTCAGTTGCCACTTCTCAGCCCATCTGCCCAAATTTCCTAGATCCTATTGCAGTAGCACACTGCCATTACCGTGCTAACCTTTGTATCATCTGCAAACTTCAACATTAAGCCTGATATAGCTTCATCAATATCATTGATAAATATACAAAACAACAGTGGAACCAACACCGAACCCTGGGGTATTCCACTAATAACATTAGTCCACTAAGAGCAGTGTCCATTGATTACCACTCTCTGTCTTCTGCCACTCTTTTATCAATTGTAGCAAGTTACCCTTAATATCATACTTATCCAATTTGAACAGTAGTCTTCCATATGCAACAGTCTCAAAAGCTTTGAAATCCAAGTACAGCCACTTCCCGGCTTATGTAATACTCAACTTATGGAAATTCGACTTTACGTTTTTGGCGGCCAATACAACCTTCAAAAAATCGTGGAAATGTATTTTCCATCTCGTAGGAATAAATGGAGGTATTGTGAAAATATTGTAATGTGATAACAATATGAACCCAATAACAATTTTTTTTTTTTTTTTTTTTGGTAATTCGTTCCAAGACCTAGGAAATTGAAATTCATTCCTATTTACTTACTGTATTACAATGGTGAAGGGAAAGGAACTAATGGAAAGTGCAAGTGCAGGCAGTGCTAGGTTGATTTAGAAATGAAGATGATTAATTAAGAAGTACAAAGTTTGTCATCCATTGCACAGAATTAGGTCTCGCTGCTTCAATAGTGAATACTATTTTAAGGGACAGTGCACGTATAAAAGAACATGTTAGAGGATCAACACATTTAAGATCAACAGTGTTCAGGTGCTACATCGAAGATGGAAAAGCTATTAATAATATGGATGGAAAATCAGATTCAGAAGCAAGTACATTTGAATCCAATGACCATTCAAGCAAAAGCAATAAGTATTTATGAAGGTATTAAGGATAAGCACAGCAAACCCAAAGCCAAGTTCATGGCAAGCAACAGGTGGTTTAATAGGTTCAAGCATTGCGCTGGTTTCCAAAACATTAAAGTATGCAGTGAAGTCTCAAGTACTGATTCTCCAGCTGCAGAGAAATTTTTTGTTGTTTTGGAATAAACCCCTTCTAAATCTCCACAAGGACCTGGGGTTCTCCTATCAGTGTAGACAGGCTGCTAAGACAGCTCATGGGGTTTTCAGTGATATACAGGAACTTTGCTAGTGATTATCCCAGTGTACAAGGCAATGGTTAGGCTAAACCCTGAGTACTGCATACAGGTGTAGAGGCCTCATTTTAGAAAGGATATAGATCAAGTTGAATGGGTGCAGAGAAGGGTAATGAGATTGGTGAAGAAAATGAAAGAGTGGTCTTACCAAGAAAGGCTTCAGTTCTGTAAATTAGTGTCCGGAGACTAGGCACCTGTGAGGTAATCTGACTGGGGTGTGTAAGTCTTTGAATGGATTGAGCAAGTCAGTGCTGATGGCATCTCACACACATCAGGGGTATAAATTCAAATTGAGAAAGGATGGGTGTGAGGAGGTTTGCCTTCAGCCAGCCAGTGGTTGATTGTTGGAACAAACTTCCATCTGTTGTGGAAAAGGTTAGTTTAAATTAATTCAAGGAAGAACTAGACAAATTATTGGAGGGATGGACAACTGATATGAGTTTTGCTTTTTGTGCTTGCTTTCTTGTATCATATGCCACTACTAATAATGATAATTTTTTTAAAAATTAGGGTTTTTTTTTTTTTTTTTTTTTATATATATATATATATACACCTGGAATCAAAGAGCTACTTACAGCAAATGCTTTTCTTATGCAATAAAACACTTGATGTGTACACATGTACAGAGAATATTCTTGAGACTTATCCATTTCAACCATTAATGAAACAGCATATGTTAATGACATCTTGTGCTTCTTGTAAACCTGACTATGTATTGAACATGAATGGAGATGGTGAACTGTTTGTGGAATGGCATTTGCATGGCCAAAAAAAGAAAATTGCATTCACATTGGGAAAATCAATTTAAAAAAACCTCTTCAACAAAATTGAAGAGGGGGTTGAAATTGGGGAAATCTTTTACCTTTTCAGTTCCTTATTGCTATATTAAACTTGTAAAAATGGATTATAATAGGAGAAAATATGATGATTGTCAAGTAATCTTTTCCCTTTCTTTGTTGACAAAGTGAAGATAAATTTAAAAATTACTGTTGCAAAATAGCTTTGCAGAAATTTGCAGTGGGTTGTTTTTTTTTTGCCAATGCTGTATAAGCTAGCTTCATTGCATCTTTTTGTCAATATTAATATCCTGTGCTATAATTTAATTAAATTTTATTTAAATTAAGATAAGTTACTTTCTTTATTATCCTACCTTTGGAAACAAAAAATATATATATTTTATTTTTCTTTTTATAAATTAAAGTTGGTTATACAAAGAAGCAACTGTCAAGGCTGTAGTTGCAGATGATGATGACCCAAATTTTATTTTCATAGAAGTAATCATAACAGAAACAGCTTCAGCGAAGTTCCTCCATTATTTTGGTAATTTACTGGTTAAGATTAATGATAATATTGAGAAAAACAGGTAATTTTCTCTTATGTATTTGTTATAATGCATCAAAAGACTTATTCTTGAATTATATATTTAAAAAATCAATAGAATTAAAAAGAAAATATATATATATAATGGACACAGTGATTATAATAATAGTAATATAGTGTGAGTTCCTACTAAAGAAAGTGAAAGAATTCTCAGTGATTGTGCTCACATTTCATATTATTTCTTGCACAGTTGCCCAACCAGTTTTAAACTAAAAAAAAAAAAAAAATAGTATTAAAATATAGTAAAATAGCTAAATTAAAAGCAATACATATTTTGATTTCACATTCCTTTTGAAGGAATAAAAAGTTGCCTGATCACATAGACACCATCTGAGTATAGTATAGTATTGGGTATAGTATCCAGTTTTGGTTGACTTCAGAGAAATTTCTTGCCATATTAAATTCCATTCACAATACATAATCTAAGTGGATTCTAAGTATCCTGAACAGTATAGGCAAGAGAGTGAATGCATTTTATCGTAGTCTACCAACTTGGTAAAGATTGCTACATCACCAATTATGAATACCACTTGCTTACAATTTTTTTTTTACATATATGTTTGTGCATAATACTGATGAAGATATCCTATGGCATTGCTATACCCTAAGATAGATATATATTTATTTATTTTATTATTTTTTTTGCTGTGGAACCCTTTTGCATTTATTTACAGAATTCCACTGTCTTTAAAGATAGTAGTATATACACTTACAAAATAACTTTTTTAAAAATTAGTAATAAAAAATTTACAGAATTGCTGAAACCCCTTTGTGCTTTTGCAAATATGGCCTAGGAAATAAAGTTTGCAGATTTTTTTCTAGGCTTCTGCAAAACAGTTAAATTCTATCTTAGAAGATTACATTTGTATGAATTTTAGATTTCAACTGCAACATTTAAATATCACAGTAATATATTGTAGAGAATAGGACAAATACAGCCTAGTCCTAGAAATTAAAGGCACACATAATGGTAGTTAGTGTACCTTTGACCTCTAGAACAAAAAAAATATTCCCTTGTTCAAAATGGCAGTTACACTTCCATGTGCCTCTTGGCTGTTCATTTAGACAAAATGCATTATAGTTCAGCATACATTTGCTAACAGAGACCACTCACCAGCTCAAGAGAAGCCAGTAAGTTTTGAAATAGCTGCCCTGGCAGTGTCTCAGGCTTTTAAATGTATAGTAGATTTTCCTTTCCAGATTATGCTATATAATTAAAAAAAAAGCAATTTTAGGCACTTGAATAATATCTCGAAATGTTTTATTTGTTTCAAAATAATCTCAAGCTTTAAAGTTAAATATTCAGCTCTCAGTTTTCAATGCTAATAGAAAGATCCCATCATCAAAATCAAATGCATTAAATTTTGTAAACTAATTCATTGTTAACTGTTTGCTTTTTTGTTTCTAGCATTTATACTTTTTGTTAGGCTTTTCTAAAAGTTAGTCTGATCATGAAAGCTATATTTAAACTCATTGTGTGTAGCTGTTAGCAATATTTGTTGATTTAGATCTGAAATGATTTTCATTAATAGAAACATTTCTGTATTCCATTATTTTGGTTAATGCAACACATTTTAAATGTCTATTTGAACTAGTTTTTTTATTATTTTGTTTTTATAAATCCCCTCAGTGCCTTCATAATGAATGTCACAAATTTGAAATGTATTGGAGAAACTAATAAAAATGCTGATCATAATCATATATCCAGGGAGCACTCGCTCAAGTTATTGGCAAACAAAAGATATTCCCAGGTTATCTAACCTTAAATAATATACGTATGTAAAAAAAAAAAAAACTAAAAATGTGAATTTAGCTAAATGGTCTTTGCACAGTGATCAAATTTGAGTGTCACAAATTTTCATCATCAGATATTTGATATTGCTTTGATACCTGTTTAATAAATGGAGCCATTAGTATATTTCCAGTGTAAATATTTGAAATTTTGTACATACTTGGTTGTTTAATTCATAATTTTAATGCACAATTAGTATGGGAAGAGGGGAATTTTACTGTTTAATTGAACTGTAAGTAATTTTATTAAAAATAAAAAAATCAGTAATGATATGTAGTTTTTTCTAAAAGCCTTACTGACATGCGGTCAAACAGATACTTGATACATTTCAGAAAAATGTACACAAGCCCTTGAAACTAGCAAAATCAGAGTTAGAACAATTTTACAGATGCATGTTATATATTTCCCTATTCCTAGGTATTGGAAATATTGGTTAGACCACATTTTTTTGTTAATCCTCACATGAATTAACATTAGTAGAGGCATGTGATGCAAGAAAGCAAGCTTATGCAGCATCAGCCAAAAAAAAAAAAAAACACGCTCCCATTTCACCCCTCTGTTCGTTCTAAGTACCTGTCCAGCTCAGCCTTAAATTTATTTAGGCTATCAACTTCCACAACAAAGGATGGAAGTCTGTTCCACCAACCAACCACCTGCTGGCTAAAGGCAAATTTCCACAAATCTATCCTACATCTGTCTTTTCTCAATTTGAATTTATGCCCTCTCAAATGATTATTCTGAGCAAGAGGAAGAATTCCATCAGCATTGAGCATGCTCACACCATTCAAGGCTTTATACACCTCATTCAGATCACCTTGCAGGTGCCTAGTCTCCAGACACTGTAATTTGCAAAACTTAAGCCTTTCTTCGTAAGAGCAACCTTTTGTTCCATTCACTAATCTTGTTGCCCTTCTCTGTACTCGTTCCAACGCCTCTACATCCTTTTAAAATGAGACTGCCAGACCTGTATACAGTACTCAAGGTGTGGCCTGCCCCTTTCCTTAAATAAGGGGATAATCACCTCCTTATCCCTGCTAGAAAAATTCCTGTATATCAATGACAAAACACTATAAGCTACTCTTACAGACCGTCTGCACTGCTCAGAAAACTTGATATCTGCCTGCACAATTACCCCCCAGGTCCTTTTCGTTCTCTACAACTGTCAGTGTAGTATCACAGAGTTGATACGTCACTCTGGGGTTGCTGCTTCCCATATGTAGTACTTGCATTTGTCAATGTTAAACTTCATTTGCCACCTCTCAGCCCATTTACCTAGTAGCTTCCAAGATAAATTCTTTGAATGCTTCCCATTTTGAATTTGTTGTTAACATCATCAGTTGGTCCCACCGTATAGAAGTTAAATACTGTCTCAGACGACCGTAGTCACCTTTACGAAAGCAAAAACCCTTCCCTTTACCCCTGTGGTGGTAGTTACCTCTTTGAGTAAATCCCACTTCAGCACACTATGATCACTGCCACCTAGTGGTTCCTTTATCTGCAAATTCTTAATGCATGAAGAATCACTACTGATAATCAGATCAAGAGTATTACTCCCCCTAGTTGCCTCCCGAACATGCTGATGTAGAAAACAATCATCCAATAAATCCACAAAAGCCTTGCTAGTGGTGAGTGACCAACCCACAAATTCCAGTGAGTATCTGGGAAATCAAAATCCCCAATTATAAAACTCTCTGATTTACTGGCCCACTCTATTTCCCTGTACAGTTCCTTATTATACTCACCAGAGTCATTAGGCCTATAACACACTCCTACTTTCAATTTTGATCTCCCAATGCTTATGTCACGCCAAACTGACTCAACACTGCACTGTCCAGCGATGTAGACTGGCTTCACTTCCTTGGATTGGTACTGCATAAAGGAATCCTCCTTTTAGGAAGGATGTGGATCTGTTGAAACTGTTGCAGAGATGGGCAGCAAAAGGGTATTCTTATCAAGAATGACTTTAGTTTTGCAAATTCCAGCATCTGGAGACCTAGACACCTAAAAGGTCTGATTGAGGTGTTTAAAGCTTGAAGTGGGTTGAGTAAGTTAAATGCTGATGTCATCTTCCTCTTGTTCAGGCATTATTGTGGTGGTCATAAATTTAAATTGCAGAGGAATGATTGTAGGACAGATGTGCAGAAATTTGACTTTCAGTCAGCAGTCAAAACAAATTTCTGCATATTTTAAATTTTTGCAACAAACTTCCATGGTGTCATCTAAGTTTGGACAGGAGTTTGAAGTGGCTATTACTTATTTTATTATTATTATTTTTTTTGATAATACTCTATAAGCTTGCTTTCTTGCACATATGCCACTAACTCTACTTTCTTCCACTCCTACTCTCTTTTTTGTATTCCCAGTGCATATGTCACACCAAATTGACTCACCATTGCAGTGACTACCAATGCAATGGTGAGTCAATTGGGGGAGGGGGGGTTAAAATTATCAAGTGCAACTAGATGCACTTGGTAATTTTAACTCCCCCCCCCCCCCTTGTCTGTTCTTTCTGTACTCACCACATTCAAATTTTGCATCCCTTATATCTGAATGGCAAATCTCCTGTAACTCTAAAATGCCCACATTTCATGACCTATCCCATACTTTAAATTCATCAAATGTTTATATACTCTAAGCATTAGTGTACACAAGTGGTGAGCTGTGAATATATTAACAAATGGCTCTCAGTTTTGCCAATTTTTTGACGCGAAACATCCTTGGAGGGTACTTACCAAGTAAATCTGATTGGTCACAGAAGTGATGTCACACCCGACTTCAGCCAGAGGTGATGTGAAGAGAAACCTGGATCAGGCTGTAAGAGCCTGATCTTGAGATTACGCCATCCCGAGATCGATATTTGAAATGGCTATGCTTTCGTAATTGCTCCTGATCTAAAACTGGACTTTGTGATGGCCTCTGGTTTTGGAACAATGCACGAACTATCCAAAGACAGCATAAGGAAGAAACACCTTTCTTGAGCTAACATGCATGTTTCATGGACAAAAGAGCAATGCGACACCCTCATCTTTTCTAACGAATCGAAATTCAACCTGCATAGCTCAGATGGGAAACGATATGTCAGAAGACAAAAATCAGAGGCATACCATCCTGACTTCATAACATCGACTGTAAAGTTCCCCGCTGGTCAGATGGTCTGGATATGTATAACAAGCAAAGAGGTGTGGCAAATTAAGTTAATTAACGGACTGGAACGATGAATGCAGAAAGCTACACTGCTATCTTGGAGAAGTGCCTGAAAGAAACCCATTATTAGGGATCACCACACAGACATCCAAAACTGCATTTTTCAAAAAGGAATCAGCACCTTGCCACACAGCAAAACTGATAATTTTTATGCGATATAGATTTAATGACGAGTGTCTTCTTGCTCATAAGGCTTAAAACATACTGACGTTTTTCTCCCTTAAGGTGCAGTCATACCTCTGAAATGCTGGCATTAGTGTTGGACTGGCCTGGCAACAGTGAAGATTTGAAACCTATTGAAAATTGCTGGTATATAATGTCATCTAAAATTGCTCAGAAGCCAACAAGTAAGATTCAGCTGCAGGACAGCATTGTAAGGGTATGGTACCACAAAATTGGGTAACCATATATCCAAAAGTTGATTAACTTTATGCCAGATTGTTGCAAGGCTGTAATTGCAGCTCGAGGAAGAACAACAAAATATTGAAGACTTATTTTGCTGATTTACAATAGATAATACTATTACGTTAACTTGCCATTTTAGTTTGTACACATAAATGCAATAAAATGTATGTTTGCCATTTGAATGATTTCTCATATTTCCATTAATTACGCATTTTACCCTTTGGGAAGGTATTTATGGCATTTAGGTATATCAGGTGGAATCTTTTTATTGGATTTCATTCAGAGAGAGATATATCCCATCTAACAAATGCATTTCGAACATTTCTGCAATCACAATGCAGCGCAAAACATTATTTGCAAAATTCAGAAGTGATGCAGTTTTTTTGTCCACCACCGTAGATATATTGCAGTCACAAGTATGCGTCTTTTCAGTTATCATAAATCCATTACTTGTCTTCCGGCGCCTCTGTAGCCAGGTGGGAAGGGGCAACAGTGCATAGCACACGCTTCTTGATTAGACCGGGATTCGAGCCCGTGACCACCAAATACGGAGGATGCGGAAAGGCCAGGGAATGACCACCACATATCCCCGGAGCAATATGGCTTTAGTTGCTAATGCTCCTAAAAACCAAATAACAACAACCACTTGTCTTCCAGAAATTATGGAAATTTGTGAATGATCAATAAAATATTTACAATACAAAAGCTCTTTTTTCGTAATCAATATATATACAAATAAAAATAACTAAAAGAAATGCAAAGGATGTTTCATATAAAACCATCTACCATGCATGCTTGGCACAGCACCACTTTTTTATTCTTATTTTTTTTACAACTAGGCAAATATAATGGATATTTTTTTTCACGATAATTTTAATATTACGAATAAAAAGTAAAATTAAATATTTCTTTTTCACAAATAACATAAAAAATAAACTATTCTTGAAAAGGTACACAAAAATCAGAGATTACATGAAAACAATTATTACACAAAAATTCTTTCTAAAAATTGCCGTATAGAATTTACTTCATATTTATTGTTAATCTTCTGCTTTGCTCAATAGATGTGTGATGATTACGGAGGAAGGAGTTGATGTAACGATCTGAATCAAATGTAAAAATGGTTTTCCATTTAGATGTATGGCCTTCATATCTGCAACTTGTTTAATTGTCAAAGATGTTCTTTTTATTGTTTATATTATTCATTACGCTGAAAGCTTGCTCAGCTTCACTGCTAATTGCAATGGTTTCAAGGATATTTCTGACTTTTTTTTTTTTTTTTTTTTTTATTGAAAAGGGAATTTCACTCAATTTTAAAGATAAACTGTCTTCGACAAAATCACTAAAATCATTAATTTTTATTTCATATTTTATTAGAAAATTCGAATTTCTTATTTGTTTTTCATTCCACGGAGATAAGTTCTTCCATATTCCAGGTAGCATATGTTTAAAATTTCTTTCAATTTCTTATTGTCAATGATATCATTATTTCCTTTATTTAATTTATGATACCATTAAATTTATGACACCATTAAAATGCTGGGGATGGGGCCTCAATGTAGTTCCAGCTCTGAACTGAATTCAGGATTTCAATTGCAAAAGAAACAATCATTTCAACAACGGGCTCGCAAATTTTCAAAAAATAAATAAATAAATAAAAAGGGCTCTCGCAAGCCCGTTATAGCTCACCACAAATGTCCTGTGAGAACTTCCAGCAGACCAGACCTGTAAATCCTGACATCATGCTTTTCACACTTGCATGTTCCTAGAAGCAGTGCAAGAATCATTTACACCTCTGCCTGCTTTTAATGTATTATTCATTTTATCTCCCAGTTTTCTAACCCACCTAACACTGCCTTGATAGCATCAGTGAACAATCTTGCACCCCTTTTATTTAAGTTTATCCCATCCTTGTAAAAACAGTCCCTCCTGTTAACTAGCACAGACTATTCTGTGAAAAATTCTTTCCTTCTGGGTAGAGTTTTTCTCAGCATAGTCTGGCAGGATTGCAATTACTTTTAAATTTGATTCTGACTCTCAGCTTTTTCTAAACAGTGTACAAATTTCTTAAATCTGTACTGTTAAATAAATCCTCAAAATATACTCTTAATATCATTAGTACCAATCTGTACAGCAGTGTCATCTTTTAAGGGCACAAGATCTTTTAACCTCGCAAAACATCAACTTTAACCTCTGGCAGACATACCCAGCTATCCTGTTTACTCAATATATTTCCCGTTTCCCTGACAGTAGAGACAGCAATGACTGCTACTTCGGGTGGGATTAGAGATTTCTGCCACTGAGGATACTATTTGTGTTGTCTCTAGCATTAAGCTAGGCAACTAAGTGCTTGGGGGGTTCGAGTGCTTATCCTTGATGTCTTTTAGTACTTTTTTTAAATAATTTAAAATGCATGTTTGAAATCTTTCTGGATTTTCCTTCAAGCTCCATATTAATAAGGTCACCGCCCCCCCCCCCCCCCCAATATAATGGTGTGTTGTCAGTTTATTTAACCTAGTAAGGTGCTAGTATAGTTGCACCTGGTGGTAGCTGGGCACCTGACAGGTGCCCCCTGAAAATAACAACATTCCTGTATTAAAAATCATACTTTTACTGTAATAGTTTCTGAAGGGATTTTTTTTTTTTTTTTACAATTTTCAAACAGACATTGTCCAATGGGAACTGGTCAGGTGCTTCACCACTACTGCTGCAACTATTTGCTTTTTGCTTGAATAGTGGCATGGTATCAGACAAGTGCCAAAATTGCATTTGTTTAAAGTCTCAGGTTACTTGTTTTCCATCTCTCACTAGTTCAGTAACCATCTACCATCTTACCCTAGCCGTTTTTTAAATATTTATTATTTTCACATATTAAAGATGGTAACAAATTCTGTTGGGAAACAAAGTATGTAATTTCACTCACTGCAAAAGGCACCAAATAGGAAATAAACTTGAAAACAGAAATAACTAATAGTATCAAATTTATAATGTTTTTTTAATATTTTAAGAATATTTATATTCAGAATAAGCAGATATACAGTGAAACTTCTCCTAACGGACACCTCTCGTTAACGGACATCTCTCTACAACGGACATTTTCAAATTCCCCAACTCACCTCTATTGGTTTTAACGTGTTTGCAGCTTCTGTCTAGCGGACATTCTCTGTAACGGACGCGGACAGGCAATCTGCACTGTTTCGTTTAGATTAGCACTTAATTTGATCTCCCCATAACGGACAGCGGGCGAGCTTACGGCCCTTTTCCTAGGAACTTTTCTTCCACTTATTGCCTCAATCGTGTGTTTATTTTCTATTTCCGATTCTCTGAATTTTATCAAGGTTTACGTTGCGGTTCTAAACCCTTTTTCAAGAATTTTAAGGCACATGTAAAACTTCTGATGAATTCGGTGTGTGCAGGGGGGGAGGGGAATTTCATCGGCCTTTCGTCTTTTGAGTTTCAGTTTTCAGTTTTCTTCAGTGTCGTGTGAAGTGTACAATGTCTTCTCGTAAGCATTTAACTTTAAAAGATAAAGTCGAACTAATTAATGCGTATGATCGGCAAAAAAATTGTGTTCGCAATCTCGCTGCAAAATTCAAAATCAGGAAGACGCAGGCAAGCGACATCCTAAAGAAAAAAAAATGAACTGCTCAAACAATTTTGGCAACACGGAAATGATCAGGTTCAAAAATCATTCCCGAAAACTGTTGGACTTCAAATTGACAATGTTACGTATGAGTGGTTTTGTCGCGAACGTGCTAAAAAAATTCCCATTAATGGGCCTATTATTAGGGAAAAGGCTTTGGAGGTTGCGAAATCTATGGGAGTAAATGAGTTCAAAGCTTCTGTGGGATGGCTAGACAAGTTCAAAACTCGGCATAAAATTTCGTGGAAAACCATAAGTGGTGAAGGTGGATCTGTTGATACTGGGGTTGTAACAGAGTGGACCGTCAAATTGGAAGATTTATGTCGTGATTTTGAAGCTAAGGATGTTTACAACTGTGACGAAACAGGATTGTTTTTTAAAGCTCTTCCTGAAAAAACAATGAGTCTAAAAAACGAAAACTGCCAGGGCGAAAAAATTTCTAAGGAACGCTTGACTATTGTGTACAAATATGTTGGGAGACTTTGAACAACCTCTTGTTATAGGAAAACCACAAAATCCTCGTTGTTTCAAGGGCATAAAGTTGAATCTTGAATGTTGATTGGAAGTCTAATAAAAAAGCGTGGATGATACGAGATATCATGAGCGAATGGATAAGTCACTTTAACCAAAACATGATTGGTCAAAACAGAAAAATTATTCTTTTCATGGATAATGCTGCATCTCACCCGCACATTGAATTGTCCAACATTCAAATCGTTTTTCTGCCACCAAACACATCTACAGAGTGTCAGCCCTTGGATCAAGGGATAATAAAAAAAATTTAAGCTTCACTACAGAAAACGTGTTTTAAGACATCTCATTGCAAACATGAACGATGTAACATGTGCGAGTGACCTTGCAAAGAAAATCAGCATCCTAGATGCGATTCAATGGATATGGTATGTGTTTCTTTATGTGTTTCTTAATTAATAGCATAACCCCTCCTCCCCTCCTGTCCTGTCTATCCTTTCTATACATATTGTATTCCCCAAATTCCAGTTCCGCATTACTTATATCTGTGTGACACCACGTCTCTGATATCCCAACAATATCTGCCTTTGATGTTTTGAGCAATACCTCAAATTCATCAATTTTATTTACCAAACTCCTAGCATTGGTGTACACGCAAGTATACATGCACCTGTTCCTATTCTTAGCTACCCTAACACAGCCCATGTGTTTACTTGTACCGCAATGACTCCCAGCAGTCTCTGAAATATCCTGCATCTTGTTTTCCAGGCTGCTGCTCATTCCAATAGCAGTGCAAGAATCACTTTCATCTCTGCCAGTGGCTACTGTTAATCTATTAGTCCTTGTATCCCCCAAGCTAGCAGTTTTCCAACCCACCTAACACTGCCTCGATAGCATCAGCAAATATTCTTTCACCCTTTCTATTTAAGTGTATCACATCCTTATAGGTCTCTCCTGTTAACAAGTAGAGTCCAAGCTGACAAAAATTCTACCCCTTGAGCCTTGCACAATATTTCCAGGGCTGAATTAATCACCAAGGCTCTCTTCACTGCATTTGGATCATTGTTTAATGGTGTTTTGGCTGTTATGCTGACAAAGCTATGCAAGTTTATAAATTTTTAGGACTCTACAGAATATACTAAAATATAACTGTTTGGTATATGAACTAAGCAAGGCAACAGTTTCAAATTTGCTTGCAGGCTTCAGAGTATTTCAAAACTTCCCTTCTCCCCCACCACCACACACACACACACACACACAGAGAGAGAGAGAGAGAGAGAGAGAGAGAGAGAGAGAGAGAGAGAGACTGATAATTTCTAGCCTCCCATAATAACTGCACAATCCTAACGCCAACCGTTATTAAATAAAATAAAAAATAGTGTTGTGTTATATTAAAATAATAATGATACAAATAAATGAAATAAATAGAATGATATAATTCCACTGGATAAAACTGTAAAGTGGAGCCATTATCAACCCACTGCAGGATGGAAGCCTCCTCAACAATTCATGCTGAGGGAAATAGACCATAATCTGCCATGCTGGTCCAGTGCGGGTTGGCAGATTGACCGTATTCAGCAGTCAGGGGATTGAACCCCGGTCTACTCAAAGAGCGCGTGCTACTGAACTCCCGCTCAAAAGGTAACTGTCTGTTATAAAATATGAAATTGTAAACTGCAATGAATAAATTACAATAAACAATGTAGATAAAACACTGTAGCTTTCAGAGGCATCTGCTTGCTTTTTCAACAGTGAAAAGAGGCATTCTTTCACTGTTTTTTTTTTTTTTTTTTTTTCAACGGTGAAAAAGGAGGCAGATGCCTCTGAAAGCTTATGGTGTTGTAACGCTTTTATCATCCTGTGTTTGATCTACATTGTTTATTGTAATTTATTCATTGCAGTTTAAAATTTCATATTTTATTGTACAGACAGTTACCGTTTTATCTGGTGGAATTATATCATTCTATTTATTTCATTTGTTTGCATCATTATTATTTTAATATAACACAACACTATTTATTTATTTTATTGCTGACCGGGCTAGCCAGGTGGGTAAAGTGCCTACCTGGCAACCCAAAGGTTGCAGGTTCGAATCCCGCCTCGGGCTTGGATCAGAATAAAATGCAAAAACTTTGGGAGGTGCATTATGGCCACAGAAGCTGATATGCCAACTAACAAAAAATATATATATATATATTTTATTTAATAATGGTTGGTGTAGGATTGTGCAGTTATTATGAATGTGTATATTCCCAACCCCAGAGGCCTATTTGAAGATTCTAGCCCCCCTCCAGACTTTAAATTTTTCTAATAAATTTTTAATTGACTCAATAAGCAGAAAGATATCAATCAAAATATAGCTGTTATTTCTTAATAATCTCTTTAATTTCAGAAAAAGAAATGGAAATATTTCACTACATACAGTGAAACCACACCAGTAGTTTCCCACAACTATGCCATCCATATTCTTGTGAAGAAAACAGAATTCTAAATGCTAGAAGTGTGTGTAATGTGTAGTTTCCGAAGTGTAATGGTGTAATGTGTTGTTATGGAGTCCCACTAGGTCCTAGTGGGACTCCATGTTGTTTGTTATCACCATGGGAGGTGAACCAGACAGTATGGACTATTGTTCTATGGCTATTCTAGCTAGCCCCTGCTGAGGGGCTAGTCAGAGCTTCCAGAACTGAGATGAAGGTAAAAAAAAAAAAAAAAAAAAAGAAGTTCAAAAGAAGGCAGGGAAATAGCAAAGAAAGGCGAGTCAGAATGCCGGAAGTTCAAAGTGGTGGGCCACAGGGAATATGGTCCACTATAAGTTAAAACAAAATGGAAGAAAAAAGAAGTTTGAGCAACAGCTCTAGGGGTCCATGTGTTTGGCAGTCACTGTGAAGGTATCCCACACTACACAAATAGTGTCATCAGATGTATCAATCTTACATCAACTCCAGTGTAAGGTGTCTCAAATGGAATGGACTTACACTGGACTGGTCCAGTCCAGTGTAAGTCCATTCAAGGAATTTGTGCCATAGATGAGTCCAGGTTGAAGAGGTGGCATGTTATCTAGCTTCAGGTATTATTATTTCAGCATTTGTTGATCTACTTATGAACATCAGTTAAACAAGACAGTTCACAGAATGCATTAGTTAGTAAAGGCACATGATGCAAGAAAGCAAGCTTATTTAGAATCAGCCAAAAAAAGAAATAAAACCCTTCTAATTTCACCCATCCACTTGCTCCAAATGTTTGTCTAGTTCTGCCTTGAATCTATTTAAGCTGTCAACTTCTACAATGACAGATGGAAGTTTGTTCCAGCAATCAACAACTTGCTGGCTAAAGACAAACTTCCGCACATCTATCCTAACAACTGTCTTTCTTCAATTTGAATTTATGCCCTCTCGGGTGATTATTCTGAGTAAGAGGAAGTATGCCATCAGCATTGAGCATGCTCAAACCATTCAAGACTTTATACACCTCAGTCATATCACCTTGCAGGTGCCTAGTCTCCAGACCCTGTAATTTGCAAAACTTAAGCCTTTCTTCATAAGTGCAACCCTTTGTTCCATTCACTAATCTTTTTGCTGGCCGCTGGAAACTTAAAATCGTGGGAATGTATTCTGAATCCCATAGGAATAAATGGCGGTATCGTGAAAATATCGTAATGTGAACCCAATTACACATTTTTTGTTTTAAAAATTCATACCAAGTCCTTGGAAGTTGAAAATTTTGCTATATTACTAAGCTATTTATTTCTATAAAAGGTCTTATTTATAATGGAAATTGCACTACCCTTTCATCATTATCATATGTTCCCATTATAAGAATTAATTTTGAACGCCTTTGTGATATTTTTTTAAAGCACATTTCTGGAGGTCATGACGATAAAACAATAAAAACAATTTGCACTTTGCAGTTTATTGGGCTTTTCTGTTAGTGCATCTAATTATAAACGGGTCGTAAACGCGATCTTATTGCATTTGCGATAATACCGATAACTTCAATTGTGTGGGTTTTTACGTTATTAGGGTGAAACGTGTTCCCCTTCGCTGAAATCTTCAATCATATAAAAAACAAATTTTCAGAAACTTCTCTTCATTCCTATTTATGTATTACAATGATGAAGGGAAAATGACCAACGAAAAGTGCAAGTGGTGGTAGTGCCAGGAAACAAAACAAAACTGATTTTGAAATGAAAATGATTTAAGTACTAAGCAGGACAAAGCTTGTCATCTATTGTAAGGGAATTATGTCTAGCTGCTTCAACATTGAATACTATTTTAAAGGACAGTGCGTGTATAAAAGAACATGTCAAAGGATCAACAGTGTTCAGGTGCTGTTTCGAATATGGAATAGCTGTTAATAATATGGATGGAAAATCAGGTTCAGAAGCGAGTGCCCCTGAGTCTAATAACCATTCAAGCAAAAGCAACAAGTATTTATAAAGATATTAAGGATAAGTACGGTGAACCATCTCAAGTTCGTGGCAAGCAACGGGAAGTCAGCGAGTTCCTGTACTTATTCCAGGTTCAAGCATCGCACTGGTTTCCACAACGTTAAAGTATGCAGTGAAGTCACCAGTGCCGATTCTGCAGCTGCAGAGAAATTTTGTGATGTGTTCGACAATATTATTGAAGAAAGCGGCTATTGAACAAAGCAAATTTTTAACGTTGACGAGACTGCTCAGTATTGGAAAAAAAATGCCAGATCGAACATACATTGCCAAAGAGGAAAATACAATGCCATGTTTCAAGGAGTCAAAAGATAAGGCCACGCTCTTGCTTGGGGCTAATGCAGCAGGAGATTACAGATTAAAACCACTGCTTGTGTACCATTCTGGAAATCCTTCTGCATTTAAGGGCATCAATAAAGCCACCCTACCCGTGCATTTCCGATCGAACCAGAGAGCATGGATAACAGTAACTTTCTTTGAGGATTGGTTTAAATGCTGCATCATTCCCAAGATTGAAAATATTGTAAAGACAATGACGTTCCTTTCAAGATTTTGCTTCTATTAGATCAGTGGTTTTCAAACAGGGTGAGGTGGCACCCCGGTTGAAAACCACTAACCACCCAAAGGTTTCAACTGGGATTGAAATGTTGTTGTTGCGGCAACCTTAGAGTGCCACAACAACAACATTCTAGGGGTGCCACGTAATTTGGGTTTTAAGTTACTTAGACTTATTATTTTTTTAATTTATATGTTTATTTCATTGTAAAAAGGTGTACAGTATCTTTTTAATTTTGTGGTGATCTATAATTGATGTTTTCTTAGTACCTCTATATAAAGAATAAAATTATATACTGTATATATATAATTTGTATTATGAAATGTAATTTTTATAATTATATTATTGTAATAAATATCATATAACATATTTTTTAATTATATATATATATATATATACACACACACACAGAGCGAATCGGATCTAACAGCCAGAAAATTGAGTAGAGGTGCCATTATTAAAAAAAGGTTGAAAAACCACTGTACAGTCGGTCCTCGTATAACACGTGTTTACATTACACGAATTCGAACATACACGATTTATAAATAGGGGAACGATATCTTATATAACACGAATCGAATTCGCTTACGCACGATTCGCCTTTGTGTTTACAAGAAATGGCAGTCGAACGCAGAATCACCCCAACCGAACGCAACATGATAGGAATGAAGAGAAGATTCTGAAAATGTATTTATGTTTTTTTTATCAGTAAAGGGGAAACACATTTCACCATAATAACGTAAAAACCAACACAATTCCAGCTATCGATATAATCGCAAATGCAATTAGATGGAGTTTACTACCAGTTTATAGCAGATTCCACTAGCAGAAACGCAACTGGAAATTGTTTTATGGTAGTAACCCCCAGAAATGTGCTTTAGTAAAATGTAAGGTGTTAATAGTGTATATAATAGTAATATATAATAGTTATGATATATTATAACTATTATATAATATATAATAGTTAATAGTAGCACTCAGCCTTTACGGTTTTGTTTATTCAGTTGCTACACGGGCGCAGCTTTGTTTATGTGTATCAAGCATGCTTCCTCGTTTTGTAATTGTGCTTTATTCCCTAAAAATTAGTAAAATACTTAAAAGATGTGAAAAGGAAGCGTCCTGACGAAGACTGCAGATTCAGAGAGAAAAAAAAAAAGCAATATCGATAAACAGAGGCGGACTGGGTCAAAAATTCTTACCTGGGAAAATTTATAGTGGCCTCATACTACGGTTTATGGCCAAAATCACACCAGCCTCCTGCCCACCAGGACTTCCCGGGTAAGGCTTATGGCCAGTCCGCCTCTGTCGATAGAGAAAAAATATGAAATTGTGAAACGCTTTGAGCAAAATGAAAGACCATGTGATATTGCACGTGCTACAGACCGAAATGAGGCAACGCTGAGAATTAGAAAGAATGCAGAGAAAATAAAAACAACTTTCATAGCAGGAACAACACAAAGTGTAATAAAATCCATTAGATTAAGACACAAAGAATTGGAAGAGATGGAATGGCTGTCATCTGTTTGGATAGAAAATCAAACAAAAAACAAGTTTGCTTAAGATAGAAGCAAAAGCATTAGCAATATTTTATTATGTAATAGTCGTAATAAATACGTAAGCATTTTATTAAGACTTACATATTATAATTTATACTTATGTATTATAAAATATGTAAGTATTTTATTATGACTATTTTATTTAATATAATAATTTTTTTTACTATTTTATTAATAAATTTTTATTATTTAAATAAATAATAAAAAATAAATTTTTTATTATTTATTATATTACAATAAAAATATTATTTTTATTATGTATTTTAATCGTTATAAAATACTTACGTATTTTATAACGATTAAAATTACCCGATTATTTATTGTGTTTGGTAATGTTTTGGTTCCAAATGTGTGTTCAATCTTGGGTGGTCGGCACCTAACCCCACTTTTCCTCTAGGGCCTGTTGCTTATATTGCACAATTTTGCATTGCACGAGGGTTTCTAGGAACACAACTATCGTGCTATACGAGGACAGACTGTATTAGATAATGCTCCTGGATATCCTATGCATCTAGATGACTTCAACATGAGAGTCATATTTCTACTGCCAAACACGACTTCACTCATCCAACCTATGGATCAGGGTGTTATTTCAAATTTAAAAGCATACTATTTACGCATTATATTTGCTCAGGCATTGTCTGCAGTAGACGATGAGAAAAATTTTACGTTAAGAGACTTGGAAATGTTACAATATTTATCACGCCATCTTAAACATTAGTAACACCTGGGTGGAAATTATTGAAAGTTTTTTTAATGGCGCATGGAAGAAAATATGACCATGGCATGTAAAAGGCTTTGAAGGGTTTGAAAAAGACGAATCATATGAAGAGGTTACAGATAAGATTGTAAACGTTGCAGAGCTATTTCAGTTAGAGGTTGTTGCCAAAGACATGGAGAAGTTAATAGAGGAAGAAGAGAAGGAATTATCTAATGATAGTGAAAGAAGAAAATGCTGATGAAGCTCAAGATGAACAAAATGAGGAGCCGAGATGCTTCATCATCAGAGAGATAGCAATGGCATTTTGTGAAATTTCGTTGGCAATGGAGAAGTTTGAAAAGATGGATCCTGACAGCGAACGATTCTTAAAAGTTAAGAGGGGTGAATGATATGCTTGCTTGCTATGAAGAAATCTACGATGAAAAGAAAAAAGGCAACCGTCCAGTCATACATTAATATGTTCTTTTGTACGGTTGAGCGGCTGACCCCTTCTAAATTCCTGCAGTGGCATACTTATCAGCTGAAGACATAGTGTGGCAACGATGCTCCAGAGGTAAAATTTACTGATGTTTTGACTGTCTCCTCTCTTTTTTTTAATTTTATAATTTCGAATTTTTTTTAAATTGCACGCTTTGTAATTTTTCCTGTGAATGAGATAAAAAAATTGAATAAATACAATAAATAATTCTATTTGCATGTTCATTGAACATTTCATTTTTGATTCAATCAATTCAGCACTCACACAGTTGTGAGTGCTGCACAAGCATGGGGGAAATTCCGAAGTCAGGGAGTTCCTGTACTCATTCCAGCAGCTCTATATCCTTCATAAAATGAGGCCTCTAAACCTGTATACAGTACTCAAGGTGTGGCCTGACCACTGCCTTATACAAGTTGATAATCACCTCCTTATCTCTACTAGAAAAATTCATGTATATCATCAACAAGGTACCCTCTAACAGTTATCTAGTGCTTCCTTGAATTTATTTAAGCTATCCGCAATCAACCATCCATTGGCGAAATGCAAACAATTCTTCCCCAGTTTGAATTTGTCCCCTCGTATGTAGTCTGAGCAAGAGGAAGATTCCCATCAGCATTTAAGCTCAATCCAATCAATCTTAAAACACCTCAAGCCGACCGGGCTAGCCGGGTGGGTAAGGTGCCTGCTTGGCAACCCAAAGGTCGCTGGTTCGTATCCCACCTCGGACTTGGATCAAAGTACTGCAAAAACCTTGGGAGGTGCATTATGGCCACAGAACAATCAGCTCAAAAACACCTCAATCAGATCACTTTGCAGGAATCTAGCCTCCAGATGCTGTATTTTGCAGAACCTTTCTTAGTGAGAGCACCCATTTGTTCCCTTTCTTTATACTCATTCTAGAAGTTCTACAGTCTTCCTAAAATGAGACCTCCAGACCTGTATGCAGTACTCAAGATGTGGCACAAATATTGCCTTATAGAATGGGATAATCACCTCCTTATCTCTGCTAGCAAAATTCCTGCGTATCATTGACAAAAATCCCTTGAGCTGTCCTGGCAGCCTGTCTGCATTTCTCAAAAAACTTCATATCCAACTGCACAATTACCCCCAGGTGTTTTTCATTTTCCACTGCCCTGAGTGTAGTACCACATAGTTGGTATGTTACCTAGGGTTATTACTACCCATATGCAATACTTTGCATTTATTAATGTTAAATATCAATTGCCATTTCTCAGCCCATCTACCTAATTTTCCTAGATCTTGCTGCAGTAGCATACTGTTATTACTGTCATTATACAGGCTGCCAATCTTTGTATAATCTGCAAACTTGGACATTAAACCTGACATGCCTTCATCAGTATCATTGCAAAATATAGAATAGAAAAGAAAAATGGACCCAACAATGAATCCTGGGGGAATCCACTGATAACATGAGTCCACAAAGAGCAGTGTCCACTGATTACCAGTCTGTCTTCTCCCACTCATCCATCCCTTTATCTGTGTGGCAGCATCTTAACCCCTAATGCCCAGGGGTATGTGGTGCCCGGGTGCCAATTGAAATCTGGCATCCCCCTTTAAAATTGTCTTCATATGCGTATGTAAGTTTCAGGTTTTCCAGCACCCTGTGAATGTTGCCAACCAGGTGTAGTGCACCCCTTGCACCCTCAGGGCAGCTCGCTCCTGTTAATGCCACAGTGCCCCAATGTACAGCAGCCTTTCATGTGCAACAGTATTAAAAGCTCTCCTGAAATCCAAGTGCATGATATCAAAATTATTTTTTGGATCCAGTTTTCTTGTAATATCCAATCAAATTGGTAAAATAAGATTAAACCCTTAACAATCTCATGCTGTGTCTGAAATATAACTACAGCCTTGTCTAGATGATCCTGCATTACTTCTTTTACCAGTGACTCCACTGTTTTTCCCGGAACAGAAATTAAACTAACAGATCTGTAATTACTCATTTCACCCTTTACCCCCCCCCCCCCTTTTTTTGATCTGGGGAAAATTCACATATCACCAGTCTACAGGGACCTTCTCCAAGATCCAAGGATGCTCTCATAATTCTCGCTAAGGGTTTGCTTGCTTTCTTCACAGCCTCCTTCAATATAATTGAATAGATCCCATCAATCCCAGGTGCCTTTCTTATGTCCAACTTCAATTTCTCTTCCAGTGTCCTCAGTTATTACAAAATCATTGTACTCTGTTAGTTTGATAAACTTCTAGCATCCAAAATACTACAAAAATATCTACAAAATACTTATTCAGTTTGTCAGCAAACTGATTATCAACAGTCAACCCATCAATACCAAGTGGACCAGTCTGATTCATCCACTTCCTTCCAGTGTTTACATACGTAAAGAAGGCTTTGCTGTTTTGCTTTGCATCCTTTGCCAAAGATTTCGTGCAATCTGCCTTCACTTACCTAAATGCCTTTATGACTTGATTACAGACTTAGTTATATCTACCATAGACTTCTGTGTATTTTTTTTTCTCTTTGCCACGAGTCTCATCGGTTCATCTGACATCCGTTTAGGCCTAAACCTTGAAGAGTATTTCTTGGTATGAAAAGCCTAGTACCTTCTATGATTAATTCCTTGAATGCTTCCCATTTAGAATTTTCTAATGGTAACATCATCAGTTGGTCCCACTGTAGTCACCTCTAACCTTGGTGATAGTTACATCTTTAAGTAAATCCCAAATCAATACTCTGTGATCACTATCACCTAGTGGTTATTTTATCTGAGGATTCTTAATGCATGAATAATCACTGCTGATGATCAGATCAAAAATTACTCCCAACAAGAGGGAGTAATATTTTTGATATTTTTTGAGCATGTTGCCTCTAAACATGCTATTGTAGAAAACAGTCATCCAGTAAATCCACAAAAGTCTTGCTGGTCTCTAACTGACCAACACACAAGTTCGAGTCAATATGTGGTTAAGTTAAAAACCTCAATTTTAAGATGTTTTGACTTACTGGCCCACTGTATTTCTCTCTCTCTCTCTCTCTCTCTCTCTCTCTCTCCAGTTATTGATTATACTCATTGGACTGGCCATCCATGTCAACTGGATGGCCAGTCTAAGGATGGCCTTAGACTTAATGTGCTCTTAACTAAGAGCATAATCCCTTCTCCTGCCTGTCCTTCTGTATGAATTGGTCTCTTGACATTAAAAATAACAATTAGCTAAAACCAGCATAAAAGGATTAAATATTACCGATAAATATTGAAAATGTTGAATTCAGAGAATGAAATGAGGGCAAATAACTTTCAACCAGTAGTGTCCTTATCAAAGAATTGGTATGAAATTTTTAAACCCAGACAAAATTCAATTGACAAACCAGGTCCAGCCTGTAAAAAGAGGCAAAAAAAAGGCCACTGCTGTTGTGGGAAGTAAATTGCCCAGAAAAATCAGCAATCGGGAAAAATTAATAAAAGTACTGAAAAACCTGATGCTGACAAGAAAACAGAGTCAGATTCTGGGCAGCCATCCCCAGACAAAATCATCAATGAGAAATCTCCCTTGGATACAATGACTGCCGTATGCCTCCAATTCGAGGAACACATGGCAACATACAGTAGGGTCATGGCAGCAGTGCATACAGACATTGTGGAATGTTGGACCAGGCTGGAAAGGTATTGCAAGACCTGAACATAGAAAAATGGGTGCCGCAGGCCAAACTGGATGCCACAAAAAACTAAATAGAGGGAAAATACAGAAATGCAACAGTGCCCCGGCTCTTACTCAGAGATGCTGAGGACTAATGCCAAGGAGTCCTAGGCTAAAACAAAACGGCCCAAGTTGACCCTTAAACAAGGCACCAAACTTAGCACTATTAAGACCAATTGAGGAAGGTACTCGTAATGGTGAAGAACTCAAATCAGCTGTTTAAAAGAACCTAAAAGGTTTTTTTTGTTTTTTTTTTTATGTGAACCCCAAACACGAGAGGTATTAGTACTTAGTACCGTGCTTGGGTTGGAGGTTGAGAAGATGAAAGAAGATATTTGTTGACATTGGACTTGAACTTCTGTAGATTGTAATTTTCACTAAATACGTATGAAAGAAGGTTGTTCCAGAAAACGGCAGTTGAATGAATAAATGAGGAAGATGAAAAGTTGGTTCTGTGGTTTGAAGTTGGACAGTAAATGGATGTTGGCTGGTGGCGGCACGTGCTCGGACTGTTTTGAAAGAGAGAGCGGGAATTATAGAAGCCAATTCAGAAGAACAGTGCCCATGGACGTATATGTAGAAGAGGCATGCAGCAGAAACAGTACGTATATGAGAAAGCGAGTGGAGAGACTCTGTTAGAGATGAATCATTAATTAACCTAACTGTCCTCTTCTGAATGTAATCAAGAAGCCTGAGAGAGGTTTTGGGGGCACCACCCCAGATGTGGGAACTTTAACTTCCACGGCAGGACAGATTTGCGATTTATACAGAGTGAGCAGCTGTTTGGAAGAAAAGTAACGCCGAGAGCGAAAGAGAAAACCAAGTTTTTTAGATGCAGAGGAAGCAATATTTGTATTGTACTTGTGCCAAGAGAGATTAGAAGTCAGGGTAATCCCCAAAAAAGATATATCATTTCGCCTAGAAATCGGAGTGTCACCAAAGATAAGCAAAGGAACAGAAGAATCATTTTTGCGAGATATAAGACAAGACTGAGTTTTAGAAGTATTGAAATCAACTAAGTTGTCTTTGCCCCACTGGAGAATTACCTGAAGATCGGCATTTAAAGAATTGGTAGCAGATTTTCGAGAAGTTGAAGCTGATTGACCAGGACGAGGATTCTCAAAATGGAAAGTGGAATGCAATTTGCTATCGGCAAAACTACGGATAGGATTTCCAGTCAATGGAAGAAGGTCATTAATATACAAGAGGAAAAGAGTGGGGGAAAGAACTGAACCTTGGGGCACACCGGCATTAGTAGAGAGGTTAGAAGACAGAGAGCCATCTGTGATCACATTCAGTGAGCGATTAGAGAGAAAACTGGATAACAAATTACTAAAAACAGTTGGCAAACCATAAGATGGAAGTTTGTTTAGAAGACCTTTATGCCAAACACAATCAAAAGCCTTTGAGATGTCAAGAGCAACTACTTGTGTTTCACTAAACCTTTCCATTGAATTAGTCCATAAATGGGTAACATAAGCCAGAATATCACCAGTGGGTCGACACTGACGGAACTATACTGGCGATCGTTGATCAGACGTAAGGTTTCTATTTAGTTTAAGAATTGGCGGTAAATTGATTTCTCCATTACTTTAGAAAGAGTAGAAGTAATTGCAATGGGACGATAATTGGATGGGAGGAATTTGTCACCCTTTTTAGGAACTGGCTGGATATGAGCAAATTTCCAAGCAGAAGGAAAAGCACCTTTCGAATAAGAAAGTGAAAAAAGGGGGCAAAGAATAGGAGTAAGTTCAGGAGTACAGGTTTTGAGAACAAGGGGAGAAATACCATCAGGACCTGGAGCTTTCTTAACATTGAGATTCATCAAAATCCTTCTGATATCCTTTTGATGGAAGACCACAGGAGGCATTGAATGGAGTGTGTTGGGAATGGTGGGAGGTGTTTTACCAAGATCATTAATGGAAGAAAAATGGGATGCTAGCAGGTCAGCTTTATCCTTGGCTGAAGTGACAACAGAACCATCTGGTTTGGACAGAGGTGGGAGCGGAGATGGGCAAAAGTTGCGGCCAATAGCTTTGCCAAGAGACCAAAATGCTCGGCTACCATTAGGGCAAGAAGCAAGTTTTCTACTCTTAGCCTGTTCAAACTCTAGTTTGGACTGATTAATAACTGCTTTACAATTGTTGCAAGCTTTGGTGTAGGCAGAAAATGAAACTGAAGAATTAGAAACAAGCAAATTACAATATGCAACATTCTTCTCTTGAACAGCCTTTGCACATTTATTGGAAAACCAAGGTTTAGTTAAAGGACGAGATTTTAAAGTGGAGTGTGGGATAAAGGATTACATTCCTGCAAGAATAATTTCACTGACACGATTTGAGCAAACGTTGACATCAGAAGTTTTGAAACAGTAATCCGACCAAGGAAAAGAAGTCTCGCAGGTCATCCCATTTTGCATTCTTGTAATGCCAAACAACACGAGGGGAATAGCCATGAGATAAAGGTTCCATTGGAGAAGAGACCATCACCAAGTTTTGATCTGAAGTGCCTAAAGGACCTCTCACTTCGAGCATGTACTTAGAAGGGTTGTTTGTGAAAAAAAGATCAAGCATATTGGCTGTATGATTAGGATTGTCCAGTATTCTTGTAGGTAAATGAACAATCTGTGCTAGATCATTAGTAATTGCAAAAGCCTCAGCATCTTGACCTGCTGGGTCGGTGTGACTAGAAAACGGAAGTCAGCTGGAGTTGTAAACATTAAAATCACCAAGGAAAATTACCTCACTGTTAGGAAAGTTTGACTGGAGAAAGTCAAGTTGCAAAGAGAGGAAGTCAAAGAGCTCCAAGTGATTAGTGGAGTTGGGAGAACGGTAGAGACAACAGATGAATTTGACACAATGAGGTAGAGAGATTTTAAGCCAGAGAAGATCAAAGAGAGGAGATTCCAAATTGCCAAGTCTCTGACAGGGAATATCAGAACAGACATATGCACAAGTACCACCTTTAAAAAAAGGAATCAAAAGGAATAATTTGGGCAATCTGAGATGAGCAGTAGTTGAATCAACCGATAACTGAGATTCTGTTAGAAAAAGTAGGTGATATGAAAACCCTGAAAATCAATGAAATATGTAAAATTAGGTGTTATTATTGAAACACCCTCTCAGGCTGACTTAGATGTTATAATTAACGGTACAAGGTTAAAAAACCTGAGTCTCAGAGCAAAAAGATCAAGGGGGGGGGGGTCTTCAATAATCATTTTTGATATAAAGAGATACCCAAGGAGGATCTCATATATGAGGTAATTCAGAGGAATATATAAGAAATGTACTTAAGAAAACCTCAGACCAGAGTTCAGTCCATAATAACACACCAGGTCATTATCAGACTGCAATGTTAATTAGATAATTGAATTACCTAATTAACAGTAGATTGTTTGAGTAGACACCCAAGCACATGGTGTCTACTCAAACAACAGGACAGAATCTATGTTGGAAAGGGTGTCATAGGTTCAGGGAATGTGCCCCGTACTGAAGCATTTCTGGTGCCTAAGTGCCTCCGGTTGCATGTGTATGATATATTTGGCCATACTTCCCACACAACCAGAAACAGAATACATATGGTCAATGTGCCACAATAAGGCACGACTACAATAAATGTTGTAATAAAAACCCGCAACCGAAGTGCACCAACTGTAAGTCTGCCGGCTTAGGCGCTAATCATTCAGTTATAGATCCCAAATGCCCGATGTATTTGAAAGCCAGAAACTCTAATACAGGTGGGAGCCCTGCTCTAAAATTCCTGCAGTTGAATATACAACAGGCTCAAGCTGTAGCAGACAAGCTGAGGCTTGTTTTGAAGAGGAAGGTATAGATGTTGTGCTGCTCCAAGCACTGATACTCACATGGGTAGGGTATGATATACGATACCCTGTAACTTTTAGAGTAATTGAATCCTCTACAGATACTGCATGGGCTGCCATCACTAAGAAATCCAACCCTCACTTGAACTAAAATACATGGGCTTTGTACTCCTTACACAGTATGTGCTCAGATTACCAGTGCTTTAGGTTCCACACATTATTTCTAAAGTCATTATTTCGCATAAAGTATGAGACTATGTGTAAGATTCACTAGTGAACTGAACGGGTTAGTGCCATTGCACCATTGTTTGTAGTGAACTGCCTCAGTTTTAATATTATGAATATCTTCACAAGTTGCAATGGTATTGCACTACCTCGAATAAATAACTCTTCACCCATGGAGAAAAATAATGTTACTTATCCTCGGAGGATACCTCCACCCAGACGGCACTGTTTTGACACTGGTTGGCCTCTCTTCAGTCAGTGGGGTGGGTGGGTGGGTAGGTAGATTGCAACCCTGGTGTTGCAATCGTTGACAATCCAGTTATGAAGTTTAAATCCACAATATGAGAGATGCCTGATGGTGTGTAATAGTATAAACTAAGGTGTTTATTTTGCAAAAAAGAATGGAGCGTGTAAGATTCACTAGTGAACGGATTAGTGCCATTGCACCATCTTTTGTTCATAGTAAACTGCCGAAGAGTTAATTGGCATTCTTTTTTTTTTTTTTTTTTTTATGTAAACCACAAACACGAGAGATATTGGAACCTATAGTACTTAGTACCGTGGTTGGGTTGGAGGTTGAGAAGACGAAAGAAGATATTTGTTGACATTAGACTTGAACTTCTGTAGACTGTAATTTTCAGGAAATACATACGAAGGAAGGTTGTTCCAGAAAACGGCAGTTGAATGAATAAATGAGGAAGATGAAAAGTTGGTTCTGTGAGTTTGAAGTTGAACAGTAAATGGATGTTGGCTGGTGGCGGCACGTGTTCGGACTCTTTTGAAAGAGAGTGGGAATTACAGAAGCCAATTCGGAAGAACAGTGCCCATGGAAGTATCTGTAGAAGAGACTCTGTTCGAGAGGAGTCATTAATTAACCTAACTGCCCTCTTCTGAATGGAATCTAGAAGACTGAGAGAGGATTTGGGGGCACAGCCCCAAATGTGGGAACAATATTCCACAGTAGGGTGGATTTGTGATTTGTACAGAGTGAACAGCTGTTTGGAAGAAAAGTAACGCTGAGAGGGAAAGAGAAAACCAGATTTTTTAGAGGCAGAGGAAGCAATATTTGTAATGTGCTTGTGCCAAGAGAGATCAGAAGTCAGGGTAATCTCCAAAAGAGATATATCATTTTGCCTAGAAATCGGAGTGTCACCAAAGATAAGCATAGGAGCAGAAGAATCCTTTTTGCGAGATATAAGACAAGACTGAGTTTTAGAAATATTGAAATCAACTAAGTTATGTTTGCCCCCACTGGAGAATTACCTGGAGATTGGCATTTAAGGAATTTGTAGCAGAGTTTCGAGAAGTTGAAACTGATTGAGCAGAACAAGGTTTCTTAAAATGGAAAGTGGAATGCAATGTGTTACCGTTGGCAAAACTATGGATAGGATTTACAATCAATGGAAGAAGGTCATTAATATACAAGAGAAAAAGAGTGGGGGGAAAGAACTGAACCTTGGGGGACACCGGCATTAGTGGAGAAGTTAGAAGACAGAGAGCCATCTACCATCACCCTCAGTGAGCAATCAGAGAGAAAATTGGATAACTAATTACAAAAAACAGTTGGCAAACCATAAGATGGAAGCTTGTTTAGAAGACCTTTATGCCAAACACGATCGAAAGCCTTTCAGATGTCAAGAGCAACTGCTTGTGTTTCCAAACCGGAGAAAGATCGAAGGGGATCCCCTTCAATCTTTCTAATAAAACGGTACTTTAAGACATACTATAACTTCTAAATGTCATAGTAAATGATATAAAACGGTATCGGGAAAAATGAATCTGCCACATAAAATGAACCCAGACCGGATCCCAAAATTAGCCTTTAATTATAAACCTAGAGGCAAAAGAGATGTTGGTCGATCGAGACAACGATGGCGAGATCAAGACCACCTCCAAGAGCTACAACGGAACAGATCTTAAAAGACCTAAGCCTGAAGGGTTTTATATGGCAATTATGTTCGTATTTATTGGGAATGATTTCCAAAGGTCACAGTGTGTCTATAACTTATTACAGAGATATTTGAGTTCATATTTGATTATAGAAGTTTATTTCCTTGAGGAACTGAAAAACATCTGCTATATTTTTCCTGTCTTCCATTATGGTTTTGAGAGTGAGGGAGTGATGCCTGGTTGTTAACTCCTTAAAGCAGTTTCGGCATTTGGCTGAAAAAGCTGGACAAGTAATTAGTACGTGTTCTGCTGTTTGTTGTGTGTAGTAAGTAGGACATTGAGGAGGATCCTCTCCTCGCAAGAGATGACTGGCTGAAATGAATGTGTCCTATTCTTAACCTAGCAAGTATCACTTCATCATGTCTGTTTTGTTGTATGCTGGATCTCCATGGTTGGAGTAAACTTTTAATTTGGTGAATTTGTTATTGGTTAGAACTTGCCATTGTTGCTACCAATGATGTAGTATTAGCAGTAGTGGTGATGGCATGTGATGCAAGAAAGCAAGCGTATAAGCTTATGCAGCATCATCCAAAAAAAAAAATACAAAACAATCCCCGCTAAATATTTGTCCAGTTCCTCCTTAAATTTATTTAACCTATCAACTTCCACAACGACAGGTGTGTCCCACTATGATGGATAACTTGTTTGTAGTCTGAGAAAGGAATGTATTCGGATGCAGATAGGTTGCTATTGGCTTCTTTAGCAGCTTTGCCTGCTTGTTCATTGCTATATATTCCGACATGCATTGGATTTGTTGCTGGAGTGGATGTTTATTAGAACTGACATTTTGTATAGCTATCCTGGAACTAAGGGAGTCAGTGAAAATTATGCTGTTTTGAGAGCTTGAAAGTTAAATTTGATTAAAGCTAACATAATGGCTTGCAGTTCTGCAGTATGAATGCTGCAATCTTTTGAGAGTCTTTGGGCCAATGTGATATCTGAAGAATAAACTGCTGTTCCCACTTGAGATTCAGTTTTTGAGTCATCTGTATATAGGATGCAATGATCTAAAAATTGTGACTTGTAAGCAGCATGCAGATGTTGATAGCTATGTGGAAGTGCTTGTTTGTTCCAAAAGCGGAAAGAGAAAGTCGTATGTAGGCTGTTTGATTATCCATGGTGGTGTATACTGCTTTGCCAGTGGAGTAATCAAATCTAGATTAAGATCTCTACTATGGAGGTTTTTAATCTTATGCTTGCAGGTTTATTGATTCTTTGTTGTTGTTGTTGGTAATGTTGTTCTCATTCTGATGTAAAGAGTTTTCTGTAGGGGGTGACCATAGGGATTTTATTTTAGCTCCATAAGACAGTAATTGGTTATATCTTCTAATATGTAAATTAGAAGCGTACAGAAAAAAGCTCCAAGAGCTATTCGAAGGACACAGTGATATATACTGGGTCGAGCCATCTCAGGACACTAGATATTGCTGAGTCATAGACTGGGGCACCATAGTCAACTTAAATCGAATGAGTAGGCGATATAAACAGAGTAGTATTGTTCTATCTGCTCCCTAGGATATGGCAGATAGAACTTTTAAAATATTCATTTTCTTCAGACAGTGAATTCTTATGTGACTGATCTGCTCTAAGAACGTCAATGTCATTTTTTCGTCAAAAACAAGTTTTAAGAAACGGGCACTATTTTTAACTGGGATTATCTGTTCTTTCAACCTGAGTTCTGGGTGAAGATTCCTTTTTCTGCAGAAATGTATACATGTGGTCTTTTGTACTGAAATTCTATATCCATTTCTTTGTTTATAGCTACTTGGAATTGTCGTTCTGTTGTTCTCTTATGCTACACTTGATAAGAAATGATGAAATCATCAGCACAGACAGTTGTGAAGATGTTTGGTATTTGTTCTATTATTGTACTGAAGTGGACTGCAAAAAGTGTGGCACTTAACACAGATCCTTGAGGGACTCCTTCCTGATAATATGTTGTTTATTCGAACTTGGAAAGTCCAATTCTTAAGGAAATTACCCGTGTAGAGGGACAGATGTCCTCTAAGGCCAAGTTTATGTAACCTTCTAAGTATACCATAGTGCCAGGTGGCACTATGATATACTTAGAATCATATGCTTTCTCGATATCAAAGTTAACCATGACTTGATGCTGTTTTCTGAGTAAAGTGTTTCTTACCTGATTTTCCAGTTGTATAAGTACATCTACCTTATGTAGAACGATTTTTTCCAAAGCTATATTGTGCTGAGTTGAGAAGATCATTATTTTCTAGATACCATGTTAGTCTATTGTTGACCATTTTCTCTAAGCTATAGAGCAATAGTTCTGTGGATAAGATACGTCTTTTCCCTGTTTTGGAAATGCTTGTATAATTGTTTGGTGCCATTTCTCTGGAAAAGTATTGTCAAGGTATATCTTGTTGAATAGATCTAACAGGGCTAATCGAAGCAGTCAAGTGGACTTGACTGCTTCAAAGAATCAATAGGTAATTTTGCATTCCATTTATGAAAAATTTGAGTTTATTAATAGCAAAAGGTGGGTTACAACTTTCAAACATAAGCAAAAACCTGGAAGTAGAAAAAATAACATTGTACATCAACAACAAGGATGCTGCACAAAAATTCTGAACCTTAGTCAAAGACTGTGATCCAGATTATGGATTTAATCAATGGTGAGCTATAGTGGGCTCGCGAGAGCCCATTGTTATTTATTTATTTATTTTTTTTTTTTTTGAAAATTTGCAAGGCCATTGTTGAAACGATCAATTACCGTCAGACCTCTGTTTAATGAACTTCTTTATAGGAATAAATTTTAAAAATTCCCCTTGGTAATTACATTTAAAATAGTTTCCATAGAAAAAGGATGAATTACAAGAGACAACTTTGCATGCATTGTTCTCACCTCTGGCCTTTAGGCAATGAGAAAGCGCAAATTAAGGGTGAAATGGTTCACAACGTTAGTTGTGAACCGTTTCACAACTAACGTTAGTGCTATCCGTAAAACACATTCTGAGAAGTCCCGCTAGTTAATATGCTCTTAATCCTCTGACTGGATATGCTTTCCATATCCAGTCAAGAGGATTATTGTTTGTTTGTTTGTTATTTGGTTTTTAGGAGCATTAGGAACTAAGGCCATATTGCTCCAGTAGTCATTCCCTGACTTTTCCGCATCCTGCATATTTGGTGGTCACAGGCTCGAACCCAGGTCTAATCAAGAAGCATGTGCTATGATCCACTCCTTCCAGTAAATTTCTCCTGTCTATGTTTACATGGTCACAGTAGCTGAATATCTGAGTGATTCCGATATTTTGCACAGTATTCAAAGAACTAGTGATGGTAGCAACGTCGAGGGGGGTGGGGAGGATGAGTTTTGGAAACCGCGTCAAGGTTTTCACTGTGAAGAAAACAGCCAATAATTAAAAAAAAAAAAAAAAAGCTGTATCGCCAATCTCCAAAAAAACCAGAACGAATTAAAGATGATTGCTAAAGAACTTTATGTGGAAACTATAAAGATCGGTTGTGTGTTCGGGCCACAATGTGCAGCTTGTAGCTTGCAGACGGCAATTGAGGGTTGGAGGAATTATCCTGCTCTCTGCAAACATTTTGAATCAGAAGTTAAATATTCTGGATTATTAAACCGACTTTTCAATCTGGAATTTCTTAACAATTTAGCATTAATGATCGACATCCTGCAGGAGCTCTCTTACCTCTCAGAAGATTTACAAAGTCACAGCATCACTATAGTAAAAGCAGATAAATTAATTATTCAAACTATCAATGCCATCGCTAATATGAAAAATTCTGAAGGAAATTATGAAGCTAAAATTGAGAGCATGTTGAAGTTGGAAGAATTTGAAGGAATCAAAATCGAAAGTAAGAACACATTTAACTTATCCTTATTAAGGATAAGTTATTAATGCAATAGAGTAATTTTAAACATGTTACCCGGAATTGTGGAATATGAAAGAACTTTTGTCTCAGTGGCAAGACGGTGAAAAACGAATAAGAAATTTAAGTTTTCTGATAAAATATGAAATAAAAATTAATGATTTTAGAGGTTTTGTCAAAGACAGTTTATCTTTAAAAGCGAGTGAAATTCCCTCTTCAATTAAGAAAGCCAGAAATATCTTTGAAACCATTGTGATTAGCAGTCTGAAGCTGAGCAAACTTTCAGCATAATGAATAATATTGTGACAATTAAAAAACACGTTGCAAATTATGATGACCATATATCTGAATGGAAAACCATTGCTTCAAATTTGATTCGGATCATTCAAATCATTCTTCCGTAATCATCGCTCAGCTATTGAGCAAACCAGAAGATCAACAACAAATATTAATGAAGTAAAATTGGCAATTTTTAAAATAAATTTTTCTTGAACATTTGTATAATAATTTTTTTCGTGTAATCTGTGATTTTTGTGTACCTTTTATAGAAGTTTGTTTTTTGTGGAATGTTTTGTGTAATGGGAAATAGTTACAAAGGAGTAAAGACTGTTTTTGTTAAAATGTGTAGCATGAAATCATGAATCCACAAACATGTATGAAAAAGGTTTCATACATGTTTGTGGAATGTTATGCAATTATTTTGTTAGCAAGCTTATTCCATGAATCTGGTCCTCTTGTACAAAAGAGAGTGAATGCAGGTAAACAGACTAAAAAAATGTCAAATTAACTTGCTCTAAATGTTTTCTTTTTTCAGTCGCCACCAATTTATGGGACAGTCAGGTTAACTCAGGTTTATATGATGAAGTATTTTGTAAACAATAATGGCAGAGCAGTGTGCAAAATAAAGATAATTCCAACTATATGCAACTGTATTCCAGCCAGATAACAATTAGTTTTTAAAGAGAGCAAAAATTTCACTAATTTGCAGAACTAGTCTCATTTGTCAAAAATGATTAACTGCATTCATCATTACACCATTATTTGGCCTGTATTTGAAGATGTGTGTGGTACATTTAAACTAACATACAAGAGATCAACCTTCCTAAATGTGAATGATGAGTGCTTTTATCTTTTGTTAATAATCATGTCACAGTGTTACCTTGATCAAGTATGGATGGTGCAAGTTGCTCTTAGGCTTCATCTGCTTTTAAGACAAATACTATCCTCGCTATTGTAAGCTCTAAAAAACAAAACCCGATGAACAAAAACCAATAAGCTCTAAACAAAAGATGGGGATAAAAGAAGAAACAGAAGCATCCTGCTATGCAGTCTCAACTAATATCCTTGCACTTCTATTTCTATAATTTTGTAACTATGTTAGATATTGCAATATCTTCTACCAGGTTTCACTTTAACTGATTAATATTTAAAATACAAAAATGCCACTGTATTTGTGTAAAATAAATGTTCTTTACTGTTACTAAGAAGTAATTAAGATATTTCACTATTCTGTTTTCATTGAAAATCAGCACTGAAAGAAAATAAAAATACTGAAAACTATAAAGAGAAAAATATATTTAGCATATACTGGACCTGTGACTAGGAGACTAGCCTTAATCCCTACCCAAGAGAAGCTGATACTGGTAGGTGAACTGCAAGTAGGGATAGGTAAACCTCTCTTAATTTTCTTGGCTGTTTCTGAATCTGCAGTCATACTGCTTGGTCATTTTACTTCATTTAGGGAATACTTTATCCTCACAAAATTTAAAATTGGAGACGACATGACTGTGTAAGGTTTTTACTAGGATATTCAGTGGTAGTAACAATGTTTTTATTTTTAAAATTTTCAGTTTTCTACTGCAAAAGCTAATACGAATACAACTATAACTTGAATATGCAGTTTAGTTAAATATTGAGTATATTTTCTTCAGTCTGTTATACGAGATTGTTCTCATTGCTAACTTTATTATATTAGAATTACTGTATTTTTCAAGCCTTTCATATAGTTTTCTCCCTATATTATAATAAAGGAAATACTGGACACTCACTTTATTATGTGGGCTTACATGATTGCAGAGTAAAATAATATTTGGGTTCCCCAGGCATCAAATTCCATTTTAATCATATGTCATCTGGCCCACAGAGCTCAAACGAATAAACAGCATACAGGTCTCAACAAATGAATCAATAAAGGGCGAGCCTTGACTGTAGTATCTGTCTCAGTGTTTAACTTGCTGCAAAGGTGTCTACAAATCTTGAACATGATAATCATTTATTACTGCATATTTATACTGTAATATAACATAAGCTACTATATTCAGGAGTTTTTAACACACGCAGTAAACTACACAATCAACATTGAACAACTGAATAATGGAAAAATGCACTGCAGACAGATTAATCCAATTTTGAAATTTTTGAATCCAAGTTTAGAGTCTATGTGAGATAATCAACTGAAAAAAAAAATTATGCCACATTGTTTACTGCTTACAGTCAAGCACAGCGGTGGTGGTTCCATCATGATCTGGGGTTGCTTCTGTTTTTCTGGAGTGGGTGACATCGGCAGAACTGAAGAAATTTTAAGAAATGAAGGATATAAAACATTCCTGCACTTCGACTTTGTAGACATTTTATACTTTTTTTTTTTTTTTTTTTTTTTATGAAAACCCCAAACACGAAAGGTATCAAAACCTATAGTACATAGTACCGTGCATGGGTTGAAGGAGAAGTATGGGGGGAGGGGGATGCCGGAAACTTTGCTCTAGAGACTAAACATGGGTTTCACCACTTCAAGCCTCATAAGCAAAGTGGTGGTATTTCACCGGTTGATGAAAGTCATCTACCACTACAACAAGACAATCACTCAAAGCATAGCTCTAAGCTGTGCAGTGACTTTCTAGAAACCAAACATGGTGTGGCCAACCCAGTCGCCTAAAAACCTAATACAGCTTTTATGGGAACATCTAAACCGTCAAATCTACGAAGCGAGCCCATTTTCACAAAATTTATATGGAAACCTTGCAGATCGCTTGACATCAGTCAAGACACTATTATAAAATTAGTCACCAGAATGCCATGTCTGTATTAGGTAGTAATAAAATCTTATGGATGATATTTTGATGAAATTTCAGTATAGTTGTAATATAATGATTTATATATTTTTGCAGTAAATTTTTTAATGCTTAATAAAAAAAAAAAAAAAAACCTTAAAATATTTTGTATTGTTTTTTTTTTTTTTTTAACCTCATACCATCATCATCAGCCATTATCAACCCACTGCAGGATGAAGGCCTCTCCAGCAACTTTCCAGTTCCTTCTGTTTTGAGCACTGACCATCCATTTACTATGCACAAACTCATGAATTTCATCTATCCATCTCCACCTTTGTCTTCCAGGTTTTCTTCTAGCTCCTCTTGGGTACCATTCTGTTATTTTTTTAGTCCATCTGTCATCATGTCTTCGAGCTATGTGTCCTGCCCAAGACCATTTTAGTTCTTTAGTTTTGATAAGAATGTCCTTTACTTGAATTTGCTGCCTAATCCATGTGTTTCTCTTCTTATCTAACAGTCTGATTCCCAGTAAAATTCGTTCCATTCTTCGCTGTGTAGTTCTCAGCTTCTCTTCCATCTTCCATTCTTTTGGTGAATGCCCAAGTTTCACTTCCATAAGTCATGGTGGGGAGTATACATTGATTCTTTATTTTACGTTTCAGACAAACTGGAATATTGCTCTTCAGTATTTCCTGAAAGCTATCCATCCAAAATTTATTCTTCTCTTGACTTCCAGCCATTTATCATTATTACAGCTAATAACTTGTCCCAGATAAGTATATGACTCCACCTTTTCAATTACTGCTCCTTCAATCATAATTTTTCCCCTTTCTGTGGCATACTTGTTCATCATTACTTTTGTTTTAGCCATATTCAACTTTAGTCCTAAATCCTTACTAACTGTGCATAACTGATTAAGATTTTCCTCTAATTCTTTGGGATTAGGGCTTATGACCACAACGTCATCTGCAAATCGTAAATGGTTTATATCGTTTATCTTCATAGTTCATTTCAAAAAAATTAATGAAAACTTTTCATGCATATGATTCCAATATATATTCCAACTTTAATATTTGTACAAGAATAAGAGAAGTTTACCTCGATATCAAGCGTAGAACACTTCCGTATGATACTCTCCAAAAATTAACAATAATTACAGATCAAATGAACATAACTAAAAATTAAGTAAAAAAATAATTTAAAGAAAAAATTGCAAAACAAATTTCCTTCCTGAAGCTGACAATGCTTTTTGACAGCATGTCGTGATCGCAGGAATGAAAATTACTGAATAGGGATAAGCATGGAACTTAAACAGGGATTATCTGTATCCACGCAACCGCGAAGGACCATTTCTCGTATAATTATGTTGAAAACTAAGTATTTTGGTAAGTATGTTTTTCATTAATGGCATGAAAGGCTAATTCTGACGCTGCTGAACGAGAAGCACGAACTGAGGCCATGTGTTAATTAATTAGAAAGTTCAGAATAAACCGCGTAGAACCCTGATAAGACAAGTCACAAGACCGCAAGAAATGTTATATACTAGGTCATTTATTTGTGTTGCAAAAGAGGAAAGGACTAAGCAATTTGTATCTACATTATGTTCAGTCCATTATGTTTAGTTGGAAAATTAAATGCACTAGGCATAACCTTATGGGTTTTGATAATTAACTATATAATATCAGTGTAAATACACCATAGTTAACCCATAGATTTGAGCTACGATTGTAGCTTAGAAGGCATCGTTTTAATTGTATCTCATAATGTGGTTGCCTTCACAACAAGATAGCTACTATTGAATTATTTCAAATAAATAATGCTTCTCTAGTAGAGAAGACTACTGTTATTTATTTTCAGTGTACCACCACCCAGACGATCGTTTCGACTTTTTGGCTTCGTCATCAGTGGGTGGGTAGGTAATACAACAAGCCATCAAGCCTTCTATGCTACAATCGTAGCTCAAATCTATGGGTTAACTATGGTGTATTTACACCGATATTATATAGTTAATTATCAAAACCCATAAGGATTATGCCTAGTGCATTTAATTTTTCAAAGACATTACCACCACACCCTTCTGGCATCTCTCATAATGTGGATATAACTTCGCAACTGAGATGGCTTGTTGTATTACCTACCCGCCCACTGATGACGAAGCCAAAAAAGCTTCGAAACGATTGTCTGGGTGGTGGTACGCTGAAAATAAATAACAGTAGTCTTCTCTACTAGAGAAGCGTTATTTATTTGAAGTAATTCAATAGTAGCTATCTTGTTGTGAAGGCAACCATTATGAGATACAATTAAAACGATGCCTTCTACGCTACAATCGTAGCTTAAATCTATAGGTTAACTATGGTGTATTTACACCGATATTATATAGTTAATTATGTTTAGTATAATGTGTAATTTCCATATTGGCGTGGCTACAATTTTAAATTTGGTACCTTTAAAGAATCTGTTAAAGTTGTTTGTGCCACTGTTCAACATATGAGACAGAAAAAGTATTTTTTGATATTACTATTGTTGGTTGGTGTATTTTTTTTGTATTCTATCCTTAGCTAGCACCCTAATTCTGTCTACTGTAGCAAGTGGGTAACTCCTGTTTAAGAATCTGTTGGTTAATATTTGTATTTCTGAGCCCAGAGCAGATTCTGTAGTTGAATATTTATAAGCATTGAGAAACTGAAGGACCACGAGTCGGATATTAGATATGATCGATTAACAGAATTCTCATGTAATTTAATTTCGATGGTTTCTGCAATTAATAGTCTCATATAATTATGTTGAAAACTAAGTACTTCAGTAAGTATGTTTTTCTTTAACGGCATGAAAGGCTAATTCTGATACTACTGAACGAGATTAACATGATTTTGATTAACATGAAAATTCTGAGGAAACCGCATAAAACCTGATAAGACGAGTCACAATCACCGCAAGAAATGTTGTATACTAGGTCATTTGTTTGTATCGCAAACGAGGAAAGGACAGCGATTGTTCATTATAGTGTGTAATTTCCGTATTTGTCTGGCTACAATTTTAAATTCGGTATCTTTAAAGAATCTTAAGTTGTTTGTGCCACTGTTCAACATATGGGACAGAAATAAAGTATTTTTTTTGATCTTACATTGTTGGTTGGTGTATTTTTTTGTGTTCTGTCCTTAGCTTGTACCCTAATTCTGTCTATTGTAGGAAGGAAAATCATTTTGCAATTTTTTTCGTTAAATTAATTTTTTACTTAATTTTTAATTGCATTAAATTGATTTTTAATTATTGTTAATTATTTCTTACTGTAATGTAAGATTTTTAATTGTTTTCATTTTAATTTCTGGAGAGTATCATACTGAGGTAAATTTCCCTTATTCTTTTACAAATATTGATATCAACGTAGAACATATTGTGCATTATAGCTGTGGTTCGTACTATCAAATTTAATATATATACATTTCCTCTTTTAGGTGGATTTGTGTGTGTGTGTGTGTAGCAATATTTCTTTAGTTGAAGTAAACTTATATGCATCATTAAATTCTTATATGGGAAGATTAAAATTAAAGAAGAAACGAAAAACTGCATAATTATTAAACGGACATTATTCATTACGAAATGGATTTCAGCCAATTGTGTCAAATTTTAGACCTCCAAAACGGAGTAAAAAAAAAAAAAAAAAAAAAACAAGGTATAGAGATTAGTAAATTGCAGTGGCAATAAGGTAGCTATTCTTTTTTTTGGAAATACCATTGTCAACAGAGTAGAAGTAGCCACACTGATGCAGAAGGAAGCTCGTCTGTAAGTGGACGAAGGGAGTTTCAAGCTATCCAGATACCAACCTCTTGAAAAGTATGGGGGGGGGGGGGGCTGGAATTCAACGTGTCTTTTCTTTCAATTTGAACTTAGTTATAACTTCTCCATCATGCATAATTTCTATTCATTACTTAATTTAATTAGATTTTAGTATTATGTAATTATTGTTAATAGGTTTGTGGGCTAAACTGAGAAAATGTGTGGATAATTCCATCTGTCCCTTTTGTGCCTCCGAAGGCTGTATTTATGGTAATATGCCTGCATGCTGGAAACATCTAAGTGGTTGTATCTAAATATTAATATAAAGTAATAAAAAATGTAACATAGAAACCAAATTTTCAATTGTTTCAGCTATTCTATTTTTGCTCTTTAATGCCATTAAAACACTGCAGAAGAACCATCATTAAACTCAGCCATGATAAGTCTAACTTCCAGAAACTGTGTGCAGCACTTTAGTCCTGTTGGGAAACTTTGCTGTGGCATTCCTATACAGCATTTCTGCAAAGTCTTATCAGAGTCACACTATGATATGAATGGATGGCCCAGTGATAATTCAACTATGAAAAGTTTTAAATGTAATCATTTTTATTCTGTACACTAAATTAATTATTGCTGGCTTATTGAAACAATACAAATTGGGAGAGAAGGGGTGGAAGATAAATAAAAGGGTTGCTGCCTGAGCTATGAACATACATATAGTATAATATAATGGCGTTAAAAATGATGAGTATAATATAATGGCATTGTATTTGACTATGATTTTCTCGTGGTCAAATACAAACATGAAAATCACTGTAGTGATATTATCAAATTGCATTATGTCAGATTAATGCTTTGTGTAATAACCACTGAACTGAATCTCCAATTGCTAATTATCAACGAGTCACTAAATTTGCTCATGAAAAGCATAATTAAACTTCCACAAGGTATATATTAAGAAATGTATTAATTATAAAACAAATTATTGTACACTATCACATTTTACTTCCGATTATTGATTCACAATAACAATTTTTTATTACCCTGAGGTGAAATTCCCCCCCCCCCCAACATTGAAGGAAAAATAAATACAGTCAGTTCTCGTATAACACTACACAAATTCGATCATACACAATTTATAAATAAGGGAACGATATCGTATATAACACGAACTGAATTCGCTTATGCACGATTCGCCTTTGTGTTTACAAGAAATGGCAGTCGAATCACCCCAACTGAACGTAACATGATAGGAATGAGGAAAAGATTCTGAAATGTATTTGTTTTTTTATATCAGTGAAGGGGAAACACATTTCACCATAATAACGTGAAAACCCACACAATTCCAGCTATCAGTATTATTGCAATTGCAATTAGATAGAGTTTACTACCAGCTTATAACAGATTCCACTAGCAGAAATGCAACTGGAAATTGTTTTTTATTGTTTTATGGTAGTAACGCCCAGAAATGTGCTTTAGTAAAATGTGAGCTAGTGAGGTGTTAGTGTCTCTGCCATCACAGTGTTGTTTATTCAGTTGCTACACATGTGCAGCTTTGTTTATGTATATCAAGCGTGCCTCCTCAATTTTGTAATTGTGCTTTATTCCCTAAAAATGAGTAAAATACTTAAACGGTGTGAAAAGGAAGCGTCCTGGTGAAGACACTACAGATTCAGAGAGAAAAAGAAAAACAATATTGATAAACAGAGGCGGACTGGTCAAAAATTCTTACTCGAGAAAATTTGTAGTGGCCTCATACTAGCATTTATGGCCAAAATCACACTGGCCTCCGGCCCACCAGGGTTTCCACGGTAAGGCTTATGGCCAGTCCGCCTCTGTCGATAGAGAAAAAATATTAAATTGTGTAACGCTTTGAGCGAAATGAAAGACCATGTGATATTGCACATGCTACAGGCCTAAATGAGGCAACACTAAGAATTAGAAAGAATGTAGAGAAAGTGTAATTAGATCTATTAGATCAAGACACAAAGAATTGGAAGAGATGGAATGGCTGTCATCTGTTTGGATAGAAAATCAAACAAAGAACAAGTTTGCTTACGATATAAGCAAAAGCAGTAGCAATATTTTATTACGATTATTTATTATTTGGTAATGTTTTTGTTACAAATGTGTGTTCAATCTTGGGTAGTCTGCACCTAACCCTATTTTTCCCCATAGGGCCTGTTGTTTATATTGCACGATTTTGCATTGCACTAGGGTTTCTAGGAACACAACTATCGTGCTATCCAAGGACTGACTGACTGTAATAATAAGCTAAGTAATGTGTTGGCTGGTCATATCAGGTACTGGACTACTGCAATTTCACTGTATTTTTATCAATTATTCAATATATATATATATATTTTATTTTATTATTATTTTTTTTTTGGTAGTTGTTGGTGCATCGGCTTCTGTGGCCAAAATGCACCTCCCAAGGTTTTTGCAGTACTACTGAATATGACATGGAACCTGCTTCAATATATGGTTGATGTAAATGTCAAATATTTATCAAGGACACAGGATATAACGACTATAGGAACAAAAAGGAAAAATCCTTTTTGTAGTATTCATATTTAGAAAATGCCTATATAATATGCAACTGCATAATCTCAAAGTGGCTCTAAAGTGACAGACTTCATCCAGTACAATCTTGCTCAGCTGATAACAGGAACTGGAATATTAAACATTTCCTCACAATGCACAAAACCAACAAATATGTAATTACAGTAGACTTTAAGAATAACAGCACCTTCAGGGATTCAAGGTGCTGCTATTTTCATTTTTCCATTATCTAGAAAGTGTTTTTTTATTTTTATTTTTAATATATTTAATGCAGAAATAATGAGACTAAATAAGAAATAGAGAGATTAAGAATGCAATTTTATTAACTGCACATAAAAAATATAAACATGTTGATGATCCAATATTATATTCTGCCATTAATACGCTCCTACTTGCATCCCATTTATTTTTGTTATTATATCAAGTTTAGTCTGCACGGGTAGCACAGTGGTATCATCCTCCCCACACAGGTGGAAAAGGCCCGGGTTCGTTCCCCATTGACAATGCGAAGAACTTTTATTGGCTTTTTTCACTCCATAGCTGAGTTAGTCTGTCTCTGGTGTAGATAGCAAAGTTTTTTTTTTCCCAGGTAGTTGAAAGCAAATTTCTAGGTGAATACTGTTAGTTTGGATTATATCAAGTTTGTCACTAAGCTTTAATGTTGTTCTTCTCTGTACAAGGTTTATTAACTGTTGGAACCATAGTGAGGGGGTTTTAACTTAAAATAAATGTAAAACAGTGGTATAATCTGTGATATCAGTACAGAATTCACTTTCAAAATGGCAAATGTAAACAAATACAATAATCAAATGACCTGCCAGTTTCTTTTTTTCGGCAATGCAAGGCATCTGTGCTATATGTAAACATCTGATCTCAATGTGCCGTTGGCTCAAATGTTCTGTTTGGGTTGCTGTTATTTCAACAGTCTACTGTATTACGATTCAAACACATCCATTGGGTCAGATCTGGTATTAAGATTTTTATATTAGAATAAGTATTGGTAAACAATTCTAATATCTGTAAAAGCTAATTTAGATACACAAATTAAAATAGAGAAGTGAAATTTTGTATTTTGGCTGGATCGTGATTTTTTTTTTTTTTTTTATGTCATGAGCAAATTAGTACACAATGAATACTTTAGTCATTCCTTTAAGGTGGAAATTGCAACTTGCAATTTGTGACACACATTGAATATATGAAATTTTCTCAATACACAGACAAAACACCCCTCAGTTATGCAGCTCATGTGTACATTAAACCTTAAGCTATTGTGGTGACAATTTTAAAATCCCATAACCCATGTATCATGACAGCTTTGTTGAACATCTTGTCTTAAAGCTAGAATCTGATCAATGATTTCTGAATGCACTTGAAAATTTATAACACCATAATCATAATCAGGGACTGTATTTTAATTCTTCTGCACATTGCTGATTGCTTCACAAAATAAACATAAACACATTCTGCTTAATGCCAAATAAATATTGTATTTTAAAAACTATGTAGAAATACTACTCTAAAAGATAATATTTGAAAATAAATAGTTATCTCATTAAAAACTGAACAAGCTTTATTATGTACAATTTTCAGTCTTTCTCCAAGAAATCTGCAGAAATGAAGCCATAAAACTAGCTTCACTCAAAATGTGAGGTAGTGGTAACCACATGTAGGCACAGATACTATCAGCATCAAACAGTAGTGGTTCTGGAGATGCTGCTTTTGTCACAGTGTACTGGCACAAGCCTGAAAAATTGTCCAAAAGTAAGGCAAAGAACTAGATTGACATAATAGTTAACTGCAGTAGTTTATTAATCCTCATATGCTATCTTCGATAACGTCTACTCTCTTTTTCATCATCATCCCTACTAGATGATCGCCGCCTGCAATGAAAAAAAAAAAAAAACTTCCACAACAAATGTAAGATAATTTTTTGCTCATGGCAATAATAAAAAAATAGTCAAGACAGTTTCCTAAAGATTATTTATACAATAAAACTTGTTTTTGTTTTGGAGAATTTAACTCACCAGAACAAGATACCAGGAACAAGAGAAAATTGATAGTCATGTAGCTAAGTGTTATAATTACAATAACTATACTTGGAAGGATAGTGATTGTAAACAGGCCTCTTCTACATAGCGTAGACACTACATATAAGAGGTCCGTGTATGAATCCCATGAGACAGGAGGAATTTTTATAAGCTCATTTTTTCACAATAGCTAAGTTAGTCTTGGAAAAATAGTTATGGCTCCCATCCAGAAAACTTGAATTAATCATTAAAACAGGCAAACATATGTGCAATTTACAGACTATATTTGTTTCATCTTAGCTGCTTCAAGCAATTTTAACAACCCAACTTGTAAACAATCCTTGCAATAAACTAAAGAACCATTTTCATACCTTGCCCTCCAGATGACCTAAGAGACCTAAACAACATCAAAATACCAATATGGTATTGGTATATGTAACAGTTCAAATAAATCAATGTACACCTCAAAATGTGAATGTTATTTTGTTGCTATGTTCACTTTATATTTATTTAGAGGCTGCAGAAAACCAAAACCTTTAACGCTATAAAAAATAAAAATAAGAGACCCTACAAATCAGCCATAATTACAAATAATACTCTAATTTTATAACAAAAGATGTTTTTACCTGCACCCCCCCCCCCAACTTATGTAAGGAATTTTTCCATATTTGCAGAATTTTATAGAATATACAGTAAGTGCTGGTTATAGTGATCACTGCTTATTAGAATCAGTTGCTTTATAGAATCAAATTTCTATAAAGAAAGAACCGATTCAAATCAATAAAAAGCACTACACTTGCATCGTTCATTAGAATCACATTTTCCGTTATAAAAATCAATTTTGAATGCCTCTGTCATATTTTTCTAAAGCCCATTTCTCGAAGTCACAACCATAAAACAAATGTGCTGTTTCTCGTTTATTGGGCTTTTCTGTTAGTGCAATAAACAGGTAGTAAACTCGATCTTATTGCATTTGTGATAGCTGGAATTCTGTATTTTCAAGTTAGTATGGTGAAATGTGTTAACCCTTCACTGAAATCTGCTCTTCATTTCTATACTTAAACTTCGTCTCACTTGCATGTGTTGTGTGCTTTGTTGAGAGAGCTCAAATTCACTCTTTCTGTTCACTGATAAAGTCAGTGAACAGAAAGAGTGAATTTGAGTGTAAAAGACAAACTTATGAATTACAGAAACACAATAAATTAAACCTAGGCAATATATTTCAAAGGGAAGTGGCAGTAAAATTAGGAATGACTCAGTCATCTTTATCAAAATCACGTCTGGTTTCACTAATCTGATTAGTGAAACCAGAAAAAGGAAGTGTGAAAGGAAATGCCAATTTCCCTTCAGAAAGAGCACTGGAAGAAACTGATGCAAGTTGTTTGTTATTTGGTTTTTATCAGCATTAGCAACTAAGGCCATATTGCTCCGGGATACGCGGTGGTCATTCCCTGACCTTTCCGCATCCTCCGTGTTTGGTAGAGATGGGCTCTAACCACGGTCTAATCAAGAAGTGTGTGCTACGCACTGCTGCTCCTTCCCACCTGGCTACGGAGGTGCCCTGGTGCAAGTGATTATGAATATAGACTGTTATACAATATTGAAAAAATCTATAGTCTTTGTAGTGATAATTTAAAGCAATCTAAAATAAGTGACTGTTCTAAATTATATCATATTACAAAGTGTTATATTTAATTAATATTTATATTAATTAAGCTATGCACGTCCAAGTATCAATTTATTTTTATACTTACGATTTTCACATATCATTTAATTGGTAATAAACCTTTGGTAATAAAGTGTAAATTTGTGCTTTATATCTTTATTTTTATACTATCTGGATAATATTTGTTGATTTTTCACTTATTAGAATTGCCGTTTATTAGAATCAAAATTCAATTTGCAAACGTGATCACTATAACCCATGCTTACTGTACCTATTTTATAGGTATATTCGAATTTTCCATTTTATAGAAAATAATAGAAAATTTAAATATAGAGCTTTTACTGTATTTAACCAGTTAAAAGCTAACTAGGTTATGACATTAGATTGTAACATAAATCATAAGCTTACATTTTAAAGGAAATCATTGTATATAAAAATAAATATTTTTCTAAATTTAAGAAAGAGCAAGTGGGGGGATATATTTATTTGCCTCCATTCTCCCTTCAAAAATATTCAGCCTAGTATAAGGCTAAATTATACAAACAAAGCCAAACTGTATAACTATACTTGGTTCAATACATTATAATAAAGCTAACATTTTAGGAGAAGGAAATTAACATTAGCAGAGCAATATGGTGCAAGAAACCAAGCTTATACAGCATCAGCAAAAAAAAAAAATAAAATAAAATAAAAATAAAAACCTCCCATTTTATCCATCCATTCGCTCCAAAATCTGGAGACTAGGCACCTCGCAGGTGCCTAGTCTCCAGATGCTACAATTTGCAGAAATTAAACCTTTCTTGCTAAGACTACCCCTTTGTTCCCCTCACCAGTCTTGTTGCCCTTCTTTGTACTCATTCTAGCAACTGTAGCTATATCATTCCTAAATTGAGGTCTCCAGACCTGTATGCAGTACTCAAGGTATGGCTTGACTATTGCCTTATACAAAGGAATAATCACCTCCTTATCCCTGCTAACAAAATTCCTGTAAATCACTGACAAGATCCTATGACCTGCTCTGGCACCTGTCTGCACTGCTCAGAACACTTCATATCTGACTGAACAATTAGAGGGCTTAGTGACAGACAAAGTTAGCTACAAAATTGCATTTTTGTTTTGAAACAACTTTAGTTTAACTTTATACAAATAACAATGCATATCATGTCATAGAAATGTATTTCTCTAGTAGTTTACAAGTTACCTTGGGCAATAAGCACATTTCTGGTAAACCAAGAAAGTGTCAAATGACATTTTCTCAGTAAATTACAAAAACATTTACTACAAAATGATTTTGTAGTTATCGTTGTCTGACACTAATAAACCCTCGAATTACCCCCACATCTTTTTCATTCTCCGCTACCCTGAGTGTAGTACCAGACAGTACATTTCTCCGGGGTTACTGCTACCCATATGCAGTACTTTCTATTTGTCAATGTTAAACTTTAGTTGCCACTTCTCAGCCCATCTGCCCAAAACTTTTCTAGATCCTGTTGCAGAAACATACTGTCATTAAAAACCCTGCCAACCTTTGTATCATCGGCAAACTTCAACATTAAGCCTGATATACCTTCATCAATATCACTGATAAATACATAAAACAACAATGGGCCCAACAGAGACCCCTGGGGGGACACCACTAACATTAGTCCACAAAGAGCAGTGTTCACTGATTGCCTCCCATTATGTCTTCTCCTACTCAACCATTATTTTATTCATTGTAGCCATTAATACCATACTGCTCCAATTTGCACAGTAGTTTTCCATGTGTAACAGTATCAAAAGCTTTCCTGAAATCGAAGTTTAGGACATCAAAATTATTTTTTGCATCTAGTTCCTTTGTGACCACATCATAGTATCCAATCAAATTGGTCAGACAAGACTTCCCTTTAACAAGCTCACGCTGTGTTTGAATTATTACTGCAGCCTTGTCTAGGTGATCCTGCAATGCCATTATTTTCACCAGAACAGAAGTTAAACTAACACTTCTGTAATTACTCGTATCACCCTTTGATCCCCCTTTGTGAATTGGAGATATACATTTGCACATCTCCAGTCCGTGGGTACCTCCCCGGAGTCCAAGGATGCTCTCATAATTACGGCTAAGTGTTTGCCACCTCCTTTAATATAACTGGATAGATCGCATCTACCCCAATTGCTTTTCTTATGTTTAACTTCAACAATTTATCCTCCACTTTGCTCTCCGTTATTACAAAATCATTTAGCTCCCTGTTGGAGTTTAATAAGCTTCTGTCCTCCACTTCCCTACAGAATTCCTCGTGTGTAAATGTAGATGCAAAATACTCTTTCAGTTTGTCAGCTGTCTGAGCAGGATCATAAACAGTCGAACGATCGATATCAAGTGGACCAATCTGATTCATCCCCTTCCTTCCATATTTTATATAAGTAAAATAATCTTTGCTGTTTTTCTTTCCATCCTTTGCCAAAGATTTCTCGTAATCTGCCTTTATTTGCCTAACCTCCTTTGTGACTTCATTACAAGACTAGCTATATCTGTCATAGGCTTTGTGTCACCTGATAATTTTTATGCATTTTTCTTCTCTGTCACAAGTCTCATTAGTTCATCTGACCCCCATTTTGGTCTAAACTTTGAACTGTATTTCTTAGTTGGTGTGAAAAGCCTAGTAGCTTCCAAGATTAATTTCTTGAATGCTTCCCATTTAGATTTTTCTGTTGGTAACATCGTCAGTTCTTCCCACTGTACAGAATTTAAAAAATGTCTGAGACCACTGTAGTCACCTTTACAAAAGCAAAAACCCTTCCCTTCATCCCTGATGGCAGCTACATCTTTAAGTAAATCCCACGTCAGTACACTGTTATCACTGCCACCTAATGGTTCCTTTATTTGCAAATTCTTAATGCATGAATAATCACTGCTGATAATCAGATCAAGAGTATTACTCCCTCTGGAAAAATTGCAATAATGTGGAGATGTGATCAGAGGCAGAACTGGGTCCAAATTTTTTTTTTTACCGTTGAAAACTTGTAGCAGCCTCATACTAGTGTTTATGGCCAAAATCATACCAGTCCCCTACAGTCTTTAGTCCACTGGGGTTTCCCCCAGTAAGCCTTATGACCAGTCCACCTCTGGATGTGATTTACTGCTTTATAAAGCAGTAAATTGAACTCTGGGTAATGTGTACTTCATGACATGTAAAAAGGAATTTATTAATCTGGATAATTAATATACTGGTAACCTCCCATATAAGATAGTACTTCTACAACACAGTTTTGTTCTAACACGATTGATAAAGTACGGAAATCTTTGCAAAACATGGTTTTGCTCTAACGCAATTAGAGAAATGCAGAAAACCCTGCATAACACAGTATTTTTGTGCAGAGAAAACCCTGTATTATGTTGGATGTAATTTTTCAAAATTTCCATTATTTTTTGTGAATCCCCACTGTTGTTATGCAAAAAAAAAATTATTGGGAAATCCCTGTGTTAGGTTCTGTACTTGTTCAAGACCATAAAAAATTCTGACTTGGAAGTGCGCAGTTTGTGACTTTTAAGGTTTTTGTAAGGTTATTTTGGTTTTTATTTGATCGTTTATAAATTTTTCAGGGTATGTATTACTAAATATTGCTCTTAAAAACCGCATCTGAATAATTTTTTTTTATAAATTAAATTCCAGCCCTAAATTATGCTTAAGGAAAGTAAAAAAGCACCACTCCAAAGAAACTTTATATTTCTCTAGAATCAAAGAGAAATTTTGGATCGTCTTAAAAAATGGGAAAGGTATCGTACATTACATACATAAAAGTTTAAATTTAAATGAAGCAACAATCCAGACCATAAAGAAAAATGAACAGAAAATTATAAGTATTGTTGCTGCAGGATCTTTAATTTCTGCAAATATGACAGCATGTCCAGGGGCACCAATAATTGAGAAAATAGAAAAAGCACTCAATACTTCGATTGATGATAGCAGTAAATGAAATTAAACAAAAGGCACTAAAAATTTAATAACCATTTAAAAGAAAATGGAGAATCCTTAGTTAACCCGGTGTTTGTTGCCAGTAAGGGTTGGTTTGAACAACTTAAAAACTGCTTCTCATTATATAACAATGAATTCAAGGAGAAAGTGCATCGACTGATAATGAAGCTGCCCAGAATGTATGCAGAGGAATGTCAAAAAATTATTGAAGAGCACAGATATACACCACATCAAGTTTTCAATGCCGATGAGACAGGTGGAAAAAAATGCCCAACAACGCTTATTTCAAAAAAAAGAAGACTGTACCAGGTTTTAAGGCATCAAAAAGATCATGTAATGTGCAGTAATGCATCAGGTGATTACATGATAAAACCTATGCTAATTTTTAGATCCTCTAATCCTAGTGCAATGAAAAGTGTAAATAAAAACGTGTTTTGTGTATATTAAAGAGCAAATAAAAAAGCTTGGGTAACTGCCAATTTATTTAAAGAATGGTTTCTAAATTGTTTTATGCCAGTTGTGGAAAACTATTTAAAGCTGAAAAATCTAGATTTCAAAGTTTTATTACTATTGGATAATGCATGCCATCCAAATGTTAATGTTTCTACCACCAACTTCTTTAATTTTTAAATTGTGGACTGTATCGGAATCATAGCTTTATTGCTCAAAGAAGTAAAACCATCAAAATTAAATGAGTGTTGGAAAAATGTATGGCGAAAGCCAGTTCATTCAGGAAACAGGGTCAAACCAGCAGAAAAAGGAATCAGTGCAATAATAGAACTTGCTAAGTTGGTAGGAGGAGAAGATTTTGATGATATGACTATTGAAGACCAAGAATTGTGGTATAAAAAAGAAAGAGGCCAGTGAAGCGGATTTGGTGGAACTGGCATCAGAGATAAACCGAATGAGATGAAAATTCTGAGGTTCCAAATTTTACAATAAAAAAGCATACAGGAAGGCATAAACTTAACTGAGCAATTACAATCTTATTTTTTGAATGCAGATCCTCCGACTGAAAGGAGCACAAAAATGAAAGGAGTTCAAAGGAGCACTGAAAGGAATTCAAAAATGCTTAGTTCCATACAATGAAATTTACAAAGATCTATCAAGCAAAAGCAAACAAACTCAGATTACTGATTTTTTTAAAGACAGCAGAAGATACACGAAATCTAGATGCAGATGAAAGTTTAGAAGGTGAAGATATTCTGCAAAAGAGAAAATGTCCTCGTATGATTGTGATTTAGTGATGAAGAGGAAGAAAATTGAATGAACATACATCATCTGACTGATGTATATGTATCACAGTTTGTAAGACGTTTGTTCAGTTATTACTATTTTTAATAAAAATTAAGGTTCCAATAGTTATAAAAAATGGTGTATTTTTGTTAGCTTTTGGAACATGACCCCCTTTTTGTACTGGCTATTAGTCCCATATAACACGGTTTCACACTGCACGAGATTTTGTAGGCACCTAACTACCATGTTAGGTTCACCTGCACATTTATTCTAAATTCAAGTATAAATTACTTATAATTACTTATCTAATTAATAAACTCCTTGTTATGCAGTATAGTTTATCCATAATATATCACTCTGTAATAAATGGTTGAGGTTGATCTTATCAAAAGAAAAATTTACCGTTTTCTTTTACGATCAGTGATACTTTCTTTACCAGAATCATCATCACTTCCTGATCCTGAACTTGAGCAACATGATGACTCTGAAGATGATGAGGAAGAACTAGATGCACTAGAACTATCAGATGCCACACCAGTATCTTTACTGACATCTATATGATCAGCAATAGCAGCTAATTCTGGTCTTTGTTCCTAGGGCAATGTGAATTCCCATTAATAACAAAAAAATTTGCAGTTACCAGGAAAAATAGAAACATTAAATCAGTTTTCTGCTCATATAGTGTTATAGCTACACTTAACACTCTGTATGTAACAGTATAAAATGATTAAATACTTAGTACTAGCAACATATAGCTGACAACTTTTGACTTTCAAAAAGATGAAGATAAGAATCTGTAAGCAGAACGAAAATAGAATGTGTTTTGGCCAAACAACCAATAAAACAGGAGATTCAAAAAAAACAATAAGTCCCCATTGCTTTAGAAAATAAATTTCACTGACAATATACACATTTTATATTAAATTGTATGCTTTTAAACATACCTACCTACCATTTTTTTCCCTCTGGATTTCTGTTTTTGGATATTGTATTAATTGATTATGATAGTTTCAAGACACTATTGCATACTTTGCTCTCTTCAGAAATGTTGGGCCAAAGTTTAATTATTATTATTATTAGCCATATGGTGCAAGGAAGCCTGAGGTTTTTGCTGCACCAGCCAAAAAAAAAAAAAAAAAAAAAAAAAATTCTGAGTTACCCCTGAGAGAGAGAGAGAGAGAGGGGGGGGGTCAGAAATAGAAGGGAATCACCAAGAAAGAGAAGAATGATAACATCCAGCCAGCTCAGGACTCTGGGTGTGCCAAGCCCCATACTCACCAGATGTGAGCCCCTGGGGGTATTCATGAAAATGGCTCTGCTGTGTAAGAGCATTTCTGAATCTTCACAATAGAGAGATCAGATCTGAATAACTCATCTTGTTTGTTTTTCTAATCCTGGCTGAATTTTTCCTTCTCACACTCAGATGAAACACCACTTTTTTTTAAGGAATTGTTAAAATGCTGAGCATGACTGAGATAATTTGTTAATTTCAAGCTTACTCGTGCACTTATCAGTTCACCAACTGATAAGTACACATCAAATACCATTGTACATCAATTTTCCCTTCTTTCATAATAGCATCTGGTAGGTTCTCACACTGAAACTGACATCACTTATGCTTCATCTATTTCTTTATCTTTAATGACATCAAGTACTGTGAACTTGCCCACACACACTTTCAAATTTGAAAATGATGCACTGCCAACTGATGAAATTTGTGCTATATCTCAGAATTTATAGCAGTTGCATGTTAGTGCATCATGCACTAACATACAACTGATCATGCACTAACATGCAACCATACTTGGTCACTGAGCAAAAGAACTGAATCTTCTCCTCTTGTGCCTATGACTAAGTAAAAATAATCCTTCTGGTGTCTTCTATCGCAGTCAATTTCAAAAATGGAAGTGGAAGATTTGAAAACTCTTAGTGAAATAAATTTGCATATAACATTCTTCAACACATCCAAGAGTAATGACCTAAGTGCAGGCAACTCTCGGTTTATGAACATTTGTTCATAAACCGAGCGTCGGTTTATGAGCGTCGCAATTCATTCAAAATTTTTTATTAAACCCTCCAATAGAGTTCCTTATAAAACGAAAGGCCAAATGTATAGTGAACATAATTGCAAAATTTAAATATATAAATTTTTAAAAAATGTATTTATTACAATGATTATCAGAAAATTATATGATAATTAGACCGAACTGTTCTTGGTTAATAAAACTAACCCAGCCAGTAAAAAAAAAAACGTTGGTTTACATGGCACGCCACATAATGTTTTCTCGTGGAAAAGAAATCGGTGATTCCCCCTATTATAATATAATAGGATCATCACTTGTCTTAGACAGTCAACCATTGGTTCACTTAGGGTCTGGGAAAGGGACGCAAGCTTCCCTGTCCCTTTCTCTTCCAGTCGCAAAGATACCTGAAATGGATAATAGCAGCACTGCGAACACACAGCAAAAAATGCACCCGACCAATCTTTCGTGTCACACAACAGCAAACGTGGTCAGTTGTTTTATAGACACCATTAAGTGTAGTTCTGCATCTGGTGACTTAAAAATATATTTTTAAAATTTTAAGCAATCATGGGTCCAAAGCAAAATAGTAGTGCTGGTGCTAATAGTGGTAGTAATAAAAGATGCAGTATACAATAAACCACTCAAAAATTAGTACATGGTTTTAATGCCTTAAAATTGCTGCTAACATACACAATACTTATCGTAAAAGTTTAGGAATGCAAGATGCACATAACGAACAACATCTTGGAATGGAACTCGTTTGTAAATCGAGAGTTGCTTGTATGGATATTGGATACATTGGACTGAAGAGCTATTTTTGGATTTTTCAACACTGGTATGACATTTAAAAGAAGCAAGTAAATTGTTTTGCTGAAGTTAGAAGAGAGAAACATGAACAGCCTTTCTGCACAAGAGAGTACAGCATGCCTATGAATAGACTTTCTGCATCAGAGATAAACCACATCAGAGGATGATAGTGCAGATGAAAATTCTTAAGTTCCATAAACTTAGCAGAGAAATTACAATCTTATTTTTATGAATGCAGATCCTCCGACTGAAAGGAATTCAAAAATGCTTAGTTCCATACCATGAAATTTACAAAGATTTATCAAGCAAAAGCAAACAAACTGAGCTTACTGATTTTTTAAAGGTAGATATTTTTTATAGCATAACTCTGCAGAAAAGCCTATTTATGTTTCCCTTGAATCATTCTTTGCTTATCAGCTTGCTTGACTTATTTAGTATTGCTTTCACCAAAAGTCTGAAATACAACAGTTCTTTCTATTGAGTTTGTAATTTTGTCTTATTTTAGCCCATCTGCCCAACTTTTTCAGATCCTATTGCAGTAACGTACCTTCCTTACTGTCATTAACGACCCTACCAACCTTGATATAGCCTGCAAACGTGGACATTAAGCCTGATATGCCTTCATCAATATCATTGATGAAGGTATATGAAAACAACAATGGACACGACTAACAACATTATTACAAGGAGAGGAGTGTACACCGATTGTTGTTTGTTATTTGGTTTTTAGGAGCATTAGCAACTAAGGCCATATTGCTCCGGGAATATGCGGTGGCCATTCACTGACCTTCCCACATCCTCCGTATTTGGTGGTGACGGGTTCGAACCCCAGTCTAATCAAGAAGCGTGTGCTACGCACTGCTGCTCCTTCCCACCTGGCTATGGATGCGCCTGAATTATAGAAGCCAATTCAGAAGAACAGTGCCCATGGAAGTATCTGTAGAAGAGGCATGCAGCAGAAACAGTACGTATATGAGACAGCGAGTGGAGAGACTGTTAGAGATGAATCATTAATTAACCTAAATGCCCTCTTCTGAATGGAATTAAGAAGCCTGAGAGAGGTTTTGGGGGCACACCCCAGATGTGGGAACAATATTCCATGGCACGGCGGATTTGCGATTTATACAGAGTGAGCAGCTGTTTGGAAGAAAAGTAATGCCGAGAGCGAAAGAGAAAACCAAGTTTTTTAGATGCAGAGGAAGCAATATTTGTAATGTGCTTGTGCCAAGAGAGATTAGAAGTCAGGGTAATCCCCAAAAGAGATATCATTTTGCCTAGAAATCAGAGTGTCACCAAAGATAAGGATAGGAGCAGAAGAATCCTTTTTGCGAGATATAAGACAAGACTGAGTTTCAGAAGGGTTGTAATCAACTAAGTTGTCTTTGCCCACTGGAGAATTACCTGAAGATCGGCATTTGAGGAATTGGTAGCAGACGTTCGACAAGTTGAAGCTTATTGAGCAGGGCAAGGTTTCTCAAAATGGAAAGTGGAATGCAATGTGCTATCATCCGCAAAACTATAGATAGGATTTCCAGTAAATGGAAGAAGGTCATTAATATACAAGAAGAAAAGAGTGAGGGAAAGAACTGAACCTTGGGGGACACCGGCATTAGTGGAAAAGTTAGAAGACAGAGAGCCATCTACCATCACCCTCAGTGAGCGATCAGGGAGAAAACTGGATTAACCAATTACTAAAAATAGTTGGCAAACCATAAGATGGAAGCTTGTTTAGAAGACCTTTATGCCTCAGTGAGCAATCAGAGAGAAAACTAGATAACCAATTACTAAAAACAGTTGGCAAACCATAAGATGGAAGCTTGTTTAGAAGACCTTTATGCCTCAGTGAGCAATCAGAGAGAAAACTGGATAACCAATTACTAAAAACAGTTGGCAAACCATAAGATGGAAGCTTGTTTAGAAGACCTTTATGCCTCAGTGAGCAATCAGAGAGAAAACTGGATAACCAATTACTAAAAACAGTTGGTGAACTATAAGACGGAAGCTTGTTTAGAAGACCTTTATGCCATACATGATCGAAAGCCTTTGAGATGTCAAGAGCAACTACTTGTGTTTCACTGAACCTTTCCACTGAATTAGTCCATAAATGGGTAACATAAGCCAGAATATCGCCAGTGGATCGACACGAAGTTTAAGAGTTGGCAGTTATAATTATATAAAATGGTCTAATAGTTGAAAAAAATAATAAAATGTATGCATAGCACACAGTGATCATTCTTGACCTGACAGAAAAGAGAAAAACTAAAATCTAAATTAAGAGATAAGCAGACTTGACTTACCACATCCTAAATAAATAATCACATGTGAACTTTAATGTAGCCAAAAAAGAAATTGAGGAATGAATTAAGTTCCAAGCTTTCAATTGTCCCTAGAGGACTGAAAGCTTGGAAAATGGCAACTTTGAATGTTGGACATGGTAAAATGTTTATTTATATGCATAGAATGCACAAAACTTGAACCTCATGAAGACAAATACAGTAAACCCCCGCTATTCCCGGGGGTTACGTTCCTGAGAAATGTCGCGAATCCCGAAAACACGTATACTGAGTTATGGCTCCCATAGTAATAAAGGGGATCCGTTCCAAAATTTGAAATATATAAGAAAAACTAGTCTAAAATTTTGTCTACGTATGTATTATATGTACCTTCATAATATGACTATGTACATAGACAGTACATAGTGAAATGCAAACATATGGCATCGAAATGAAAATAAGAAACAATTTAATATTAAATGTAATGTTTATTAGAAATTTCAAACCAGCGCCTTTGCTAACTAAAAAACTTATCCCGCCAGTGCTATCACCAGTTTCGCTAAAGTGTTGATAAAGGAGTTTTGCCTTTTCGCGAATGATGAGTGAACTTAATGGAATTTTATTTTGAATTCGGTCTTCTATCCACAGATTTAAAGCTTTTTCCATTTTTTCTAATTTAACATCACGAGTTACAGAGCAAATTTTTGAAGCAATTAGCGCGTTTTCACAGACACTACGGCAGATTTTTTCTTCTGATTTCTTGATTGATCGTACTGTTGACTCATTGATTTTATAATGTTTTGCCACTGAGGAGACACTTTCACCATTAGAAAGTTTGTCTAATAACTCAATTTTATTCGCCAATGTCATCACCTTCTTTGATATTTTCACATTTCTCTTTTTATTCGTAGCCATATTTTTGTAGGGGTTAGAAAGAACTTGTCCACAATAGTCACTTTCTTCCGTTAACACACTCGAAAAAGTCTGTTTTACACTGCAAAACGGTAGATTTATCATTTTTGTAAGCATATCAATTTATAAATTGATAAATTTATTCAATTTATAAACATATAAATTAAAAGCAAATGACGAAACCTTCCATGACAAACGCATAACACATACTGAACAAGGATTAGCGAAAAACATCCACGCTTGCGATTTTGTCACCCCTCCCCCCCCACCCACTGAGCGCTGTTTTGACCGGGAAAGATAATTTTAGCCACGCCCATGTTTTTTATGGCGGAAAATATTCATGGCGCTTTAAAATTCACATTTTTTTAGGTTTCATTTTATATTAAATTGGCGATCGCGAAACCGCGAATACAGATACCGCGAATAGCGGGGGTTTACTGTATATAATACTATGTTTAGAAATAGTTTTTTCTTCATCCTCAATAACTCTTATAATTTTGAAGAAATAAAAATGAAGAGCACAGGATAATTAAAAGTATGATGCAAGATATAAGACAAATTTGGGGTAAGCCCAGAATTGCAAGCTGAAGTTCTAGTTATTATGCCTGCAAACTTAAGTGAAGTGATGTATAATCATAAAATAAGAAAAACATAGTAAAACAAATCATATATATACAGTAAGACAAGACAAAACGAAGAGATACGCAAAAGAACAAAGCTGTATTGATATGTATGACTATAAATAATGAATGAAATCATATATAAAATAATCATATGAAAAAAATAATGACCAAGAACAACACTAGGTTACTTGAAATACACTATGTTGCTAGCCAGTGGGTACAAGTTTTTCAGACTGTAATACACCAAGAAAGCATAATGTATACAATATATATATATATAGAGGCCAGAATTGAATTTAAACAACCTCTCAATTAGAGTTATAGGTTCAAGTAGAAGTTTTATGAAATTTATAATATTTCTATGGACCTTCAAAAGTGATAATTTAGATATGGGATTGGGGAATTTTTAATAACCAGTTTGTTATGCAAAGTCTTGATATTAGATATGTAGATAGAACTTTTTATGCAAATGGCAGCAATCCTGAGACATTAGAATAGAATAATACTGCATGTACAGATTTGGAGATACTGGATGACCAGTGAGTAAGACTGAATACACTGAAATTTAATGCAACTGATTACCACTCTCTATCTTCAACCACTTAGCCCTCCCTTTATCCATAGCAGCAACTTGCTATACTGCTTCACCTTGTACAGCACAGTAGTTTTCATATGCAACAGTATCAAAAGCTTTCCTAAAATCCAAGTATATGATATCAAAATTATTTTTTCATCCAGTTCCTTTGTGACCACATCATAGTATCCAATCACATTGGTGAGACAAGACTTCCCCTTAACAAACCCATGCTGTGTCTGAACTAAAACTGCAGTCTATTAGCATTAGCAGAGGCATATGATGCAAGAAAGCAAGCTTATGCAGCATCAGCCAAAATAAAATTAAAAAAATAAAAAAACTACTATTTTATCCCTCCGTTTGTTCGAAATACCTGTCCTAATGCTTGTGGCAGAAATGTATGACTATAGATTTGTGGTTTGATAATCTGCATCCATTTTGTGTGAACCATAATTCAATATTATTTATTGATATTTGGAGATGCCTCTTGATGCAGCTCATATTCTGGGAGGGACAGAATATGGTAAGATTATCAGCACTGTTGACTCATTACAGTGTTTGGAATGCTATCTGTGATATTATTTATTCATATTGGAAATAAAGTGGCACTGAGAATGGAGCCTTGTGGGACCCCTTCTTCTTGTTTGTATGTTTGAGACAGAACTTGCCAGTAAAAAAATTGGAAGGACCTCTCATGTCGATAGAATGGATCTCTCATGATGCTACAGCATCATGAGAGATCCATATCAAACACTTTCCCTGTATCACGACAGTCTGTGACAAGATGTTGATTTCTAATTAATACATTTCTTATATTTTATTCAGCTTTTACCATGAGATCTAAAGAAGATCATTTTCCGAAAGCCAAACTGATTATTACAAATTATGTTTCGGGATTCAAGGTATCAGGTGAGTCAATGGTACACCATTTTTTTTTTCAAAGTTTTACTCAAGCAGATGGTTAGAGAAATTGGTCTATAGTTGAGGAATTGAAAGATCATTTTTGTTTAGGGTTATATGGTACCCTTGGAGTGTACTCCAAGGGTACCATATAATCCTAATGTTCAGGGAATATATGTTCAGAGGAAATCCAATTGTAAAAGTTTAGCAGTGAGGATAATGATTTCAGATCTAAACATTGAACAATTATATAGTAAATTCTGCCAGGGCCAACAGCACTGTTTCTTGAGGTATTTACGGATTCTTTCAGTTCAGAGAGTGTGAGTGTTTGATTACAGGTAAGGACAGGTAGCTTCAAAGCTTAGTTTGTATTTCTCAGCTTTGGCTTTAATTTTTTTGAAATGAGAGTTGATGTGTGGCTGAGCAGACAATTCAGAGAATACCATTCCTACAGCAATCTCCAGGAGAAGAGATCTCCTTCCCATTACAGTTATGAATAGGAGAGGTTAACATCTCCTATACTAAGAGGTATACTATTTACAATTTAACTGCTGATTATTATTCTGGCATAAGTAACTTTGTTGATTGATGAAGTAAACTTTATCCAGGAAAAGTTCCAAGCTGCATTTTTTTTATATTTTTACTTTGTTACAATCTTTGTTCCACCAGTGGTTGGTGCCTACAATTTCTTAATCAACACTGCCAGGATGGCATCTGATAGTATCCATGTTGTGATATGGAGTATAAATAGTAGAAAACTCAATTTTCTGTGACAGGAAGAAGAGGAAGACTGACAAGCACTCGCAGTGTTTAATGAATCAATATATATATATATAATGTTTATGAGTTATTATTATTATTATTAGCCATATGGTGCAAGGAAGCCTGAGGCTTATGCTGCACAGCCAAAAAAAAATTTGAACCACCCTGAGAGAGAGAGAGAGAAGTAGAAGGGAATCACCAAGAAAGAGAAGAATGATGATATCCAGCTCAGGACCCTGGGTGTGCCAAGCCCATACTCACCAGATGTGAGCCCCTGGGTTTTTATATTCTCCAGTATAACTACTAGATAAGTACTGGATTCTGAAGACAGCAGTTGAGAGATGATGGTATCCTTGAAGAATACAAAGGATACCATCACCTCTCATTACTCACATTTAGAGCAACCTTTAACCTAATGCCAGATCATTTGTTGAGTGGTTTAGTTTGAAAGAGGTTCCCCCATTTCGGCATAAAAAGTTACAGCTATACGGGGTGGTGATGGAAACTATCAAAACTGGCCATACAATTTAGTAGCAGAACTTGTCATCAAAGATGAAGAGGGATTTACAGGTTTCTCTATAGTGAGATCAAACTGGTGATAAATGTGATCAAACCATTCCAGCACATTTGGCCTGGATGAGGCATATGCAGGAGATACTTTTTTTTTGTTAGTTGTTGGCGCATCGTCTTCTGTGGCCATAATGCACCTCCCAAGGTTTTTGCACTCCTCTGATCCAAGCCCGAGGTGGGATTAGAACCCGCGACCTTTGGGTTGCCCACCCGGCTAGTGCGGTCAGCTTGCAGGAGATACATAGTCCAAAATATAATGATCTGCACCCCATGATATAGAAAAGATTACTCTGAGAAGATTTAGTTTCAATTTAGAAAGTTTAGTTTAATTTGTTAAACAGAAATTTCTTTATAAAGAATATGACTTTTCCAACAATGAAAAATACTGTAATTCAACATTCAGAAATATAGTAAAAGATGGGAAATAAATAAGAAATAAGTAGGTATGAATAGATTTTCTAACACTTTAAAACAATTAATTTATTAATACATACATATTAAAAATGCCTACTAATGTAATGTGTGCATTATATTAGTAGAATTTTAAGAATTATTTCATAAAATATTTGTTTATTTTTTGTTGTTCATTGGATTTTACTATACATCGTTCATAAAAATGTTTTTGTTTAAACACTCAAATATATTTTTTGGCACATTTTCTTCACACTGAAGGTCTCAACATAAAGTTTCAAACACTGCCAACATTTCATGTTTGGAAGGTTTAATATTGCCCTCATTTTCATCCAACTCATCGTCTACATTGTCACTAGTTCTTTGAATACTCTCCAAAATGCTGGAGTCACTTGGATATCAGCTACTATGGAATCATTATCAACTCCTAAAAATTTGTCAAGAACAATTTCTTCACTGACCAAACCTCTTACTTGGAATTCTTATGAAGATTGCTCAGTATCTCATAGTAGTTCAAACTTCTCATCACTGTTAATTGGCATTTCAGCAAAACCTGCTTTTTTGAAACAATTCTTAATCATTGTTTCCATCACATCTTGACTCCACACTTTTGCCAACTCTGATATGCACATCCACAAATCTATAACAATCTATAGGTTGCAAAGTTGGTCTCTATTCTCAGTATAATTTTGTTCAGTACATGCCTTCAGTAGTGCATTTTCAAATTCTTGATAATGCCTTGGTCCATTGGCTAAAGTTTAGATGAGGTATTGAGAGGGTGGTAGTAGTAGTAGTAGTAGTGGCATGTGATGCAAGAAAGCAAGTGTATGACCTTATGCAGCATCAGCCAAAAAAAAAAAAAAAAAAAAAAATCACACCATTCCCTCCAAATGCCTGTCCAGTTCCTCCTTAAATTTATTCAACCTATCAACTTCCACAACGACAGATGGAAGTTTGTTCCAGCAATTAACCACCCGCTGGGCTAAAGGCAAATTTCCGCACATCTATTCTACATCTGTCTTTTCTTAATTTGAATTTATGTCCCCTTAGGTTCGTAATCTGAACAAGTGAAAGGATCCCATCAGAATTCAGCGTGCTCAACCCATTCAAGGCCTTATACACCTCAATCAGATCACCGCGCAGGTACCTAGTCTCCAGCCACTGCAATTTGCAGAACTTAAGCCTCTCTTGGTAGGAGGATCCCTTCATTCCCCTCACCAATCTTGTTGCCCTTCTCTGTACACGCTCAAGTAAATCTATATCCTTCCTAAAATGAGGGCTCCAGACCTGTACGCAGTACTCAAGGCGTGGCCTGACCATTGCTTTATACAGAAGGACAATCACCTCCTTCTCCCTGCTAGCAAAATTCCTATATATCATTGACAAAACCCCATGACCTGCCCTGGCAGCCTGTCTGCATTGCTCAGAAAACTTCATATCTGACTGCACAATTACTCCCAGGTCTTTTTCATTTTCTACCACCTTAACTGTAGTACCACACAGTTGGTACGTTTCTCTGGGGTTACTTCTACCCATATGCAGTACTTTGTATTTGTCAAGGTTAAACTTCAGTTGCCACTTCTTAGCCCATCTGCCCAAATTATCTAGATCCTGTTGCAGTAGCACACTGCCATTACTGTCATTAACAACCCTGCCAACCTTTGTATCATCTGCAAACTTCGACATTAAGCCTGATATACCTTCATCAATATCATTGATAAATATACAAAACAACAGTGGACCTAACACCGAACCTTGTGGGACTCCACTAATAACATTAGTCCAAGAAGAGCAGCACCCATTGATTACCACCCTCTGTCTTCTCCCACTTAACCATCCTTTTATCCATTGTAGCAACTTACCCTTAATACCATTCTGCTCCAATTTGTACAATAGTCTTCCATGCGCAACAGTGTCAGAAGCTTTCCTGAAATCCAAATATATGATATCAAAATTATTTTTTGCATCCAGTTCCTTTGTAACCACATCATAATATCCTATCAAATTTGTCAGACAAGACTTTCCCTTAACAAACCCATGCTGTGTCTGAATTATTGCTGCAGTCCTGTCTAGATGATCCTGCAATGCATCTTTAACCAGTGACTGCATTATTTTACCCGGAACAGAAGTTAAACTAACTGGTTTGTAATTACTCGTGTCACCCTTCGATCCCCCTTTGTGAATTGGGGATACATTTGCACATCTCCAGTCCGTGGGAACCTCCCCTGAGTCCAAGGATGCTCTCATAATTATGGCTAAAGGTTTGCTTAGTTGCTTGCCGCCTCCTTTAATATAACTGGATAGATCCCATCCACCCCAGGTGCTTTTCTTATGTTTAACTTCAACAATTTCTCCTCCACTTTGCTTTCAGTTATTACAAAATCATTAAGTATCCTGCTACAATTTGTATCAGAGTAGAAAACAAGCTTCATACTTGTAAGTTTCAAAACTACTGAGTGAAGGTGGGCAGGGTAGTTATCAACAGTCAATGCAATTTTTCAGTTTTCTTTCATCTTTCTATCAAAATTTAAAATCCACTGTTCGAAAATTTCACTTTTCATCCATGATTTTTTGTTGTAGTTCAATTCTAATGACTTCACTCCTTTGAAACATCAGAATTATTTACTTTTGCCTATTACCAAAAGCTTCAGTTTTTCATCACCAACCAAAACTGTAATTCTCATCTTACTATGTTTACCACCTACACATTTATTATCTTTAAAAGCCCGTATCTTGTTTGGTCAACATTTAAAAAATAGACCTATTTCATCAACGTTAACTATGTCTGGCCTTGTAGTGCACCATAATTTTTTCAAAACTGTTTCTTTTCAATGGGTACAGTTTTTTTTTATTACAACTCCACTTTCACCAGAAATAACTTTTTCGAGTAAACCATGTCACTTTTTTTTTAAATTTGTCTAGCCAACCAGAATTGTCTTGGAATGTTTTATGCCCCAGAAAAGATACATACTGCATAGCCTTTTCTTTTATTAATGGCCCTAATATCAGCATGTTTTGGTCTCAAATCAATTTCACCCACTTAAAAATAGCTTCATCTTCACAAGCATGATTTAGAACGCTTCCAACTGGGTCTGCTTTCCTCAAACAGTTTGAGAATCAAACCAAGGTTTTCAGAATGGTTGACATATTACTGGCAGAGATACCGAATTTTAAAGTGATTTCTTTTTTTTTTTTAATGCCCCGATCTATGCTAATAAAGACATCAACTTTTTCCACTACACTCAAGGATTTCCTCTTAGATATTGATACAGCAGCTAAAACAAAACTGATTTGGGGACCACTTGTACCTACCATGTAAACAGAGAAAGGTGAAATTTAGTGAAAGTGTGGATGACTCATTTCTGTGAAACAACATGAATTTCCAGGATAAAGGAAAATCACTCTCTCTCCTAATTCTCTAGAATTAGGAGAGAGTAAACACCCTATTAGAATAGGGTGTTTACATTACAGTAGAAAACAGGTTTACCAGAGGCAGTGTCTGCATCGGGATGTATCTTAACCTTTGCCAATGGCTGTGGACACATAGCAGTCAACATTGATTGGTCTCAGTCAAGGGTAACGTCGCTCTCCCGAAAACTCAGGTTTTCGTCCAGCAATCGATTACAGAACACATGCAATTTACACGTTATCAACAATGAAATTAGTTAGCTAATTAGTATATGTTTAAACAATGATTGATTTATCGAAAGAAATGAAAACATAGCCTATAAAATCAAGCAAATTATAATAATATAGAAATTATTTATGACTTACAAATGTTAAAAAATGTTTATTCTTCGTATTCTTCATCATCATCAACTAAATGCACACTCATTATTGGCTCGGCGCACTTGGTTTGTTGCACAAGGAGTTTTCTTCAGAAATGTTTCAAGAGGCATTTGTTTCCAAGATAACCTTCTTCATATTATAAATTTCACGACACACACAAATTGCAACTAACACGATTCGCATGGAGTAACAAGTTCATGAAGCTTTTTTAAAAAAAAGGACTACCCGTTTATAATTAGATGCACTAATAGAAAAGCCGAATAAACCAGAAAGTGCAAATTGTTTTATGGTAGTAACCTCCAGAAACGTGCTTTAGAAAAATATCACAAAGCTGTTCAAAACTGATTCTTATAATGGAACATATGATAACGATGAAAGTGTAGTGCATTTTAATGATTTGAATTGGTAACTTAAACAATTTACAAACCACGCTCATGACCTTTTATATGGCTTTAAGGTCATGCTCGTGACCTTGAAAATTACATTTTAGAGAAATAAATAGCTTAGTTATACAGCAAAAATTTCAGCTTCCAAGATCTTGAAACGAATTACCAAAAAACAATGTGTTATTGGGTTCACATTACGATATGTTAACGATACGATAGTGCCTCTGGAACTGATTAATATCGTAAAGCGGGGTACACTGTATTGTGTAGCTATGCACGTGGTTTGGATGCGGTATTTATGAATGTTTAACAGTCATTTTTTGCAATTAATGTTCATATTTTCGATTTTGTTGATACTTGATAAGGGGTAAAAAAACTCGTAAACCCGGGAACTTGTAAGGCGAAAACTTGTAAAGCGAGAACTGCCTGTACCAGCAGATTGCATCTTACGGCATCTTCTCCTAACCAAGATTCATCAGCATAAAAGACTCGCCTGGTGCAAAGAGCACGCAAGTTGGACATTAGAAGATTGGAAGAAGGTATGCTGGTCAGATGAATCACGTTATTTATTTCAACACTGTGGATGGTTTACCAGAGGCAGTGTATGGATTTGGCGTCAACAACACGAGACTCTTGGCCTATCATGCATGGTTTGAAACGTGCAGGCCGGTGGAGGCGGTTGTATGGTGTGGGGTATGTTTCACTGGCAGGAACTTGGACCTTTGGTGCATGTGGAACAACATATCAGTGGTTTCTGCTATTGTCAACTGCTTGCTGACTGTGTACACCCCGCTATGTTATACTTTTACCCGAATGGCAATGGTGTCTTCCAAGATGACAGGCACCTCCGTAGCCAGGTGGGCAGGAGCAGCAGTGCATAGCACACGCTTCTTGAGTAGACTGGGGTTCTAGCCTGTGCCCACCAAATACGGAGGATGCAGAAAGGTCAGGGAATGACCACCGCATATCCCCGGAGCAATATGGCCTTAGTTGCTAATGCTCCTAAAAACCAAATAACAACAACAACCAAGATGAAAATGTGCCGAACCATTTGGCACTTGTTGTAAAGGAATGGTTTGAGGAACACAATTCTGAGTTCCAGCATATAGATTGGCCTCTGAACTCCTTCCGATATAAATCCCATAGAGCACTTGTGGGACACTATCAGGTACCTGGATACACCAACCTCCATACTTGCATTGCTGACCGCATTACACACAGCTTGGTGTGCCATACCTCCCGAACGCTTCCGACATCTTATTGAATCAGTACCACATCGGATAGCTGCTGTACTGAGGGCAAAAGGAGGACCTACGGGGTATTAGGTAGGTGGTCATAATTCAGTGATCACTCAGTGTAGATAGCAGTTGACAAGCATGACTTCTCGGTACAGCAGAGGTGGTTGTATATGTTTTATAGGCACCACTAAATTGTGGAATGTTTTAGCTCTTAATTCGTACTTTCTACAGCTTCAGCTCTATTGCCTAAAGGCCAAGAGTGCGAACAATGCGTATCCAGGTTTCTCGAAATCAGTTCGTTATATGAAAATTTACCTTGGTTATACGGAAAAAATTTCAATGTAATGACCAAGAGGAAATTAAAAAAAATTCGCTATATGAAAGTTCATTAAAGAGAGGTCCGACTGTGTGTGTGGGTAGGCCGGCGCGCGCGCGCGCGCGCGCACACACACACACACACACACACACACACACACACACACACACACACACACACACACACACACACACACACAGCAGGTAGATAACAGATGTAGAGAAGGAAGTATATAAAAAAATTAATACATGTATAGAAATAAGCCAATATTATTATACAAAATAATATTGTATATCGCAAAATCCTGGAACTGTTATACCACCACCAGAATTGTTGTGTGACAAACCGGTAATATAGTGTCCTTTTTTGCCCATGGCAAGGGTGAACAATCTCTTTACTTGGTACATATATATATATATAAAAGAAAGAAAGAAAGAAAGAAAAAAAGAAAAAAAGTGAAGCTATAAGGGGGGGGGGATATAGAAAACTGGCATGTAAGGTTGACACAACAAAGGACCTAAAAATAAAAATAAATGAAAAATGAAACTACTACAAAAAACATAGAAGTGGTATATCACTGAGAGTAGACAAAGGCTAATGGTGCAAATAATTGCAAGAAGCAATTAGGTAGAAGTGATATACTGAAATTGTGTGCCAAAAATGGTATGTGTTTATAGACCTAGAAATACAACTGAAAAAGTATATAAATGTGTATAAACTTATATTTATATTTTTATATACACATTGCATTTATAAGCTTATAAATTTAGCTTATAAATGCAATTTATAGTGATTTAGCTAACAGAAGGTCAGGCAAGTCAATTAGGATATAAATAGACACTCCAGCCCTCATATTACAATAATAACCCAGAGTGTGGAAAAATTTTAGTTTTAGGAAAGTGAACAGCATATGACTTTAGAATATCAAGTTATTGCTCAGGTTGTCCGGGAGCACGATTTCCTGTCTGAGCTAGCAATGCACAGATATATGCATAAGTAGTAAGCAGAAAACGGCAGGGAAAATTAAACTGTCTGTTCATGGAAATAAAGAACAGTAACTAAAGATCAATACATTATCACTTTTATTAAAAAATAAAGATAATATTGTCATTATGTACGACACAAAGGGAAGAAGCAGAACACGATAATAGACCATGTAAATAGTAAAGTGAAATGGATGATTAAGACTAAAGTACAGACTACATAAATGTGAACTCACCAAATATGAGGCAATCTAACCTGATAAGACTGGTAAAAGAAAGCAAAACTGATACATGTGTATACTAAGCCGACCGGGCTAGCCGAGTGGGTAAAGTACCTGCCCGGCAACCCAAAGGTCGCGGGTTCGATTCCCGCCTCGGGCTTGGATCAAAGTACTGCAAAAACCTTGGGAGGTGCAATATGGCCACAGAAGCCAATGCGCCAACAACTACCAAAAAAAAAAAAAAAAAAACGTGTATACTAGTGACCTCAGTGCCAAAAATGTGGGGGAAAAAAAAAATAATAAAATAAATAATAATAATAAAAAGTGAGCCAAAATTAATAAGAAATAATTTAGACCAGTACACCAAATAAGAGCCAAGGCCAAATTGAGTGTAACATCACATCAAAAATCTGTTATGACTCCAAAAAAAAAAAACAAAGGGTAGATACCCAGAAGATACAGTGTTCATTATAAATATATAAGCATCCTGCAACTACACACACACACACACACACACACACACACACACACACACACACACAGGTAGCCCTCATTTTGCACTGTTCCGATTGGCGCCGAACACTAACCACAACTCCATTTTTATTTTATTTATTTATTATTATTTTTTTTTTGCAATTTTTTTATAAATTGAAAGTTTAAAATCGTCAGACAAAATTTATCGGCATAATACTGTGCTATGCACTATTCACATGATTTACGACAATCTGAGGCAATCAGCAACTGGTGCATCGATATCAGAGATGAGAAGGATTCCCACCATCAAAGTAACCTGGAAAGATTGTGCAAGGCTCAAGGGGTAGAATTTTTTTCAGCCTGGACTGTACTTGTTAACAGGAGAGATTGCTTCTACAGGGATGGGATACACTTAAATAGAAAGGGTGCAAGAATATTCGCTGATGCTATCGAGGCAGTGTTAGGTGTGTCGGAAAACTGCTAGCTTGGGGGGAGACAAAGACAAATAGATTGACAGTAGCCACTGGCAGAGGTGAAAGAGATTCTTGCACTGCTTCTATTAGAATGAGCAGAAGCCTGAAAAACAAGATGCATGGTATTTCAGAGACTGCTGGGAGCCATTGCAGTACAAGTAAACACATGGGTTGTGTTAGGGTAGCGAAGAATAGAAACAGGTGCAGGTATACTTGTGTGTACACCGATGCTAGGAGTTTAGTAAATAAATTTGATGAATTTGAGGTATTGCTCAAAACATCAAAGGCAGATATTGTTGGGATATCAGAGACGTGGTGTCACACAGATATAAGGGATGCAGAACTGCAATTTGGGGAGTACAACGTCTACAGTAAGGACAGACAGGATAGGAAGGGGGGAGGGGTTATGCTATTAGTTAAGAAACACATAAAAACCAAGGAAGTGAAGCCAGTCGACATCGCTGGACAGTGCAGTGTTAAGTCAGTTTGGTGTGACGTAAGCATTGGGAGATCAAAATTGAGAGTAGGAGTGTGCTATAGGCCTAATGACTCTGATGAGTATAATAAGAAACTGTACAGGGAAATAGAGTGGGCCAGTAAATCAGAGAGTCTTATAATGAGATTTTAATTTCCCAGATATTGACTGGAATTTGGGGGCTGGTTACTCACGCACTAGCAGGGCTTTTGTGGATTTATTGGATGATTGTTTTCTACATCAGCATGTTCGGGAGGCAACTAGAGGGAGTAATACTCTTGATTTGATTATCAGCAGTGATTCTTCATGCATTAAGAATCTGCAGATAAATGAAGCACTAGGTGGCAGTGATCACAGTGTGCTGAAGTGGGATTTACTCAAAGAGGTAACTACCATTAGGGGTAAAGGGAAGGGTTATTGCTTCCGTAAAGGCGACTACGATGGACTGAGACACTATTTAAATTCGATACAGTGGGACCAACTGATGATGTTACCAACAGCAAATTCAAAATGGGAAGCATTCAAAGAACTTACCTTGGAAGCTACTAGGCTTTACATACCAACTAAGAAATATTGTTCAAGGTTTAGGCCAAAATGGATGTCAGATGAACTAATGAGGCATATGGCAGAGAAGAAAAATGCATGGGATACTTACAAATTAACACGTGACACAGAAGCCTATGATAGATACAAGTTGATATGCAACCAAGTTACAAAGGAGGTTAGGCAGGCGAAGGCAGATTACGAGAAATCCTTGGCAAGGGATGCAAAGAAAAACAGCAAAGAGTTCTTTACTTATGTAAACTCTAGAAGGAAGGGGATGAATCAGATTGGTTCACTTGATATTGATGGGTCAACTGTTGATGATCCTGCTCAGGTAGCTAACAAACTAAATGAATATTTTGCATCGAAATTCACACATGAGGAGTTATTCAGCAAGGGGAATGCCAGAGGTGTATTCAACTCTAGCAGTAAGCTACAGAATCTTGAAATAACTGGGAGTAAAGTGGAGGAGAAACTGTTGAAGATAAACACAAGAAAGGCACCCGGGGTGGATGGGATCTATCCAGTTATATTAAAGGAGGCAGCAAAGGAAGTAAGCAAACCCTTAACCATAATTATGAGATCTTCCTTGGACTTAGGGGAGGGACCCATAGACTGGAAATGTGCAAATGTGACCCCAATTCACAAAGGAGGATCAAAGGCTGACACAAGTAATTATAGACCTGTGAGCTTAACTTCTGTTCCAGGAAAATTAATGGAGGCACTGGTTAAAGAAGCACTGCAGGATCATTTATACAAGACTTCAGTTATAGCTCAGACACAGCATGGTTTTGTTAAGGGGAAGTCTTGCCTGACCAACTTGATTGGATACTATGATGCAGTCACAAAAGAACTGGATGCAGGGAATAACTTTGATATTATATACTTGGATCTTAGAAAGGCTTTTGATACTGTTGCACATGGAAGACTGCTACACAAATTGGAGCAGTGTGACATTGGAGGCAAATTGCTGCTATGTATAAAGGGGTGGTTGAGGGGGAGAAGACAGAGAGTGGTAATCAATGGACACTGCTCATCGTGGACTAATGTTATTAGTGGAGTCCCTCAGGGCTCAGTGTTAGGTCCATTATTGTTTTCTGTATTTATAAATGATACTGATGATGGTATATCAAGCTTAATGTCCAAGTTTGCAGACGATACAAAGGTTGGCAGGGTTGTCAAGGACACTACTGACACTATGCTGCTGCAAAAGGATCTGGAAAGGTTGAGCAGATGGGCTGAGAGGTGGCAAATGAAGTTTAACATTGACAAATGTAAATACCAGCAACCCCAGAGCAACATATCAAATCTGTGGTACTACACTGACAGTGGTAGAGAATGAAAGGGACTTGGGGGTGGTTGTGCAGGCAGATATGAAGTTCTCTGAGCAGTGCAGACGGGCTGCAAGAGTAGCTCATGGAATATTGTCAATGATATACAGGAATTTTTCCAGCAGGGATCAGGAGGTGATTATTCCATTGTATAAGGCAATGGTCAGGCCACACCTACAGTACTGTATACAGGTCTGGAGGCCTCATTTCAAGAAGGATGTAGAGCTGCTGGAACGAGTACAGAGAAGGGCAACAAGATTAGTGAATGGAACAAAGGGGTGCTCTTACGAAGAAAGGCTTAAGTTTTGCAAATTACAGTGTCTGGAGACTAGGCACCAGCGAGGTGATCTGATAGAGGTGTATAAAGCTTTGAATGGTTTGAGCATGCTCAATGCTGATGGGATTCTTCCTCTAGCTCAGAAAAATCACCTGAGAGGGCATAAATTCAAATTGAGGAAAGACAGATGTAGGATAGACGTGCGGAAATTTGCCTTTAGCCAGCGGGTGGTTGGATGGTGGAACAGACTTCAATCCCTTGTGGTGGAGGTTGATAGCCTAAATAAGTTTAAGGCTCAGCTGGACAGGTATTTTGAACGAACAGAGGGGTGAAGTGGAAGTGGGTTTTTTTTTTTTTTTTGGCTGATGCTGCATAAGCTTGCTTTCTTGCATCGAATGCCTCTACTAATGCTAATGCTAACCACTCGTGGATGCGGGTAGTAAAGGTCCATGCGGTGAACCGTTCAGTTAGTTGTTGTTTACGCTATTTACACGTGTTGGAAATTTATTGCACAAGCATTTTTTATTAATTGTGTTATTATTAAATCAAATAATAATAATAGTTATATCCGTGTGCAGTTTTTGCCAGTCGTGTTATAAAAGTTTTTAATTTAATAGAATAAAGAGATGCCATTTCTGGTAAAATAAGTTCATTGAAACCTAATGCAATATTCGGAGAATGGAATCTGGTGAAAGCCACCCTAATGTGTAGGGCTATGAATATGCCTCCATCGAATATTACTACAACTATGAAAAATGCTAATAAAATAAAACAATCAATGCAAAGTGGTAGGTAAAATTTTTGGTGCCCGGAACCTAACCCCATAATTTGCAATTGACTCCATTATATAAAGGGTTCCAATTGCACCTGTCCCCCCAGGAACTTAACCCTGATGTAAATCGAGGGCTATGTGTGTGTGTGTGTGTGTGTGTGTGTGTGTGTGTGTGTGTGTGTGTGTGTGTGTGTGTGTATATGTATATATATAGAATATCATTAGAAAAAGTAAATCAATCCAACAATAAGAATACCATCAAGGACTTAAGAAAACACAAAAAAAAAAAAAAAAAAAAAAAAAAAATTATTATTATCGCTTTTTACCGACAATCTAGATGACTTCAACTGGGGCCAACCACCCAGAACGAAGGCAAAAAACGACAAGAAGTTCTCTGTTTCTGTGATGATCAATATATGCTAAGTAATTTAAATCTAAACCAAATATAAACCAGTATAGGCCGAATATAAATCGAATATAAATAAATCGAATGAAGATAATTAATTAAGAAAAATTTTGAAATATTAGAATCAAAGGTAAGAAATATAAGTAAAATATAAATGTAAGCATATAATAATCATCGTTGACCCGACAGAGAACGTAATTTAAGGATTAAAACAAGATTAAATATATAATACATACTACATTTGACCGTGTCTAGGACATAATGTAATAGTCGTCAAAATAATATGTGGTGCCCCCTATGTGATGGATACGGTAAAAATAAATAAATAATTAAATTAAATTAACGCAAAGAGAAACATGCAGATAGTAAGAAGAAAAACTAAAGGAGTAGGAAAAATAGAACCTGAACTCCACAAAGGCGAAAAATAGTGGTATAGATAAGAAATAGTTTCTCTTACGTCCTCGGATTGCCCTAATAATTTCGGAGAAATAAAAATAAAGAGTGTAGGACAGCTTAAAGGCATTACAAGATATAAGTTGTGGCTCGGGTATGCCCGGGATCGCAAACCCGTTCCTATAGTAGGACCCTGAGCTGAATTTGCATGTTATCTCAGCGTGAATTTAAGTAAATTTAAATGAATTTAACTATATGTATTAAAAAAAAAAAAAAAAAAAAAAAAAAAATGATACACTGTAATTTGCAAGCCGGTGGGTACAAGTTTTCTACGCCGTAAGACACCAAGAATGCAAAGTGTATCCTATTTACATATATACATGGCACTAAATATAACGATTTTATTGAAAATTATATTGAAACGATAGGTTCAGAAAACAAATTTTTGAAATTAATTATGCTAATTGCTTTCCTGAAGTGATATTTCAGGTAAGTGATAGGGAAATTATTATTAATCAACTTGCCGTACAATGCTGTTAAGCCTGTTGAACAATTTTTATTACTATTGCAGATATAAGCAATCCTTAAACATTGCGATAAAATTATATTAGCATGCACTGATTTTGATACATTTAATTTCCAGTTTGTAAGGCTGACTACATTAAAATTAAATGCATCTCTTTTATTATATACATTTACGTCTATTTTATTATTATATAATATTTCTATATGAAGATCCAAGTAATTTGCTATAGTATCGGAACTATTAGTTTTTTCCAACACAAGCTCCCCTGGATATAATCCACTGTAATCCTGGACAAAATGTGGACAATTAAAAACACATATATCATCTACGTATCTGTATATAAGTATGTTATCTTGAAATTCTCTTTCTGTATAATACAGATAAAGGTTTGCGATTATGCTTGATGCTGGACTTCCCATAGGGGTGCCAGTCACTTGTAAGTATAATGAAGTTCCGTCATATACATAATTATTAAAGATGCATAATTTTATTAGAGAATAACAATAGGTTAAGTCAACCTTTATAGCATTTTTATTTTCTAAATATAGTTTCTGGAGGACGACTTTTAAATTATCAAGATTAATACTCGTAAATAGACTGTTAAAGTCAAATGTTTGTATTTGATGAATATTGTTATTTTTTATAGCATTTATAATCGGTAAGTTATTATTTATTATAATAGTTTTATTTAAGTTATTTAATATAATTTTAAGTAACTTTTCTAACGTTTTTCCGGGAAATTTAGCATAACTATCTCTACATGATGTTATGAATCTAAAAGCAATGGGTGATTTATGAAATTTGGGTATGCAATATATAAATGGATATTTTAGGTTATTATACTTTAACTTTAATTTTTTATGCAATGCAATTAATTTTTTGATTATTATATTAGAAGAAGATGTTATCTGTTTATATGTACGGCTAGACTGTAGTTCATTTTTTATAATATCTATATAATATGATTTACATATGATTGCATAATTGCAAGCAGCTTTGTCAATGGGAGTTATTATAAAATGTTCATGTATATCTTTGAGCTGCCTATTTATTAATTTGGTATTATATAGATTATCCTGTACGAATTTCAATTGATTATATTTATTAGATATGATATTAAGCATTGTAAATAACCACATGTGATAAGCTTCAACCGGTATATTATGTTTGTATGCTGATCTTATGCAGTATTTTAGTAAATCTAGATATAACAATTTTTTAAAGTTAGATTTATTAATAGGTGGATTAGGTCGAAATTTAAAACCCAGTGATAAAATATCTCTAAGTTCGGGATATGGGATTATATCTAAATTGCCGGTTATAATGTGATTATGGTTAGGATCCACGTATCTATGAAATGAAGGTTTGTGACAAACACATGTATCCTGTCCGATGTTAATATTGTGAAGGTTTGTAGCTATTGTTTTATAGTTACACGCTTTAAGACCAAATGGTTTAGAATATCTAAATCTGATATTAATATGTAAGTTATTAATAGGCAGCAAGTCATTACGTAAATTAATAGTTTTATGTATATCTAAATCATCCATCATTTTATTTTGAAAGTATAAGATGAGGACAGAGTTTTCAGGCTGCTTGCTAACATTCAAAATATTAATTCTGAATTTAAAAATATCCAATATAATGTGCATAAGGTGGGAGGATGCAAAGACGTAATCATTGGTTTTTCTATATAGTGCTTTGAGTACACTAAGTTTAATACTGAAAAGTGTGTTGTGAATTTTACTAATATTTATAGGATCCGTATCCCACATTTTGAATAAATCTATAAAGTCTCCTAGATGTTCTCGGTTGCTTTTATACGTGTTGGATTTACTATACAGGGTGTTTCAGTTAAACGTTTCAGAACTTCTAAGAGGGGTAGGGTACATCCTGACAACTCGAAATCATATAGCAATGTGGGGTCGGAAATGCTTTCCTGAAGCGGTGTTGTACACAGAAGCACCATAAAGAAAAGAGACCGTAAGTGAGAAATCGTTTTAATAATACATGAAAAGAAGCAAAAGGTACATGGATTAAAGTAAGTGTTCGAAGTTTCTTCCACGGGCTACAATGCACGCCTCACATCTCCGACGCATGGACATCCGAACATTCTGGAATACTCCAGGCGAATTTCTTCGGCAGCTACTGCGATTCTTGCAACCAGCTCCTCAGCATTGTCAACAGGGGTGTCATAAACTAGCGATTTCATATGACCCCAGAAATAAAAATCAAGACATGATAGGTCGGGTGACCGAGCAGGCCAACGCACGGGACCACCACGTCCGATCCACTGTTGACCAAATGTGACATCCAGGTAGTTACGAACATCTCCGCTATAATGGGCAGGGGGCTCCATCGTGTTGGAACCACATTGTCTGTTGCGTCGATGCAGAAATCTGTTCATCTCTCAAAAGTTGTGGCAATACTTGCTGCAGAAAGATCAAGTAGATAGGTCCGGTTAGACGACACGGTAACAGGTAAGGCCCGATGAGGTGATCTCCCATAATACCGGCCCATACATTGACCGAAAATCGAATCTGTGCTGCACGACGTCGTATTGCATGCGGGTTCTCAACCGCCCAGATATGGTCGTTATGCGTGTTGAAAATTCCTTCCCTTGTGAAGGATGCCTCATCGGAAAACAACACTTCAGCAGGAAAAAGGGGATTTGTAGCACATTTTCCAAGGTACCACTGTGCGAAAGCAATACGAGGTTGAAGAAACTTCGAACACTTACTTTAATCCATGTACCTTTTGCTTCTTTTCATGTATTATTAAAACGATTTCTCACTTACGGTCTCTTTTCTTTATGGTGTTTCTGTGTACAACACCGCTTCAGGAAAGCATTTCCGACCCCACATTGCTATATGATTTCGAGTTGTCAGGATGTACCCTACCCCTCTTAGAAGTTCTGAAACGTTTAACTGAAACACCCTGTATTTCCTATTGCGATTATCTTTACGAAGTTTGGCAATTTGAAACATATTATAAACACAAATATCTTTTAAATTATGTCATATATTTTTGATTAAATTTATTATTTAGACCGTATGGATATAGTGTTTTATATTGTAACATGCTAATTTCTTCTTGCAATAATCTTTCATTTGCGTTGTTAATTACGTTAAGTATTGAAATGAAAATATTACCAAAAGTATGTTTTTGGAAATGTCTGAATTCAATATCATGTTCCAGATTACCTGTTTTCTTACTGGATTTGTTATTATAAGTTTTAATATCGGAACGATGAAGGTTCATTCTGATATTTAGTTTATTGCTAGTTTGACCAATATATTTAACATTGCATGTACGACAAGTGATCATATATATAACATTATTCATTTTACAGAATATATGTGAATTCGTATTCATTGTAGCATGATTTGGATGCATATAGGGGCAAGTAAGACATAATTTGTTATTACAAGGTTGAAATTTAAGAGATCGGATATTAGTGCCAGAAGCATTATATGCTAAACTGCTCTGTAAAGTGTGTGATATTTGTGTATGTGTAAATGTATTAACATGGTTAGGATTACTATCCAGGGCAACAATAGTATCCTCGGTCACTTTTATCCTACTCTGCCGATGTAGTATATTATTATTATTATATTTAAGTGACATAATAAGCGCAAAGTTAATATAAAATAAAATAAAAGCAAAGTCAATATAAAATAAAATATAAAATAAAATCAAGATGCGCAATCATAAATCCATGAAGGTAAAATTAAGAAAGATCAATCAATGCAGTTAAGAAAAAAAAAAAAAAAAAAAAAAAGAAAAAAGAAATATAATAGAAAAAGCAATCATAGGTAGTGTATACTTAACCTAAGCAAAGCTTTTGTATATATTAATAGTTATATTAGTGATAAAAGGAAAGCAAGAAATAAAGAAAAGCAAGAAAGTTAAAAGACAATAACTAATATTTATGGGTTAATGCAGTTGCAAGCAATCATGCAATACACCCACAATGTCTATAGAATATCATTAGAAAAAGTAAATCAATCCAACAATAAGAATACCATCAAGGACTTAAGAAAACGCAAAAAAAAAAAAAAAAAAAAATTATTATTATCGCTTTTTACCGACAATCTAGATGACCTCAACTGGTTCCTACGTTTCTTCATTCTGGGTGGGGCCAACCACCCAGAATGAAGGCAAAAAACGACAAGAAGTTCTCTGTTTCTGTGATGATCAATATATGCTAAGTAATTTAAATCTAAACCAAATATAAACCAGTATAGGCTGAATATAAATCGAATATAAATAAATCGAATGAAGATAATTAATTAAGAAAAATTTTGAAATATTAGAATCAAAGGTAAGAAATATAAGTAAAATATAAATGTAAGCATATATTAATCATCGTTGACCTGACAGAGAACATAATTTAAGGATTAAAACAAGATTAAATATATAATACATACTACATTTGACCGTATCTAGGACATAATGTAATAGTCGTCAAAATAATGTGGTGCCCCCTATGTGATGGATACGGTAAAAATAAATAAATAATTAAATTAAATTAACGCAAAGAGAAACATGCAGATAGTAAGAAGGTAAGATAGTATAGGAACGGGTTTGCGATCCCGGGCATACCCGAGCCACAACTTATATCTTGTAATGCCTTTAAGCTGTCCTACACTCTTTATTTTTATTTCTCCGAAATTATTAGGGCAATCCGAGGACGTAGGAGAAACTATTTCTTATCTATACCACTATTTTTCGCCTTTGTGGAGTTCAGGTTCTATTTTTCCTACTCCTTTAGTTTTTCTTCTTACTATCTGCATGTTTCTCTTTGCGTTAATTTAATTTAATTATTTATTTATTTTTACCGTATCCATCACATAGGGGGCACCACATATTATTTTGACGAGTATTACATTATGTCCTAGATACGGTCAAATGTAGTATGTATTATATATTTAATCTTGTTTTAATCCTTAAATTACGTTCTCTGTCGGGTCAACGATGATTAATATATGCTTACATTTATATTTTACTTATATTTCTTACCTTTGATTCTAATATTTCAAAATTTTTCTTAATTAATTATCTTCATTCAATTTATTTATATTCGATTTATATTCGGCCTATACTGGTTTATATTTGGTTTAGATTTAAATTACTTAGCATATATTGATCATCACAGAAACAGAGAACTTCTTGTCGTTTTTTGCCTTCATTCTGGGTGGTTGGCCCCAGTTGAAGTCATCTAGATTGTCGGTAAAAAGCGATAATAATAATTTTTTTTTTTTTTTTTTTTGCGTTTTCTTAAGTCCTTGATGGTATTCTTATTGTTGGATTGATTTACTTTTTCTAATGATATTCTATAGACATTGTGGGTGTATTGCATGATTGCTTGCAACTGCATTAACCCATAAATATTAGTTATTGTCTTTTAACTTTCTTGCTTTTCTTTATTTCTTGCTTTCCTTTTATCACTAATATAACTATTAATATGTATATATATATATGCATGCAGTGTCTATTAAATAATGAGACTATTGCAATAAAATATATATAATGAAATATTTTATATCTTACAAGTTATCCCTGTCAAAATAATTGCCTTGGGCTTGCACACAGTTCCTACGTTTCTACTAAGCACGGAAACATTTCTGGAAATTATCTTCTGTAAGCCCTTTTTAACACTTCAGTCATTTTTTTCTTAAAGTCTTCAATGGACTGAAAATGGGTTCTCCTAAGTACACTTTTCAGTTTAGATAAGAGAAAAAAGTCGCATGTGGCAAGGTCTGGCAAGTAGACGCATGTTTACACACATGGTTTTTGGTTTTTTGGCTAGAAACTGTTGAATAGAGTGTGCTCCAGCACACAATTGTCTCATGCCTAAATTTTCAGTTAAAATTTGCCTGTTTCTTTGTCATATTGAGTTCTTATGTACCAATTCTAATTCTTAGATGATTATAACTTTTAACCAACATCCTTACCCAATCCACATTTTCACCAGTTTCCATGAGTATCAGATGGTCTAGTCATTCTCATCTTCCACATTCTCTCTTCCTCCTAAATATGTTTTATGCCATCCAAACACACGAACCCATAACATGGTATCCTGCCCATAAGCCTGAGCAATAACTCGTAACTTTCAGTTTGTATTTTCTTTAGTTTTGTTAAAAATTTGAGGTTGATTTGTTGTTCCATTCTTTTGTCTGTCAATTTTCTGGTAAACTGCAAAAACACAACATAATGAAAACCTGTCTCAAAGAAAAAAAATGAGCGTGTTGGAACATGACTTGGCAGACAATTAGAGAATGGTTCAAGATCAAAGATCAACTGCTATGCCTTTGTTTCACAGTTGGCACTTGTGTGTAGTGAATGTGTGCAGCCTCGTTATTTAATAGCCAAACTTGTATTTGTAAAGTATGCATGTAAAGTACAAATATCAAGGCCTAATCATAGATAGAATTGGTTCCATACTTTAAAATAAGCTATCAAAATGCTCTGTCTCACTGCAAAGCATGTTTTAAGAGAATTATGAAGGTGCAAGACAGTGGTTCATTCTCTCTTCCAGTTAAACTATACAAGTTCTAATGAGCATCCTTCAAAAAAACTTCTTGCTCAGCAACAATAGGTTCTTTTTCCTTTTCATCACTAAAAATTTTGGGTTACATCACATCTGCAATGAGTCCTCTTCATTTGTGCATATTCTAAAACACTTCAGCATAGTCTTCATATTTCCTTTAAGTTTATGCATTATGCAACAATGCACATCCTCAATTTTTTTTTTTAATTTGACTGGACTGTTCTTTGTGATTAATAAAGGAAGATGCTTAATTCGCTGCATCGTTCAAGGCAAATAATCCAGCATGTTTGAAGCAGTTGGAGATCACTTTTATGATCAATCATCGCTTTTACCCCTGCTGAAACACATGAATATATTGTCTGTACCATGTTTTCCTTTTGGGAAATAGCACAATTCTATTTGAGAGCATTCTTCAAACATTTTATTTTAAAGCACTGAACACTGAATTACACCTTTATCAAGCAGCTGAAGAATGGAGGTCACATTAGGTGGAATGTACACAACGGTGATTGAATATAGGCCATTCACCTGGCAGTGAAGTGCTGCAATTAAACACAAACTGAAAAATTTTCTATTCTCCTTGCTCATCTTGCAACATTAGTCTCTGACCTATTGTTCTTAGATTTCTGATGAAATCCAGGCCTTCTGGTTTGCTTGATACATAGTCAGCAATGCTCCCAAACTTTCAGCACACCAGGGCTTCTAAACTTTCCCAATTATTATGAAAATGGCAATCTCCAGTTTTCTTTTTTATTCAACATATTTCTCACCTTTAAATGTAAGCATTTTATCTGATAGAAACTTAAAAAAAAATAAAGAAGGGAGGAAGGAACAAAGCTCAGTTTCACCGATGATGTTGTTCTGGTTGTATGTCAACAGAACAATTTTTTTTTTTTTTTTTTTTTATTCTCTTCCGTTCCTTTGCAATGTCAGTGTTGATGTGATTGACTTTCACTACATGCTTTTTTGAGAAACAGTCAAAAATGAGTCTTAAATTTCTGGAACCATCAATCAGAAGACAAGAAATACTGAATGTTTATCCGATGCTTGGATTCAATCTTAGTTTTAAAATGATTTTCATACAGTTTAACATTTTTTTTTTAAATACTGTTTATTTTAAATTTATTTATTGACAATAAATTTCTAGCACTATAAACATTTTTACAATGAAACTTTTATCACATAGCATTAGTAGAGGCACACGATGCAAGAAAGCAAGCTTATGCAGCATCAGCCAAAAAAAACCCTCCCATTTCACCCCTCCATTCATTCCAAATTGCCTGTCCAGCTCAGCCTTAAATTTATTTTATCTATCAACTTCTGCAAGAAAAGATGGAAGTCTGTTCCACCAATCAACTACCTGCTGGCCAAAAGCAAATTTCTGCACATCTATTTTACAACTGTCTTTCCTCAATTTGGAACTGTACCCCCCCCCCTCAGGTTCTCAATCTGAGCAAGACAAAAAATCCCATCAGCATTCAACTTGCTCAACCCATTCAAGGCCTTATACACCTCAATCAGATCACCATGCAGGAGCTGCCTCTCCAGGCGCTGCAATTTGCAGAGTTTAAGCCTTTCTTGGTAAGAGCACCCCCTTTTTTCCCCCTCACCTACATTTTTCCTCCAGACCTATACACAGTACTCTAGGTGTGGTCTGACCATTGCCTTGTATAACGGGATATTCACCTCCCTGTCCCTGCTAGCAAAATTCTTATATATCATTGACAAGACTTCACGACCTGCTTTGGCCACCTGTCTGCACTACTCAGCAAACAGTTCACACACTTCAGTTATTGCTACCCATATGCAGTACTTTTCATTTGTCAAGGTTAAACTTCAGTTGGCACTTCTCAGTCCATTTGCCAACTTATCTAGATTCAGTTGGAGCTGCATACTGTCTTTACTGCCATTAACAACCATGCCAACCTTTGTATCATCTGCAAACTTGGATATTAAACCTGATATGCCTTCATCAATATCATTGATAAATATACAAAACAACAATGGGCCCAACACCGAACTCTGGGGAACTCCACTAATAACTTTTGTCCACGAAGAACAGTGTACGCTGATTACCACACTCTCTGTCATCTTCAATTCAACCATCCCTTTATCTATTGTAGCAATTTACCCTTAATGCCATACCTCTCCAATTTGTACAGAAGTCTTCCATGTGCAACAGTATGAGGCTCGTATCAAAAGCTTTCCTGAAATTCAAGTATATGATATCAAAATTATTATTGGCATTCAGTTCCACATCATAGAATCCAATCAAATTGGTCAGACAAGACCTCCCTTTAACAAACCCATGCTGTGTCTTAACTATTACTGCAAGTCTCGTCTAGATGATCCTGCAATGCTTCTTTAACCATTGATTCCATTATATTTTCTCTGGAACACAAGTTAAACCAACAGATCTATACTTACTGGTGTCACCTTTTGAACTCCATTTGAGTCTAAGAAAGCTCTCATACTTATGACCAAAGGTTTGCTTACTTCCTTTGCTGCCTCCTTTAATACAATGGATAGATCGGGTCCTCCCCAGGTACCTTTTTTATGTTTAACTTCAACAATTTCTCCTACACTTTGCTCTCATTTATTACAAAATCACTCAGCTCCCTGTTACAGTTTGATAAACTTCTGGCACTCCCCTCACCGAATAACTCCTCGAGTGTGAATGTAGAAGCAAAATACTCATTCAATTTACCAGCTACCTGAGCATGATCATCAAATATTCAACCCATCTTTGTTAAGTGGTCCAATCCAATTCATCCCTTTCCTTCTAGAGTTTACATAAGTATAGAACTCTTTGCTGTTTTTCTTTGCATCCTTTGCCAAAGAATTCTCATAATTTGCCTTTGCTTGCCGAACCTCCTTTGTGACTTGATTACAGACTAGTTTATATCTGCCATAGGCTTCTGTGTCACTTGATACTTTATATGCATCCCATACATTTTTCTTTTCTGCCACGAGCCCCATTAATTCATCTGACATCCATTTAGGCCTAAACCTTGGACAGTATTTCTTAGTTGGAATGAAAAGCCTAGTAGCCTCCAGAATTGAATTCCTGAAGGCTTCCCATTTAGAATTCAACATTGGTAATATCATCAGTTAATCTCACTGTACAGAATTTAAAAACTGTCCGAAACCCCTGTAATCACGTTTAAAAAAGCTAAAACACCTTCATTTTAGCCTTGGTGGTAGTTACATCTTTAAGTAATCCCCACATTAGTACATTGTGATAAATCTATTCAAGTTAAATCTATTAAACTTGTTGAACTTCATTGTCAATTAAATTGTACTTTTAACTATGCATATAACGACTTAGGTTACGTAACAAGTTGATCTGTAACCAAGTTACAAAGGAGGTAAGGCAAGCAAAGGCAGATTATGAGAAATTTTTGGCAAGTGATACAAAGAAAAACAGCAAAGAGTTCTTTACTTATGTAAACTCTAGAAGGAAGGGGATGAATCAGATTGGTCCATTGATATCGATGGATCAACTGTTGATGATCCTGCTCAGGTAGCTAACAAACTAAATGAATATTTTGCATCGAAATTCACACATGAGAAGTTATTCAGCGAGGGGAATGCCAGAGGTGTATTCAACTCTGGCAGTAAGCTAGAGAATCTTGTAATAACTGAGAGTAAAGAGGAGGAGAAATTGTTGAAGATAAACACAAGAAAGGCACCTGGGGTGGATGAGATCTATCCAGTTATATTAAAGGAGGCAGCAAATGGAGTAAGCAAATCCTTCGCCATAATTATGAGAGCTTCCTTGGCCTCAGGGGAGGTACCCATAGACGGAAGATGTGCAAATGCAACCACAATTCACAAAGGAGGTTCAAAGGCTGACAGAAGTAATTATAGACCTGTGAGTTTAACTTCTATTCTCGGAAAATTAATGGAGGCACTCGTTAAAGAAGGACTGCAGGATCATCTGGGCAAGACTTCAGTTATAGCTCGGACACAGCATGGTTTTGTTAAGGGTAAGACTTGCCTGACCAATTTGATTGCATACTATGATGCAGTCACAAAAGAACTGGATGCAGGGAATAACTTTGATATTATATACTTGGATCTTAGAAAGGCTTTCGATACTGTTGCACATGGAAGACTGCTGCACAAATTGGAGCAGTGTGGCATCGGAGGCAAATTGCTGCAATGGATAAAGGGGTGGTTGAGAGGGAAAAGACAGAGTGGTAATCAATGGACACTGCTCATCGTGGACTAATGTTATTAGTGGAGTCTCTCAGAGTTCAGTATTGGGTCCATTATTGTTTTCTGTATTTATAAAGGATATTGATGATGGTATATCAAGCTTAATGTCCAAGTTGCAGACGATACGAAGATTGGCATTGTTGTCAAGGACACTACTGACACTATGCTGCTGCAACAGGATCTGGAAAGGTTGAGCAGATGGGCTGAGAGGTGACAAATGAAGTTTAACATTGACAAATAAGTACTACATATGGGAAACAGCCACCCCAGAGCAATGTATCAAATCAGTGGTACTACACTGACAGTGGTAGAGAATGAAAGAGACGTGGGGTGGTTGTGCAGGCAGATATGAAGTTTTTTGAGCAATGCAGATGGGCTGCAAGAGTAGCTCATGGTGTATTGTCAATGATATATAGGAATTTTTCTACCAGGGATAAGGAGGTGATTATTCCCTTGTACAAAGCAATGGCCTTGTATAAGGCTACTCTCGGCCACACCTAGAGTACTGTATACAGGCCTGGAGGCCTCATTTCAAGAAGGATGTAGAGCTGCTGGAATGAATACAGAGAAGGGCAACAAGATTAGTGAATGGAACAAAGGGGTGCTCTTACGAAGAAAGGCTTAAGTTTTGCAAATTACACTGTCTGGAGACTAGGCACTAGCGAGGTGATCCGATAGAGGTGTTTAAAGCCTTGAATGGTTTGAGCATGCTCGATGCTAATGGGACTCTTCCCCTTGTTCAGAATAATCGCCTGAGAGAGCATAAATTCAAATTGAGGAAAGACAGATGTAGCATAGACGTGCGGAAATTTGACTTTAGCCAGCGGATAGTTGATTGGTGAAACAGACTTCCATCCCTTGTCGTGCAAGTTGATAGCCTAAATAAGTTTAAGGCTCAGCTGGACACGTATTTCGAACGAAAAGAGGGGTAAAGTGGAAGTGGTTATTTTTTATTAATTTATTTATTTTTTTATTTTTTATTAATTTATTTTTTTTTTGACTGATGCTGCATGAGCTTGCTTTCTTGCATCAAATGCCTCTACAAATGCTAATGCTAAAAGAAAGAAAGAAAAATGTAAACGTTTAATGATTTTTTTTATGTGAACCCCAAACACGAGAGGTATAGAACCTATAGTGCATAGTACCGTACTTGGGTTGGAGGTTGAGTAGATGAAAAAAGATATTTGTTTACATTGGACTTCTACTTCTGTAGGTTGTAATTTTTAGGAAATACGTATGAAGGAAGGTTGTTCCAGAAAACGACAGTTGAATGAATAAACGAGGAAAATGAAAAGTTGGTTCTATATGTTTGAAGTTGGAAAGTATATGGATGGTGGCTGGTGGCGGCATGTGTTCGGAGTGTTTTGAAAGAAAGAGCGGGAATTATAGAAGCGAATTCAGATGAACAGTGCCCATGGACGTATCTGTAGAAGAGGCATGCAGCAGAAACAGTACGTCTATCAGACAGCGAGTGGAGAGACTTTGTTAGAGATGAATCATTAATTAACCTAACTGCGCTCTTCTGAATGGAATCAAGAAGCCTGAGAGAGATTTTGGGGACACCACCCCAGATGTGGGAACAATATTCCATGGCTGGGCAGATTTGTGATTTATACAGAGTGAGCAGCTGTTAGGAAGAAAAGTAACGGCATGAGCGAAAGAGAAAACCAAGTTTTTTAGATGCAGAGGAAGCAATATTTGTAATGTGCTTGTGCCAAGAGAGATTAGAAGTCAGGGTAATCTCCAAAAGAGATATATCATTTTGCCTAGAAATCGGAGTGTCACTAAAGATAAGCATAGGAGCAGAAGAATCCTTTTTGCGAGATATAAGACAAGATTGAGTTTTAGAAGGGTTGAAATCAACTAAGTTGTCTTTGCCCCACTGGAGAATTACCTGAAGATCGGCATTTAAGGAATTGGCAGCAGATTTTCGAGAACTTGAAGCTGATTGAGCTGGACAAGGTTTCTCAAAATGGAAAGTTGAATGCAATGTGCTATCATCGGCAAAACTATGGATAGGATTTCCAGTCAATGGAAGAAGGTCATTGATATACAAGAGGAAAAGAGTGGGGAAAAGAACCGAACCTTGGGGGACACCGGCATTAGCGGAGAAGTTAGAAGACAGAGAGCCATCTATCATCACGCTCATTGAGCGATCAGAGAGAAAACTGGATAACCAATTACTAAAAATAGCAGGTCAGCTTTATCATTGGCTTAAGTGATAACAGAACCATCTGGTTTGGACAGAGGTCGGAGCACAGATGGGCAACAGTTGCGGCCAATAGCTTTGGCAAGAGACCAGAATGCTCGGCTACCATTAGGGCAAGAAGCAAGTTTTATACTCTTAGCCTGTTCAAACTCTAGTTTGGACTGATTAATAACTGCTTTACAATTGTTGTGAGCTTCGGTGTAGGCAGAAAATGAAACTGAAGAATTAGAAACAAGCCAATTATGATATGCAACATTCTTCTCTTGAACAGCCTTTGCACATTTATTGGAAAACCAAAGTTTAGATAAAGGACGAGATTTTAAAGTGGAGTGTGGGATAAAGGATTCCATTCCTGCACGAATAATTTCACTGACAAGATCTGAGCAAATGTTGACATCAGAAGTTTTAAAACAGTAATCCGACCAAAGAAAAGAAGAAAAGAAGTCTCGCACATCATCCCATTTTGCATTCTTGTAATGACAAACAACACGCGGTTGGGAATAGCCATGAGATAAAGGTTCCATTGGAGAAGAGACAATCACCAAGTTGTGATCTGAAGGGCCTAAAGGACCTGTCACTTCGACCATGTACTTAGAAGGGTTGTTTGAGAGAAAAAGATCAAGCGTATTGGCTGTATGATTAGGATTGTCCGGTATTCTTGTAGGTAAATGAACAATATGTGCTAGGTCATTAGTAATTGCAAAAGCCTCAGCATCTCGATCTGCTGGGTCGGTGTGACTAGAAAACAGAAGCCAGCTAGAGTTGTGAACATTAAATTCACTAAGGAATATTACCTCGCTTTTAGGAAAGTTGGACTGCAGAAAGTTAAGTTGCAAAGAGAGGAAGTCAAAGAGCTCCAAGTGATTAGTGGAGTTGGGAAAACGGTAGAGACAACAGATGAATTTGACACAATGAGGTGAAGAGATTTTAAGCCAGAGAAGATCAAAGAGAGGAGATTCCAAATTGCCAAGTCTCTGACAGGGAATATCAGAATGTACATATGTATAAGTACCACCTTTCAGGCGAAAGGAATCATACAGCAAATAATTTGGGCATCTGAGATGAGCAGTAGTTGAAACAACTACTGCTCATTCTAATAGAAGCAGTGCAAGCATCTCTTTCACCTCTGCCAGTGGCTACTGTCAATCTATTGGTCTTTGTCTCCCCCCAAGCTAGCAGTTTTCCGACCCACCTAACACTGCCTCGATAGCATCAGCAAATATTCTTGCACCCTTTCTATTTAAGTGTATCCCATCCCTGTAGAAGCAATCTCTCCTGTTAACAAGTAGAGTCCAGGCTGAAAAAAATGCTACCCCTTGAGCCTTGCACAATCTTTCCAGGGCCAAATTGATCAACAAGGCTCTCATCATATACTCCCTCCTATCGTGTCTGAGCAGAATTGCAGACACTTTCAAATTCAACTCTAATTCTCGGCTTTTGTTCAACAGTGACCTGTACTTGTTAAGTAAACAACCGATAACTGAGATTCAGTCAGAAAAAGTACATGTGGTTTGGCAGACTGCAAGTGGAAATGGACATTGTTGAGATTAGAATTGAAAACACGTATATTTGTGAAATAAATTAGGAAGTGCTTTGGAGGTTTGGATCTTTTCGCAGATAAGCTTGCTTTATTAGTTTGACAATTCATGGTGTATTCAATAGTAAGAAAAAGTGGTGGGACATGCTGTATGAAGTAATGAAATTTTTGGATATGGCGTACACGTGGTAAGAATATACCCAGATCCTTGACATAACGTGGCCTCGACAATGCTCCCCACATACACACTACTCGGACTCCCTCCAGTCACTATCTAGGAAGAGTAGAGGTAGCAATATTATACACTAACTGATCCGGAAGCCTCCTAGAGAGTTACCAATACGTTCGTTCCGGCGTACTAACTAGCGGCCGGCCTGCTGTACCCTCGAAATGTAAGTAATATTGGATCTCGCCACGACGTTCATCATAACCTCAAAAGTCTTCAATCATACTGCATGATGGAAGAGATAGGGAAGGCCTGAAGATAGGGAAGACCGGAACTTAGCTCTAGAGACTAAACATGGGTTCCACCACTTTAAGACTCCAATAAGCAAAGTTGGTGGTATTTCACCGGTCGATGAGAGTCATCTACCACCTAGTATAAAATTAAACTAAAATATATACAGAATTTGTAAAATATTTTTGTAAACAATATACAATTACAAACACAAGACATAAAGAAAAATCATTAAACGTTTAATGTAAAATTAAATTAAATTATATACAGATTTTGCACAATATTTTTGTAAATAATATACATAAAATTTTGTGCTATGCATATTATGACTTTATCTTAAGAAAAACACATGCAGTAATCACTAATTTTCTTCTGCACCTTCTTCCGGCTGATAATTTTGTTTTCAACATTTGTTTGGAGTGAAGAAACCATCGAAAGTCCTTTAGTATCTTCTTCAGCGGCGAAAAACATTTTTAAACGATTGATTTGTATGAGCCCTTCTTCTATTTTCATCGGTGGTTCACCTTTAGCATTAGCATTAGTAGAGGCATTTGATGCAAGAAAGCAAGCTTATGCAGCATCAGCCACAAAAAAAAAAAAAAAAAAAAACCCACTTCCACTTCACCCCTCTGTTCGTTCAAAATACCTGTCCAGCTGAGCCTTAAACTTATTTAGGCTATCAACCTCCACTACAAGGGATGGAAGTCTGTTCCACCAACCAACCACCCGCTGGCTAAAGACAAATTTCCGCACGTCTATCCTACATCTGTCTTTCCTCAATTAGAATTTATGCCCTCTCAGGTGATTATTCTGAGCTAGAGGAAGAATCCCATCAGCATTGAGCATGCTCAAACCATTCAAGGCTTTATACACCTCTATCAGATCACCTCGCTGGTGCCTAGTCTCCAGACACTGTAATTTGCAAAACTTAAGCCTTTCTTCGTAAGAGCACCCCTTTGTTCCATTCACTAATCTTGTTGCCCTTCTCTGTACTCGTTCCAGCAGCTCTACATCCTTCCTGAAATGAGGCCTCCAGACCTGTATACAGTACTCTAGGTGTGGCCTGACCATTGCCTTATACAATGGAATAATCACCTCCTTATCCCTGCTGGAAAAATTCCTGTATATCATTGACAATACTCCATGAGCTACTCTTGCCGCCCGTCTACACTGCTCAGAGAACTTCATATCTACCTGCACAACCACCCCCAAGTCCCTTTCATTCTCTACCACTGTCAGTGTAGTACCACAGAGTTGATACGTTGCTCTGGGGTTGCTGTTTCCCCATGTGTAGTACTTTACATTTGTCAATGTTAAACTTCATTTGCCACCTCTCAGGCCATCTGCTCAACCTTTCCAGATCCTGTTGCAGCAGCATAGTGTCAGTAGTGTCCTTGACAACCCTGCCAACCTTTGTATCATCTGCAAACTTGGACATTAAGCTTGATATACCATCATCAATATCATTTATAAATACAGAAAACAATAATGGAACCAACACTGAGCCCTGAGGGACTCCACTAATAACATTAGTCCACCATGAGCAGTGTCCATTGATTACCACTCTCTGTCTTCTCCCCCTCAATCACCCCTTTATCCATAGCAGCAATTTGCCTCCAATGTCACAATGCTCCAATTTGTGTAGCAGTCTTCCATGTGCAACAGTATCAAAAGCCTTTCTAAGATCCAAGTATATAATATCAAAGTTATTCCCTGCATCCAGTTCTTTTGTGACTGCATCATAGTATCCAATCAAATTGGTCAGGCAAGACTTCCCCTTAACAAAACCATGTTGTGTCCGAGCTATAACTGAAGTCTTGTCTAAATGATCCTGCAGTGCTTCTTTAACCAGTGCCTCCATTAATTTTCCTGGAACAGAAGTTAAGCTCACAGGTCTATAATTACTTGTGTCAGCCTTTGATCCTCCTTTGTGAATTGGGGTCACATTTGCACATTTCCAGTCTATGGGTACCTCCCCTGAGTCCAAGAAAGCTCTCATAATTATGGCTAAGGGTTTGCCTACTTCCTTTGCTGCCTCCTTTAATATAACTGGATAGATCCCATCCACCCCGGGTGCCTTTCTTGTGTTTATCTTCAACAGTTTCTCCTCCACTTTACCCCCAGTTATTTCAAGGTTCTGTAGCTTACTGCTAGAGTTGAATACACCTCTGGCATTCCCCTCGCTGAATAACTCCTCATGTGTGAATGTCGATGCAAAATATTCATTTAGTTTGTTAGCGACCTGAGCAGGATCATCAACAGTTGACCCATCAATATCAAGTGGACCAATCTGATTCATCCCCTTCCTTCTAGAGTTTACATAAGTAAAGAACTCTTTGCTGTTTTTCTTTTCATCCCTTGCCAAGGATTTCTCGTAATCTGCCTTCGCCTGCCTAACCTCCTTTGTAACTTGGTTGCATATCAACTTGTATCTATCATAGGCTTCTGTGTCACGTGTTAATCTGTAAGTATCCCATGCATTTTTCTTTTCGGCCATATGCCTCATTAGTTCATCTGACATCCATTTTGGCCTAAACCTTGAACAATATTTCTTAGTTGGTATGTAAAGCCTAGTAGTAGCTTTCCAGATAAGTTCTTTCAATGCTTCCCATTTTGAATTTGCTGTTGGTAACATCATCAGTTGGTCCCACTGTATCGAATTTAAATACTGTCTCAGTCCATCGTAGTCGCCTTTACGGAAGCAATAACCCTTCCCTTTACCCCTAATGGTAGTTACCTCTTTGAGTAAATCCCACTTCAGCACACTGTGATCACTGCCACCTAGTGGTTCATTTATCTGCAGATTCTTAATGCATGAAGAATCACTGCTGATAATCAAATCAAGAGTATTACTCCCTCTAGTTGCCTCCCGAACATGCTGATGTAGAAAACAATCATCCAATAAATCCACAAAAGCCCTGTTAGTGTGTGAGTGACCAGCCCCCAAATTCCAGTCAATATCTGGGAAATTAAAATCTCCCATTATAAGACTCTCTGATTTACTGGCCCACTCTATTTCCCTGTACAGTTTCTTATTATACTCATCAGAGTCATTAGGCCTATAGCAAACTCCTACTCTCAATTTTGATCTCCCAATGCTTATGTCACACCAAACTGACTCGATACTGCACTGTCCAGCGATGTCGACTGGCTTCACTTCCTTGGTTTTTATGTGTTTCTTAACTAATAGCATAACCCCTCCCCCCCTTCCTATCCTGTCTATCCTTTCTGTAGACGTTGTACTCCCCAAATTCCAGTTCTGCATTCCTTATATCGTGTGACACCACGTCTCTGATATCCCAACGATATGTGCCTTTGATGTTTTGATCAATACCTCAAATTCATCAAATTTATTTACTAAACTCCCACCATTGATGTACACGCAAGTATACCTTCACCTGTTCCTCTTCTTAGCTACCCTAACACAACCCATGTGTTTACTTGTACCGCAATGGCTCCCAGCAGTCTCTGAAATATCATGCATCTTCTGCTCATTCTAATAGAAGCAGTGCAAGAATCTCTTTCACCTCTCCCAGTGGCTACTGTCCATCTATTGGTCTTTGTCTCACCCCAAGCTAGCAGTTTCCGAGCCACCTAACACTGCCTTGATAGCATCAGCAAATATTCTTGCACCCTTTCTATTTAAGGGTATCCCATCTCTGTAGAAGCAATCTGTCCTTTTTACAAGTACAGTCCAGGCTGAAAAAAATTCTACCCCTTGAGCCTTGCACAATCTTTCCAGGGCCGAATTGATCAACAAGGCTCTCATCCTACACTCCCTCCTATCGTGTCTGGGCAGAATTGCAGACACTTTCAAATTCAACCCTAATTCTCGGCTTTTGTTCAACAGTGACCTGTACTTGTTAAGTAATTCTGCCGGTCTCCTACTTTAATATGTTCTTCGACAGAATGACCTTCCATTTCTTCATCCTCATGAGGAACGTCTTGAAAATTATCGATGATAATGTCGTTGATATCTAGACCATCTTCGATAGTGAGGTTCGAGTCTATATCTTTGTAGCCAGGGTCACTTGTAGCGGAAGTATCGTACATTATCAATAGATGTTGAAGTTCTTGTTCTTCTTGGTGCTCCACATTGCTGTTCACAACTTCGATTTTTGCGTTTGAGAAGCCAGACTTTACAAAACAGTTCACGACAGTTTGTTTTCTAATTGCGTTTACTGAAGAGGAAATCCATTCAATCACATCTAGGATGCTGAGTTTCTTTGTAAGGTCACTCGCACATGTTACATCGTTCATGTTTGCAATGAGATGTCTTAAAACACGTTTACTGTAGTGAAGTTTAAAATATTTTATTACCCTTGATCCATGGGCTGACACTCTTCAGATGTGTTTGGTGGCAGAAAAACGATTTGAAGGATATAATTCAATGTGCGGGTGAGATGCAGCATTATCCATGAAAAGAATAATTTTTCTGTTTTGACGAATCATGTTTTGGTTAAAGTGACTTATCCATTCGCTCATGATATGTCGTGTCATCCACGCTTTTTTATTAGACTTCCAGTCAACATTCAAAAGATTCAACTTTATGACATTGAAACAACGAGGATTTTGTGGTTTTCCTATAACAAGAGATTGTTCAAAGTCTCCCAGCATATTTGTACACAATAGTACAGTCAAGTGTTCCTTAGAAATTTTCAGCCCTGGCACTTTTCGTTTTAGACTCATTGTTTTTTCAGGAAGAGCTTTAAAAAATAACCCTGTTTCGTCACAGTTGCAAATATCCTTAGCTTCAAAATCACGACATAAATCTTCCAATTTGACGGTCCACTCTGTTACAACCCCAGTATCAACAGATCCACCTTTACCACTTACGGTTTTCCAAGAAATTTTATGCAGAGTTCTGAACTTGTCTAACCATCCCACAGAAGCTTTGAACTCATTTACTCCCATAGATTTCGCAACCTCCAAAGCCGTTTCCCTAATAATTGGCCCATTAATGGGAATTTTTTAGCATGTGCGCGACAAACCACTCATATGTAACATTGTCAATTTGAAGTCCAACAGTTTTCGGGAATGATTTTTGAACCTGATCATTTACGTGTTGCCAAAATTGTTTGAGCAGTTTTTTTTTTTTCCTTTAGGATGTCGCTTACCTGAGTCTTCCCGATTTTGAATTTTGCAGGAAGATTACAAACACTATTTTTCTGCCGATCATACGCATTAATTCAGAGAATAGGAAATAGAAAATAAACACACGATTGAGGCAACACGTGGAAGAAACGTTCCTAGAAAAAGGGCCATGATCTCCCCCGCTGTCCGTTATGGGGAGATCAAATTAAGTGCTAATCTAAACGAAACAATGCAGATTGCCTGTCCACGTCCATTACAGAGAATGTTCACTAGACAGAAGCTGAAAACACGTTAAAACCAATAGAGGAGAGTTGGGGAATTTGAAAATGTCCATTGTAGAGAGATGTCCGTTAAAGAGAGGTGTCCGTTAGGAGAAGTTTCACTGCATAGAGATTTTAAACCAGAGAAGATCGAAAAATGGAGATTCCAAATTACAAAAGTTTCTGACAGGGAATATCGGAACAGACATATGCACAAGTACTACCTTTGAGGCGAAAGGTATCATACAGCGAATAATTTGGGCAACTGAGATGAGCAGCAGCTGAATCACCTGATAGCTGAGATTCTGTCACAAAAAGTACATGGGGTTTGGCAGATTGCAAGGGGACATACCAATCATTGAGATTAGAATTGAGACTACATAAATTTGTGAAATGAACTAGAAGGTGTTTGGGTGGTTTAAATCATTTCGCAGATAAGCTAACTCTATTAGTTTGACAATTCGTGGGGTATTCAATAATAAGAAAAATTGTGTGTTGGGGGGGGGGGGGGACATGTATGAAGTAATGAAATTTTTGGATACGGCATACACATGGTAAGAATATACCCAGATCCTTGACATAACGTGGCCTCGATCCGGTGTACTAACAAACAGCCTGCCTGCGGACACAATTTTTGAACTGTACTCTTAAAATGTTGTTGTTATTTGTTGTTATTTGGTTTTTTAGGAGCATTAGCAACTAAGGCCATATTGCTCCGGGATATGCGGTGGTCATTCCCTGATATTCCCGCATCCTCCGTATTTGGTGGGGACGGGCTCGAACCCCGGTATAATCAAGAAGCGTGTGCTATGCACTGCTGCTCCTTCCCACCTGGCTACGGAGACGTTCTTAAAATGTAAGGAAGATTGGATCTAGTCTTCTTTGATGGAAGAGATGGAGAAGTGTTGACCGAAACTTAACTACGGAGACTAAACGTGTGTTCCCCCACTTCAAGCCTCCAATAAGCAAAGTGGTGTTATTGCATTGGTTGATGATAGTCATTTACCACATAACATTTCCTGGTAACACAGAGGGGTGGCATTTCTCATTCTGGTGTGGACAACATGTGTTGACCCCTGCTTCCGTTGGTTCAGATCTCGTGGTCACACTTGTGCATGGAGGTTATACCCACAATTACTAACAGTCCCACCATTGTGAAGGTGCACGCAGAGGATTTGGCTCTCACAGAGTATCAGAACTTCGCCAAAATTGGGTCCACTTGACTTGAATGTTTTTTTTTTTTTTTTTTTTCTTTTTATGAAAATCCCAAAGACGATGAAAGAAGATATTTGTTGACATTTGACTTGAACTTCTGTAGACTGTAATTTTCAGGAAATACGTATGAAGGCAGGTTGTTCCAGAAAACGGCAGTTGAATGAATAAACGAGGAAGATGAAAAGTTGGTTCTGTGAGTTTGAAGTTGGACAGTAAATGAATGTTGGCTGGTGGCGACATGTGTTCGGACTATTTTGAAAGAGAGCGGGAATTATAGAAGCCAATTCAGAAGAACAGTGCCCATTGAAGTATCTGTAGAAGAGGCATGCAGCAGAAACAGTAAGTCTATGAGACAGCAAGTGGAGAGACTCTGTTAGAGATGAATCATTAATTAACCTAACTGCCCTCTTCGGAATGGAATCAAGAAGCCTGAGAGAGGCTTTGGGGGGCACCACCCCCAGATGAAGAAACAATATTCCATGCCAGGGCGGATTTGCAATTTATACAGAGTTGGAAGAAAAGAGTTGGATTTGGAAGAAAAGTAATGCCCAGAGCGAAAGAGAAAACCAAGTTTTTTAGATGCAGAGGAAGCAATATTTGTAATGTGCTTGTGCCAAGAGAGATTAGAAATCAGGTTAATCCCCAAAAGACATATATCATTTTGCCTAGAAATCGGAGTGTCACTAAAGATAAGAATGGGAGCAGAAGAATCCTTTTTGCGAGATATAAGACAAGACTGAGTTTTAGACGGGTTGAAATCAACTAAGTTGTCTTTGCCCCACTGGAGAATTACCTGAAGATCGGCATTTAAGGAATTGGTAGATTTTCGAGAAGTTGAAGCTGATTGTGCAGGGCAAGGTTGCTCAAAATGAAAATAAGAATGCAATGTGCTATCATAGGCAAAACTATGGATAGGATTTCCAGTCAATGGAAGAAGGTCATTAATAAACAAGAGGAAAAGAGTGGGGGTAAGAACTGAACCATGGGGGAAACCAGCATTAGTGGAGAAGTTAGAAGACAGAGAGCCATCACCCTCAGCGAGCAATCTGAGAGAAAACTGGATAACCAATTACTAAAAACAGTAGGCAAAGAATAAGATGGAAGCTTCTTTAGAAGACCTTTAGGCCAAACACGATCAAAAGCCTTTGAGATGTCAAGAGCAACTACTTGTGTTTCACCAAACTTTTCCATTAAAATAGTCCATAAACGGGTAACATAAGCCAGAATATCACCAGTGGATCGACACTGACCGAATCCATACTGGCGATCGTTGATCAGATGAAAGGTTTCTAGGTAGTTTAAGAGTTGGCAGTTAATTGATTTCTCCATTACTTCAGAATTGTAGAATTGCAATGGGACGATAACTGGATGGGAGGGATTTGTCACCCCTTTTAGGAACTGGCTGGATATGAGCAAATTTCCAAGCAGAAGGAAAAACACGTTGGGAATAAGAAAGTGAAAAAGGCGGCAAAGAATAGGAGTAAGTTCAGGAGCACAGGTGTTGAGAACAAATAGAGAAATACCATTAGGACCTGGAGCTTTCTTTGCATCAAGATTCGTCAAAATTCTTCTGACATCCTTTTGACGGAAGACAACAGGAGGCATTGAATGGAACGTGTTGGGAATGGTGGGAGGTGTTTTTCCAAGATCATTAATACATGAGTTGGAAGAAAAATGTGATGCTAACAGGTCAGCTTTATCCTTGGATGAAGTGACAAAGAAACCATGTGGTTTGGACAGAGGCGGGAGCAGAGATGGGCAAAAGTTACGGCCAATAGCTTTGGCAAGAGACCAGAATGCTCGGCTACCACTAGGACAAGAAGCAAGTTTTTTCTCTTTGCCTGTACAAACTCTAGTTTTGAATGATTAAAAACTGCTTTACAATTGTTGCAAGCTTTGGTGTACGCTAAAAATGAAATTGAAGAATTAGAAACAAGCCAATTACAATATGCAACATTCTTCTCTTGAACAGTGTTGGCAAATTTATTGGAAAACCAAGGTTTAGATAAAGGACGAGATTTTAAAGTGGAGTGTGGAATAAAGGATTCCATTTCTGTAAGTATAATTTCACCAACACAATCTGAGCAAAAGTTGAAATCAGAAGTTTTGAAACAATAATCTCACCAAGAAACACAAGAAAAGAAATCTCGCAGGTCATCCCATTTTGCATTCTTGTAATGCCAAACAACACGAGGTTGGGAATAGTCATCAGATAAAGGCTATATTGGAGAAGAGACAATCAGAACGTTTTGATCTGAAGTGCCTAAATAACCTCTCACTTCCACCATGTACTTAACGTTGTTTGTGAGAAAAAGATCAAGTGTGTTGGCTGTATGATTAGGATTGTCCGGTATTCTTGTAGGTAAATGAACAATCTGTGCAAGGTCATTAGTAATTGCAAAAGCCTCAGCATCTCGACCTGCTGGGTCGGTGTGACTAGAAAATGGAAGCCAGCTGGAGTTGTGAACATTAAAATCACCAAGGAAAATTGCCTCATGTGTTAGGAAAGTTGGACTGGAGAAAGTCAAGTTACAAAGAGAGGAAGTCAAAGAGCTCCAAGTGATTAGTGAAGTTGGGAGAATGGTAGAGACAACATATGAATTTGACACAATGAGGCAGAGAGATTTTAAGCCAGAGCAGATCGAAAAGTGGAGATTCCAAATTAACAAGTTAAATCTGACAGGGAATATTGGAAGAGACATATGCACAAGTACCACCTTTGAGGCGAAAGGAATCATACAGTGAATAATTTGGGCATCTGAGATGAGCAGTTGTTGAATCAACCAGTAACTGAGATTCTGTCAGAAAAATTACATGGGGTTTGGCAGACTGCAAGTGGAAATGGACATCGTTGAGATTAGAATTGTGACCACAGATATTTGTGAAATGAATTAGGAAGTGCTTGGGAGGTTTAGATCTTTTCGCAGATAAGCTTGCTCTATGAGTTTCACAATTCATGGTGTATTCAATAGTGAGAAAAAGTAGGGGGAGGGAGGGGACATGCTGTATGAAGTAATGAAATTTTTGGATAGGGCGTACACTTGGTAAGCATATACCCAGGTCCTTGACATAACGGGGCCTCGACAATGCTCCCCGCATACCCACTTCTCGGACTCCCTCCAGTCCCTGTCTAGCAGAGTAGTAGTAGCAAGATTATACATTAGCTGATCCGAAAGCCTCCTAGAGAGTTATCAATAGGTTCGGTCAGGTGTACTAACTAGCGGCCGGCCTGCGAACACTGTTTTAGTGCTGTACCTCCGAAATGTAAAGAATATTGGATCTCGCCACGATGTTCATCATAACCTCAAAAGTCATCAATCATACTGCATGATGGAAGAGATAGGGAAGGGTTAACCAGAACTTAGCTCTAGAGACTAAACATGGGTTCCACCACTTCAAGCCTCCAATAAGCAAAGTGGTGGTATTGCACCGGTTGATGAGAGTCATCTACCACCAAGTATTGCCTGCTAACACAGAGGGGCAGCATTTCTCCATGTGGTGTGTGGGTGCCACACCTCGACCCCTGCTTACGTTGGCTCACACCTGGGTGGTCACCCACCATATGCTTGAGCATGGAGGTTATACCCAGGATTACTAACAGTCCCACCATCGTGAAGGTGCAAGCAGAGGATTTGGCTGTCACAGACCGTTCAGACTTCGCTGAAATTGGGTCCACTTGACTTGAGTGTCACCCGAATATCAGTTCCATCAGCATTTCAGACTCTTAGGTAGCAAGTACAGCTTGTCTGGTATATCTGAGAGAATGTGTGTAACAACCTCAAAGACCAACCTAGTACCGTGCTTGAGTTGGAGGTTGAGAAGATATTTGTTGACACTAGATTTGAACTTCTGTATACTGTAATTTTCAGGAAAGACATATGAAGGAAAGTTGTTCCAGAAAATAGCAGCTGAACGAATAAATGAGGGAGACGAAAAGTTGGTTCTGTGAGTTTGAAGTTGGACAGTAAGTGGATGTTGGTGGCACATGTTCGGACTTTTGAGAGAGAGAGAGAGAGAGAGAGAGAGAGAATTATAGAAGTCAATTCAGAAGAACAGTGCTCATGGAAGTATCTGTAGAAAAGGCATGCAGCAGATACAGTACATCTATGAGAAAGTGAGTGGAGAGACTCTGTTAAAGATTAGTCATTAATTAACCTCACTGTCCTCTGAATGGAATCTAGAAGCCTGAGAGAGGTTTTGGGTCACCACCCCATAACTCCATATGTGTGGATTTGCGATTTGTACAGAGTGAACAACTGTTTGGAAGAAAAGTAATGCCGAGAGTGGAAGCGAAAACCAAGTTTTTCAGATGCAGAGGAAGCATTATTTGTTAAGTGCTTGTGCCAAGAGAAATTAGAAGTCAGGGTTATCCCCAAAAGAGAGACATCATCTTGCCTAGAAATTGGAGTGTCACCAAAAATAAGCATAGGAGCAGAAGAATCCTTTTTGCGAGAAATAAGACAAGACTGAGTTTTAGAAGGATTGAAATGAACTAAGTTGTCTTTGCCCCACTGGAGATCGGCATTTAAGGAATTGGTAGCGGACATTTTAGAAGTTGAAGTTGTTTGAGCAGGGCAAGGTTTCTCAAATTGGAAAGTGGAATGCAATGTGCTATCATCGGCAAAACTATGGATAGGATGAATGGAATAAAGTCATTAATATACTGGAGGAAAAGAGTAGGGGAAAGAACTGAACCTTGGGGGACACCAGCATTAATGGAGAAATTAGAAGACAGAGAGCCATCACCCTCAGTGAACAATCAGAAAGAAAACTGGATAACCAATTACAAAAAACCGTTAGCAAACCCTAAGATGGAAGCTTCTTTAGAAGACCTTTATGTCAAAGGTCTTCTTGTTACCCGAATATCAGTTCCGTCAGCGTTTTAGACTCCCAGGTAGCAAGTACACTTTGTCTGGCATATCTAAGAGAATGTCTGTAACAAACTCAAGGACCAATAGTTATATACCCCCCCCCCCCTCTGTTGTGTCTCACTGTGTAGAAACATTGTGCCCACGGATTGGCTATCTATGGTGGTATTGTGTTTTATTATTTCTTACTTGCTGCTTTGTCAACTTTATTATTTTTATTTCAGTTTTTCTTTCTTTTTAATTCTTCAGTAACAATAACAATACAGCCACTCCCCAACATAAGTAAGGGTTGCATTCCCCGGAACTCTATATAAGTTGGAATTTTCCTAAATGTTAATGCAGCACTCGCAACTATGCGTGCTAAATTTGATTGAAGCAAAAAAGAAATGTTCGATCAACAAACAGAATTATTTATTCAATTTTTTTTTTTATCTCATGCACAGGAAAAATTACAAGTACAAAAATATAAGCTTGCTTTCTTGAATCATTGCCACTCTTAATACTAATCAGCTTATACGACCAGATTTGGTATAACTTTTAAATATATGACTGTTCAAAGTAGAGAGAGAAGTTTTCTATCTTTTTTTTTTTTTTTTTCGTGACAATTCCTTTGCTGTGCTCTATTTTCATTGCTTAGTTCCTGAACGATTTCACCATCAGACAAAGTTAAGATTCTATTCTAATATTATCCCTTTAACCTGGAATGAGCGGGAGGTATAAGGGAGGCATGGTAATTCAACCAAAGGTGGATATTTTCTAGTTTTGCCACATCCATGCATAGTCATCTCTACTAGTAAATCTCAAATGTTTTTCATGGAACCAGTGTCAGAGGACCAAAATGGTTCTTTTTCCCTGTAGTACAGAAATATATCTAAAAAAAAAAAAAATTGGGTGAGGGCTATAAGATTTGTTTCTCCCCCCACCCTCTGATGAAGTGATTGTGTTTAGGTCATCTTGTGTCCCTTAGAAATAGGGAAAGATCCATAGGTGGACTAGTTTTTTCTTGTCCATTTGTTTTGTTCTTAATCTTAGGAGAGCAGGTTTCTTTTCCCAAGTTTATAACTCCACCACATGGAAGCAGGAGTGGTGCCACGAAGCGAAAAGGAGATGTCAATATTTGATAAAGTTAGGTATACTCAAGAAGACGGTTGTCTTTCCTTTCTTTTAAGTAACCTACTTCCTTTAGAGCAAATTTAAATCTATTATTAAAATTAAATTAAAAAAGTAAATTATGTTTCATCATAGGAGAAGCACTTGAATATTCCTCAGAAATCACTAGAGTCACTTATTAGCACTTGAGGCTATAAGACCTACTGCCTAGGAAATAAATACGTGGATGAGGAATCTTAACCACCAACCCTCCAGGTCCATTTAGCTATAGGAAGTGTTGGGGGATCAAGATTCTGTTGTTTATTGTGCATATAAAAAGCTGATATACAAATACGTAAACTTTACGTATTTGTACATCAGCTAACATTAATAAGTTGCAAACATTATCGGATAGGTCAAGACACGTTCATGCGAATTCTAACACATTGGTGCGGACTTCCGACCAAGTTCATACGAGCTGGGTGACATCCCCCCCCCACAGACACACAACGTGCTACCACAGAATATGTCAGCTAGTTCACGAACACCCCCGCACCCAGAATCCAACGAACCGACATATCAACAGGTTACAAGTCTTTCCTCGTGTACACTATCGCAGGACCAGATTTCGCTTTTATCCAAAGGACTAAATTATAATTTAGTCCTTTGGATAATTTAGTCCACCTCGAAAACTGCCTAAAAAACAACGTAATTGATATTGAATTTGGACTTCGTAATGTTCCACAAAAAGATGTATTTATTCAACAAGTTAACCAAGTAGTGAATAACATAAAAGAAATGCAATTTCCTAAATTGAATACACATGACAGTTCAGCTTTACGAGAACTTCGGGGAAATAAGGACATTATTATACAGAGGGCAGATAAAGGAGATACAGTGGTAATACTAGATAAACATGATTATATTAATAAGTTAGATTCTGTTGTGTCAGATACCTCCACTTATTGTGAAGTAGACCCGGCACTGTTTACCAATTTGGTAAATCAATACAATAAAACGTTAACCACGTATCGAAAAAACGACTACATTACTATGGTTCAGTTAAAGGAATTGAAGTCCAGAACATACAATATTCCTGCACTTTTCGGTCAGGTAAAATTACACAAGACTGGGTTTCCTATTCGACCTATTGTTTCCTACAGGAACACGGCATTTTCATCCTTAGTCACACATATATATAACATTATAAAACCCTTTAGACAGGTAATACAATTTGGGATTAAGAACTACGATACATTATTTAATAAGCTTAAAGACTGTAGACTCGGAGACAATGACAATTTATTCTCTAGATGTTACTCATTATATACAAATGTAAACGTTGAATACACATTAGATATTATTTGGGATATGTTAAATAAAAACTCGACACCAATTAATTATACGAAGCTACCTATTAAGGAAATTTTTCACTTAATTAAACTGTTAGTTGAGGCTAACTACATCACCTTTCAAGACAAGGTGTACAAACAAATTTTTGGATTACCAATGGGTTTGAGCCTGAGTGGCTTAATGTCAGGGATCTATCTCTCAACGATTGAGCAGATACATTTGACACCTTTTCGAACCCGTATTACATACTATGAGAGGTATTTAGACGAAGTTCTAGTTATTACCGATAGTAATACTATCCAAGACATTTTACATTCGTTTAATAATATTCATTCTAGACTCAAATTTACATTGGAAAGGGAAGATACGGATACTAAGTCATTAAACTTTCTAAATTTCACGCTTACCCGGGACTCGAACAAAATCCAATTTAGCATCTATCGAAAACCTACAAACACCGGTATGCTTCTACATTATAATAGCTATCACCCTTTCACCTACAAAAGATCGATTATCTTTAATCAATTTCTTAATGCCTATAAATATTCAACGACGGATTCTGCTTTGGACTCAGAAATACAAATATTAACTAGCAGATTCTTAAATAGGGGTTATTCCATTACCACAATAAACCGAATTAGGGTACAAGCTAAAGATAGGATACAAAATACTACACCAATCAACAATAGTAATATCAAAAAATACTTTATTTCTGTCCCATATATTGAACAGTGGCACAAACAGCTTAACAGATTCTTTAAAGATACCGAATTTAAAATTGTAGCTAGGCCAATACGGAAGTTACACACTATATTGAACAATCGGTAATAATACTGAACAATGTTCTTTCAGCGTTCGCAACACAAATTAATGATCTGGTATACAACATTTCTTGCGGTGATTGCGACTTGTCTTATCAAGGTTCGACCCGATTTTCTCTTAATATTCGTTTAAATCAACATGAAGCCTCAGTTCGTGCTTCTCGTTAAGTAGCGTCAGAATTAGCCTTAAATGCCATTAACGAAAAACATACTTTTTTATTTAACGAGGCCAAAATACTTAACGTTTAACGTAATTATACGCGACTATTAATTGCAGAAACCGTTGAAATTAAATTACACGAGAATTCTGTTAATGTTCGGCGGCCATATTTGATCTCTGATACGTGGACCTTTACGCGCATGCGCGAAGACAAATAATCTCTATTTAAGTATTAGGTTTAACCGGATTCGGTAATTTTAATTCCTGTGATCACGACATACGGTCAAAAAGCGTTGTCAGCTTCAGGAAGGAAAATCGTTTTGAATATTTTCGTTAGATTCTTTTAATTGCGTTAATTCGATTTTTAATTGTTTTAAATTGATTTGAATTGTGTTAAATTGATTATTTAATTATTTATATTTTACTCATTTACTCGGTAAGTTGTCGATATTTTCGTTTTTTCCGTTTTAATTTCTGGAGGGTATCACACGGAAGTATTCTACGCATTATATTGAGGTAAACTCCTCTTATTATTTTACTAATATTATTATCAACGTAGAACATATTGAGTAGTACAGCTCTGATTCATACTATTTTATAAATCTATATATTTTGAAAAGTGGAAGGATAAATTCTGAAAATTCTCTTGTTCAAAATGTTTTATAGAGGACTATAAAACAAAATGATATTTTATTTTGGGGAACTGCTAGTAAAGTTAGGAACCAAAAATGGTTCAGGGCTGAAAACGTTTGTGAGACCATGATTTTGTGTAACATGGTTAGAGCCAGCAATGGCCTGAGGAAAAGTGGCTTCTGATTTGTCCCATCACAAATTTAATCATTAGAAATACCTACCAACCAAGTCATCATCAGATGAAAATGCCAAAGGCTGAACACTACCTGATATTGAACATAATCGACTTATTTTGCATGTTGATTACCTATACTTAATCAACGGTGCCAACATATTACAAGGAAGATCTGAAAGTTTAATATAATATCTAATAAACACCAAAATTCATATGACGATAACTTTTTTCACCTTCATTTATTTACCATGTTTCATCTCCTTATAAAAGCAATATCTAAGAAATTATCTAGGATGTCAAAATGTCATAATAAAGATAGTGCTTGTAAACTGAAATATAAAAATGTTAATACTTACTTTCAACACTCTATACCACTTTTTTGACAGTTTAGGCCTTCCTCTTACAGTTTTATGCCAAACGATAGGGAAGTTTGTAAGGCTACAGAAATTTTGTGTAACAGCTATAGTATTGTCTAGGTTCAACACAACATGCCACCATCCTCCTGGTACAAATACAGTCTCACCTGGCTGTTGAAGGATCTCCAACTAAGTATATAGTGATAAAATTGAAATTAGAGTGCAACTAGTGATTAATCATAAAAAGTTTCAGTAATTTAAAAGAATATAAAATAAATTAAGAAAAAACTTGAATATGAAAATTTACTCTACATGGTGTATTTTACTTAAGCATGATTTATAATATTATTTCCAATGCTATTTACAATTTTATCAAGTAGAGATGTGAAATATGAAGAGTCCAATGGTAGTGGATGAATTGAAAATTTCAAACTAGTATCCAATGGTAATGGATACTAGTTTTAAGCAATACAGGGATAAATTATAAGGAATCATATTTGTTTTGACAAAAGGGGAAAAAGATAATGAACTGAATCAGCATCCATGCCAGGTTCTGCTGCCAATCACAATGTTGTACATAGTCTATTAACAAGAAAGTTGACAAGTCTATTAACAATTAAACAAGAAATTTATAGCACAAAACAAAGGACTTCTATACATGGAAATTTCACTTAATGCTTGTTCTACAAGGTACCAGCCAACTGCCATGACCATTAGAATAGAACTCTTCCATTTCAACTAAACAACACTGCCAAGTTTATACATTCAAATGATAGACACCTCTTTCAACAATAAAAATCATGACAGTCATTGCCTACCATGCCTGAAGCTATGACTCCCTGCTATAACTACAATGTCTGAGACACATCAATAACTCATACAAAAAAAAAAAGAGAGAGAGAGATTCCTACCAACAGTACTTTGAGCTAGCATGTAGCTAACATGAATAAACATTTTACGTATCATATTATGGTTTCCTATATATATATATATATATATATATATATATATATATATATATATATATATAGGTTGTCTCAAAAATATTGGTACAAACGTTTAGGGGAAGTGGGTAACATCTAAAGGAATGTGAATCACATAGGAATCCATAAACGGAAACGTCACCATAAGTCGGTACACAGCACTGTTCATCAGTTCGCAAGAGGGAAACTTTCTGGTTTACTCATTCAAGCAGTAGTCGCCGTACGAAGAGCATGCATCGATATACGAACTGTGAGCTGGCAGACATGCACCTAGTGTATGGATTAGCAGAGGGCCCACACGGTGTGTGCCCGCATGCGGCACAACATCGCTTCGCAATAAATGTGTGGGCAGGTATGGTCGGTGACCGCTTAGTCGGCCCATACCTGTTACCATCCCGCACGAACTCCGCTAAATATCTTTCTTGAACAAGTTCTACCACGGTTACTTGACGATGTTCCAGCAAATGTGAGACGCAACATTTGGTTTCAACATGACGGGGCACCTGCCCATTATGGAAGGTGTGTTCGTCACCATTTGAACAGGCGTGTTGGGTGACGATGGATTGGCCGTGGTGGACCCGTTGCCTGGGCCCCATGCTCACCTGATTTATCGAGCCTTGATTTCTTTCTGTGGGGGATCTCAAATCTATCGTGTATGAATCGCCTGTGGAGACGGAAATGGATCTCATGGTGAGACTCGTCTGCACTGCTGCTATTGTCAAAGAAACTCCAGGTGTGTTCGACCATGTCCGCCAATCCATCCTCTGTCGGTATCACGCATGCAACGCGTCTCATGGTGGAACCTTCGAGTATCTGTTGTAACATCGTGAAATGCATCCATCTCATACTCCATTGTTAATATTATGTCAAATAAATGTTTGCCACTAATTACTGTCTTGTGTCATTTTTGCTTCTTGTGCCTCTGCTACTACTTTCCCGTGACGTTTCCGGTCATGGGTACCTATGTGATTCACATACCTTTAGATGTTACCTACCTCCCCTAAACGTTTGTACCAATATTTTTGAGACACCCTGTATATATGAAACCATATATCTGGCAAAAAACTTTTACACTTATCCCTACTTTATATATATACACTGTATATACAGGGTGTCTCAAAAATAGACAGCATAACTTCACGAATGAGTTCCTCATATGTAGACAATAAAAATATTTTATATCAACATTGTTCCGGAAATGCTTGGTTCCCGAGTTATTAACCGGAATGTCTTATCTCCCGCAGGTGATTTCCTTCATCACAAGGTACTAATAGAATTTGGTGGTTTTCCATTCCGACCATGTACTCAAATCAGGAGCAAGCGGATATGCACTTTATGTACGGTTTGGCAGATGGGAATGCTCTGGAGGCTCGTTGTTTGTACCACGAAAGGTTCCCAGAACGAAGATGTCCAGGCAGGAAAACCTTTGACAGTATCAATCGCCGCCTTCGTGAACATGGTACTTTTACACCTCATGCTGCCAACAGAGGACGACCGCGATCTGTCTACGATATTGTCTACGACTCCCGAAGTAGAGGAGTGGACCAACTGCCTGCCCTCCACACTCGCTGATTTAAACCCACTAGATTTCTTCTTGTGGGGCCATTTAAAGTCATTGGTGTATTCGACTCCGGTAGCTGATGTGGAATCTCTCCGCAATCGAATTGTGGCAGGTTGTGAGACAATACGAAACATGCCAGGAATTTGGCATCATCTTTGCGAGTCCATGAGACGTCGATGTGAGGCCTGTATTCAGGCAGAAGGTGGACATTTTGAACAATTACTATAAAGTGATGTGAACAGTTAAGTGTCATAGACAGACCTTCAAAACTCAGAAACCAAGCATTTCCGGAACTATGTTGATATAAACTATTTTTATTGTCTACATATGAGGACCTCATTCCTGAAGTTATGCCTTGTAATTTTGAGACACCCTATATAGCATTAGCATTAGTAGAGGCATTTGATGCAAGAAAGCAAGCTTATGCAGCATCAGCCAAAAAAAAAAAAAAAAAACCCCCACTTCCACTTCACCCCTCTGTTCATTCAAAATACCTGTCCAGCTGAGCCTTAAACTTATTTAGGCTATCAACCTCCACTACAAGGGATGGAAGTCTCTTCCACCAACCAACCACCCGCTGGCTAAAGGCAAATTTCCGCACGTCTATCCTACATCTGTCTTTCTTCAATTTGAATTTATGCCCTCTCGGGTGATTATTCTGAGCTAGAGGAAAAATCCCATCGGCATTGAGCATGCTCAAACCATTCAAGGCTTTATACACCTCTATCAGATCACCTAGCTGGTGCCTAGTCTCCAGACACTGTAATTTGCAAAACTTAAGCCTTTCTTGAACAAGTTCTACCACGGTTACTTGACGATGTTCCAGCAAATGTGAGACGCAACATTTGGTTTCAACATGACGGGGGAACTGCCCATTATGGAAGGTGTGTTCGAGCACCCTTTTGTTCCATTCACTAATCTTGTTGCCCTTCTCTGTACTCGTTCCAGCAGCTCTACATCCTTCTTGAAATGAGGCCTCCAGACCTGTATACAGTACTCTAGGTGTGGCCTGACCATCGCCTTATACAATGGAATAATCACCTCCTTATCCCTGCTTGAAAAATTCCTATATATCATTGACAATACACCATGAGCTACTCTTGCAGCCCGTCTGCACTGCTCAGAGAACTTCATATCTGCCTGCACAACCACCCCCAGGTCCCTTTCATTCTCTACCACTGTCAGTGTAGTACCACAGAGTTGATATGTTGCTCTGGGGTTGCTGTTTCCCATGTGTAGTACTTTACATTTGTCAATGTTAAACTTCATTTGCCACCTCTCAGCCCATCTGCTCAACCTTTCCAGATCCTGTTGCAGCAGCATAGTGTCAGTAGTGTCCTTGACAACTCTGCCACCTTTGTATCATCTGCAAACTTGGACATTAAGCTTGATATACCATCATCAATATCATTTATAAATACAGAAAACAATACTGGACCCAACACTGAGCCCTCAGGGACTCCACTAATAACATTAGTCCACGATGAGCAGTGTCCATTGATTACCACTCTCTGTCTTCTCCCCCTCAACCACTCCTTTATCCATAGCAGCAATTTGCCTCCAATGTCACACTGCTCCAATTTGTGTAGCAGTCTTCCATGTGCAACAGTATCAAAAGCCTTTCTAAGATCCAAGTATATAATATCAAAGCTATTCCCTGCATCCAGTTCTTTTCTGACTGCATCATAGTATCCAATCAAATTGGTCAGGCAAGACTTCCCCTTAACAAAACCATGCTGTGTCCGAACTATAACTGAAGTCTTGTCTAAATGATCCTGCAGTGCTTCTTTAACTAGTGCCTCCATTACTTTTCCTGGAACAGAAGTTAAGCTCACAGGTCTATAATTACTTGTGTCAGCCTTTGATCCTCCTTTGTGAATTGGGGTCACATTTGCACATTTCCAGTCTATGGGTACCTCCCCTGAGTCCAAGGAAGCTCTCATAATTATGGCTAAGGGTTTGCTTACTTCCTTTGCTGCCTCCTTTAATATAACTGGATAGATCCCATCCACCCCGGGTGCCTTTCTTGTGTTTATCTTCAACAGTTTCTCCTCCACTTTACTCCCAGTTATTTCAAGATTCTGTAGCTTACTGCTAGAGTTGAATACACCTCTGGCATTCCCCTCGCTGAATAACTCCTCATGTGTGAATGTCAATGCAAAATATTCATTTAGTTTGTTAGCTACCTGAGCAGGATCATCAACAGTTGACCCATCAATATCAAGTGGACCAATCTGATTCATCCCCCTTCCTTCTAGAGTTTACATAAGTAAAGAACTCTTTGCTGTTTTTCTTTGCATCCCTTGCCAAGGATTTCTCGTAATCTGCCTTCGCCTGCCTAACCTCCTTTGTAACTTGGTTGCATATCAACTTGTATCTATCATAGGCTTCTGTGTCATGTGTTAATTTGTAAGTATCCCATGCATTTTTCTTCTCTGCCATATGCCTCATTAGTTCATCTGACATCCATTTTGGCCTAAACCTTGAACAATATTTCCTAGTAGCTTCCAAGATAAGTTCTTTGAATGCTTCCCATTTTGAATTTGCTGTTGGTAACATCATCAGTTGGTCCCACTGTATAGAATTTAAATACTGTCTCAGTCCATCGTAGTCGCCTTTACGGAAGCAATAACCCTTCCCTTTACCCCTAATGGTAGTTACCTCTTTGAGTAAATCCCACTTCAGCACACTGTGATCACTGCCACCTAGTGGTTCATTTATCTGCAGATTCTTAATGCATGAAGAATCACTGCTGATAATCAAATCAAGAGTATTACTCCCTCTAGTTGCCTCCCAAACATGCTGATGTAGAAAACAATCATCCAATAAATCCACAAAAGCCCTGCTAGTGTGTGAGTGACCAGCCCCCAAATTCCAGTCAATATCTGGGAAATTAAAATCTCCCATTATAAGACTCTCTGATTTACTGGCCCACTCTATTTCCCTGTACAGTTTCTTATTATACTCATCAGAGTCATTAGGCCTATAGCACACTCCTACTCTCAATTTTGATCTCCCAATGCTTATGTCATACCAAACAGACTCGACACTGCACTGTCCAGCAATGTCGACTGGCTTTACTTCCTTGGATTTTATGTATTTCTTAACTAATAGCATACCCCCCCCCTTCCTATCCTGTCTATCCTTTCTGTAGACGTTGTACTTCCCAAATTCCAGTTCTGCATCCCTTATATCTGTGTGACACCATGTCTCTGATATCCCAACAATATCTGCCTTTGATGTTTTGAGCAATACCTCAAATTCATCAAATTTATTTACCAAACTCCTAGCATTGGTGTACACGCAGGTATACCTGCACCTGTTTCTATTCTTAGCTACCCTAACACAACCCATGTGTTTACTTGTACCGCAATGGCTCCCAGCAGTCTCTGAAATATCATGCATCTTGATTTTCAGGCTTCTGCTCATTCTAATAGAAGCAGTGCAAGAATCTCTTTCACCTCTTTCACCACAAATATATATATTCAGGTGACTCCCAGTTAGTGCTCTTAATTGGGATTGTAAAAACAGGCTAATTTTAAGGTACCACATCTCCATATAACAATATTGAATGTAAAATTTTAAATATAAATTATAAAATACATAAATTATGCAATAAAACTTACCTTAAAATTATGGAACCTTATAGGCATACTGTATTTACAAAAATATCTTGTGATACCATTGATTTTCTAATCATTCAAACTACTAAATACAGTGCAAACCTACCATTTGCTTGAATCCAGGCTTTACAGAATGCCCAATTTAGTTTCTAATGAAAAGTTTTTCAAATAGATAGCTTTACATCTTCTTCAGATTATTAGTACTAGATAATGGCTTGATCTCTTTGAGGCCATTTCAAAAAAAAAAACCAACTCAGACAAAAAATGCACATATACAATATGTAAACCAAAACTAAACTGAAAGCAGCATTGTTGAGGGATCATTGGCTACCGAGATCTATGCAGTTAAGGGCAATTTTATATATAACGCCAATAAATTCCAGCTAATTAGAGAACCCTTGAGAGGCCATGCCCTTTTCAATAATACAGGAGTCCCTCGATTAGCATGGTTTATATTTAGCTGCCAATTTTTGATTAACACGAATCAAAATTTATATTAGCGCGGTATTTTGGCTTGGCTCAAAGAACCTGAAGCTGGTGATGCTACGAATGTAAATACAGTACATTAAAGTATGCAACCTGGAGGATGCATTGAGCCACATCATCTATATTTCTAGCTATACCCTCCTTTCTTGCGTACACTATACTTCCCCGACTCTTAACTTTTTTTTTTTTTTTTTTTTGTCATTTGTTGTTCATTATTCTCTGGTTTGTCTCCGCCAGGGTTGTTCATTATTCTTTTGTTGTTCATTATTCTCTGGTTTGTCTCCGCCAGGGTAGCCTGGCGGAGACAAACCAGAGAATAATGGGCAGCCTGGCTACCTCCTAGTGGTTTGTTTGGGCAACGTGGAGTCCCACCAGGGGGCTCTGCAGCTAAATGCCAGGACACACAACAGAACCTAATGCAATATGTCATATACAACACACAACACTCTTCTGTATTCCTTCACAGCGAACATATGGTGCAGATGTGGGAAACTACAGGTGGCGCCTGACCCTAATACTATGCACATGCTAAAGTATGCATAACATTATAGAAACATCGCTTGTTTTCTTGGTGAGTGCACGGCTCTGTTTACAAAAGGGAGTTAGGGTGGAAACACACTATTATCACGTCACGTGAATCTCGTCATAAAAGTAGTACTCTGTGGTCCCTGTTTAATGTAAACTGCGAAGTCGGTCGGAGAAGAAATGTCATCACTGTAACATAGGGTGGCCAGATTAAAAATTTGATCTCGAGGTACTCATGCTTATGTTTGGGGTATTCATTCCTCGTTTAGGGATACTCGCATTATATCTTAAGGAAACCGAACAATTTTAATAACAAACATTTTATTTCAATATTTTGTTGATTTTTACGAGTTTGTGGAATGCAAAATTAGTCAAATTTAAATAAAATTAACCGAATTATAGCCCATGCTTTAATTCGGAAAATTTTATTGCAAAAGTTATACACACTAAAGGAAACTTTTTATAAATATTAACGTCAAATGTTTTCCATAATTGTTTATAATACATATTCAATAAACCTGATTTATTTTATCAAAAAGAAAATATTTTCCTTATCATTTGAGCGAATTTTCTTTAACAGTTTTCATTTTTTAGTGCATATGCGTAATCTTTGCATGACATATTGTGATTGGTTTTCTGCAACAGTTCTCCTTCAACATTCTTATTTCTATCCTTTTTCCATGTGTTAAACATTGAGCTAAATACTTGCTCACCATTTCATCTGAGGCAAAGCAAAAACGAAATTAATATTTTTTTTCTGTATTACGTACTTCATATGCATTTAAAATTTTTATCCAACCATCTGTGGTATTTTGAGGTCTTTTGTCGCAATATTTCTACGGAATGATTTCAACAGAACATATTCTTTATACAGCAAATCGATACTGATATTGTGAATTTTAAATAAAAAAAAGTTTGTTGCCTGAGCCTTAAAACATTACAACGAAATAAAAAAGAAGTCAAATAGAATGTAAAAGGTTACAAAGTAAGCATAAATATTCTACAAACCTCTTTGTAAATAGGATAGAATGTTGTTTGAGTCTTTAATTAAGGGTACAATTCAACAACAACTTTATCGTCAGTTAGTTCTTTCTTCCTGTATAATCATCTCAACAGGTTGTTTTATGATTTCTGCTTTTTTCAAATGTTAAAAATTTTATTAAATGTTTATATAAAATGTTTAAAATTTAATAAATGTTTAAAATTTTGTTAGAAATTTTATACTTCCAAAAGGAGTACGTCTGGCAACCTGTTTGTTATTTGGTTTTTTTTTTTTTTTTTTTTTTTTTTTTTTTTAGGAGCATTAGCAACTAAGGCCATATTGCTCCGGGATATGCAGTGGTCATTCGCTGACCTTTCCGCATTCTCCGTATTTGGTGGTGACGGGCTCGAACCCCGGTCTAATCAAGAAGCGTGTGCTATGCACTGCTGCTCCTTCCCACCTGGCTACGGAGGCACCTCTGGCAACCTGTAACGTTGTATATGTGTCATTCTCTTTGAGGAAAGCTGAAGCGAAATGAATTGCCACATATACAACGTTACAGGTTGCACTTTTCTTATAGCTGAGAAAACAAAAGAGTACGCAATGGATACACGACATCAACTGGAAGAGAACAGAAAAGGGCGAATTCGATCATTTACTGCAGGACTTAGAAGACGATGCAAATCATTTCAAGATGTACTTATGGATGAATAAAGAAGAATTTAATTTCCTATATAATCCAATTAAGGATGACATTCAAGGGCAAAATACGCAATTTAATCAGCTCTAAGGAAAAATTAAAATTATATGTTAAAGGAAAGTTAAAATACTGCAAGTTTAATTTTGAATAAGGTCTTATTCTGTCAAAATACAAAACAAAATTTTTTAAAGAAATTTAATAACAACAAAAAACTACTTCTCAACCCTAAAAATTGAACTTGTAACAAATTGAAATGATCGACTTGTTTGTCCTCTCAATTTGTAATTCTGTTGGTCTATTTTCCTACTTTTTCCAGTTTTGAGCATCCCTGTGACTGGACATTTGCGGTGAGTATGCCGAGTAGCTAGTCGAAGTGGAGGGTGCTTCAGAAAGGCAACGTCCTTGAAGTTGTTATTTGTTTTCGGATATTCTTACTTGTGCACTCAAAACAGAATATTTACTTCAAATTTAATTTTCTATTAGCATTTCCTCGTCACGTGGTCACGCCTAACGAAATTTTTGTTCGAACAGAAAAATCTGACTTTCTGATAATGTCGTTCAGCCTTGAAGCTCAGCGTGTTATCTATCTTGTGAATACAGCCAATCACAATACTGCGTCTTCAAGCAATAAAATAATGCTCCTCCACATTTTACATTAGATATGTATACGAGTGAAGTCTCGTGAAGTGATAGTAGTGTGTTTCCGCTCTTACTGTTTATTTTGTGTCGCATCATACCTTCTCCATCGAGAAATAAAACAAAAACGAATGCAAGATACAGTTTGGGAAGCTAGTTTGTTTTTCTACCATAATAAAATAAAAAGAAACGGATTATTTCAAACGTGTATTATTACAACAATTGAAATATTTTCTATTATGCACTCTGAAGGTTAATTACTGTGCATACTAATTAATTACATTAATTTCTATTAAATTGTTATATGTTATGTAATTATTAACTATGGATAAAAGGAAAAGTGTATCTGATAGTGCCTCTGGTAAAAAAGAAAAGTGATAACGTTAGATTAAAAAAATTGAAGTCATAAAAAGATTTTGAAGATGGTGATAGTAAAATACAAATTTCTCGACATCTTGGAATGCCTGAACAAATGGGTTTGGATGATTTTAAGTAAAGCCAGTGCATATAAGGAAAAAGGTAAGCTTGCTTCATCGTCAGCATGCACACAAACCACAAGAAATAGAAGTGTTACGATGATTGAGATGGAACATCTTTTAGCCATTTGGATAGAAGACTGCAATCAAAAAAGAATTCCAATCTGCATAATGACCATAAAAACAAAAGCCTTGAGTATTTTTGCAACTTTAAAGGAAAAGTCAACAATAGAAAACTTGGGTAGAGTGGTAACTGAAGAAAATGTTCAAGCAAGTTCTTCAAAAGAAAAAGTGACTGAAGCGGAAACGGAACAAAATTTCACCGCCAGTAAAGGCTAGTTTGAACGTTTTAAGAAAAGAACAGGATACATAACGTTGCACTGACCAGAGAAGCGGCAAGTGCAGATAAAGATAAAGATGCAGCCACGAAATATCCTGAAATTTTAAGAAAATTGTTGATGACAGCAGCTACGCAGATCAACAAATATTTAATGTTGATGAAACAGGCCTTTTTTGGAAATGAATGCTAAAAAAAAAACCTTACTAGCAAAAAAAAAAAAGAAAAGGCTCAATCAGGCTATAAAGTTTCCAAAGAGAGAATAACACTTTTATTGGGAGGCAATACAAAAGGTGATTTGAAATTAAAACCCATGGTTATCTATAGAAATGAAACTCCCAGATCTTTCGGTAATGATTTTAATAAAACAAGCCTACCTGTTGTTTGGCACTCTAATAGAAAAGTTTGGGTCACGAAAGCTTTATTTGAAGAGTGGTTCACTAGCTATTTTTGTCCGAAAGTTAAGGCCTACCATGAAGAAAATAATCTTGCATTCAAAATTTTACTAATTTTAGACAATGCCCCGGACCCCCCACCAGCACTTTCTGATTTGTGTGAAAACATGAAAGTTATCTTTTTACCTCCAAATACAACAAATCTTTTACAGTCTGTGGATCAAGGCATAATCTCTAATTTGAGGCGTATTATTTACGCAGAACATTTGCACAAACAAATGAAGCAACAACTGGAGATGTTGCAGTTTCTTTAGTTGAGTTTTGGAGAAATTACAACATGAGGAAAGCAATAGACAATATTCATGAATCATGGTCTGAAGTAACATCCAGCAATATGAGAGCAGTTTGGAAGCATATATTGCCACATTGTACAAATAATTTCTGTAGTTTCACAATGTCAAGACTGTTATTGATGAAATAGCAAATACTGGAAGAGATCTAGGGTTTGAAGAAATCGACAACAGTGATGTTCGCGAATTGCTGAAATCACATTCAGAACAATTAAGCGATTCTGACCTCCTTAATATTGATGAACAACGAGCATATGACGAGGTGGAAATTTGCGAGGAAGAAAGTGCTCAAGAAAAGAAGTTGACATTAAAAGAACTTGAAGGAATATTTCGCGCAGCTGAAAATTTGAAACAACTAATCATGGATGCAGACCCAGATATCGAGCGCAGTATGCAAATTCACAGGAACATTGAAAAAGATGTGTATCCATACAAGCGAATTTATGATGAAAGGAAGAAAGAAAAGTCTGCGCAAACCAGCCTTTTGAAATATTTTGCAAAGAAATAAAGTGAGTTATATATTGTATTTTTCTTAATTTCAATAAACTTTTCATTACTGTACTGCATATATTTATAATTATCCTTTGCTTTTATGCTACTGTACATTAAATTTCCATAAAAAAATGTATTTTTAAAAATATTGATTGGTATAGTGTAGGCCTTGGAACAAATTAGGCTATTTTGTATTGATTATTAACTTTGATTAGTGCGATTCCTGTACTGCCTGGCATGGAAATGTAAAAAACATTTTTGTTGTTGTTGTGTGGGTTTGATGGCGCATAAGCTGCTTTGGCTAGAATGCACCTGTATATTTTTGTAATACACAAGAAATGGTGCAGTGACTGCTTCGATATGTTTTTCACTTAAATCATTAAATGACCATAAAATTTTACAGCCATGGACTTATGAAATTTAGGAAGCTACAGAAAACTATCACATAAATGTAAATTACCAATGAACATGAAAAATAACTTTTGGGACAATACAGGTAGCCCTCGGTTTGCACCAATCCAATCTGTGCTGATTCACAATAGCACCAGTCAATAATCGCAAGGCCATTTTATTTTTATATATTTTTGAAATTTTTTTATAAATTGAAAGTTTAAAATCACCAGGCAAAATTTATCAGTATTGTACTGTACTAAATATCATGCATTATTCATGTGATCAAAAACAATCAGAGCCAATCAGCAATTAGCATGTCCACATCATAGCCAATCAGAGAGAAGAAAGCTTCCTGCTCTCAAAGAAGCCACTCGTGGATGTGGGTGGTAAAGGTCCATGCTTTCAGTTGGTGGTTGTTAATGCCATTTACAAGTGTTGGAAATTTAATATGCTTATATTTTTAATTAATTGTGCTATTAATAAATAAAATAATAATTAATAATAGTGATAGCTATGTGCAGTTTTCACCAATTGTATTATAAAGTTTTTAATTTAATAGAATAAAGAGACACCATGTCTGGTAAAAGAAGTTCAATGAATCCTAGTGCAAATGAAAGCATGAAAAAGGGATATCAATCTATCACACTGGAAAATAAGATGGAGGTTATTAGGAGGATGGAAGCTATTGAAAGCTGCCCTAGTGGGTAGGGCTATGAATATGCCTCCATCGACTATTACTACAAATATGAAGAATGCTGATAAAATAAAACAATCGATGCGAAGTGCTACACAAGTTAGTTACACACGAAGTAAGCTTTTATTACTTAAATTAATTTTAAATTATTTTAAATTTTAATTTAAAAAATAATTAATTAAAAATTTATTATAAAATCACAGGGTTTATTATAAAATTCCGGGCACCATGATTAAAATTATTGGTGCCCGGAACCTAACCCTGTGATTTTCCTTTGATTCCATGATATAAAAGATTCCATTTGTGCTTGTCCACCCAGGAACCTAACCCCAGCATAAATCAAGGGCTACCTGTATACATACAGTGGCTTTCAAAATTTCTCCTTGTCATAAATTCGAAATGCTTTGCAGGATTCCCATTTTGGCTGTAAATACAGTCACTTTCTCATTAATTACAGTATCAGTTAACATTAGGAGACAATTTAAATCAATGAATACCCCTCTGAAGACAAGTAATGTAAATGCTGAATGGAAAACTGTAAGGATATCAAAATATTTAGAGCACTATTGCAAACAAGCGCTGAGTGAGCCATGCTATAATGGGAGATAACTGTTTACGAAAAGCCTAAATATGAAAGGTATTATAACCTATGTAGAGGAATTATTACCATGGATATAGATAGGTTAAGGTTGAGAAGACAGAAGATACTTGTTATATTAGATTTCTATCTTCTTAACCTTGCAACCTAGCTATATCCATGGTAATAAATAAGAAGGACTGAGTTTTAGAAGGATTAAAATTAACTAAGCTTTCTTTGCCACTCTGAAGAATTACTGGAGATTGAAATTTATGGACTTGGTGGAGGATATTCCAAAAGTTGAAGCTGTTCATGCAGGATAAAAGTTAAAAGAAAAAGTTTCTAAAATTAGAAGGTTGTATGTAGTGTGCTATATTAGCAAAAATTAATAGATAGGATTTCCAATGGAAAAAGGTCATTAAAGTGCATGAGGGAAAACAGTGAGAGAAAGAACATTAACTTCTCCACTAATGCAGCAAAGAAGTTTACAAGACAGTGAGTCATCACTCGTAGTGAGCACTCAAAAAAAAAAAACAAAATTGATACCCAATTTCAAAATGCAGTAAGCAATCAGCAAGGTTTAGATGGGAGCTTGTTTAGAAGATCTTTATGCCAAACATGATTAAAAGCCTTACAAAACATCAGGAGCAATTGCCAGTTTCACTACAATTTTCCATCAAAGTACTTTGGAAGAATGGAAGTAAGTGCAATAGGGCTGGATGGGAGAGATTTGTTACCTTTTTAGGGGCTGTCTGAATAAGAGAAAATTTCCAAGCAGAAGGAAACAGACAAGTGGAAAAAGAAAGTTTAAAAAGGTGACAACACAGGAGCACAGATTTTGAGAACAAGTGGAAAAATGCCATCAGGACTGTTCAGAATTCTTCTAAACATCCTTTCTCAGAAGGCTACGAAGAAAATTAAAATTTCTCAGAGAAGCCATTTTATAATCTTTGAAGAGAATTACTGGAATGATTATAAAGCAGCTACAGGGCAGAAAGCAGGTTATTATTAATGGATAGATAGGTGTAACATCAGAAGTGCAATCCCCAAAGAAACTAGATCACTGTATTTTCATAAATGACACTGACAAAGGGATAGGGAGTCTGCCAAACCCCATGTACTTTTTCTGACAGAATCTCAGATATCGGTTGATTCAACTACTGCTCATCTCAGATGCCCAAATTATTCGCTGTACGATTCCTTTTGCCTCAAAGTTGGTAATTATTAGCATTAGTAGAGGCATTGCGAAAAACCAAGCTTATGCAGCATCAGCCAAAAACAAAATAATAATAATTAAAAAAATAAATAATAAATAAATAAATAAAAAATAACCACTTCCACTTCACCCCTCTGTTCGTTCGAAATACATGTCCAGCTGAGCGTTACACTTATTTAGGCTATCAACTATCACGACAAGGGTTGGAAGTCTATTCCACCAACCAACCACCCGCTGGCTAAAGGGAAATTTCCTCACGTCTATCCTAAATCTGTCTTTTCTCAATTTGAATTTATGCCCTCTCAGGTGACTATTCTGAGCAAGAGGAAGAATCCCATCAGCATTGATCATGCTCAAACCATTCAAGGCTTTATACACCTCTATCAGATCACCTCGCCGGTGCCTAGTCTCCAGACAATTTAATTTGCAAAACTTATGACTTTCTTCGTAAGAGCACCCCTTTGTTCCATTCACTAATCTTGTTGCCCTTCTCTGTACTCGTTCCAGCATCTCTACATCCTCCTTGAAATGACGGCTCCAGACCTGTATACAGTACTCTAGGTGTGGCCTGACCATTGCCTTATACAAGGGAATAATCACCTCCTTATCCCTGCTAGAAAAATTCCTATATATCATCGACAATACACTATGAGCTACTCGTGCAGCCCATCTGCACTGCTCAGAAAACTTCATATCTGCCTGCACAACCACCCCCAGGTCCCTTTCATTCTCTACCACTGTCAGTGTAGTACCACAGAGTTGAGTTGCTCTAGGGTTGCTGTTTCCCATATGTAGTACTTTACATTTGTCAATGTTAATCTTCATTTGCCACCTCGAAGCCCATCTGCTCAACCTTTCCAGATCCTGTTGCAGTAGCATAGTGTCAGTAGTGTCCTTGACAACTCTGCCAACCTTCGTATCGTCTGCAAACTTGGACATTAAGCTTGATATACCATCATCATTATCATTTATAAATACAATAATGGACCCAATACTGAACCCTGAGGGACTCTACTAATAACATTAGTCCATGATGAGCAGTGTCCATTGATTACCACTCTGTCTTCTCCCCCTCAACGACCCCTTTATCCATAGCGGCAATTTGCCTCCAATGCCACACTGCTCCAATTTGTGCAGCAGTCTTCCATGTGCAACAGTATCAAAAGCTTTTCTAAGATCCAAGTATATAATATCAAAGTTATTCCCTGCATCTAGTTCTTTTGTGACTGCATCATAGTATCCAATCAAATTGGTCAGGCAAGACTTCCCCCTTAACAAAACCATGCTGTGTCTGAGCTATGATTGAAGTCTTGTCTAGATGATCCTGCAGTGCTTCTTTAACCAGTGCTTCCATTAATTTTCCAGGAACAGAAGTTAAACTAACAGGTCTATAATTATTTGTGTCGCCCTTTGATCCTCCTTTGTGAATTGGGGTCACATTTGCACATCTCCGGTCCAGGGGTACTTCCCCTGTGTCCAAGGAAGCTCTCATAATTATGGCTAAGGGTTTGCTTACTTCCTTTGCTGCCTCCTTTAATATAACTGGATAGATCCCATCCACCCCAGGTGCCTTTCTTGTATTTACCTTCAACAATTTCTCGTCCACTTTGCTCTCAGTTATTACAAGATTCTCTAGCTTACTGCCAGAGTTGAATGCACCTCTGGCATTCACCTCGCTGAATAACTCCTTGTGTGTGAATGTCGATGCAATGTTATGCATAGGTCCGTTCTGATATTCCCTGTCAGAGACTTGACAATTTGGAATCTCTTCTCTTTGATCTTCTCTGGCTTAAAAATCTCTCTACCTCATTGTGTCAAATTCATCTGTTGTCTCTACTGTTCTCCCAACTCCACTAATCACTTGGAGCTCTTTGACTTCCTCTCTTTCCAACTTCACTTTCTCCAATCCAACTTTCCTAACAGTGAAGTAATTTATCTTGGTGATTTTAATGTTCACAACTCCAGCTGGCTTCCATTTTCCAGTCACACAGACCCAGCTGGTCGAGAAGCTGAGGCTTTTGCAATTACTAATGACCTTGCACAGATTGTTCATTTACCTACAAGAATACCGCACAATCCCTAATCACACAGCCAATACACTTGATCTTTTTCTCACAAACAACCCTTCTAAGTACACAGTCAAAATGAGCGGTTCTTTAGGCACTTCAGATCACAAATTGGTGATTGTCACCTCTCTAATGGAACCTTTATCTCATGGCTATTCCAACCTCGTGTTGTTTGGCATTACAAGAATGCAAAATGGGATTACCTGCGAGACTTCTTTTCCTTGGTCGGATTACTGTTTCAAAACTTCTGATGTCAACGTTTGCTCAGATCGTGTCATTGAAATTATTCTTGCAGGAATGGAACCCTTTATCCCAAACTCCACTTTAAAATCTCGTCCTTTATCTAAACCTTGGTTTTCCAATAAATGTGTGATAAGACTGGTCAAGAGAAGAATGTTGCATATCATAATTGGCTTGTTTCTAATTCTTCAGTTTCATTTTCTGTATACACCAAAGTTCGCAACAATTGTAAAGCAGTTATTAATCAGTCCAAACTAGAGTTTGAACAGGCTAAGAGTAGACAACTTGCTTATTGACCTAATGGCAGCCAAGCATTCTGGTCTCTTGCCAAAGCTATTGGCCGCAACTCTGTCCATACAAGATGGTTCTGTTGTCACTTCAGCCAAGGACAAAGCTGACCTGCTAGTATCCCATTTTCCTTCCAGCTCATGTATTAATGATCTTGGTAAAACACCTCCCACCATTCCTAACACGCTCCATTCAATGCCTCCTGTGGTCTTCCGTCAAAAGGATGTCAGAAGGTTTTTGACGAATCTTGATTCTAAGAAAGCTCCAGGTCCGGATGGTATTTCTCCACTTTTTCTCAAAACCTGTACTCCTGAACTTACTCCTATTCTTTGCCGTCTTTTTTTCACTTTCTTATTCCAAAGGTGTTTTTCCTTCTGCTTGTAAACTTCCTCATATCCACCCAGTTCCTAAAAAGGGTGACAAACTCCTCCCAACCAATTATCGTCCCATTGAAATTACTTCTACTCTTTCTAAAGTAATGGAGAAATCAATTAACTGCCAGATCTTAAACTACCTAGAAACCTTCCATCTGATCAACGATCGCCAGTATGGATTCCATCAATGTCGATTCACTGGTGATATTCTGGCTTAGGTTACCCATTTATGGATTAATTCAATGGAAAGGTTCAGAGAAACACAAGTAGTTGCTCTTGACATCTCAAAGGCTTTCGATCGTGTTTGGCATAAAGGACTTCTAAACAATCTTCCATCTTATGGTTTGTCAACTGTTCTTAGTAATTGGTTATCCAGTTTTTTCTCTGATTGTTCACTGAGGGTGATGGTAGAAGGCTCTCTGTCTTCTAATTTCTCCACTAATGTTGGTTTTCCCCCTCAAGGTTCAGTTCTTTCTCCCACTCTTTTCCTCTTGTATATTAATGACCTTCTTTCATTGACTGGAAATCCTATCCATAGTTTTGCTGATGATAGCACATTGCATTTCACTTTCCATTTTGGGAAACCTTGTCCTGCTCAATCAGCTTCAACTTCTCAAAAATCTGCTACCAATTCCTTAAATGCCGATCTTCAGGTAATTCTCCAGTGGGGCAAAGACAACTTAGTTGATTTCAACTCTTCTGAAACTTAGTCTTGTCTTATATCTCGCAAAAAGGATTCTTCTGCTCCTATGCTTATCTTTAGTGACACTCCAATTTCTAGGCAAAATGATATATCTCTTTTGGGGATTACCCTGACTTCTAATCTCTCTTGGCACAAGCACATTACAAATACTGCTTCCTCTGTATCTAAAAAACTTGGTTTTCTCTTTCGCTCTCGGTGTTACTTTTCTTCCAAACAGCTGGTCACTCTGTATAAATCGCAAATCTGCCTTGCCATGGAATATTGTTCCCACATCTGGGTTGGTGCTCCCAAAACCTCTCTCAGACTTCTTGATTCCATTCAGAAGAGCGCAGTTAGGTTAATTAATGATTCATCTCTAACAAAGTCTCTCCACTCGCTGTCTGATAGACGTACTGTTTCTGCTGCATGCCTCTTCTACAGATACTTCCATTGGCACTGTTCTTCTGAATTGGCTTCTATAATTCCTGCTCTCTCTTTCAAAACAGTCCGAACACGTGCCGCCACCAGCCAAAATACATTTACTGTCCAACTTCAAACCCACAGAACCAACTTTTCATCTTCCATGTTTATTCATTCAACTGCCATTTTCTGGAACAACCTTCCTTCATACGTATTTCCTGAAAATTACAATCTACAGAAGTTCAAGTCCAATATCAACAAATATCTTCTTTCGTCTTCTCAACCTCCAACCCAAGCACGGTACTATGGGTTCTAATACCTCTCATGATTGGGGCTTACATAAAAAAAAAAAAAAAAAAAAAGAGTGTGATGTGAAAATTTGCAGAAGACAAAGGTTGGTCTTTGTCTTCTGCAAATTTTCATTATCACCACAATGTCATCTGCAAATCGTAAATCATTTAGGTTCTCTCCCTTCACATTGACTCCTTTCTGCGACCAGTCTAATCTTCAGCAAGCTTCCTCAAGGGCAGCAGTAAACAACTTCAGAGATATTGTCTCCTTTTTGAACTCCCTTCTCAATTTTAAATTTACTACTCTCTTTGTCTAGTCTAATAAAGGAAGCAGCGTTCTCGTATATTTTCTTCAAAATCATAATATATGGGGTATCTATGCCTTGTTCCCCTTCAGGATGACTTTAAACAGGTCTCGAGAACAGTCAAACAAGTGGCAGCTATGTTTTAATTCAGCAAAATGTAAGGTCTTACACTAGGGGAATAGCAACCCTAAAATAACTTATATACTTGGTGGATTTGAATTAAAAACAAGAGAAATAAAGGGATCTGGGAGTTACGATACGGGCAGATATGAAATCCTACACCAAGGGTGTCAAAACTAATACTCAAGATTTCTAAGAGGTACAAGATAAAGGTTATAATGATTTATGAACCAACATCGAGCCATGATGATAAAGAGGTTGAAGAAATGTACACCGAAACTGAGAGTCTTCTAGATGAGCAGAAAACCTGCTACAGTATTATTATGGGATACTTCAATGCTAAGGTTGGAAAAAGACAAAACAGTGCAGAATGGGGAACTATACGAAATTTTGGAATTGGTGAAAGAAATTAAAAAGGTGAAATCTTTTTCATTTCTTGAAAAATCTTGTGGGATTTTTCAAGAAATGAAAATCTTGTGGGATTTTCAGAATCTCAAGGACTGTCAGTAATGAACACTTTTTTCAAGAAAAGGATGAACAGAAATTGGACACGGAAGAGTCCAAATGGATTAAAATCTAACGAAATCGACTTCATCCTCACTAACAGAAGATATACAGTCAATGATGTTACTGACCTGAATAAGGTAAATGTTGGAAGTGATCACAGAATTGTAAGATGCACACTTGATATAGATGTAGGAAAGGAAAAAATTGACTCGAGTAAATAATACGAAAGCCTTTGAGATAACAGAAGATGAGAAAGAGCAATATATACTGGAACTTAAGAACAAGTTTTAGCTTCTACATCTGTAGAGATTGCTCAGGACCAAGATTTCGATGAGGAATATTACAACTTTCTGAGCGTGATAAAGCCCAAGAAACCTATAGGGAAAAAGAATTCCAAAGAAGAAAAAATTAGTCAAGAAACACTTGTTATGATGAACTGAATATGAAAAATGAAGAGCAAAATAAACACTGACAAGGAGAATATTGAGTATAGTGAGTTATGCAAAGCCATTAGAAAGAGACTCAGAGAGGACATAAGATTTAACACAAGAAAAGTAGAACAAGCATTAAGGGAAAACAAAGGATTTAAATCAGCAGCCATGAGCAGTGATACAGAAAGACAAATGATACTGAAACTGAAGAATAGCGATAGTGTACTTATAAATGGCAGAGAAGGCATGATTCAAATAGCAGAAGACTACTATAGAGAATTATACAAGGAGCGAGGGAATGATGCCAGAAGTGGGGAAGATGGATTGCAAAGTAGCAACACATACGACATACCCGATATACTTCCTGATGAGGTAGAACATGCATTGAAGAAAATGAAGAATCAGAAAGCCCCGGGGGAAGATGAAGTTACGGTAGAGTTGTTAAAATTGGGAGGAAGAGACATAACACAAAAACTGGCAAGGCTCTTCACAAAGTGCATTAGAAAAGGTGTAACGCCTAAGCAATGGAATAATGCAATCATAGTTTTGCTGCATAAGAAAGAAGATAAATCAGAAATTGGAAATTATAGACCAATTAGCTTGTTATCCTATATCTACAAGTTGTTCACAAGGGTCATTACTCACAGATTAGAAAGAATACTTGATGAGAATCAACCAAAAGAGCAAGCTGGCTTTAGGACAGGATTCTCAACTAGGGATCACCTTCATGTTATGTTGTTTGTTATTTGGTTTTTGGGAGCATTAGTAACTAAGGCCATATTGCTCCAGGAATATGCAGTGGTCATTCCCTGACCTTTCCGCATCCTCCATATTTGGTGGTGACAGGCTCAAACCCCGGTCTAATCAAGAAGCGTGTGCTACCCACTGCTGCTCCTTCCCACCTGGCTAAGGAGGCGCCCTCACCTTCACGTAATATCACAGATAATGGAGAAAGCAAATGAATATAAAACACTATTATGCCTGGCATTTGTGAATTATGAAAAGACATTTGACTCCATACAGCATAAGGCAATGTTTTGGGCACTGGAAAGACAACGCATAGATACCCCATATATTATGATTTTGAAGAAAATATATGAGAACGCTACCTCCTTTATTAGACTAGACAAAGACAGTAGGAAATTTAAAATCGAGAAAGGAGTTCAACAAGGAGACACAATATCTCCGAAGCTGTTTACAGCTGTCCTTGAGGAAGCTTTCAGAAGATTAGACTGGTCACAGAAAGGAGTCAATGTGAATGGAGAGTACCATTTACGATTTGCAGATGACATTGTAGTCATAAGCCACGATCCCAAAGAATTAGAGGAAAATCTTAATCGGTTATGCACAGTTAGTAAAGATTTTGGACTAAAGATGAATATGGATAAAACAAAAGTAATGATGAACAAATATGTCACAGAAAGGGACATAATGATTGAAGGAGCAGTAATTGAAAAGGTGGAGTCATATACTTATCTGGGACAAGTTATTAGCTGTAATAATGATAAATGGCTGGAAGTCAAGAGAAGAATAAATTTTGGATGGGTAGCATTCAGGAAACAGTCACATATTGGGGAGGAATATCCCAGTTTGTCTGAAACATAAAATAATGAACCAATGTATACTCCACACCATGACTTACGGAAGTGAAACTTGGGCACTCACCAAAAGAATGAAAGAGAAGCTGAGAACTACACAGCGAAGAATGGAATGAATTATATTGGAAATCAGACTGTTAGATAAGAAGAGAAACACATGGGTTATGCAGCAAACTCAAGTAAAGGACATTTTTATCAAAACTAAAGAACTAAAATGGTCTTGGGCAGGAACATATAGCTCAAAGAGATGATGACAGATGGACTAAGAAAATAACAGAATGGTACCCAAGAGGAGCTAGAACAAAACCTGGAAGACAATGGCGGAGATGGATAGATGAAATTCATGAGTTTGTGGGTAGTAAATGGATGGCCATTGCACAAATTAGAAGGAACTGGAAAGTTGCTGGAGAGGCCTTCATCCTGCAGTGGATTGAAAATGGCTGATGATGAAATCCTTTGAACAGAATAAACAGGTCGCAAGGAAACTCCATGTCCTATCAATCATTTATTGAACGATATCCTGTAGAGATAGAAAGCTCATAATCCCACTGTATAAGGCATTCATAAGATGGAATATGGAATACTGTTTCCAAGTATGGATACTTCATGTGAAAAATGACACTGAGCTCCTCGAAAGGGTTCAAAATTTGGCAACTTGCCTGGCTAGATTGGCAAAAGGGTGACTGTACAAGTAAAAAGTGATTATGTAGATTACAGAGCTTGCACCTTAGAGAGGACTTGAATGATGCTTATAAATCTGTGAAGGGGGTTAGTAAATTGAATGAAGGTGGAATTCTAAAGAATTGCAGAATGAGGTGCCATAAATTCAAAGTACAGTAGACTCCAGATTAGCCGAGACTTCTTTAACCAATGTGAACTGTTGAAGAGTTGTATATACTTTGTCATCAAAGACAAGAGTACGCAGTTCAGTACAGAGCAGGAACTCACACCAGTTGATTGATTTTTTACGTTTATTGATTTCGTGACATTTTACTCTCTAATTTTAAGATTTAATAAAAAAGAAATATAAAAAGATTTAAAAACTTTATTCACACTTAAATAAAAAACTTTACTTCAAAGTTTTTTATTTGTCATGTTTCATCTATGTTATTAAGGTTAGTGTAAGCACTACGAGTGGAAAATGGAAGTGCTCTGTTGAGTCTTTAGATATGTACTTGAATGGAATCAAACACTTTTAATTGAGGAGAAACAACAAAAAAAGTGGCTAGTGAATTAGATGTTGGTGTAGTGACTGTAGGGAAGTGGAGGAGAAAGACCAGAAATTGAAAAATGGTATTCACAAAGAGTATCTGTATCTGATAGTGAAAATTTGAATAGAAAAACAATGAATAAAGGAGAATTTAAACAAACTTCTGGAGCTCTGTTTTTTTTGTGGTTCACACAGACGAGAGACAAAGGAAGCCCAATTTATGGGCCAATTTTACAGGATAAAGCCTTAGAATTTCATAAGCATTTTAATGCAAGGGAACAACAATTTACCACAAGTATTGGTTGGTTGGATCGTTGAAGGAAAAAAAAGGTTTGGAATTAGAAATCTGGACATCACTGGGAAAAAATTATCATGTAGTAGGGAAGAAATAGTAACATTTACTGCAAAATTAGCAAAAATCATTCAAGAAGAAAATTTGAATTTGGATCAAATTTACAACTGTGATGAAACAGGCCTGAATTTTAAAATCTCCCATCCAAAATACTTGAAACTAGAAAAAGAGAAGGAAAAAAAAAAAAAAAAAAATCAGGTTCCGGTTTTATAATCAGGACCTGAAATGACAGTGCTGGCATGTTCAAATTCATCAGGGGATCGTAAGCTTATGCTAACTCTCATTGGAAAGTCAAAGAATCCCCAAGCTATAAAAAATGTAAAATGTTTGCTATTAACTATGCAAATCAAAAAAATACTGCATGAATTCAAGTTTGTTTAAAACATGGTTTCATGAAGAATTTGTTCCTAGAATAAAAAAAATATTTGAATGAAAAGAAACTTCCCCATCATTATCAGCCATTTTCAGTCCACTGCACGATGAAGGCCTCTACAGCAACATTCCAGTTCCAGTTCCTGCTGCAATGGCCATCCATTTACTACCCACAAACTCATGAATTTCATCTGTCCATCTCCATCTTTGTCTTCCAGGTTTTCTTCTAGTTCCTCTTGGGTACCATTCTGTTATTCTCTTAGTCCATCTGTCATCATGTCTTCAAGCTATTTGTCCTGCCCAAAACCATTTTAGTTCTTTAGTTTTAATAACAATGTCCTTTACTTGAGTTTGCTGCCTAATACATGTATTTCTCTACTAATCTAACAGTCTGATTACCAATATAATTCGTTCCATTCTTTTGGTGAGTGCCCAAGTTTCACTTCCATAAGTCATGGTGGGTAGTATACATTGGTTCATTATTTTACATTTCAGACAAATTGGGATATTGCTCCTCAGTATGTGCCTATATTTCCTCAATGCTATCCATCCAAAATTTATTCTTCTATTGACGCCGAGCAATTTATCATTATCAGCTGATGACTTGTCCCAGATAATTATATGACTCCACCTTTTCAATTACTGCTCCTTCAATCATTATATCCCTTTCTATAGCATACTTGTTCATCATTACTTTTGTTTTAGCCATATTCATCTTTAGTCCAAAATCCTTACTAACTCTGCATGGCTCATTAAGATTTTCCTCTAATTCTTTGTGATCGTGGCTTATGACCACAATGTCAGCTACAAATCATAAATGGTTTAGGTATTCTTCATTCACAATGACTCCTTTCTGTGACCAGTCTAATCTTCTGCGCACTTCCTCAAGGGCAGCAGTAAACAACTTCGGAGATAGCAAAAGGCTCAAGCTAATACGAGTGCTGTGGCTCAGTGGAGAACTGAGGGGGGCAGTTGCCCTTTGAACCACAGCCTTTTAAACTGCACTATTTGCTTGATGTTTGTGGAGCTGTCAGGTACGGGACATGATACTGCCATGGGGATGTCTTTGTAGGTGCGCGATGCAAGGAGTGTAAGGAAATCAGGCGACAACTCGGCATTGTTATGGGCCTATATGAGAGCTTGAAGGACAGGGTGGACGCCCTCGAAGGATTAAAAGTGAGGGGCCCATCAAGCTCCTAGCTGCCCACACCAATGCCAGAACTTGCACTTCGGCATCACGCAACACAGCGGCAACCCCCAAGGCAGAATGCGCTGGTCCCAAAGTAACTAGTAGTTGTTGGTGACTAATGTCAGGGAAACGGAAAACATGCTTTGTAAAAAGGATAAGTGGAATAGGACCAGGGTATGTCTGCCAGGGGCAAAGGTTGATGACGAAGAGCGGATATCATCTTTTAAGGGCACAAAAGGCGATATAGTTGTACACATTGGCACTAATGATATTAAGAGTAGGAGACCGGCAGAATTACTTAACAAGTACAGGTCACTGTTGAAAAAAAGCCGTGAATTAGGGTTGAATTTGAAAGTGTCTGCAATTCTGCCCAGACACGATAGGAGGGAGTATATGAGAGCCCTGCCGAACAACTCGGCCATCGGAAGATTGTGCAAGGCGCAAGGGGTATAATTTTTTGCAGCCTGGTCTGTACTTGTAAACAGCAGAGACTGCTTCTACAGGGATGGGATACACTTAACTAGAAAGGGTGCAAGAATGTTTGCTGATGCTATAGAGGCACTGCTGGGTGGGTCGGATAACTGCTAGATTGGGGGGGATACATGGACTAATAGATTAAAAGTAGCCACTGGCAGAGGTGAAAGATTCTGGCACTGCTTCTATTGGAATGAGCAGCAGCTTGGAAAATAAGATGCAGGATATTTCAGAGACTGCTGGGAGTCATTGCAGTACAAGTAAACACATGGGTTGGGTTAGGGTAGCTAAGAAAAAGAACAGGTGCATGTATACATGCATGTACACCAATGCTAGGAGTTTGGTAAATAAATTTAATAAATTTCAGGTATTGCTCAAAGCATCAAAGCCGGATATGTTGGGATATCAGAGATGTGGTGACACACAGATATAAATAATACAGAACTGGAATTTTCGGAGTACAACGTCTACCGAAAGGATAGACAGGATAGGAAGGGAGGAGGGGTTATGCTATTAGTTAAGAAACACATAAAATCCAAGGAAGTAAAGCCAGTCGACATCGCTGGACAGTGCAGTGTCGAGTCAGTTTGGTGTGACATAAACACTGGGAGATCAAAATTGAGACTAGGAGTGTGCTATAGGCCTAATGACTCTGATGAGTATAATAAGAAACTGTACAGGGAAATAGAGTGGGCCAGTAAATCAGAGTGTCTTATAATGGGAGATTTTAATTTCCCAGATATTGACTGGAATTTGTGGGTTGGTTGGTCACACACACTAGCAAGGCTTTTGTGGATTTATTGGATGATTGTTTTCTAAATCAGCATGTTCGGGAGGCAACTAGAGGGAACAATACTCTTGATTTAATTATCAGTAGTGATTCTTCATGCATTAAGAATCTGCAGATACAGGAACCACTAGGTGGCAGGATCACAGTGCGCTGAAGTGGAATTTGCTTTCGTAAAGGCGACTACGATGGTCTGAGACAGTATTTAAATTCTATACAGTGGGACCAACTGATGATGTTACCAACAGCAAACCCAAAATGGGAAGAACTTATCTTGGAAGCTACTAGGCTTTACATACCAACTCAGAAATATTGTTCAAGGTTCAGGCCTAAATGGATGTCAGATGAACTAATGAGACATATGGCACAGAAGAAAAATGCATGGGAGACATAAAAATTAACACATGACACAAAAGCCTATGATAGATATAAGTTGATCTGTAACCAAATTACAAAGGAGGTTAGGCAGGCGAAGACAGATTACGAGAAATCTTTGACAAGGAATGCAAAGAAAAACAGCAATGAGTTCTTTACTTATGTAAACTCTAGAAGGAAGGGGATGATCAGATTGGTCCACTTGATATTGATGGTTCAACTATTGATGATCCTGCTCAGGTAGCTAACAAACTAAATCAACATTTTGCATCTACATTCACACATGAGGAGCTATTCAGGAAAGGGAATGCCAGAGATAAAGTAAACACTGGCAGTGAGCTAGATGATCTTGTAATAATTGAAAGTAAAGTGGAGGAGAAATTGTTGAAGATAAATACAAGAAAGGCACCCGGGGTGGATGGGATCTATCCAGTTATATTAAAGGAGGCAGCAAAGGAAGTAAGTAATTCGTTAGCCATAATTATGAGAGCTTCCTTGGACTCAGGGGAGGTAACTACAGACTGGAGATGTGCAAATGTAACCCCAAATCACAAAGGAGGATCAAAGGCTGACACAAGTAATTATAGACCTGTGAGTTTAACTTCTGTTCAGGAAAATTAATGGAGGCACTGGTTAAAGAAGCACTGCAGGATCATTTAGACAAGACTTCAGTTATAGCTCGGACACAGTATGGTTTTGTTAAGAGGAAGTCTTACCTGACCAATTTAATTGGATACTATGATGTAGTCACAAAAGAATTGGATGCAGGGAATAACTTTTATATTCTATATTTGGATCTTAGAAAGGCTTTTGATACTGTTGCACATGGAAGACTGCTGCACAAATTGGAGCAGTGTGGCATTGGTGGCAAATTGTTGCTATGGATAAAGGGATGGTTGAGTGGTAGAAGACAGAGAGTGCTAATTAATGGACACTGCTCTTCGTGGACTAATGTTATTAGTGGAGTCCCTTGGGGTTCAGTGTTGGGTCCATTGTTGTTTTCTATATTTAAAAATAATATTGATGATGGTATATCAAGCTTAAAGTCCAAGTTTGCAGACTATACAAAGGTTGGCAGGGTTGTTAAGGATGCTACTGACGCTATGCTGCTGCAACAGGATCTGGAAAGGTTGAGCAGATGGGCTGAGAGGTGGCAAATGAAGTTTAACATTGACAAATGTAAAGTGCTACATATGGGAAACAGCAACCCCAGAGCAACGTATCAACTCTGTGGTACTACACTGACATTGGTAGAGAATGAAAAGGACCTGGGGGTAATTGTGCAGGCAGATATGAAGTTCTCTGAGCAGTGCAGTGGGCTGCAAGAGTAGCTCATGGTGTCTTATCAATGATATACAGGAATTTTTCTAGCAGGGATGGGGAGGTGATTATTCCCTTGTATAAGGCAATGGACAGGCCACACCTTGAGTACTGTATACAGGTCTAGAGGCCTCATTTTAAGAAGGATGTAGAGCTGCTGGAACGAGAACAGAGAAGGGCAACAAGGTTAGTGAACGGAACGAAGGGTTGCTATTACGAAGAAAGGCTTAAGTTTTGCAAATTACAGTGTTTGCAAATTACAAAGCCTTGAATGGTTTGAGCATGCTCAATGCTGATGGGATACTGCCTCTTGCTCAGAATAATCACCTGAGAGGGCATAAATTCAAATTGAGGAAAGAAAGATGTAGGATAGACGTGCGGAAATTTGCCTTTACCCAGTGGGTGGTTGGTTGGTGGAACAGACTTCCATCCCTTGTTGTGTAAGTTGATAGCCTAAATAAATTTAAGGCTCTGCTATACAGTTATTTTGAACAAATAGAGGCGTGAAGTGGAAGGTGTTTTTTTTTTTTTTTTTTTTTGGCTGATGCTGCATAAGCTTGCTTTCTTACATCATATGCCTCTCCTAATGCTAATATTGTCTCCTTGCCAAACTCCTTTCTCAATTTTAAATTTGCTACACTCTTTGTCTAGTCTAATAAAGGAGGCAACGTTCTCATATATTTTTTTCAAAATCATAATATATGGGATATCTATGCCTTGTCTTTCCAGTGCCCGAAACATTGCCTTAAGCTATATGGAATCAAATGCCTTTTCATAATCCACAAATGCCAGGAATAATGGTGTTGTATATTCATTTGCTTTCTCCATTAACTGTGATATTATGTGAAGGTGATCCATAGTTGAGAATCTTGTCCTAAAGCCAGCTTGGTCTTTCGGCTGATTTACATCAAGTATTCTTTCTAATCTGTTAGTACTTGTAGATATGGGATAACAAGATAATTGGCCTTTAATTTCCAATTTCTGATTTATCTCCTTTCTTATGCAGCAAAACTATGATTGCATTATTCCACTCCTTAGGCATCACAACTTTTCTAATGCATTTTGTGAAGAGTCTTGCCAGTTTTTGTGCCATGTCTCTTCGTCCCAATTTTAACATCTCTACAGTAAATTCATCTTCCCCAATGGCTTTCTGATTCTTCATTTTCTTCAACGCATTTTCTACCTCATCAGGAAGGATATCGGGTATGTCATATGAGCTACTAATTTGCAATCCATCTTCCCCACTGCTGCCATCGGGATCCCGAAAAGTTGCCCCTCCACATTTCGCCCTCCGCATTTCGTCTCCCACATTTTGCCCCCGACACATTTCGCCCCCAGTAGATAATGAACAGGCTAGAGAAATGTAAGTAATACACCTAATTTTTTATTAATTCTATTTGTTTTGTTTTAATAGAATGAATCAATCACAGAATAAATGCACATTATTATTGTTTAAAACTCGAAATTAATGCAGTGCCTCTAAGGTAATCAATCACATTACGATTTTGAAAATCGTGGACTATTCTTTTGATTCTAGCAGAAATTGCAGCATACTTCTTGTTCCATCAGAAAACCACTCCTGGCTACGCGCCAATAACTGAAGATTGTTACTAGTGGAAAAAAATAAGCATGCGACCCAGGAGCAGTTCGTCCTGAGAATCATACATTAAAAATTGTTTAATAGATTTGATAATTGAGAGCTATTAAGTGCTCGATAATTCCTATATTCTATTATATTATAAATCTACAGGGATTACCTTTATTTTAGATATAGGAAGCTTCTTTTCCAACTCTCCTAGTCCAACTTGCTAATAATTCTTGAGGATGGCAATATTAATTTTGCAAAACAGATGGGACAACTTTCCCACTGTCAGAACCATAGTGTTCAGACCGTGCGGTCTCAACAATGAGCGCTCAAGACTTCTGTCTTCAAACACCATACCTCTGGCAGCAAGGAAACCATTATGTGGATTGGCATAAAATTAGATTTTTGAAGGTCTAAACTGCTTAATAAATATGGACCGATTATTTCTTTTGGTCCTGTAGGTGGACTTTAGAGTTAAATTTAGGGGTCTAATAAAATTGGATATGGGGGGGGTGAATTATTCTCTACATTCCTTAAGTCAGACTAGAACTTTTCGGGCGTCATGTTCACAGGAATAGAGCAACTCACAATTAATCATTGATATCACCATCCTCAAGAATTATTAGCAATTTGGACTAGGAGAGTTGGAAAAGCAGCTTCCTAGATCTAAAATAAAGGTAATCCCTGTTGATTTATAATATAATTAAAAACTGTTGTACATTGCCATTGATAATAATTTCTTGATAATTCTGTGGAATTACTAGGTCCTGGAGATTCGGTAAGGCAGGAGTATCATTGTTGCATCGAACATGAAGAATGGTTCGTTTAAGTGAATCCTTTTTAGGATTGGTATTAGCCTCTGCAGTAACTGATGACATCGGTATGAGCCTCTGCAATAACTGATGCAACAATCTGCTGCGGCTGTTCGGTTGTGGTTGTTGCATGTTGCCATATTTGACCAATCAATTGCAATGCTTCCGACCTTGCAGCTTGAGCTGCATGGTTATGTTTAGTTACAACTTTCACAACTGGGCCTTCCAAACCCTCTGTCCAAACACGCCCTTTGCAGGTGGAATGATTTTGAATTGAGCAAGAGTCCACTCTGTATCTTAATTCTCTGTGGAGGGCAGTGAAAACAGCAAATGCGCGCTGTCAACTGCGCCACAAAATATGAGGAGAGCCAGATGCAGGAACTTTTATTGTTTGAATTTAGACAAATCAGAACAAGATTCACTTGTTACTGAAAAGAATCCTATAAGATTAGTCACTGTTCCCTCCCCCATGTCCGTCACTAACCACGTGACTATCACCCTCGTGGTTGAGTATGTATTCTTTCCATTGTGAAAGGATTAATAGTTCCGGTTAACCCTTTCACAATGGAAAGAGAACCCTGAACACATACAAAAGGGGAGAAATTAATTTAAAAGCTCCGTGACAATTTGTACACGAATGTCATTTTGAAAATTTGTTCGGAAAAGTTAGAGTTATCGCAAGTTCAGTTCGAGTAATCGAGAGATTTTCACACGGAATCTCCACTAAAGGGGCTGGGACTTCAATAAAAATTTGAGTTATCAAGATGACCGTAAAGTATTTACATTTCTGTAGCCTACTCATTATCTACTGGGGGCAAAATGTGGGGGGCGTAATGTGCAGAGGGAAAAATGAAGGGTCGAAATGTGGGGGGGGGGCATTCTAGAGGCCGCATGATGTCAAGGATCTGGTTATATTCTTACCATGTGTACGCCATATCCAAAAATTTCATTACTTCTTACAGCATGTCCCTCCCACTTTTCTTACTATTGAATACACCACGAATTGTCAAACTAATATAGTAACCTTATCTGTGAAAAGATCTAAACCTCATAAACACTTCCTAATTCATTTCACAAATATATGTGGTCTCAATTCTAATCTCAACGATGTCCATTTCCACTTGCATTCTGCCAAACCCCATGTACTTTTTCTGACAGAATCTCAGTTACCGGTTGATTCAACAACTGCTCATCTCAGATGCCCAAATTATTCACTGTATGATTCCTTTCGCCTCAAAGGTGGTACTTGTGCATATGTCTATTCCAATATTCCCTGTCATATTTAACTTGTTAATTTGGAATCTCCACTTTTCGATCTTCTCTGGCTTAAAATCTCTCTGCCTCATTGTGTCAAATTCATATGTTGTCTCTACCATTCTCCTAACTTCACTAATCACTTGGAGCTCTTTGACTTCCTCTCTTTGTAACTTGACTTTCTCCAGTCCAACTTTCCTAACGCATGAGGCAATTTTCCTTGGTGATTTTAATGTTCACAACTCCAGCTGGCTTCCATTTTCTAGTCACACCGACCCAGCTGGTCGAGATGCTGAGGCTTTAGCAATTACTAATGACCTTGCACAGATTGTTCATTTACCTACAAGAATACTGGACAATCCTAACCATACAGCCAACACCCTTGATCTTTTTCTCGCAAACAACCTTTCTAAGTACAGGTTCGAATTGAGAGGTCCTCTAGTCACCTCAGATCACAACTTGGTGATTATCTCTTCTCCAATGAGCCTTTATCTCATGGCTATTCCCAACCTCGTATTGTTTGGCATTACAAGAATGCAAAATGAGATGACCTGTGAGATTTTTCTTCTTTTCCTTGGTCGGATTACTGTTTCAAAACTTCTGATGTCAACGTTTGCTCAGATCGTGTCAGTGAAATTATTCTTGCAGGAATGGAATCCTTTATCCCACACTCCACTTTAAAATCTCATCCTTTATCTAAACCTTGGTTTTGCAATGAACCTGAAAATGTGCAAAGGCTGTTCAAGAGAAAAACGTTGCATATTGTCATTGGCTTGTTTCTTATTCTTTGGTTTCATTTTTTGCCTACACCAAAGCTCGCAACAATTGTAAAGCAGTTATTAATCAGTCCAAACTAGAATTTGAACTGGCTAAGAGTAGAAAACTTGCTTCCTGCCCTAATGATAGTCGATCATTCTGGTCTCTTGTCAAAGCTATTGGCCGCAACTTTTGCCCATCTCTGCTCCCACGTCTGTCCATACAAGATGGTTCTGTTGTCACTTCAGCCAAGGATAAAGCTGACCTGCTAGCTTCCAATTTTTCTTCCAACTCATGTATTAATGATCTTGGTAAAACACCTCCCAATATTCCCTACACGCTCCATTCAATGCCTCCTGTGGACTTCGTTAAAATATTGTCAGAAGGATTTTGACGAATCTTGATGCTAAGAAAGCTCCAGGTCCCGATGGTATTTCTCCACTTATTCTCAAAACCTGTGCTCCTGAACTTACTCCTGTTCTTTGCGGCCTTTTTTCAATTTCTTATTCCAAAGGTGTTTTTCCTTCTGCTTGGAAATTTGCTCATATCCAGCCATTTCCCAAATAGGGTGACAAATCCCTCCCATCCAATTATCATCCCATTGCAATTACTTCTACTCTTTCTAAAGTAATGGAGAAATCAATTAACCGCCAAGTCTTAAACTACCTAGAAACCTTCTGCCTTATCAACGATCGCCAGTATGGATTCCGTCAATGTCAATCCACTGGTGATATCCTGGCTTATGTTACCCATTTATGGACTAATTCAATGGAAAAGTTCGGTGAAACACAACCAGTTGCTCATGACATCTCAAAGGCTTTTGATCGTGTTTGGCATAAAAGTCTTATAAACAAGATTCCATCTTATGGTTTGCCAACTGTTTTTAGTAATTGGTTATCCAGTTTTCTCTATGATTGCTCACTGAGGGTGATGGTAGATGGCTCTCTGCCTTCTAACTTCTCCACTAAAGCCGATGTACCCCAAGGTTCTTTCCCCCACTCTTTTCCTCTTGTATATTAATGACCTTCTTCCACTGACTGGAAATCCTATCCATAGTTTTGCTGATGATAGCACATTGCATTCCACTTTCCATTTTGAGAAACATTGTCCTGTTCAATCAGCTTCAACTTCTCGAAAATCTGCTATCAATTCCTTAAATGCCGATCTTCAGGTAATTCTCTAGTGGGGCAAAGACAACTTAGTTGATTTCAATCCTTCTAAAACTCAGTCTTGTTTTATATCTCGCTAGAAGGATTCTTATGCTCCTATGCTTATCTTTGGTGAGACTCCGGTTTCTAGGCAAAATGATATATCTCTTTTGGGGATTACCCTGACTTCTAATCTTTCTTGGCACAAGCACATTGCTGACCGGGCTAGCCGGGTGGGTAAAGTGCCTGCCTGGCAACCCAAAGGTCACGGGTTCAAATCCCGCTTCGGGCTTGGATCAAAGTACTGCAAAAACCTTGTGAGATGCATTATGGACACAGAAGCCAATGTGCCAACAACTACCAGAAAAAAAAAAAAAAAAAAAAAACAACAAGCACATTACAAATATTTGTTCCTTTGCATCTAAAAAACTTGGCTTTCTCTTTCGCTGTCGGCGTTACTTTTCTTCCAAAGAGCTGTTCACTGTACAAATCGCATATTCGCCTTACCATGGAATATTGTTCCCACATCTGGGGTGGTGCCCCCAAAACCTTTCTCTCGGGCTTTTTGATTCCGTTCAGAAGAGGGCAGTTGGATTAATTAATGATTCATCTCCAATGGAGTCTCTCCACTCGCTGTCTCATAGACGTACTGTTTCTGTTGCCTGCCTCTACTACAGATATTTCCATGGGCGCTGTTCTTCTGAATTGGCTTCTATAATGCTCTCTCTCTCTCTCTCTCTCTCTCTCTCTCTCTCTTTCAAAACAGTCCAAACACGTGCTGCCAACATCGATTTACTGTCCAACTTCATAGTCACAGAACCAACTTTTCATCTTCCTCGTTTATTCATTCAACTACCGTTTTCTGGAACAACTTTCCTTCATACGCATTTCCTGAAAATTACAGTCTAAAGAAGTTCAAGTCCAATGTCAACAAATATCTTCTTTCATCTTCTCAACCTCCAAACCAAGCACGGTACCAAGTACTATAGGTTCTAATACCTCTCATGTTTGGGGATTATATAAAAAAAAAATTTTTTTTAAAAATGTGATATCCCTTCTTCAACATCTAGATCAAGGTGTTTTGGAGGCTTTGAAATGCAACTTTCGGCGATGTCTCTTAAAACATCTGCTTCAAAATCTTGAAACAGGGACCAGTGTTGTTGAGAATCTCAAAAAAATTAACACCAATTATTTACTGGTTGGCAGAAGCATGGAATGATGTTAAAACATCTAATCTTATTAAATCCTGGAAAAACATTTTATGCTACAAAAACGAAGCCAATGCGAATTAGATGGCAAATGAAGACGAAATAGGTGATGAAACCTTTTTTAGAACTAGCCAAACACCTTCCTGTTTCAGAAAATTTTACTACAGAGGATATTAAAGAGTGGATGAATGTTGAAGCTGGAAATGACTGATGACATGATCGTAAAACTTCTTAATGAACAAAAAGATTAAAGTGAAGATGACGATGCACAGAAACTATAAAAAAAAAAAAAAAAAAAAAATTTGACATATACGGGGAAGGTTTAAATGTTATTGAGTCAGCTTTAAGTTATATTGTACAGCAAGAGGAATTTCAGCACACCCGCTGAAATTTTTGTTACTTAGGCACCTACAAAATATAACACCTAAAAAGTGAGGAGCTTTTATGAAACAGGAACCCATTAAGGAATTTTTTATATGATATTAAGGTGTAGTGCTAACAACTAAGTACATTTTTCCTTGTCTATTGACTTATAATTTTTATACATGTATTATTGTTTTTTTTTAATTTTTGCAATTTTTGTAATAAAATTTTTGTAAATAAAATTAAGTGTTTTATTGTATAATTTAAAAGTCATTATGTTTAATAAGTAGGTCTAACCTGAAAATAATGTAAATCATCATGTTATGTATTCAAATTTACCAAGCCTTCCGTGTTATCAGAGTTTTTGATTATCCGAGGTCCCCTTAGTTCTCATTAACTCGGATAATCAGAACTACTGTACAGAGGAAGAGGTTCAGACTAAAAAGTGCATAATTTGTATTTTCTTATCTACTTGTTACTTTTTTTTTGGCTGATCCAGCAATAGCCTGTGGCTCCTTTGCACTGCCTGGCTAATACTTTAATTCATGCTAATAAAAAAAAAAAAAAAAAAAAAGAATTGTTTTTGAGATTAATGCATTCCACAATAAAGTCAATGGTAACAGATATTTGCCATGATGATGAAGAGGTTGAAGAAATGTACACTGAAATTGAGAGTCTTCTAGATGAGCAGAAAACCCACTACACTATTATTATGGGAGACTTCAATGCTAAGGTTGGAAAAAGACAAAACAGCACTGAAAGGAGAACTATAGGAAATTTTGGAATTGGTGAAAGAAATGAAAGAGGTGAAAGACTTGTGGAATTTGCAGAATCTCAAGGACTGTCAGTAATGAACACTTTTTTCAAGAAAAGGGTGAACAGAAAGTGGACATGGAAGAGTCCAAATGGATTAACTACTAATGAAATCGACTTCATCCTCACTAATAGAAGATATATTGTGAATGATGTCACTGTCCTAAATAAGGTAAATGTTGGAAGTGATCACAGAATGGTAAGATGTACACTTGATATAGATGTAGGAAAGGAAAGGAAAAAACTGACTCGAGTAAATAATACAAAGGTCTTTGAGATAACAGAAGAGGAGAAAAAGCAGTATGTACTGGAACTTAAGAACAAGTATGAGCTTCTGCAGACTGCTGAGGACCAAGATATCGACGAGGAATATTACAACTTTTTGAAAGTGATAAAGCCCAAGAAACCTATAGGGAAAAAGAAATCCAAAGAAGAAAAAATTAGTCAAGAAACACTTGTCATGATGAACCGAAGACGACAAATGAAAAGCAAGAAAAACACTGACAGGGAGAAAATTGAGTATAATGAGTTATGCAAAGCCATTAAGAAAGAGACTCAGAGAGGACATAAGAAGATTTAACACAAGAAAAGTAGAACAAGCATTAAGGGAAAACAAAGGATTTAAATCAGCAGCCATGAGCAGTAATACAGAAAGACAAATGATACTGAAACTGAAGAATAGCGATGGTGTACTTATAAACAGCAGAGAAGGCATAATTCAAATAGCAGAAGACTACTATAGAGAATTATACAAGGAGCAGGGGAATGATGCCAGCAGTGGGGAAGATGGATTGCAAAGTAGCAACACATACGACATACCCAATATTCTTCCTGATGAGGTAGAACATGCATTGAAGAAAATGAAGAATCAGAAAGCCCCGGGGGAAGATGAAGTTACTGTAGAGTTGTTAAAATTGGGAGGAAGAGACATAACACAAAAACTGGCAAGGCTCTTCACAAAGTGCATTAGAAAAGGTGTGACGCCTAAGCAGTGGAATAATGCAATCATAGTTTTGCTGCATAAGAAAGGAGATAAATCAGAAATTGGAAATTATAGACCAATTAGCTTGTTATCCCACATCTACAAGTTGTTCACAAGGGTCATTACTAACAGATTAGAAAGAATACTGGATGAGAATCAACCGAAAGAGCAAGCTGGCTTTAGGACAGGATTCTCAACTATGGATCACCTTCATGTAATATCACAGCTAATGGAGAAAGCAAATGAATATAAAACACCATTATGCCTGGCATTTGTGGATTATGAAAAGGCATTTGACTCCATACAGCATAAGGCAATGTTTCGGGCACTGGAAAGACAAGGCATTGATACCCCATATATTATGATTTTGTAGAAAATATACGAGAGTGCTACCTCCTTTATTAGACTAGACAAAGACAGTTGGAAATTTAAAATTGAGAAAGGAGTTCGACAAGGAGACACAATATCTCCTAAGCTGTTTACTGCTGCCCTTGAGGAAGCTTTCAGAAGATTAGACTGGTCGCAGAAAGGAGTCAATGTGAACGGAGAGTACCTAAACCATTTGCGATTTGCAGATGACATTGTGGTCATAAGCCATGATCCCAAAGAATTAGAGGAAAATCTTAATCAGTTATGCACAGTTAGTAAGGATTTTGGACTAAAGATGAATATGGCTAAAACAAAAGTAATGATGAACAAGTATGCCACAGAAAGAGACATAATGATTGAAGGAGCAGTAATTGAAAAGGTGGAGTCATATACTTATCTGGGACAAGTTATTAGCTGTAATAATGATAAATGGCTGGAAGTCAAGAGAAGAATAAATTTTGGATGGATAGTATTCAGGAAATATAGTCACATACTGAAGAGCAATATCCCAGTTTGTCTGAAACGTAAAATAATGGACCAATGTATACTCCCCACCATGACTTATGGAAGTGAAACTTGGGCACTCACCAAAAGAATGGAAGAGAAGCTGAGAACCACACAGCGAAGAATGGAACGAATCATATTGGGAATAAGACTGTTAGATAAGAAGAGAAACACATGGATTAGGCAACAAACTCAAGTAAAGGACATTCTTATCAAAACTAAAGAACTAAAATGGTCTTGGGCAGGACACATAGCTCGAAGACATGATGACAGATGGACTAAGAAAATAACAGAATGGTATCCATGGTCTTGGGCAGGACACATAGCTCGAAGACATGATGACAGATGGACTAAGAAAATAACAGAATGGTATCCAAGAGGAGCTAGAAGAAAACCTGGAAGACAAAGGCGGAGATGGATAGATGAAATTCATGAGTTTGTGGGTAGTAAATGGATGTCCAGTGCTCAAAACAGAAGCAACTGGAAAGTTGCTGGAGAGGCCTTCATCCTGCAGTGGATTGAAAATGGCTGATGATGATGAACAGATATTTGAAAAATTAAAAGTTCTGTTAAAGAAATCATAGGCCTAAGGTTTTGGAGGCTCTAGCAATAAATCTGTTAAAATAATCAATGAATGTTAATGTTCCATTAGATGAAATTAGACAAAAATAAAAAGCCAAATCAGTAGCTTCATTAACTTTTTTTTATTAAATGATTACCCAGTGACTATGTCAAATTAAGTATGGTTTCCGCACCCCCCCCCCAAGATAATCAGAGATTGCCAATGCATGGCATTTTTCTAAATTGAGAATTAACCCATCACAGGTAACCCCCGCCCCCCCACCCAAACACTTAAGGTTGATAATTTGTTCTGGAAAAAGATCATTAAGTGAATCAGCGCTAAGCGAGCACAGTATTTTCATAAGGTAACAAGTACTTGTGAGCTGCAGTCGATGCCATAGGATATTTCCTACTTCAGTATGGTAGCCAAGCAAAAGACAAATGTCAGTCAAAATATTTAATATTCAAAAATTTGTACATATAAAATATTCTAAATTACATACGTATATACACACACTTATTGTGTGTATACAGGGTGTTTCAGTTAAACGTTTCAGAACTTCTAAGAGGGGTAGGGTACATCCTGACAACTCGAAATCATATAGCAATGTGGGGTCGGAAATGCTTTCCTGAAGCGGTGTTGTACACAGAAGCACCATAAAGAAAAGAGACCGTAAGTGAGAAATCGTTTTAATAATACATGAAAAGAAGCAAAAGGTACATGGATTAAAGTAAGTGTTCGAAGTTTCTTCCACGGGCTACAATGCACGCCTCACATCTCCGACGCATGGACATCCGAACATTCTGGAATACTCCAGGCGAATTTCGAATTTCTTGAACAAGAACGCAAAGTTAGTAGGATGGATGATTACACAAACGCAGAGTTAGCCGATATGCATTTGGCGTACGGGGCTGCAAATTGTAGTGGGCCAGCCGCACAGCGTTTGTACGCGGAACGATATCCGACGAGGCGTATTCCCAGTCATAATTTCTTTGCAAGACTGCACCAGAGGTTAGCTGAGAGAGGTTCATTTGAAAGAGCTGACAAGGACAGGGTAAGAACAGCACGGACTCCAGCCGTTGAACAGAATGTGCTGCAGCATGTACAGGGGAATCCAAGAACGAGTACCCGAAGTCTAGCAAACGCAGTCGGGGTTTCCCATTGCAGTGTCTGGAGGATTCTCCGAGAACAAGACATGCAACTGTTTCACGTGCAGCGTGTCCAGACACAGCAACCTGAGGATTATGCACCTCGTATTGCTTTCGCACAGTGGTACCTTGGAAAATGTGCTACAAATCCCCTTTTTCCTGCTGAAGTGTTGTTTTCCGATGAGGCATCCTTCACAAGGGAAGGAATTTTCAACACGCATAACGACCATATCTGGGCGGTCGAGAACCCGCATGCAATACGACGTCGTGCAGCACAGATTCGATTTTCGGTCAATGTATGGGCCGGTATTATGGGAGATCACCTCATTGGACCTTACCTGTTACCGTGTCATCTAACCGGACCTATCTACTTGATCTTTCTGCAGCAAGTATTGCCACAACTTTTGAGAGATGAACAGATTTCTGCATCGACGCAACAGACAATGTGGTTCCAACACGATGGAGCCCCTGCCCATTATAGCGGAGATGTTCGTAACTACCTGGATGTCACATTTGGTCAACAGCGGATCGGACATGGTGGTCCCGTGCGTTCGCCTGCTCGGTCACCCGACCTATCATGTCTTGATTTTTATTTCTGGGGTCATATGAAATCGCTAGTTTATGACACCCCTGTTGACAATGCTGAGGAGCTGGTTGCAAGAATCGCAGTAGCTGCCGAAGAAATTCGAAATTCGCCTGGAGTATTCCAGAATGTTCGGATGTCCATGCGTCGGAGATGTGAGGCGTGCATTGTAGCCCGTGGAAGAAACTTCGAACACTTACTTTAATCCATGTACCTTTTGCTTCTTTTCATGTAATATTAAAACGATTTCTCACTTACGGTCTCTTTTCTTTATGGTGCTTCTGTGTACAACACCGCTTCAGGAAAGCATTTCCGACCCCACATTGCTATATGATTTCGAGTTGTCAGGATGTACCCTACCCCTCTTAGAAGTTCTGAAACGTTTAACTGAAACACCCTGTATATATGTATGTAATAAATACATATATATATGTAGGAATAAATTCATGATTTCAATTGACACTTAAAATGTCAATTGAAATCATGGATTTATTAATCTGATGCCGTGAGTTATCGAGTTTTCATATCTTTGGATGAAATGTGTGTCGATTTTGGGTTGTATTCTGGTCCTCTTTCTCTCATACAAAATTATGTGGGGATTCATTTCTTTCTTTAAATTTCTTATTACTTTTTAACTTCATTCCATGTCAGGATCTTTCTCTAACAAATAATCACACATTTTTTTCAAAGTGTTTGAAAGCTTCACTGAATCCTTTTGCAATCAGCAACTTTATTGGTTCTTCATCTGAAGGATCTTGATCATCTTATCCCTCAATTGCATGATGCTCTTGTTCTTTTGTCATTTCTATGCGTTCTTCATTATACCATCCCTGTCATTGTTGGTCATCTCTTGTATGCCATTATCATCAATTTCATCCAATGCTGCTTCTTTTTGAAGCTCAACAATTTGAGCTCTAACATTTTCAACTGAATCATCAGGTTCTCAGGAATCCTTTACACAATCCTTCCAAACTTTCCTCCACACTCCATTTATAATTTTTTGAGTTGAAATGTAGAATTTCCAAACCTCCTTTAGGCTTTGCATATTTTCACCAGTGTTGATGGCTTCGGCAGCTTCAGAAAAGGTGTCCCTTATGTAGTAAGCTCTAAATGTGGTAATAACACCTTGGCCCATTAGTTGAATCAGACATGTAGTGTTTGGAGGCATGCAAAAAAATTTTATATGACTGTTCAAGTCTTCTAAGCTCTCTTCGTTTGTATGTCCTGGTGCATTGTCCATAATCATAATTGCCTTTGTAAGCAAGTTTATTTTCACACATTATCTTTCCATTGCTGAATAGAAGAATTCAGCATAACAAATCAATGAAAAAAAGGCCTGGTTACCCAAGCTTTTTTTTTTTTTTTTTTATTAGCCCTCCAAATTACAAGTAGGTTTGATTTAGCAAAACCTTTAAGAGCCTTTGGATTTTTTTAATGGTGAACTAAAGGGGGTTTTAATTTAAAATTCCTCACAGCATTAACACCCAACAATAAAGTTACCAATCCTTCACTGCTTTGATGCCTGAAATACTGTTTTCTTTTTTCAATGTGAAACTTGTTTTAGGCATTCACTTCCAAAAGAATCTGTTTCATCTATGTTAAAAACTTGTTGAGCAGTATAACACTACCTTCAATAATTTTAACAAGTTCTTTTTTGAAGGTTTTGATCTGAACTTGTGGTTTCTTCCTGGATTGCTTTGTTCTGTAGGCTTTTCAAATCTATCAGATAAGCCTTTACTAGCATTAAAGGGTTCAACATTTTTTCCAAAGTTAGCTTTCTTTATAAATTGCTTTTTCTTTAATAATAATAATTGAACTTAACAGAATTTTGCATTGGATATTATCTTTGATGAAATTATTTAGAAGTCTCTCCATTTCAATCATAATAGCCAGCCTAGCCCTAGTCAATTTAGTTGCCTGCAGTGAACCAGATATTTTTCCAGCTACTAAAATTAATTCTCTATTTATTATAATTGTTCTTACAGTTGAACCTGCCTTATTACTATAAGTTATTGCACACATCCACTTGTCATTGACTGGTATTAATTCACTTCAAAACAACATATTTCATTTTCAACCCCAAACTTTTTCTTTCCTTTGTAGTCTTCATACGGTGTCCAGATTTTGTTGCTTTTTTCATTATTATGTACCATTATTAACCTTTGATTTGAACTTCTGTAGATGTAATTTTCAGGAAATACGTATCAAGTAAGGTTGTTGAAGAAAACAGCAGTTGAAGTAATAAACGAGGAAGATGAAAAGTTGGTTCTATGAGTTTGAAGTTGGACAGTAAATGGATGTTGGCTGGTGGCAGCATATGTTTGAACTGTTTCGAAAGAGAGAGTGGGAACTATATAGAAGCCAATTCAGAAGACCAGTGCCATTGGAAGTATCCGTAGAAGAGGCATGCAACAAAGACAAAGACTCTGTTAGAGATGAGTCAATAATTAACCTAATTGCCCTCTTCTGAATGGAATCTAGAAGCCTGAGAGAGGTTTTGGGTGGCCGTCCCAGATGTGGGTACAATATTCTATGGTAGGGCAGATTTTCAACTTGTACAGAGTGAACAGCTGTTTGGAAGAACAGTAATGCCCAGAGTGAAAGAGAAAACAAAGTTTTTTGGATGCAGAGGAAGCAATTTTTGTAACGTGCTTATGCCAAAAGAGAGAGAGAGAGAGAGAGAGAGAGAGAGAGAGACAGAGACTAGAAGTCAGGGTAATTCCCAAAAGAGATATATCATCTTGCCTAGAAATTGGAGTATCACTAAAGATAAGCATAGGAGCAGAAGAATCCTTTTTGCGAGATATAAGACAAAACTGAGACAAAACTGAGTTTCAATCCTCAAAACTGAGGATTGAAATCAACTAAGTTGATTTTTGCCCCACAGGAGAATTACCTGGAGATCAGCATTTACGGAATTGATAGTGGATATTTGAGAAGTTGAAGCTGATTAAGCAGGGCGAGATTTCTCAAACTGGAAAGTGGAATGCAATGTGCTAAATCAGCAAAACTATGGATAGGATTTCTGGTTAATGTAAGAAGATCATTAACAAACAAGAGGAAAAGAGTGGGGAAAGAACTGAACCTCGTGGACACCAGCATTAGTGGAGAAGTTAGAAGATAGAGAGCCACTACCATCACCCTCAGTGAGCAGTCAGAGAGAAAACTGGATATCCAATTACAAAAAACAGTTAGCAAACCATAATATGGAAGCTTGTTTAGAAGACCTTAATGCCAAACACGATCGAAAGCATTTGAGATGTCAAGAGCAACTTCTTGTGTTTCACTGAACTTTTCCGAATGTGTTCATAAATGGGTAACATAAGCCAGAATATCACCAGTGGATTGACTCTGATGGAATCCATACTGATGATCGTTGATCAGATGGAAGGTTACAAGGTAGTTTAACAGTTGGCGGTTAATTGATTTCTCCATTACTTTAGAAAGAATAGAGCTAATTGCAATGGGATGATAACTAGATGGGAGTGATGTGTCCCTTATTTTGGGAACTGGCTGGATATAAGCAAATTTCCAACCAGAAGGAAAAACACCTTTGGAATAAGAAAGTGAAAAAAGGTGGCAAAGAACAAAAATAAGTTCAGAAGCACAGGTTTTGAGAAAAAGTGGAGAAATACCATCAGGACCTGTAGCTTTCTTTGCATCACGATTCGTCAAAATCCTTCTGACATCTTTTTGACAGAAGACCACAGGAGGCATTCAATGATGCACGTTTGGAATGGTGGGATGTGTTTTACCAATATCATTAATACATGAGTTGGAAGAAAAATGGGATGTTAGCAAGTTGGCTTTATCCCTGGTTAAAGTGAAAATAGAACCATCCGGTTTTGACAGAGGTGGGAGCAAAGATGGGCAAAAGCTGCGGCCAATAGCTTTGGCAAGAGACCAGAATGCTCAGCTACCATCAGGGCAAGAAGCAAGTTTTCTACTCAGCATGTTCAAAATCTAGTTTGGACTGATTAAAAACTGCTTTAGAATTGTTGCGCGCTTTGGTGTAGGCAGAAAATGAAACTGAAGAATTGGAAACAAGCCAATTACGAGATGCAACATTCTTCTCTTGAGCAGCCCTTAGCACAATTATTGGAAAAACAAAGTTTAGATAAAGGACGAGATTTTAAAGTGGAGTGTGGAATAAAGGATTCCATTCCTATAAGAGTAATTTCACTGACACGATCTGAGCAAACGCTGAGATCAGAAGTTTTGAAACAGTAATCTGACCAAGAAAAAGAAGAAAAGAAATCTCGTAGGTCATCCCATTTTTCATTCTTGTAATGCCAAACAACAAGGGATTGGGAAAAGCCATGAGATAAAGGCTCACTGGAGAAGAGACACTCACCAAGTTGTGATCTGAGGTGCCTATCATCGGGACCTCCTTCTGAGTCGAAGAAAGCTGTCATAATTATGGGTAAGGGTTTGCTTACTTTCTTGGCTGCCTCCTTTAATATAACTGGATAGATCCCTTCTACCACAGGTGCCTTTCTTAGGTTTAACTTCAACGATTGATTTCTCCTCCACTTTGCTCTCAGTTTTACAAAATCACTTAACTCCCTGTTAGAGTTTAATAAACTTCTGGCACTCTCCTCATTGAATAACTCCTCACGTGTGAATGTAGATGCTATTTTTTTTTTAGGAGCATTAGCAACTAAGGCCATATTGCTCCGGAGATATGCAGTGGTCATTCCCTGACCTCTCCGCATCCTCCGTATTTGGTGTTCACGGGCTCGAACCGAATGTAGATGCAAAATACTCATTCAGTTTATCAGCTACCTGAGCATGAAATCAATAAGAAACCCATCTATGTTAAGAAGTGCAATCCGATTAATCCTTTTCCTTCTACAGTTTACATAAGTAAAGAACTCTTTGCTGTTTTTCTTTGCATCTTTTGCCAAAGATTGCTCGTAATCTGCCTTAGTCTGCCTAACCACCTTTGTGACTTGATTACAGACTAGTTTATACAGGGTGATTCACTACCAATGCGACAAACTTGCAGGAGGTGTAGGGGGCACAAAGACGAATTGGAATCACATAGCATTGCAGGGTCCGAAATGCCTTCGTCATGCGGTAGAGGACGTTTAACGGGAGGTCGCGTGAACAGCGATCCCGCTGGAAGTCAGCATTTGCGAATCGGTTCCCGAGGCAGTAGGACGGATGAGTATTCAAACGTTGAACTGGCCGACATGCACCTCGCGTATGGAGCTGCGGATTGTAATGGGTGCGCCATTCTGCGCTTGTACCAGGAACGTTTCCCGCACAGGCGTGCTCCTCATCATACGATTTTCGCACATGCACAGAAGGTTACGTGAGACTGGTTGTTTCACGAGAGGTACCATGAATTGAGAGCGAACGATGGGGACGCCACACAATGAGGAGAATGTCCTACGTCTTGCAGAAGGCAATCCGAGTACAAGTACTTGAGCGATAGACCAACAATTGGGTATTTCCCAATCCACTGTATGGAGGATACTATGTGTTCATACCATCTACAACGCGTCCAATCATTGGAGCCTGTGGATTATCCACTCCGGAGGACTTTTGCTACTTGGTTTCTTCAATAGAAACGGTTTGCAAATGCTGACTTCCAGCGGAATCGCTGTTCATGCGACCTCCCGTTCAACGTCCTCTACCGCATGACGAAGGCATTTCGGACCCTGCAATGCTATGTGATTCCGATTCGTCTTTGTACCCCCTACACCTCCTGCAAGTTTGTCGCACTGCTAGTGAATCACCCTGTATATGCCATAGGCTTCTGTGTCACCTGATACTTTATATGCATCTCATACATTTTTCTTCTCTGCCACGAGCCTCATTAATTCATCTGATATCTATTTAGGCCTAAACCTTGAACGTTATTTCTTAACTGGAATGTAAAGCCTAATGGCCTCCAAAATTAAGTCACTGAAGGCTTCCCATTTAGAATTCAACATTGGTAACATCATCAGTTGACCTCACTGTACAGAATTTAAAAACTGCCTGAGACCCCTGTAATCACCTTTATGAAAGTAAAACCCCTTCCCTTTAGCCTTGAAGGTAGTTGCATCTTTAAGCAATTCTCACATCGGTACACTGTGAACACTGTCACACTGTGGTTCCTTTATCTGCAAATTCTTAATGCATGAATAATCACCACTGATAATCAGATCAAGAGTATTACTCCCCCTGCTTGCCCCTCAAACAAGTTATTAATGAAAGAAGGAGATAGAGTGTTCACAACCTCATTATATTCATGTTCATTAGAATAAAAATTAGAGAAGTAACAAACTCTTGTATAGAGTGTAACCTCGATATAACAAAGTGTCAAACGACAACTTTAATACCCACATAAGCGAAGTACATTAGCTGAAAATATTTTACCCATTCTTTTTTAACATAAACACACTTTACTTGGTAAATAAATACTTTATTTACTAATGTTTTATGTGTATACAAACTAAAAGACAAGTATCAAAGATTATATCATTCCCTTTACGTTCTACTAATACACAATCCTGTTATGGACTTACATTTTATACATCCATTCTCTTCTGAAATAGCCATGTAATTTAATTTGCCCCAACTGACAGCATTTTTTCAGAATGTAATTCTTAATAGTTGTTGGATACAATAAATGAAGATGTCACTATCACTGTGAAGTCTAATCGAGCCATCACCTCATTAATGGTTTCAAGCATTTTGTTAATTTATGATGCTTTTCCCTTTACACAAGGCATCCTCATTATCTTCTGAGTCAGTCACTATGTCACTGGCCTTCTGTTTCTCGATTGTTTTCCCTACTGTTCACAAACACTGTGATTTGTATGTATGTCTGCCAGGGGCAAAGGTTGATGACGTTGTAGAGGGGATATCATCTTGGCATTAATGATATCAAGAGTAGGAGACCGGCAGAATTACTTAACAAGTACAGGTCACTGTTGAGAAAAAGCCTTGAATTAGGGTTGAATTTGAAAGTGTCTGCAATTCTGCCCAGACACGATAGGAGGGAGTATATGATGAGAGCCTTGTCAATCAATTTGGCCCCGGAAAGATTGTGCAAGGCTCAAGGGGTAGAATTTTTTTCAGCCTTGACTGTACTTGTTAACAGGAGAGACTGCTTCTACAGGGATGGGATACAGTTATATAGAAAGGGTGCAAGAATATTTGCTGATGCTATCAAGGCAGTGTTAGGTGGGAAAACTGCTAGCTTGGGGGGGAGATACAAAGACTAATAGATTAACAGCAGCCACTGGCAGAGGTGAAAGTGATTCTTGCATTGCTTCTATTGGAATGAGCAGAAGCCTGAAAAATAAGATGCAGGATATTTCAGAGACTGCTCGGAGTCATTGTGGTACAAGTAAACACATGGGTTGTGTTAGGGTAGCTAAGAATAGAAACATGTGCATGTATACTTGCATGTACACCAATGCTAGGTGTTTAGTAAATAAATTTGATGAATTTGAGTTATTGCTCAAAACATCAAAGGCAGATATTGTTGGGATATCAGAGACGTGGTGTCACACAGATATAAGGAATGCAGAACTGGAATTTGGGGAGTACAATGTACAGAAAGGATAGACAGGATAGGAAGGGAGGAGGGGTTATGCTATTAGCTAAGAAACATATAAAATCCAAGGAACTGAAACCAGTCGACATCGCTGGACAGTGTAGTGTTGAGTCAGTTTGGTGTGACATAAGCATTGGGAGATCAAAATTGAGAGTAGGAGTGTGCTATAGGCCTAATGACTCTGATGAGTATAATAAGAAACTGTACAGAGAAATAGAGTGGGCCAGTAAATCAGAGTCTTATAATGGGGGATTTTAATTTCCCAGATATTGACTGGAATTTGGGGACTGGTCACTCACACACTAGCAAGGCTTTTGTGGATTTATTGGATGATTGTTTTCTACATCAGCATTGTCAAGAGGCAACTAAAGGGAGTAATACTCTTGATCAGTAGTGATTCTTCAGGTATTAAGAATCTGTAGATAAATGAACCACTAGGTGGCAGTGATCACAGTGTGCTGATGTGGGATTTACTCAAAGAGGTAACTACCATTAGGGGTAAAAGGAAGGGTTATTGCTTTCGTAAAGGCGACTACGATGGACTGAGACAGTATTTAAATTCTATACAGTGGGACCAACTGATGATGTTACCAACAGCAAATTCAAAATGGGAACCATTCAAAGAACTTATCTTGGAAGCTACTAGGCTTTACATACCAACTAAGAAATATTGTTCAAGGTTTAGGCCTAAATGGATGTCAGATGAACTAATGTGACATATGGCAGAGAAGAAAAATGCATGGGATACATACAAATTAACACTTGACACAGAAGCCTATTATAGATACAAGTTGATCTGTAACCAAGTTACAAAGGAGGTTAGGCAGGCGAAGGCAGATTACGAGAAATCTTTGGCAAGGGATGCAAAGAAAAACAGCAAAGAGTTCTTTACGTATGTAAACTCTAGAAGGAAGGGGATGAATCAGATTGGTCCACTTGATATTGATGGGTCAACTGTTGATGATCCTCCTCAGGTAGCTAACAAACTTTTGGAATTCCACACTCATGAAATATACTGCATTTTGTTTCACCACTCTTAACTGTTTCGATAATCTTTAAAACTTTTCTTACTGTGTAATTTTTTTCTTTTAGTCACCATTACTTCAGTCCTGCTGATTTACTAATTTTGCCATGTATTTATTTCTGATGCGTTAGAATTTACCATGTTTTTATAAAACTAAATCAAGACCAAACTATCCGACCTATCACAGCGAAGTTGTATGATTTCTCCAAAAATCACTTGTAGTGCATGTATATTTTTGTCTGGATTAGCCTTTAGTTTTTGCTATCTAAGTGAACTTGGGTGAAGTGGAAGTGGGTTTTTTTTTTTTTTTTTTTTTGGCTGATGCTGCATAAGCTTGCTTTCTTGCATCAAATGCCTCTACTAATGCTAATGCTAACTTCTAGTCAAAAACAGCAACAACAGTTGTCGGCTGTTGTTCACAAAAATTTACTTTGTAACTAATATAATGCACTTCATGAATGACAACAGTATTCCCCTCCAGAAGTAGCTGTTTGTAATTAGCATTCCATCAGTGAAATGCTATTTACAAACAGCTTACTCTTTTATTGTCTCTCTACCTGAGGGGAGAAACTGGGTGTCTACAGTAATTAGTCTCTAACGAGTCTAGGTGTTTACAAAAATCACTCTGCAGCTGAATATATTAAAGCATATATACAGCCAATTTTATAGCTAATTTTGATCTTAGAAATAGTAGTAGGATGTACTGTAGATTTGAAGATATACAGTATTCACTTTTTTCAGTTTCCAATAAGAAATTGCTAGTAAACACACTTTGTGGTCCTTGAGGCTGTCGCACACATTCTCTCAGATAGGCCAGACAAGCTGCGCTTGCTGCACGTGAGTCTAAAAATGCTGATGGAACTGATATTCGGGTGACACTCAAGTCAATTGGACCCAAGTCGGGATGGTCTGTGACAGCCAAATCCTCCGCTTGCAGAGGATTTGGGATGATGGTGGGACTGATACCCCTCTGTGTTACCAGGCAATGCTACCCCTCTGTGTTACCAGGCAATACTAGGTGGTAGATGACTGTCATCAACCGGTTCAATAATACCACTTTGCTTATTGGAGGCTTGAAGTGGTGGAACCCATGTTTAGTCTCAGAGCAAAGTTCTGGTCAAGCCATCCCCATCTATTCCATCATGCAGTATGAGTGATGTCTTTTGAGGCTAATGAACACCATGGCAAGATCCAAACTTCCTTAAATTTGAGGGTACAGCTCTAAAACTGTATTCGCAGGCCAGCTGCTAGTTAGTACACCAGACTGAACCAGTTTCTAACACTCTAGGAAGCCTCCAGATCAGCTAGTGTACAATCTTGCTACCTATGCTCTGCCAGATAGTGACTGGAGGGAGTCCGAGTAGTGTGTATACGGGGAGCATCGTCAGGGCCACATTATGTCAAGGATCTCGGTATATTTTTAACATCTGTATGCCATATCCAAAAATTTCTTTACTTCATACAGCATTTCCACCTCCCCACTTTTTCTAACTATTGAATAAATTTAAGGAATTGGTAGCAGATTTTCGAGAAGTTGAAGCTGATTGAGCGGGGCAAGGTTTCTCAAAATCGAAAGTGGAATACAATGTGCTATTTTTTTTTTTTTGGTAGTTGTTGGCGCATAGGCTTCTGTGGCCATAATGCACCTCCCAAACTTTTTGCAGTATTTTGATCCAAGCCCGAGGCGGGAATCGAACCCGCGACCTTTGGGTTGCCAGGCAGTCACTTTACCCACCCGGCTAGCCCGGTCGGCACAATGTGCTATCATCAGCAAAACTATGGATAAGATTTCTAGTCAATGGAAGAAGGTCATTAATATACAAGAGGAAAAGAGTGGGAGAAAGAACTGAACCTTGGGGGAAAACCAACATTAGTGGAGAAATTAGAAGACAGAGAGCCATCTACCATCACCCTCAATGAGCGATCAGAGAAAACTAGATAACCAATTACAAAAAACAGTTGGCAAACCATAAGATGGAAGCTTGTGTAGAAGACCTTTACGCCAAACACAATCAAAAGCCTTTGAGATGCCAAGAGCACCTGCTTATGTTTCGACAAACTTTTCCACTGAATTTGTCCACAAATGGGTAACATAACCCAGAATATCACCAGTGGATCGATACTGACGGAATCCATACTGGCGATCGTTGATCAGACAGAAGGTTTCTAGGTAGTTTAAGAGTTGGCAGTTAATTGATTTCTCCATTACTTTAGAAAGAGTAGAAGTATTTGCAATGGGACGATAATTGGATGGGAGGGATTTGTCCCCCTTTTTAGGAACTGGTTGGATATGAGCAAATTTCCAAGCAGAAGGAAAAACACCTTCAGAATAAGAAAGTGAAAAAAGGTGGCAAAGAACAGGAGTAAGTTCAGGAGCACAGGTTTTGAGAACAAGTGGAGAAATAACCATCAGGATCTGGAGCTTTCTTAGCATCAATATTTGTCAAAATCCTTCTGACAGCCTTTTGACAGAAGGCCACAGGAGGCATTGAATGGAGCGCGTTGGGAATGGTGGGAGGTGTTTTGCCAAGATCATTAATACATGAGTTGGAACAAAAATGAGATGCTAGCAGGTCAGCTTTATCCTTTGCCGAAGTGACAACAGAACCATCTGGTTTGGACAGAGGTGGGAGCAGAGATGCGTAAAAGTTGGGGCCAATAGCTTTGGCAAGAAATCAGAATGCTCAGCTACCATTAGGGCAAGAAGCAAGTTTTCTACTCTTAGCCTGTTCAAACTTTAGTTTGGACTGATTAATAACTGCTTTACAATTGTTGCAAGATTTGGTGTAGGCAGGAAATGAAACTGAAGAATCAGAAACCAGCGAATTACGATATACAAAGTTCTTCTCTTGAACAGCCTTAGCATATTTATTGGAAAACCAAGGTTTGGATAAAGGACGAGATTTTAAAGTGGAGTTTTGGATAAAGGATTCCATTTGTGCAAGAATAATTTCACTGACACAATCTGAGCAAACGTTGACATCAGAAGTTTTGAAACAGTAATCCGACCAAGGAAAAGAAGAGATGTCACAGGTCATCCCAGTTTGCATTCTTGTAAAGCCAAACAATATGAGGTTGGGAATAAACATGAGATAAAGGCTCCATTGGAGAAGAGACAATCGCCAAGTTGTGATCTGAGGTGCCTAAAGGATCTCTCACTTCGAACATGTACTTAGGATTGTTTGTGAGAAAAAGATCAAGCGTATTGGGTGTATGATTAGGATTGTCCGGTTTTCTTGTAGGTAAATGAACAATCTGTGTAAGGTCGTTAGTAATTGCAAAAGCCTCAGCATCTCGACCAGCTGGGTCTGTGTGACTAGAAAATGGAAACCAGCTTGAGTTGTGAACATTAAAATCACCAAGGAAAATTACCTCACTGTTAGGAAAGTTGGACTGGAGAAAGTGAAGTTGCAAAGGAAGGAAGTCAAAGAGCTCCAAGTGATTAGTGGAGTTGGGAGAACGGTAGAGACAACAAATGAATTTTACACAATGAGGTAGAGAGATTTCAAGCCAGAGAAGATCGAAAAGAGGAGATTCCAAATTACCAAGTCTCTGACAGGAAATATCGGAATGGACATATTCATAAGTACCACCTTTGAGGCAAAAGGAATCATACAGCGAATAATTTGGGCAACTGAGATGAGCAGCAGTTGAATCAACCGATAACTTAGATTCTGTCATAAAAAGTATATGGGGTTTGGCAGACTGCAAGTGGAAGAACATCATTGAGATTAGAATTGAGACCACATATATTTGTGAAATGAAGTAGGAAGTGTTTGCGAGGTTTAGATCTTTTCACAGATAAGCTTACTCTGTTAGTTTGACAATTCATGATGTATTCAATATCAAGAAAAAGTGGGTGGGACATGCTGTATGAAGTAATGAAATTTTTGGATATGGCGTACACACATGGTAAGAATATACCCAGATCCTTGATATAATGTGGCATTGAAAATGTCCCCCCCCCCCGTATACACACTACTTGCACTCCCTCCAGTCACTATCTGGCAGAGTAGAAGTAGCAAGATTTTACACTAGGTGATCTGGAAGCGTCCTATAGAGTTTAACATAGGTTCGGTCCAGTGTCCTAACTAGCCAGATCATTGACATAACGTGGTCTCGATAATGTCCCCTCCCCCGCATACACACTACTCGGACTCCCTCCAGTCACTATCTGGCAGCGTAGAGGTAGCAAGATTTTACACTAGTTGATCCGGACGTCCCCTAGAGAGTTACCAATAGGTTCGGTCCAGTGTACTAACTAGCGGCCGTCCTGCGAACACCATTCAGAGCTGTACCCTCGAAATGTAAGGAAAATTGGATCCCACCACGATGTTCATCATAACCTCAAAAGTCATCAATCATACTGCATGAGGGAAGAGATGGGATCTTAGCTTTGATGGGGCCACATTCCTCCATGTGGTGTGGGTGACACACTTCGACCCCTGCTTACATTGGTTCACACCTGGGTGGTCACCCAACGTGTGCTTGTGCATAAGTACCACCTTTGAGGCAAAAGGAATCATACAGCGAATAATTTGGGCAACTGAGATGAGCAGTAGTTGAATAATCTGGGTATAACCTCCATGCTTGTGCATGGAGGTTATACCCAGGATTACTAACAGTCCCATCATCATGAAGGTGCAAGCAGAGAGTTTAGCTGCCACAGACCGTCCGGACTTTGCCGAAATTGGGTGCACTTGACTTGAGTGTCACCCGAATATCAGTTCCGTCAGCGTTTTAAACTCCCAAGTAGCAAGTACAGCTTGTCTGACAAATCAGGTTGTCACAGAATGTCTGTGACAACCTGATTTGGCTTCTATAATTCCCACTCGCTCTTTCAAAATAGTCCGACCACATGCTGCCAACATCTATTTACTGTCCAACTTCAATCTCACAGAACCAATTTTTCATGTTCCTTGTTTATTCTTTCAACTGCTGTTTTCTTCAACAACCTTCCTTCCTATGTATTTCCTGAAAATTACAGTCCACAGAATTTCAAGTCTAACGTCAACAAATATCTTCTTTCATCTTCTCAACCTCTAACCCATGCACGGTACTACGTACTGTAGGTTCTATTACCTCTCATGTTTGGGGTTTTCATAAAAAAAAAAAAAAAAAAAAAAACTTTTCATAAATCTTTTTTTTTACTTGTTGCCAGTGATTTAAAAATGATTTTATATCATTATTTTGTCAAAACTGCATCATGTATATATTTCTTTTATATTTGTTATAAGTTTCTCCACTCAGAAGACAGGTTAAATACAGTGTATTTTATCTGTCTTCTGAGAATTGAGATTTTATTGTAAATAAATTATGATTCATTGTAGGTGTCTCTTTGTCATGCTGTTTGTGTTTTTTTTTTTTTTTTTTTGCCTAATTAATTATATTAGTTTTTCATGGAACGGGGTGGATACTTTTTTTTTTTTTTTAAATTTTTACTAGTGGATGTGATGGGGACATTATTTTTAATAACCTGATTTAATTTTCACAAATTATGTTGAAAAAAGTACTGAATCTTGTATATTAAAATAATTTTGCCAGGCTGTACGTATTCATCAGGGGGTTTTCTTAAAGTTACATATCTAAAATGCATTAGGGCTTATGCCTTACACTGCGTGAAATTTAGACTATGTACAAATTAGTGCAAAAACATGTTAGTACACAGCTAATCCTAAATTAGCAAATAATTTGCTTTAATTCGTTTAAGTCACATCTCATACATTTTTTAATCAAGTTAAAGCTAATGAACATATTTCAATAATTAAATGCAGAATTACTATCTTATAATGGTAAGATAGTAATTCTTCTGCATTTATTAGAAATTAGAAAGGATTCCAAATGCTGTTCAATCTTCTGAAGCATTGCTTTGTTAACTGGAGGTGGTAAATATGGAAGGGTTATACTTCCACTGACCAGTGTTTGTCTAGTGGCAAACACTTTAAATAAAACAGCAATGTACTTCTCCACTGAATCAGTACATTTTATTTAGAGTAGTGCAATATACCAAGATATCTTTTGGCAAAGATGCTTCCACAGTATGATATTAATGCACCAAGACTTGCTCATTGTGAACATTGAACTTTCATATGCCACCTTCAGCTCATGAATGATAAGGTTTGGGGGGGGGGGGGGGTAGAGTTGTTAATATATTAAGTTTTTTAGTTCACATGTGTAGGAAGCCCAGGTCATTATTTTGAAGAACTGTGTT